>NC_079221.1:38171294-38785302 GCF_029633865.1 Lampris incognitus
AGAGAGGGAGAGAGAGAGAAGAGAGAGAGAGAGAGAGAGAGAGAGAGAGAGAGAGAGAGAGAGAGAGGAGAGAGAGAAAGAGAGAGAGAGAGAGAGAGAGAGAGAGAGAGAGAGAGAGAGAGAGAGAGAGAGAGAGAGAGAGAGAGAGAGAGAGAGGGCACAACGGGACTCATAAAGTCGTTTGTAAAACAATAAATACGAGGCTCCCCCAGAGGAGACGGGGTGGTGGTGGGGGGGGTTACCATCAGACTGCTGCACCTTCCAAGTTAACGCGCAACTGGATGAGGTGAAGAAGAAAACAAGCGGGGGGGGGGAGAGGGGGGGTTGAAACACACCACAGCACCGTAGACTCACACACCCGTGTGCACACTGAGATGCCGCTCTTTGCTTTCTTATGAAAGACACGCAGAAAAGCGTGACGCGGGGAGTTTATATAGCAGAGCCGTTTTTGAACACGATGCGGCGTCGCCGCGCGCACGCGGAGAGGCACTCCTCCCCCGCCTCCTCCTCAGGGGGGAGGGGTCAGGAGTCACGACTATTTATCTGGTGGCCCCTTCAAACTTTCAAACTTTTGTCACATCCACACACGCTTCTGTCGGCGCGGAAAACATGCATTTCAACGAGGTGAGTTTTGTTGCTTTGTTTCAACTTATTAGTTGTATATGTTGTTGTTGTTTGTCTTAGCTTGATTACCTCTCAGGATTGGATTTTATTTTCCTTGCGTCATGCTGTGTCTCACGAAAATGTATGGGGGGGAACTATCACTTGACGATAACAACCTGAGATGGTTTGTCGACTCAACAAAATGTGTGTTAAAGTTGTTGCGCACTCAAAGTGTGCTGATTGGTCTTTTATGCGGTTGTTTTAAGTCATCAATTAAGATAAAATTAAAAAAACGCGTGAGCCGAGCACGCGCCTCGCGGCAGCAATTGCGCCTGCTGTTTGATGGCAAGGCTTTGGCGAGACCATATTTCTGACTTCTCCACCTTTTCACCGGTTGCTTGCAGAGCGTGGATTCGACGGTTTCGACAACAACTCGGACGGGTCCGGGGACTTCGAGCTGGACTACCAGGAGCCCTGCAGCAGAGCGCTCAGCGAGGAGTTCTACAAGATTTTCCTGCCCACGGTTTATGGAATAATCTTTATCCTGGGGATCACCGGTAATGGATTAGTCCTCGTGTCATGGGCTACCAGAAGAAGTTCAAATCGATGACTGACAAGTACCGCCTCCACCTCTCGGTGGCTGACCTGCTGTTTGTCCTGACGCTGCCTTTCTGGGCTGTGTATGCGGCCAGCAACTGGTATTTTGGAAGCTTCCTCTGTGTGACTGTGCACGTCATCTACACCGTCAACCTGTACAGCAGCGTGCTGATCTTAGCCTTCATCAGTCTGGACAGATACCTGGCGGTGGTCCGGGCCACCACAGCCAGGCCACCAGGAAGCTGCTGGTGGACAGGGTCATCTATGTGGGCGTGTGGTTGCCCGCCGTCCTCCTCACGGTGCCAGACCTGTTGTTCGCCAAGGTGCAGGACATCGAAGGCTCCAGCTTCATCCTCAGCGGCGAGGACCAGCTGGAGACCGAAAGCCCCAAGGCCATCTGCGAGCGCATCTACCCGGCGCTGGCAGAGGCCAATACGATATGGATGGCCGCCTTCCGCTTCCAGCAAATCCTGGTGGGCTTCGTACTGCCGGGCTTGGTCATATTCACCTGCTACTGTATCATCATCGCCAAGCTCTCGCAGGGCTCCAAAGGCCAGGTCCTGAAGAAGAAGGCGCTGAAGACCACGGTCATCCTCATCCTGTGCTTTTTCTGCTGCTGGCTGCCCTATTGTGTGGGGATCTTTGTGGACACCCTCATGATTCTCAACGTCATCCCCCAGAGCTGTGGGCTGGAGCAGGACCTGCAGAGGTGGATTTCTATAACGGAAGCGCTGGCTTACTTTCACTGCTGTCTCAACCCCATCCTCTACGCTTTCCTGGGGGTCACGTTTAAAAAATCAGCCAGGAGCGTCCTGTCTGTTAGCAGCAGGTCCAGTCAGAAAAGGACTCTCATGACGAAAAAGAGGGGGGCAATTTCGTCTGTTTCTACTGAGTCGGAGTCTTCAAGCGCTCTCCCCAGTTAACAAACGGCAAAAAATGTCCACTTGATCTTTCAGAGACTTAAATAAAAACAAACTGTGTATATTGCGTTGTTTCTACGCCCAAAACTCGTTTCCTCGCCTTTACTTGTTGAAAGGTTCCCAGCCTCCTCTCGACTTTAGGGGCAGTAGCTGCTTTTTAAGAATCTGTATATAGTCCTTAGCAATTTGTTTGTTCGCACTTACATTGTGTGTTCGTCCGAAAGCTGTTATTTATTGCTGTCACACTGGAAGTTTTGCAACAAAAAAAAAAAATGCATGATGCTCATTTGACTTGTGTGGATATAGTTTCAAAGTTGTTGGTTTTTTTACTTGTTTTCCTAAAAATAAATTCTTTAATGCTCATTTCTGTGTGGTGTGCATTCTGAGAACTGCCCCCCTCCTCCCCCCAGGGGTCAGAGTGGGGTTTGAGGGGGGAGGGGTAGCTTCTCCTAACACAAATGTCTACCTGGTCTGACTGAAAGGCAGGAGGCGGACTAGCGGAGGCGGACTGGCCGGACGGATCCTTTAACTGAAGGAACATCTGTGCATTTTTACATCTTGAGTGACTATGACACAAAAGCTACAACCTTCACCCATATGTCTTCAAAACAAAGAACATAAGACGTTCAACCCTCTGTTTTATTTTCTCGCTTTGAGACAGACAGACTGCACCATTTAAAGCTTGTAAATTATAAACTATCTTAACCAATTGGTCAGTCAGCCCCCCCCCCCAAGAATGGCTGATAATTTAACACTTTCTTATCAAACACGTACAGAAACATTTTAAATTCAGATGACAAACATAGCATGAAGTGCCGTGCAGTAGATGTGGGGTTTTGGGCTACATGTCATTGGTCATAAATTCACTGCTTTAACTTTTCATGGAGTCCACTGGCAGGTTTTGGACAAGATAAGACACAAAGACGAAAGAGTTTTGAGCAAGCTGTAACACCTGTCAGTCTTTGGGCTGTTTTCTCTAATTCATAGTCAAAATGTTATCACTCTGATGACAGGATGGTGTTCAAGTTGGAGAACAAAGGAGGCCAACAACAATGGGCATGAGGAAGAATACAGTTGTTAAATAGCTGCTGCTGCTGCTGCTGCTGCTGGGCACGGTGCTGTTCTCATTCACCGGAGCCTCCAGAGGAGAGAAATTTCCATTTCTTTACATTTAAAAATGACGATAGGTGCCCCAGTCAAGGCCTGACCTTTAGGCACAGTTTGTTCTTGTGTTTTCCCAGCTGAACTTCTCACTAAGTTCACAATGAAACAGAATTAAGCAACAGGTGGTTTTTCCTTTCAGTTTGAAACGTTAGAGTGATTCATACTCGAGCATATACGCTCAGTTACCTCTTTCAGTATGGGGAGAAGTACGTAATTTTACACTCCACTGAATCCAGCTGAACAAATCTTCTTCTTTTCCACCACCATCAGGAACCCCACTCATAAAGTTGGGGATAGGATCTCTTAATTGGAGGCTAAACCTTCATCAGAAAAAAACACCTCATCTTTTAGGCCCGGAAGGTGTGATGGATTTTGGATGGCTGAGTTTTGACATAGCACATACCTGTTTCCCTTATGGAAATGCACACACGCTGAACATATCGAATGAGTTGAATTGCTGGTCAGAATGCTGCATGCAATGCAAGTCAAAAACAGAAAAGAAAGAAGACATGCATGATAGGGTTTATACGCCTGTCTGTGCTCCTGACTGGGGCGTGGCAAGACGAACTGGAGTTGGTCCCTGGGTGCTGCACAGCGGCTGCCCACTGCTCCTAGCTACACAGCTAGGATGGGTTAAATACATAAAAAGAATTTCCCCATGGGGGATTAATGAAGTAGTAAAAAAAAAAAGTGGGACAACTGGACACATCCAAAAAGGGGAGATGAGATTCATAGAATTTAACTAAAAACAAATATGCCTTCCATCAAACAAAATTGGCATATAAAGGTAGGAGAGGCATGTGCACACTGCATGTTTATATACGACTTTGTTACCTAGCATTTACTTGAATATTTGTTTGACTATGTTATGTATAGTGTGAGTGTTTAGACTATCCACTAATGGAAACTTCTAAATGACTTAAATTTAATTTTACTCATCCACCAATGATATGACCTCCCAGGCAATACTGAAGAACTCTGATTCCTTTCAACATTTAATATTTCAGTTAAAACAAACACTGAAGTCCAAATATTTTGATTTCGCCAACTTCTCACAAGTGTCTAATGACTGGTGTTCTTTCTTGTTTCCTCTGCTAGGTTAGGGGGCCAAAGCTGTTGACATGGACAGGAAGTACTCTCTGTTTTATGTGTATTTGTTTTCTGCAGAACAATATTCTTTTAGGGACTCAATAGGGGTCTTCTGTTGACACAGGTCGAATGTGATGAAGTTAACTGTGGACGTGCAGAGATCAACACTGTTAACAAACCTCAAAAGATTTTCGTTAACTGGTGGGGATAGTAACACAAGCACAAAGTAATACAAACACAAGAGACTCCTTTGGGCCATTGAGCTATTATCAACAGTCAAATGCTTTTGCTTGGGATGTGAACTAGCAGGAATGAATAAGCACTTGTCCGACCTACACCACGAGCACCTGAGAAACTGCTTAAATGACGCATACTTTATTCAAGCCAACATTATTTGTGATGCACGTTGATCAAAAGGCCAGAGTGGATAGTGCAGGTGCTTGATAGCAGTGTGTGTGTGTGTGTGTATGTATGTGTGACCATCTTACATTTTTTTTGAATGGATTTTTTTTTCTCGGTAGGGTGGCCCCACGGGAAATGAAACCCTCTCTTATCCCGGAGGGTGGTCGCTACGCTCTGGTCTGGGCAACTCATGGAGTCGTTATAAGACGAGTCATAATGCCATGTAAATAGTATATCGTGTTTATAATTCACTTATTTCAACCAGAATTTTAAATAGTACATTTTATGATGCATAGAATAATATCAATATTACTATATCGTGGGGCACAAATAGCAGTTATTAATATTGCCATATCGTACGCTACACATATAGTATGTGAGTTACGTGGAACTACAGTGCTCGCTGCATGTTTCCATACAGACCCAAAAGAAAGAGGCACTCAGTGCGTCACCAATACAGGCCCCTCCTTCCTCCACCCATGCCTGCTTTCTGAACAGCTGATGAAGTGGACCTCGCGCAAACTTTCTAAGAATTGTGAAACATCAGTGCACTTACACCAGGACAGGACATAATTAGACATGAATAAAGAAGAAATCCAAGGGTAAGAATGTCGTTAAGACGCTGACATCGTCACTCCCGTTTCAGAACGCTGCCGGTGTGCCAGGCAGCGTTATGGCTTAGCCGTAGAGCTAAGCCATGCTAGCGTTGCAATGGATAGCATAGGAGTGCAGTGCACAGCGTTACCCAAACTTGCAGTGGATTGCATCATCTGGCACCGTACCCACCACAAGTTAGAAAAATCAGTGTAGTTAAAAGTAATAAATGGATAAATAGAGACACCATCAACCACAAGAGGACGACCCCGCTGCACCGTGGACTAGCTAAATTTAACGTAATGCGAAGCTAGTTCGTTATAGCGTTCTAGCTTTAGCCACATTGAAGCGATTGCTGGGACTTGGTGTTGGTTTAGATGGTCTACTTTTTGTTCACATGCCTTATAGTTTAGATTTAGCCTTAGCCGTGGGTTTCTTTTTTAAGGTAACGTCCAACAGCTTGTCAGCAATCTGAAAAGCAAACTCTGACAACCTGTTAGATCCCGTTGATGCATATTCCACAGATAACAGGTTGCTGCTGTCAGCTGATGGTTTAACTGCGTCAATTTTTCAAAACAGAACTGACATAAAAAGGAGTCTAATATCATAAGGAATGTGAACAGAATAGAACAAAGACTCCTTTTGATATCAGTTGCTTATTGAACAGCCACATCAAAAGGAGTCTTTGTTAGAAATGTTTGAAAATATTAAGTCATTATGAATAATCCAGAAACTAAACATTGAACCGTCGAATGCAATGGGTCTTGAGGTGTAACACGGCAGTACTGACACAATCATTGCTTTGCACTAAGATAATGAATGATGATGAATGATGATTTATTTCGAACATGTTAATAAACAGGATATAACATACAGACTGCCAATAATCTGAAGTGATCAACAAATCCACACATTACACTCAGCGAACAAATCGCCACATACACAGATTATTTGTGATATATGTTCAAAAAGGAGTAGGAGGAATTATACGCTTATTTTTTTCCTACCCCTTATCACCTACTCCTAAATTAATTCAGCTACTATACATTACAAAAAAATGTGTGTGTATATGTATCTATACACTTGGCACAAAAAGTAAGGAAATTTGTGTTTGGTAGATTATTTCTTTGTTGTAACAATGCTTCTTGGCAATAAATCTTATACCGTTGGAAAGCCTGTTTATTTCGCTTTTAAATGGAGCCACATTTGTAAGGAACATGCATTTGTGGGATGCGCAGCAGAGCTGAGTATGTGGGTTGCGCCCATGAAAAATTAGCCAAATCTTCTCTGCCAATGTCAAACAGCTTATTTTGCTGTTGCTATTGACTCTTGTTTTGAGCTTCTGGTACCCCAGGTGCTGACAATCAGGTGCCTGATATAAAATGTATTGCCAAGAAACATTGTTACAACAAAGAAATAATCTACCAAACACACATTTCCTTACTTTTTGTGCTAACTTTATATATAACAAAAAATATGACGATGAAAAAATGTAACAATGCAGATATCACATATCACTTGGTGTCATATAAAAAAAAAAATAATTGGGAATGTTTGGCGATAAGTAAAACTTTAACAGTTAACACAACTCTTCATTGTCCCTATATCGCTTGAAAATCAGTCCTTTGTACTTCTTGAACTGCGTAATGTTTGTACTTTGAGTTCCATACTCAAACTGTTCCACAATTTTACCCACAGATTGAAATGCCCATGCTCTTCAAAGTTGTTCGAACACATAATTTCTTGAAGTTTAATTTCCCTCTCAAATTATAATCCCTTTCTCTATCTGAGAAGATTGTTTGTATTACTCAGTAGTAGATTGTTTCTTGCTTTGAACATTATTTGTGCAGTGTTAAATTCTATTAAATAAATCCCTGAAGTTCAAGGCGCTTGACTTTGAATTGTCAAATATAAGCTCAGTATACTTGACTGTACGACCTGTAAGTATTGCTGTGGAATGAATGGGCTCTGTCGTAGCGAGACAGCTGAGAGGTCTGGTCATGGGCTGTGCTGACAGCATAGAACAGATTTCTCCAGCACTGTCTTAACAGTCATTCAGTCTGAATCAACCTGAAATGAACTAGGCATTGGGCTTAGATTGTTAATAAATTTAAACAAGTGCTACATGGTTTATTTTAGTTGAAAATATGTTTTATTGTATTTTGTTATTCTTTTAACTTTTGGCGACAGGCATGGGCGCAAGTTCATGAATACTGGGATGACATCCAGTGCTTTACCTGTGCCCCTGTCCATAGGGTTAGTAGTTGTGTCAGGAAGGACATCTGATATAAAATTTTGACAAACCATTATGTAGATTGATAAGACCTTATTAGATCGGTCAAGGCTCACTACCGGATCGCTCAAGGCCCGGGGTAACAACAACAGCCCTTGGTGCTGTGCCCTCACAGGGTACTGATGGAAACTATAAAATCCACGGTGGCGACCCCTGAGAAACAAGCTGAAAGAGGAAGAATTATTCTTTTAACTTTTATCTTTACTATTTACTGTAAAAAATTTCCCTCTTGCACCAACATACCAAGACAAATTCCTTGTATGTTCTTGAAGTACTTGGCAATAAATCTGAATCTGATGTTAAGGGCAAAAACTCAAGATATCAGCCTGATCAATTCAAATTCAAATCCCAATGCCCCAGTGCAGTGACAGGGACACTGCTGTAGGATGTGTTGTCCTTCAGATGAGACGTTAAACTAAGGTCCTGACTCACTGTGGTCATTAAAGATCCCACGGCACTTGTTGCAAAGAGTAGGGGGTTCCCTGGTGTCCAGGCAAAATTCCCAACCTGATTCTCTCCATCTGGCCACTTAATCATCCCCCCATGTAATTGGCTCAATGATTCCTCCCGCTCCACCTCAAGCTGATGTGTGGTGAGCGTTCTGGTGCAAAATGGCTGCCGTGCATCACCCAGGTGGGTGCTACACATTGGTGCTAGTTGAGGTGAGTTACCCCCTTCAATGTGAAGCACTTTGGGTGTCTAGAAAAGCACTATATAAATATAATCGTTATTATTATTATTATATTTTCATCAATCTACAATTCCCTTTTCACATAGTATAGGGTTAGCTGACATGTCTCCATGTGACTTTGCCAAGAATACAGTATAAAATAGAATTGAATATGTCTCTAGTTCATAAGCATATTCCTTAGGTTTTCGTATGTCGATAGAGGAAAAAAACCCGGGAAGTATAGCCTAGTTTGTTATGAGACTTCATTCTCTCTGATGAAGAAGTGGGTAATTTTGTAAACCATGTTTCCACAAAATTTGCATAAAAGTTTTTAAATATAAACAAATTATAAGTCTGCATTATTTGGTGAGTCATTTAGTGAATTGTGAAGATATGGTCTTGGTGTAATGACCCAATTTGTTGAGTTATATTCTGATGAGGCAGAATGCATGGAGTGCACAAACATTTGATCGTGTCATCAAGTCTTTCTTTGGACATCAAGTGCAGAATATAATTGGTTGCTGTTTTTGTTTAGACTGTGCTATTTATAGCTTGTCTTTGTGCCTTATTTCCTGTGAAAAGATCGCGGCTCCTAAATTGACCCATAGACTTCAGTCTAGACCCCACGTAATCAATTGGAAAATCCACACTGCAGAAATAAAATAAGCACAGAATTGTTCAACCGCAAAACCTAATACACCTTATCACAAGTGATGCTATATTCACTTGGAGAATTGCAGAGTTAGGTAGAATTTTTTTTTATAAAGCCAGTCACCATCTGTTGGAAAATTGAACCTGCTAAAGGCTTCCATGTAAATTTGGCCTTATCTTTTATTGCCTTTTATTGTTTGACCTACAGCCTTGTGTTAATTGCCTCTCAGCAATGAATTGCCGGTGCCCTTTTTAAGCCTGCAGGTGCACTGATGTCAGGTCAATTTAATATTAGTGAAGCTGTCAGATAATGCATTACAGATATGCTGCAGCTTTCGCAAAGTTAGACATTGGCAGGTGAACTTGACAAGACAGTTTGACCCTTTTTACTTTGGCCAGGGCACCAGAAGAATACATTAACGTTTCCTATTTGCCTTCTTCAGTAGCACAGTACAATTTGATGACATTGAAATAATAGCTATTGATTGATTCCTATAAATTCCAAACCCATTTAACATTTATTGACACAGGCGTACCTCAGGGCTGCTGTCTCAGTCCCCTACTGTACAGTCTGTTTACACACGACTGTGTTGCCAAATATGACAGCAGCATCATTAAATTCACAGATGACACCACAGTGATTGGACTAATAAACGACAGTGATGAGCGGGCCTATAGGAGGGAAGTGGAAGATTTAACCACATGGCGCCATGATAACAACCTCTCTCTAAATGTCAGTAAGACAAAAGAAATCATCGTTGGCTTTAGAAAGACCAGAGGAAATCACATTCCTGTTTCCATCAATAGTTCATCCGTTGAAATTGTGGACAGTTTTAGATTTCTCGGTTTACACATCACAGACACCCTCGCATGGTCTCTCAACACCAGTTGCATCCTGAAGAAGGCAAAGCAGGGACTGTATTTTCTGGGACGTCTTGAGAGTTTTGGTATGAGCACCAAAACTCTTATGAACTTTATCTCAGCACCATGGAGAGTGTCTTGACAGGCTGTATCACAGTGTGGTTTGGCAACCACAGGACTGCAGACTGCTTCAAAAGACTGTAAAGACAGCAGCAAAAATTGTTGGCATGGAACTACCACAACTTCATAATATTTACACCACTCGATGCAAAGGGAAAGCCCAAAACATCATTAAGGACACCAGCCACCCCGCTCATGTTCTGTTCTCACTCCTTCATCTAAAAAACATTACCAGAGCATCAAATCAGACACCAGCTGTCTCAGTAACAGTTTCTTTCCACAGGCAGAGATGTTTTTGAACAGCTGACGTACCTATCTGCACCACACATTGTTGTGTTATCGTGTACTGTTTTTTGTTTTTTTTTGGGGGGGGTGTCCTTTGTGTCCTTTGTGTTAAGGAAGAGTGAGGCAGAGCACAAGAATTTCATTGTATTCTACAAATGACAATAAAGTTGCACTTGAACCTAAAGTTTAGCCACAACTGTCATTCTGAGTCCTCAGAAATGTGTTAAAAATCAGCAAAGCAAACTAAACTACAAAAATCGGTAGGCTTATTGCTTGCCGCTCATCCCTTTTATTTAATATACTGTCTAATAAAGAGCCAAGGTTCATGACAGGAAGCGAGTCAGTACTTTTTATAAACCATAAATGACAGAGTTTACTTGCTTATCAAAAGTGACGTCTCTATGGTGTTGTTTTGCAGTAGCGTTAAACCGATAAAGATTACTTTCAGGCAAGTGTGAAAGCTGTCATGATAATGTGAGCCCATATTCATCTACAGCGTTTATCCAAGTAGCTGAGAATGCATTCATAAAACGAACGTCTCCCCTGTTCCCACTAGGTCCACATTTGTCCAGCTCGTCTTACTCTCTGGCGTGTTTTATTTGACATTTTCCCATTTTGCAAACACTTTTATCTGAAGTAGCGTACAAAGAGATTTACATGTGGTGGAGCGCCTAGCCCGAGGCAACCCTGGGGCGCAAATCATCACCCTCAGCATGGGGACGCTAGCCTAATAGTGCGCTACCCGGGCGACATCTCTGTCTTTAGCTGCTGTTTTGCCTCTTCGTTCACACAAGTAACAGCTGTTTTGTGTTGGGGGGGGGGGGCACAATGGCTTTAAAGTGGAGTGCAGACTTAAAAGGCTGCCAGTGTTGCCTGGGTTGGCCGTGGCTCAAAGCTGAACGTGACGACGGCCCCAGAATTAATTTTTTCCCACCCGGTCGGCAGCTTCCTGTTGAACGTGGGGGGGAAATAGAAGCTGGAAGTTGACTCTTATGTTTGTGTTGTGCGTGTCTTCCTGTTTCAGGGCGACCGAGGAGGAGCAGCAGGCCCAGTCAAAGAAAGCCTTGAAGAAACAGCAGAAGGAAGCGGAGAAAGCTGCCAAGAAGGCTGAGAAACAGGCCAAGCTGGTCAGTGAGTTTGGGATTTGTTGTTCCACATCCGCTCGCCCGTGGCGCACCTCCCCTTTGCTCACAGCTGGCAGCACTGTGACGGGCCGTGTTGTCAGGCACCGTGGTTCCGAGGCAGGGTCGCGGTTGGCGACGTTGGTGGGGCAGGGGTATCCATTGTCTCACTATTCCTGTCCTTCTGGCTATGTTTATATCCACCCAAACAAAGAGCAAGTTAGTGTTCAACAATATTAGCAACTCCCCCTAAACAATCACTTACGACCGTCAAGCACTATACATTTCAAGTTGTCTCAAGCCCAAAAATGTTTTTCCTTCATCCTTTTCAGCTTCTTTTAATCTCAGAGACATACAGGTGTGTTTGCATTTTTTAGCCATTTACTACAAATGGCATGTTTTACAATTGCTCTCAATCATTTTCCAAAGTATGCGGTTGTATTTTAGATTTTTGCAGAGGTAGAAAAACACGGTCCAGAAAGTAAAAACCCTAACCGTGTCTTTACTCCATCCATGTATTAAACCAGCTGACTTGGGAAACTAGTCAGTGCAATCTGACGGTTTAGTACATGGGTGGAGTAAAGACACAGTTAGGGTTTTTACTTTCTGGACCGGGTTTTTCCACCTTGGGATTTTTGGATGCAATTTTCCCACCTTACCAGGCACCACTGGTTTCCATTTATTCAGTGCAGCATGAAAACCAACGTGCAGAGAAAATCAACGAACGGCAGCCTTTTTAACGCAAGAAGCAACCAACTTTAGATAATCTTGTTTCAAAACGTTCATGTTTGATTATTGTTTATCCACCAGAATTGATTTGATGACAGCTTAGCTTGTGATTGCAATGCTGTCAACAACAATCTGTGCCTTCAGTTGCATTGACACACAATGATAACGTAACTCTGACGAAATAGTAGTGTCGGCAGAATTTTCCCTGTCATGGATTACACATCTCAAGCTGGTTTCATGTCTGCAAGTTTATTTTCATATCATGAATGGAAACTAGTGGCTCCTGGGCAGGTGGGAAACTAAGGCATGCTTTGGAAAATGGTCAGGAGTAATGTAACATATACGCCATTTGTAGTTAACAGGCTGAAACAAAACTGATATGTCCCTTTAATGTTCGATTCTATTATCATTATACTGTGAACCAAGGCACACATACAATGAAAAGTAATCTTGAGAACAACCATATGATGAAAATAAAGGGATAGAGGCATAACTTTTTACTCTTTATTTTTTTTTGGATTGTACCTGGCCAATTTCCTCACTCTTGCGAGCCGTCCTGGTCACTGCTCCACCCCCTCTGCCGATCCGGGGAGGGCTGCAGACTACCACATGCCTCCCCCGATACATGTGGAGTTGCCAGCCACTTCTTTCCACCTGACAGTGAGGCGTTTCGCCAGGGGGACGTAGCGCATGGGAGGATCACGCTATTCCCCCGTGTTCCTCCTCCCCCCCCAAACAGGTGCCCCAACCAACCAGAAGAGGTGCTAGTGCAGCGACCAGGACACATACCCACAATCCGGCTTCCCACCCGCAGACACGGCCAGTTGTGTCTGTAGGGATGCCCGACCAAGCCGGAGGTAACTCGGGGTTTGATCCGGCGATCCCCGTGTTGGTAGGCAACGGAATAGACCGCCACGCGATCCGGACACCCAAGGCATAACATATTTCAAAAAGAAGAATGAAAAAAAGTAATAAAACATAAAAGAATAGTGAAAGTACTGAAGTTTGTAATTACACATTCATGGTATACAGATAAGACAGTTTCTAGGTTTGGCCACCTGACTGCAGTCAGACGTAGCAAACAGGTCAAATCGGTACTAATATCTAATGTATCTAGTAGTGAAAATCTTCTTAGAAATAAAACATAGTTGATTATAGCTCCAGTTAGCCTATTTCATGGCAGTGGTTTTCTTTTCAAATCAGTAATATGTGTATATATACACTACCGTTCAAAAGTTTGGGATCACCCAAACAATTTTGTGTTTTCCATGAAAAGTCACACTTATTCACCACCATATGTTGTGAAATGAATAGAAAATAGAGTCAAGACATTGACAAGGTTAGAAATAATGATTTGTATTTGAAATAAGATTTTTTTTACATCAAACTTTGCTTTCGTCAAAGAATCCTCCATTTGCAGCAATTACAGCATTGCAGACCTTTGGCATTGTAGCTGTTAATTTGTTGAGGTAATCTGGAGAAATTGCACCCCACGCTTCCAGAAGCAGCTCCCACAAGTTGGATTGGTTGGATGGGCACTTCTTGCGTACCATACGGTCAAGCTGCTCCCACAACAGCTCAATGGGGTTCAGATCTGGTGACTGCGCTGGCCACTCCATTACCGATAGAATACCAGCTGCCTGCTTCTGCTCTAAATAGTTCTTGCACAATTTGGAGGTGTGTTTAGGGTCATTGTCCTGTTGTAGGATGAAATTGGCTCCAATCAAGCGCTGTCCACTGGGTATGGCATGGCGTTGCAAAATGGAGTGATAGCCTTCCTTATTCAGAATCCCTTTTACCCTGTACAAATCTCCCACCTTACCAGCACCAAAGCAACCCCAGACCACCACATTACCTCCACCATGCTTAACAGATGGCGTCAGGCATTCTTCCAGCATCTTTTCATTTGTTCTGCGTCTCACAAACGTTCTTCTTTGTGATCCAAACACCTCAAACTTGGATTCATCCGTCCACAACACTTTTTTCCAGTCTTCCTCTGTCCAATGTCTGTGTTCTTTTGCCCATCTTAATCTTTTTCTTTTATTGGTCAGTCTCAGATATGGCTTTTTCTTTGCCACTCTGCCCTGAAGCCCAGAATCCCGCAGCCGCCTCTTCACTGTAGATGTTGACACTGGTGTTTTGCGGGTACTATTTAATGAAGATGCCAGTTGGGGACCTGTGAGGCGTCTGTTTCTCAAACTAGAGACTCTAATGTACTTATCTTCTTGCTCAGTTGTGCAACGCGGCCTCCCACTTCTTTTTCTACTCTGGTTAGAGCCTGTTTGTGCTGTCCTCTGAAGGGAGTAGTACACACCGGTGTAGGAAATCTTCAATTTCTTAGCAATTTCTCGCATGGAATAGCCTTCATTTCTAAGAACAAGAATAGACTGTCGAGTTTCAGATGAAAGTTCTCTTTTTCTGGCCATTTTGAGCGTTTAATTGACCCCACAAATGTGATGCTCCAGAAACTCAATCTGCTCAAAGGAAGGTCAGTTTTGTAGCTTCTGTAACGAGCTAAACTGTTTTCAGATGTGTGAACATGATTGCACAAGGGTTTTCTAATCATCAATTAGCCTTCTGAGCCAATGAGCAAACACATTGTACCATTAGAACACTGGAGTGATAGTTGCTTGAAATGGGCCTCTATACACCTATGTAGATATTGCACCAAAAACCAGACATTTGCAGCTAGAATAGTCATTTACCACATTAGCAATGTATAGAGTGTATTTCTTTAAAGTTAAGACTAGTTTAAAGTTATCTTCATTGAAAAGTACAGTGCTTTTCCTTCAAAAATATGGACATTTCAATGTGATCCCAAACTTTTGAACGGTAGTGTATATATATATATATATATTTTTTTTTCCTACTTTGCTTTACTTATTCCCTTATTATGTGTTCCTGTCACTTGGCTGCTTAGTTAAAGCCACTCCTGGATTGACTGTTGAAGGTGTGTAATGAGATGACAGTGCCTGTTGCAGTTGATCAAAATCACCAGTATCCTCCGTTTTATGACGGGATTGACAATGGGTGAATCCCCATCGCTCTCCACCTCTGGCAGCCATCTCCGTACACCCATATCAATTTGCATAGCGAATGGAGTGGAGCTATAGCTTCCTCAAGACTATCTCATAGTGTTGGGAGTCATTTGCCTTTGAGCGGCCCAGAAGCCGGTAGAAAGATACGGAAGATCTCCCCTCTTATTCTGTTTCGATTACAAAGCAATTTCTCCCCTGTGCCATTACTCATTGTCTATGATGGGCCAGAGCCATGTTCTGAAGAGATGGTGTAGCCAGGGATCCGTCACTGGGCTCAGGGAAGGATAGTAATTACAGCTTTTGATTTATATGTTTAATTCAAATCCCCAATAGCACAGTGAAAATGGCCCTTCCATGGCTGTTGTTGCAGTTTCCAGTTGCTCCATTTGAAGTTAAATACCATTAAACCTTGTTTTCATTGAACGTTTTGAATTTAGTGTCCTGCTGCGGTGATTTCCTGGGTATTTGGAAGACCCATTAAAATCAACTTGTCTCTTTTGTGTTTCAGGCTGCTGATCAACAAAGCACAGAGGAAGATGTAAGTACCCCCGAAAGATCATTACTGAGTTGTAAACACCAGTCGCCCCCCTGTGTTTCTGTCTTGGCTTTCACACCTTTCCGAAGGTTTGTATGCAAATGCCTGTTTGCTGAATCCCGTTCCAGCTACCTCTTTGACAATTTCCTCTCAAGCTTTTTAGAAGCCTGCTCATTTCCTGTTATCTGGACAGATAAATGTTCATGAAACTGAGGAGGTCACACAGCTCTTCATATTATGATGTTGTTAGAATTAATGTCTACATCTAATGCAACATATTTCCTATGGCAGAAATCTTAACTTGAGGAACATTTTAGGTTTTGAATGTTGCCTTTTAAAAACTGAATGTGCCGTGCGCTAAGAAACGATGCTCTTGCATTTTAAGGACTTTGCCAAGGACCGGTATGGTGTGTCTGCTATGGTCCAGTCCCAGCAGAAACTAGGTAAGTATGGAAACGGGGACCTCTACGTATTTGTTTTCTTTGTTGCCTTCAGAGACGCCAGGTTTCTTACACGGATGTGAACAGCCTGGAAAAGTGTGGAAAACTAATTTGAGAAATCTCAAACCACACAAGCTTTTGCAGAAAAACGGGTATTTGCTCTTTTAACACTAGAACAACCCAGGCCGTCATTTAGACGGTTTTGGATTTTCAAAGTTTAATAACTTTGCGGGAAAAAAAGATACAGACCTGCCGCTCCATGAGTGCTCCTAAAATTGCATATATTTGCATTAAAATCAGTTTTCGGTCAATTGCACAAAAAAAGTTGTAAGATCTACCTAAAACGGCCCTGAGCCGTCAAAAAGACGGCTTGTAATTTTGTGCATCATCATGCGCATCATGTCACTTATTTATGACGTGTGTTGGTCACATCATTTCCTTCGCGAGGTTAATTGCTCTGTCCTAGAAACACACTAGCATCCTCCAGTGCAGAGTAATAGTCTAAACTTCATTTTTGATTATTTCCAACATGTCTGGGTTGGTGGGTGTCGGACTCCGCCAAGGTTGTCACGTGTCTCCGATTCTGTTTGTGATATTCATGGACAGGATCTCAAGGCGCAGCCAAGGTGAGGAGTGTGTCCGTTTTGGGAACCTCAGAATTGCATCTCTGCTCTTCGCAGATGATGTGGTTTTGTTGGCTTCATCAGAACGTGACTTCCAGCGTGCACTGGGGTGGTTTGCAGCTGAGTGTGAAATGGCCGGGATGAGAGTCAGCACCTCCAAGTCTGAGGCCATGGCTCTCTACGGGAAAATGTTGGATTGCTCCCTCCCGGTTGGGGATGAGTTGTTGCCTCAAGTGAAGGAGTTCAAGTATCTCAGGGTCTTGTTCACAAGTGAGGGTAGGATGGAGCGGGAGATTGACAGGCGGATTGGTCAAAGCTGAACGTGACGACGGCCCCAGAATTAATTTTTTCCCACCCAGCAGTAATGCGGGCGTTGTACCGGACTGTTGTGGTGAAGAGGTAGCTGAGCCGGAAGGCAAAGCTCTCAATTTACCAGTCAATCTTCGTTCCAACCGTCATCTATGGTCATGAGCTTTGGGTAGTGACCAAAAGGGTGAGATCGTGGATACAAGCAGCTGAAATGAGTTTCCTCCGTAGGATGTCTGGGTTCAGCCTTAGAGATAGGGTGAGGAGCTCGGACATCCGGAGGGAGCTCGGAGTAGAGCTGCTGCTCCTTCACATCGAACGGAGCCAGTTGAGGTGGTTCAGGCATCTGATTAGGATGCCTCCTGGGCACCTTCCTTTGTAGGTTTACCGGGCATGGCCAACTGGGAGGAGACCCCAGGGTAGACCCAGAGCTCACTGGAGGGACTACATGTCCAATCTGGCCTGGGAACGCCTTGGGATCCCCCAGGAGGAGCTGGAGGGTGTTGCTGGGGAGAGAGACGTCTTGAGTGCCCTACTTAGCTTGCTGCCACCGCGACCCGACCCCGGAGAAGCAGCTGAAGATGAATGAATGAATGAATGTCTGGGTACAGGCGCCGTTTCAGATGCACCATGACTACCACCGAGGCGTATTTACAGGCGTTGGACAGCAGCCATTTTAAATTGTTTGAAAGATAGTATTAAAGTTGTTAAAATGTTAATTTTGGTGTCAGTCGTTTCCTAACAGAAATACAAACATATGCAATGCATTAATATCTCAATTAGGTACTTATCTTGACAGAATATAGAGTTAAAACCTGGCCATCACTTTGGCCGCCCATGGTCGTGATAGGTAGGAGTGAAATCCGGGTCGCTCTAGTGTTAAACATGCATATGTACATGAATTATGTCGAACTTTGGGTCAAGAGGTTCATGTCAGTGGAAAGAAAATAAATATGAAATGAGAAAATATGTGGGAAACCTGGAACAACATGTAGATAGATACCAGAGGTCTTTGTGTTCCCAAAAAAAAAACCCTCCCCGTTTTATCTTTTTCAGGCTGTTCAGGTTCCAGAGATAATATGATTCCAGCGGATCAGGCCCGTGACAAATGTTTTTAGTCGCGTCGTATAGCAGTGGCAGAGATGTCAGAGATAATTGCAGTGACTAATGGCTCGCAATAACTCGTGGATGAACGTGGTGAAGGGCCGCCGGTCGGCCAGTTTAGGTCGTCCATCGGTCTGGCTGCCGTTTCAGCTCCAGTGGCAGTGAACAAAGAGGAGCCACCGCTCACCTGCATGCCTTTGCCGGGGGGGTGCCAAGTAAGCTTTCATGTGGGTGTAGGCGGTGTTCCCAGCCAAAAGGGCGTCTCTTGCTTTCTCCCTGGTGCTACCTGGGTGTCTCTGCCTCCCCTCCTGGCCGATAATGAGGTTAAAGCGGGTCTCTGAGTGACACGGGTGAAACGGGAGTCAATTTGTCACAACGCCACAGAATGAGGCAAGTTGGAGAGCTTTTCACCGAGCCTCCTCGTGTGTCATATTTATTAGATAGGGCCCCTCTTGTAATTCAAGCAGGGATTTTTTTTTTGTGTGTAGTGTGTTTGTGTACATGTCTGTTTGTGTGTTTGTCTGTGTACATGCGTGGGTATGCGCTCACGTTGCTTTCTGACAATGCGAGTGTGTAAGGAGAGTGTCCGTGCACAGAACCGACCAAGGCCTTTGAAGTAATCCTTAAAAGTTGCCCCCCCTCCCTTTTGTGTTTCTGTGTGTGTGTGTGTGTGTGTGTGTGTGTGTGCGCGCGAGCCAGACAGGGTGTTGGTGCGCATCCGGGACCTGACACCTGAGAAGGCTGACCAGTTGATCTGGCTGCGTGCCAGAATCCACACCAGCAGAGCCAAAGGTGAGACCACCGTCCGTCCACCCATTTGGGTTACTTCTGCTGACAAAGATGTAAATGGTGAGGTAAAACTGAGGTACTACCCCGTCTTCGCTAATCCTCGGTGTACTGTTGCCAGTAAATCCACTGCCCCGGGGTGAGAAGAGGAGCTGCTCCCCCCCCCCCCCCTTCTCTCTCATTTTCCAGATCAGTCACCTCGGGTTGGGCAACTCCAGAGTTTAGCGTTGAAAACACAAATGAGCGGCTGCCGCATTTTTGAAAGCACATTCCACGCTGCAGCTCACTTTGACTCGAGGGTTACACGTCATATACGGTGAAAGAAAGGCAAAACGCGGGCGGGCTGGTAGCAAGAGTGGTTTTATTTTTCCTCTCTAGAATATAGTCTTTTCTTGTGGTCCCCCTCCCTCGGAGCACACAGAAACACGTGTTTTGCAGAGCTTGAAAACCCGGGGGTGTTTTTGATATCATTGCTTAGTTGTCAGAAATGACATGTCATTGCAGATCTGGAGATCAAATAACCTCTCTTTGCCCCGGCCCCGGCTGCTGGCAGGTACGAGGCTGCAGTCCCATTTGAATACAATGAAGCTATTGAGCCTTGCACAGCTATTAGGTCTCGAGATGTAACCTTAAACATATACGCCCCAGCGCTAACAACGTGATTATGAGCACACTGTCCTTATGGTCTCGTCACCCCTTTTCCTTCCAGGACAGCTTCCATGTCAAGGGCCACTTCCACCCCAGCTCGTCTATTCATTCAATCAGCCTGTTATGGAGGATGTCCTTGAGAGCAGAATAACATCCTGATTTGGTCTGGGATGAGGCGCTTCTGTTTGTGGGATCATGACTTCGCTGCCCCTCATAGACACAGCAGTATCAGAGCACCTGGGTGGTCTGGCTGTCGTCACGTCCTCACTGTTGATTGGCTTACTTGTTTACATTGTCCCGAGGTGGGTGTGTGTGTGTGTGTGTGTGTGCGTGCGTGCGTGCGTGCGTGCGTGCGTGCGTGCGTGCGTGCGTGCAGTCAGAAGGCAGCTATCAGGCCAGCTCCACGCAGCCTTCTTCAGAGGGAAGGGTCTGTTGGTAGATCAGGATCATTTATTTGTCGTTTCATTTCATGTACGAAATATCGTTTCCCCCAGCCCACAGCAGTGCAACACAAAGACAAAAACACATCCAAAACCTACAAGAACACACATATACACTCACCGGCCACTTTATTAGGCACACCTGTCCAACTGCTCGTTAACGCAAATTTCTAATAAGCCGATCACATGGCAGCAACTCAATGCATTTAGGCATGTAGACATGGTCAAGACGATCTGCTGCAGTTCAAACCGAGCATCAGAATGGGGAAGAAAGGTGATTTAAGTGACTTTGAACGTGGCATGGTTGTTGGTGCCAGACGGGCTGGTCTGAGTATTTCAGAAACTGCTGATATACTGGGATTTTCACGCACAACCATCTCTAGGGTTTACAGAGAATGGTCCGAAAAAGAGAAAATATCCAGTGAGCGGCAGTTCTGTGGGCGAAAATGCCTTGTTGATGCCAGAGGTCAGAGGAGAATGGCCAGACTGGTTCGAGCTGATAGAAAGGCAACAGTAACTCAAATAACCACTCATTACAACCGAGGTATGCAGAAGAGCATCTCTGAACGCACAACACGTCGAACCTTGAGGCAGATGGGCTACAGCAGCAGAAGACCACACCGGGTGCCACTCCTGTCAGCTAAGAACAGGAAACTGAGGCTACAATTCGCACAGGCTCACCAAAATTGGACAATAGAAGATTGGAAAAACGTTGCCTGGTCTGATGAGTCTCGATTTCTGCTGCGACATTCGGATGGTAGGGTCAGAATTTGGCGTCAACAACATGAAAGCATGGATCCATCCTGCCTTGTATCAACGGTTCAGGCTGGTGGTGGTGGTGTAATGGTGTGGGGGATATTTTCTTGGCACACTTTGGGCCCCTTAGTACCAATTGAGCATCGTGTCAACGCCACAGCCTACCTGAGTATTGTTGCTGACCATGTCCATCCCTTTATGACCACAGTGTTCCCATCTTCTGATGGCTACTTCCAGCAGGATAACGCGCCATGTCATAAAGCTCGAATCATCTCAGACTGGTTTCTTGAACATGACAATGAGTTCACTGTACTCAAATGGCCTCCACAGTCACCAGATCTCAATCCAATAGAGCACCTTTGGGATGTGGTGGACTGGGAGATTCGCATCATGGATGTGCAGCTGACAAATCTGCAGCAACTGCGTGATGCTATCATGTCAATATGGACCAAACTCTCTGAGGAATGTTTCCAGTACCTTGTTGAATCTATGCCACGAAGGATTAAGGCAGTTCTGAAGGCAAAAGGGGGTCCAATCCGGTACTAGCAAGGTGTACCTAATAAAGTGGCCAGTGAGTGTATATCCAAGCTACAAAAAAACTAAAAAAGCACATATCCACCATATCAAAACACAACATTTTTTTTTCACTGTCCAAGAGAGTGAACGCCAGCCAAGATGACTGTTGGAACTGCTGGTCTGCATGGGCTAGCAGTTAGCTTGGCCCGCCCTGCTTCCGCATCCTATCAGACCGCCCTCGGTGCTTCCTCTTCGGGCACAGCTCCAGGCGGGCAGGGCTGCGGTCCCTGGGCTCACCGGACACAGCAGACCAGGCTCTCCCAGCCAATCCAAGATGGCAGATGCTTAACACTTGACCTTTACTTTGACTTTTTTTCGGTCGTTGTGCCGCGGTGTTCTTTATAAGGGTGGGGGTGGAGGGATACCTGCAGTCAGTTGAGACTGAAGAGGTCAC
Source organism: Lampris incognitus (assembly GCF_029633865.1). Classification (NCBI taxonomy): domain Eukaryota; kingdom Metazoa; phylum Chordata; class Actinopteri; order Lampriformes; family Lampridae; genus Lampris; species Lampris incognitus. Next base: position 38,193,040 of record NC_079221.1, read on the forward strand.
ATAGATGAGTGATGAAACCTTTCTCTCAACAAACGTCCTGTCCAGATGAACTGATTCAACTTTCTTTGATTTTCTTGGATTATTGAGCACGCATCAAGACACTTTACCTGTAGATGAGAAGGACCGCCACCTCAACTTTTGTCAACCCCCCCCCCCCCCCGGATCTCTGACACAGCTCCGCGTTGTCCGAGAGCCCTGGGTGTGGACAAGCCCATTAGCTCAGTTTGGTCTGAATGAAAGGGGTCTGTCAGCGGCTCAGCACTGTCTATTGTTGTTGTTGTTGTTTCAGGGAAGCAGTGCTTCTTGGTCCTGCGTCAGCAGCAGTTCAACGTTCAGGCGCTGGTCGCCGTGGGAGATCGTGCCAGCAAGCAGATGGTCAAGTTTGCCGCTAAGTGAGTACTGAGACTGCGCTTCCTGTCAGTGAGCGCAAAACAATGGTGGGAAAATCCGGGTGTGCCAATACTCCTCCGATCCATTTTCACACATTCTGGGGGTGGGGGGTGGGGTGGGTGTTGATCATTTTTTTCCTACTTGACAACAAAAGGCGGCTGTTAAAAAGGTGGGATATGGCCGTGTTTTAATGGAGCGGTTCCTGTCCGGATAGCAAATACGGCGGCCTGGATTAGAGGAGGAAGATATACTTAGGACCTGGACATCATTAATCATGATTGGGGTCAGACTGCAGCCCATTACTGCTAGTCTATGAATGCACAAAAATAAAACGTGTACGTCTTTTCACGTGTGTACTTACGAAAGCAGCTCAGTAGTAATAGAGACATTTAAGTGTTTAAAATACACTTTTATGAATGAGTAATACCGCCTGGCAGAATGGGGCCATCGGTTTGCATAACCTACATAGTATAAAGGAACTATTAACATATATAGGTTTTTATTTCTGGTGGGTCAGGGGAGGTTAACACAAGAACGATCAAGGCTTTCATTTTGACGGTTTTGGATTTTCAAAGTTTAATAACTTGGTTAAAAAAATTTAAAAAAAAGATACAGACCTGACATTCCCTCAGTGCTCCTAAAATTGCATATATTGGCATTAAAATGAGCTTTAAATCAATTGCACAAAAAAATTATGATAAGATCTACCTAAAACAACTATGAGTCGTCAAAAAGATGGCTCATAATTTGCGCGAGATCGTGCGCGTCATGTCACTTATTGATGACGTGTGTTGGTCGCATCATTTCCTTCGTGAAGTTCATTGCTCTGTCCTAGAAACACACTAGCATTCTCCAGTGCAGGCTAATAGTCTAAACTTGATTTTTGATTATTTCCAACATATCTGGATATAGACAGCGTTTCAGATGCACCATGACTACCACCGAGGCATTGCAGTATTTACAGGCGTTGGACAGCGGCCATTCTAAATTATTTGAAAAATAGTATTAAAGTTGTTGAAATGTTAATTTTGGTGCCAGTCGTTTCCTAACAGACATACTAACATATACAATGCATTAATATCTCAGTTGGGTATTTATCTTGACAGAATATAGAGTTTAAAAACCATGGCGGTCAGAATGACCACCCATGGTTGTTGTGGGTAGGAGTGAAAACCCGGTCGCTCTAGTGTTAAACTTGTCGGGTGCTTATAATGGATGTTTCCAAACCCTGATTGGTCGGCCACAGTACGCTGATATTAACAGGAAGTAACTCCGAGCAGAAGGAGAATCTGTCACTGGGTCAAGGTCAGTGTCACACGGCAGCCCGTGACCTCTGTTAGCTGAACCTGCTGACTTCTCTTGGTAAGACGGTGTCAAAATAATGACCACATGGTGGATCCTGTCAAACCGCGATCTGCCCATTTCCCAAGGAAAGTCGATGCCTACTAACTTTTAGTTGAAAAGAGACCCACTAGTTGTGAAAGTATGAACTCATTTCATCTTTACACCGTTATGTTTAATCCAAAGGAGTTGAATCAAGTGCAACTGGACTTGGTATATACTTGATATATACCAAGCCCAGTTGCACTTGATTCAACTCCTTTGGATAACCATGACCTGGATGAATGAGAACATTCACAGACATTATGTTTAATGTTTTTAACTCTGATTGTATTTTTACTTTTTTACCGCTCAACAGATTACTTATGTCTCAAGCAGTTCCTAATTTTTCTTGTGGCGCAATGTCCATGTGGTTGAATCTGGCAGTTAGATGGTATCGCAATATGTGTAACGCCGTCACCACAGAGCAGGGCTAAAACAGACACACTGCAGAGTCACACAGCTGGGTTATATTCCTCTGACTGGGTTTTTTTTTTTTTAGCTGTAGAAATGGAAACCATGTAGCCCCGCTATTTCATGTGACCGCTTCCTTAGCATGTCGGTCCCACGCCGGTGTCGCGTTTCTCCTGCGGGTGAGTGACAGGTTGAGCAAGCCCCTGGATTATAAATGATCCCCTCATTATCATCAAGAGGCTGGTGATGTTCTCAAGGCCCGTCACGAGTGATCAGTCCCAACTTGTCCCCTTCTCCATCGCAGAATTCAGCCAGAATATTGGCGCTCCCCGGTCCGGTTCATCTCAACTGTGTTGAATAATGCTGGATATGTAACATGTCCATCTTTTAGGAATTGAAATTTTAATGGAAATACACGCATGGTGTGGTAGCTTGTAATATTGAGAGCCTGTAAAAAAAAGTTTCAGGCGTGTTTGACCAGTTATGAGAAAGTTGGGAGCAAAACTGTTATCACTTTACGACTAGACAGCTGAAAGAGTGATGTGTGCCATCACATAGACTTGGTGCTGAGACTCCACTGCTCTTCAGTACAGAAGGAGGCAAAACGTGTAAGCCCAAATGAACGTCCACACACAAGATGGTGGGAAGTGACTCGGAAGGGCAGAGACCAAAGAGCAGGATCCTTAGGTGCAGGAATAGGGCGTTTAAAAAAAAAAAGAGCGAGGTTGCGATAATGTGCTGCGACCCCATTTTTTCCATCCATGTGCCAAGCCGATTTGAAATTGGAGCAATTTAGCATGCGAGCCAAGGGATTTCTCTGAATGGTTGGAAAAGTTTCAGTGGCAGCATTTATGAAATCGTCCATGACAAGGGAGTTCTGCACAAAAATGTCCATCATTCCTATGAAGCATTAGTTAATATCTTGATCCATCTTCCTGGCTGAATTCGTACCATGTTTCTTCTTCCTTTAAGTCAAAGGGAGGAGCACATAGTCACGTAAACCGACCAGTAGTCATAGATTACCAATTTCCTACCTCTGTGTGGTCCATTGAGCTTCCGAGCTCTCGCTCTCTGTCTCCCTCTCTCCCCCCCCTCTCTCTCCCTCTCCCTCTTTCATGTGTGTCTAGTGTCCAGTATCTCTGTTTGATGTTGTCGATTGTCAGCGTCGAGTTAATCAATCTCCGTCTCCTGCTGTGTGATGGGTTTATAGTCCCCAGCCCCGAGGCCCAGCAGAGCAGGTTATTAATTCGGCGATTTATTTATCTAGCCCATTCCCTTCTAGAGGGGTAGGACCTCAGCAGCAGCTGCCAGGGGACCGAGGGGACGGCAGTAGCCCTGCGCACCATCTCTCATTACTGCTTTTTAATGAGAAGGAGTGAAGGATTAGCACGGGCCCTCCATCTGGCCCCGCGCTGCACCAACAGTTGGTATTGTTCCTCATATCTCTGAGCTCGCCCCGGGTCCCGGCTCTTGCTGTAAGGGCTACCGCGGGACAACAGCGCCTCGTGCTTTCTGCACTTAAGTAACGTAAATATGCCCTGTCCAGCAGTTCAGTTGAACGTTTGTGTCTATGGGGGATATGAATTCGGTTGGTAAAATCTGAACTTGCTAACTTTCTGCATTTGGTTCGTTCCGCGTCGGCGTAGAGGACGCACATGAGACTTAAGGGGATGACTCATTCCACATTACAGGGTTTGCCCTAATGCATGTATTGTAATACAAAGACAATTTCCCACCCTTGAGCACCCTGCTTATTTGAGGCTGAGAGAGGTCGATGGCTCAGACGGCAGTTTGGTTACATAAGCCTCAAACCTTGAAACACACCCACCAGCCCCTCGCTGAACTGCAGTGTTCCCTTCTAATGTTATGGTTTCGGCACATGTGAAAACAGAAATATCGCGAATGCTTCTTCTTGTGTCTCTCTTGGTGTCTGCTTTTGTGGTTACCCATCCCCACCTCATGTTTCATAAATAGTGAAAGTACTTTGTCTGTGAACATGACCCATGTACAAAATACACGTAGACCACAACTATCCTCCCCACGAAGAGAAGGATAAGTGTTAAACTGTTCTGCTTCCAACCGCCCCCCACCCCCCACACCCCTTTCTCACACCAGCGTCACGAAGGAAAGCATCGTGGACATCGAGGCTGTGGTGAAGAAGGTGGAGCAGAGGATCGAGAGCTGTTCTCAGCAAGATGTGGAGCTCCACATCGAAAGGGTAGGGCTGCAGGGCACATAAAGTAGATCCAGTAAACAATGATCGTGTGCAAAAACAAAACAAAAACCCCTCCTCAAAAACCCTCGCTAACATACGCATATGCTGAAAGAGGGCTCTCGCTTTAACTGCTCAGCCTTTTTGATCTCGGATTCTTGGTACTTTCCACCCTCAAGAGTGTCTGATGTCTGGTAAGCTCGGTGGTTTTAGTGGTCTGACTGTTAATGAGTCCTCTCGTCTCTCTGTCTCTTTGTCAGATTTTTGTGATCAGCCAGGCTGAGGCCCGTCTGCCTCTGCAGTTGGAGGATGCCGTCAGGCCGGACGGAGAAGGGGATGAGGTGAGGATGAAAGCTCGGTGCAGTTGAGCAAATCGAAAACATCTTTCAGGCGATGTGCTTCGCCTTCGCCCCAAGCTCCTCAGAACAAGAGAAGCTTCGATGTCACTTGTTTTGCTGCTGTGACTTGTTAAATTCAAAGAATTCTCTTGACGCTCACAGCAAATAATCCATTATTCCTTTTACTGAACAGTTTACACCAACCAGCGATTATCACATTACTTTACCAGTCTCAAGTTAAAGGAAAATTCTGGTGGGGTGGGGAGGTTACACCTGGGTCTTGTTTTGATAGATTTTGCCCTCCTGCATATTGCTTATGATATGATTTTACTCACCAGCTTCATTTTGTAGATTTTGGACACAGGGACAGCGCTGAACACATCTTGCAGGGCATCTGAACATGACCCTTAAACCTGTCCTTTCACCCAGTTGCCTCCGGCTTGGTCAGGCATCCCTACAGACACAATTGGCTGTGTCTGTGGGCGAGAAGCTGGATGTGGGTATGTGTCCTGATCGCTGCCGTAGTGCCTCCTGCGGTCGGTCGGGGCACCTGTTTGGGGGGGGAAGAGAAACGGGGGGGAATAGCGTGATCCTCCCATGCGCTACGTCCCCCAGGCGAAACTCCTCACTGTCAGGTGAAAAGAAGTGGCTGGCAACTCCACATGTATCGAAGGAGGCATGTTGTAGTCTGCAGCCCTCCCCAGATTGGCAGAGGGGGTGGAGCGGCGACCGAGACGGCTCGGAAGAGTTGGGTAATTGGCCAAGTACAATTGGGGAGAAAAACGGAAAACTCCACAAAAAAAAGTGTTGTTTCAGTGGTGAAAATGTCAAAGAAATAATTTCACACCTGATGTGGGAAAAAGGGGAAAAAGCTTGTTGGGTTCTCTGGCAACAGTGCTACATTTTCATTTGATGTTGACCCAACATAAGCTAAATGTACCCCTGCATACTGCAATAACCACTTCAGGGTTTCTGAAAAGGTAGTGGTTTTCTTTTGCAGTGGGATTTGTTTTTTTTGCGTGACCCCTGTTCTGCCAGGCTCTTCCTATGTGCGTGTCAGCTGAGGTCCCATCAGCCGGTAAGGCCCCTAGACAGCTGGGGCCCTGCCAAGTGTTGACACAGTAAACTAACCCTCGCAGCTGCAGTGGCTGTCCAGGTGTTTTCAGCAGGGCTTCAACCCGCCAGTCACACACTTCCAGCAGCACCTGCCACCCCGTCTGTCTCCGTTTGTCTGTATGTCTGTGTGTCAGTCTGTTTATCCTTTCCTTTGTCTGTCTTTCAGTCCATTTCTGTCTGTCCGTTTGTCTGTCGAGGCCCCGTCTCCTTGTCCCCCTGCGTGAGACTGGTATTGGGCTGTCGCTCACACACTTGTCGCTCAAATCCCAGCGGGGTCCTCCGGTGGGGAGGGGTGACCTCCCTGCCCCTGGATGTAGTGTTTCCTCCTGAGTTGAAACATTTATCGTTTTCAGTTTTGTTTTGTTTTGACTTCCTCTTGTCCTGTTTTTTTTGGTTTTTTGTTATTTTGGGGGGATTAACTGTTGTTTTCCGTCTCATTTCATCCTGCGTTGCAGATGTTTTCATGACCCTATAATTGAAGTTATGCCAAACATTATGCCAAAGCACAGTGGATAGAAAATTAATACTCCCCCTTGAACAATTATCAAATTTAGTTGACCTGTAGCCTGGAATCTTTCCTGCTAATCTACACACAATACTTCACAATTTCAAAGTGAAAATCTGGTTATAATTGTTTCTTGCATTCAAAATAAAAAACTGCAATACCTTGGTTTGATAAACATGCACCCCTTGTACTATAGCATCTCTTACTGTCGCAGGAATCACTACTTGCCTTCAAGAGCATGCAGTAACTCATGGTCCAACATCAGAGTCAAATTACAGAAATTAACTTGATAACGTGAATAAAAACATCTGTTTGCTGTAGTCCCTCAGTTTTGCGAGTGTAGTCCCACACAAAGACGGTAGCATGGGCTCCAAAGACCTCCCAAAACAAGTTCAGGATCAACAAAGAAAGTTGAATTAGTTCATCTGGATACAACGTTTACTGAGTTACCTCTCAATAAACATTGTATCCAGATGAACTGATTCAACTTTCTTTGATTTTCTTTACCTGGATTATTGAACATGCATAAAGACAAGTTCGATATAAAGTTGTGGAAAGGTATACATCAGATGAAGGACTTCCAAGACTGTCAAAATATTTCTGAGCTCTGTGAAGTCCATCATTAAGAAGTGTAAAGGGCATGGCGCCACCCACAGTCTGCCAAAATCAGGGCATCCATCAAAACTACCAGGAGAGAAGACAATTGGTCAGAAAGGCCACCAGGAATCAAATGGAAACCTTGAAAGACCTACGGGGTTTTATGGCCAACATTTGCGTCACACATCAATGCCGAAGATATTGCACACATCTGGCCTGTATGGGAGGGTGGCAAGAAGAAAGCCATTTCTCAAAAAGCCATTTTCTTTCCCGTGTCAGGTGTGCTCGTGATGTTTAGGTCTGTGAAGTAATTCTTGTTTTTAATGCACTTTTTGTTTAATATTTATTGTGTTATTTGTTTTGATGTGGCACTGAGGACCTTGTGAAACGTAATTTCGTTCCCTTGTATGTATGAGACATGCATATAAGGTAATGACAAATAAAAGCGGGCAGTCTAAAAGGGCCCATCTGGAAACCTCATTTGAAGTTCGCAAGAAAAAACACCTGGAGGAACCTGCAGCAAACTGGCAGAAGGTTTTGTGGTCAGATGAAGCCAAAATAGAACTTTTTGGTATAAATGGCAAACATTATTTGGCGAAAACCATACACAGCCCCATCACCAAAACAACACCATCCCAACTGTGAAGCATGATGGTGGCAGCATAATGCTGTGGTGGTGTTTCTCATCTAAAAGGTATTGGGAAATTTGTCAAGATTGAAGGGAGGATGGATGGAGCCAAGTACAGGGAGATTCTGGAGAAGAACCTGATGAAGTCTGAAAATAGGTCGGAAATTCAAATTCCGACAGGACACCCAAAGCACAAGGCCAAAGCGACCATCAAGTAGCTTGCAAAGAACAAGGTGGATGTTTCGGAGTGGCCAAGTCAAAGCCCCTACCTAAATCCGGTTGAAAATCTTTGGAATGACTCGAAGGTTACCGTCCGCCAGCGAAAACCAGCTAATCTCTCCCAGCTCAAGCAGTTCTCTACAGCAGAGTAGGGGACCATCTCCAAATCCAGGTGTTACAACCTTGTGGAGAGCTACCCCAAAAGACTGGTAGACACAGTTGGTGCCAGAGATGCTTCCACCAAGTAATAACTCAGGGGGGTGTATACTTAAAAAATGAAGAAATTTAAATTTTATCAATCAAACGTTGCTTTTTTTCTTGTGCACTATGGATCAGGGCAAACCAAGTTCAGTTTAAATCCATGAAATTTACAGACCCTGACAAAACGAAATGTAAAAACTTTGAAGGGGGTGCATTCATTTTTTATCCACTGTATGTATCCAGACCAATCTTGTTTTGTTTTTACTTAGATAATCAGCAGCTTCAGTTGTGTGGTTGAGTTTTAAGTTGTCTTGGGTTGTGTAGTTGAATGTGATCTCATTTTTTGATGGTCTGATCGTGATTTTATTTTCCCACAGGATGGCAGAGCCACAGTGAACCAAGACACCAAGCTGGATAACAGGGTGATTGACCTCAGGGTGAGTCAGTAGGAGAGCTTGGGAAAACGGGACAACACAGTGTGTGAATACACTGTCACTACTTAACAGAACACGCTGTGCTTGTCCCGTTCCATCTCATCTCGCCAGAAACTTGTTCTCATTTAAACGTTCATAACTTCTTGGGGAAGGGAGAAGAATCGAACCCACTTTAGCACATTCAGTCACCTGAAGCCACATCATGATAATTGGCTCTTTTCAAAAACACAAAGTTAAAAAATGCTGGACAAATAAAGCAATTTTAAAAAGGTGAGTCTTAAAGAGATTTGAAAGATGAGACTTTGCAAGCCTGATTTCCTCAGCCGGCTATTGCACAGTCAAGGAACCTTGACGTTCAAAGCAAGGTGTCCCGTTTGTCACCAACCTGAACTCTGGAACAAATATTACAGCTCTGCCCGAGGAACTCAGTCTGCATTCTGGCATACAAGGGGTTAAAAGTTCAGAGCAGAAGGCTGATTCAGCCTGGTGGGTATGACTAATAACTGTAGAACCTTGATATCTTGATTAAACCTATCTGACTTTTACAGGTGGTATATTAATAAAGTTAGGCATTTAACCAGTAGTCTCTTTAAATTCAGAATCTCAGTTGATGCCCTCTCTACACAATTCTTTAGAAGTCTCTGATTTTAGCCTGCTGCCTCGGTGAATCTTTTGCAGCAGTGAGCAGGAGAAGTGGCTTTTATGGGGGCGTCTGGGTGGTGTAGCGGTCTATTCCGTTGCCTAACAACACGGGGATCGCCGGTTCGAATCCCTGTGTTACCGCCGGCTTGGTCGGGCGTCCCTACAGACACAATTGGCCGTGTCTGCAGGTGGGAAGCTGGATGTGGGTATGTGTCCTGGTCGTTGCACTACCACCTCCTCTGGTCGGTTGGGGCACCTGTTCAGGGGCGAGGGGGAACTGGAGGGAATAGTGTGATCCTCCCCCGCGTTACATCCCCCTGGTGAAACTCCTCACTGTCAGGTGTAAGGAAGCGGCTGGTGACCCCACATGTATCAGAGGAGGCATGTGGTAGTCTGCAGCCCTCCCCGGATCGGCAGAGGGGGTGGAGCAGCGACCGGGATGGCTTGGAAGAGTGGAGTAATTAGCCAAGTACAACTGGGGCTAAAAAGGCAGAAAAACAATCCAAAAACAAAAGGAGAGGTGGCTTTGTTCTGTGATTTGTATTTAGAAGGCCAGGGCCACAGAGGGCCTCATTGTTGTGATGGATGCCTCCCACACAGATGACACAGCAGGCAGGAAGGCATGCCACACTGCGGCACAGCACAGAGCTGGCTAGCTCACCCCGCGTGTTCAACAACACCTGTTTCTATGGCACGGTACCCTTTGAGCTGTCGGAGGCGGGCCCTGTTATCAGCTCCTCACTTCAGAGTCAGTGAAGCCATAAAACAAGGTTTTCACAAAGGACAGACAGCCACTCTCACAGGGAGCCATAAAAGAGCTACAGTAATGAGTGGGCTCCAACGCCAGTACCCCTTGTAACTCAACCATCTTCTAATCGCAGATTTGTGAGTTGCTGTTCCCGATGGGGGATTTTGGTTTTTGAAGGAACAGGGTTAGGTTTCAGATGTGAAACTTGACTGCTTACTCAAAACCTCAAGCCAGTGTGCCACGCCTGAATGCAAGAGTCTGTTAGAGTACAAATAGCAGTTATACATAATCTGGGTAGTTCTCCACCCCACATTAAGAACATAGAGAAACTTCATTTTGTTTGGGCACCACCGTTGCCCACCCACCCACTCACTAAAGAAGTGCTGTAAACAGGAAGTACTTCGGAGTTATGTAACCCAGAATCTGTCATGCAAGTTCCTGTGTAGGCATCGAACAACCTTACGGTTGGTGAGGCTTGCCTAGAGAACATGTGATGGGCCCCACAGCTTTTACGTAGACAACGTTCTTTTTGAGCAGGAAGTTATTTTACATTTGGTGCTCATCATTATTCATCAGTGTTTTACTGATTTCACTGGTTGGGCCAATAGTATTTGCACACTGGTTTCATAGTTCCACTCACTTCTTCCTTCACCATCGCTATAAAGAAACGTTCTTGTGTTCCATGAATTCAGATCGAAAATGGATGCTTGTCTCACTTTTACTAGACAAACCAGAGTTATAGTCTCCAGATTAATGACACTGCTAATATTTAGTCATTTTCCATTCTGCCAGTAGTTAGACAATATAGCCAGTCAGGACTCTGGACAATGCCTTAAAAGAGAGAAGAATTTTTTTTTTTTTTTAAGAAAAAGAAATATGAAGTCTTTCAGCAAAAAGTGGACCTTCGCCTCATATATTGAATGGCCAAGATACTGACCCCTGCCTTTGTAAAGCTGAACAATGGGCATCTGGGTAGCGTAGCGGTCTATTCTGTTGCCTACCAACACAGGGATCGTCGGTTCGAATCCCCGTGTTACCTCTGGCTTGGTCGGGCGTCCCTACAGACACAATTGGCCGTGTCTGCGGGTGGGAAGCCGAATGTGGGTATGTGTCCTGGTCGCTGCACTAGCACCTCCTCTGGCTGGTTGGGGCGCCTGTTCAGGGGGGAGGGGGGTAGCGTGATCCTCCCACGTTCTATGTCCCCCCTGGTGAAACTCCTCACTGTCGGGTAAAAAGAAGCAGCTGGCGACTCCACATGTGGAGGAGGCGTGTGGTAGTATGCAGCCCTCCCCGGATCGGCAGACGGGGTGGAGCAGTGACCAGGATGACTTGGAAGAGTGAGGTAATTGGCCGGTAACAGTTGCCCCCCAAAAAAAAGCTCAACAATATCGAGAAGTGATCGTGACAGAGCTGGTTTCTAGAAACCTTCGGGGCCGTTGAGATGAGTCACTATGGGAGTGTGCACTGTGCATATACCAATGCATGTGAAGTCGTTGGCTTAACGTACCTCAGGCTTTGTAGTCTTAACAGTTTCATCACTGGGGGATTTTGGGCTGTTCTTTCTTCATGTAGTCTCCCTAGTTTAATTGTGTAGTATTTCTCAAAACAATAATGTCAGTATATTTGTTTTTAAATTATGGGCTTATATTTCCCAAGTCCTTTCCAGAGTTTAAATGTTTTCCAACAGTCATTGCAAACTTGAAGAGCATCCAAATCATGTCTAAAGGCATGCATCCACAGAAATCGGCAGTCTTGCTATCTCATCTCTGCTCCGATAGTGTAATAAATCAGATGAATCCCTAATACCTTACTCTGTGTGTGTTCATGTGTGTGTGTTTATCGTCTCACAGACGACAACCAGCCAAGCCATCTTCCGCCTGCAGTCTGGGGTATGCCAGCTTTTCCGAGACACCCTCACTAAGAAGGGCTTTGTGGAGATTCAGACCCCGAAAATCATTTCAGGTAAAAGCAGCTCTGTCGCCATCTTGCCCCCTGAGCGAAAATCTCAGCGGGATGCTTTGAATCACGCTTTAATGAGAAGTTTTAGAGGAGGTGTGCTCCTCTTTTTTTTGCATTACCAGTTAGAGGCATGAGTCACCCGTATGACGACTTCCAAGGTGTGTCTTCCGGTAGGCTCCATATGGTGGTCTGTATTCAAATCACGTATCGGGCTTCATGTGTGCCCGTAAGGCTCATAAAGCCGAGCCTGGGATCTGCAGTTGACAGAGAGACACCCAACCAAATCAAAGAGCCAGACATCATTTGTTAAACGCACAATGGTAAAAGGGAATATTAGTTTTTTCCATGAGGCCAATTAGGTTTTACTCCAACCCACAGTGGGAGTGCTGTGCATCGACCGAATTTCCCATCAATCCCTCAAGTACTCCCTTTCTCACCTCACTCTCCAGGGTTTCGTTCTACGGGCCTACCCCCCCCCGTGTGCTTTTTTTTTTTTTAAGAACAAAGAAAGACTCGACAAAGAAATTGGAGAAAGATGTGTGATCCAGAAATCCTGTCGAGGACTCGGTGGATCCAGTTCGTTAAGCTTTCTGCAACTTCCAATTCTGCAGCCTAGTTTCCATTTCATCCTGGCATTAGTTTTCAACAATTGGTGGGAGAGGATACATTATTCATCAGAAGTATCTTTTCTGGCCAAACTTTTTTCTCCCCCTCCCCCCAGCAGAAATGAGTTTGTTGTCAAGCCCAGGGGCATATCCACCATAATGAAAACCTTTCAAGCAGAATAAACTTATTTTGAATTCCTGTGTTTTTTGTAGTCATCGGTTTTACTTTTTGCTATTGATTAGGGGAATTGCTGTGTCTGCGTGTGTTTGATAACACAACCACAGTGGTACATTGCACCAATATCTAGGTCCCGGCATCCCCATATGACAGGTTTGAAGCCAGCCGTTGCGAAGGCTGTGACACTTTGTTCAGTTTCTCCACGAGGCGCTGACGTAGCAGCCCGGCCTGCCATTGCAAAATTCAAAACTGGCGCTCTTTTTCGTTTTGGCGGACACCCTGTGAATCGAAATCTTGTAGTTTATAAAAACCACAACTTCCTGCCACGGCATGGCATGTACAGCAGACACCGTGTACAGAGCAGTCCCCCACCCTTTTTTTTCTTTTTTTTTTTTTGAGGACACCAGCAGATAAAAGATCATTTGACGTCAGCGGCAAATAGGGAAATGAATGTGTTACGCACGTTGGGCCTATATGAATGATTAAGTGCTTGTTTGATGGGAAAAGCTTGCAAGCCTACTCCGTGTCAGTTGTTGCTCTGCTCACAGCCATGGTCTGCATTAAGTTTCTGTAATTTATTCTTCCCTTCCAGCTGCCAGTGAAGGTGGGGCCAATGTCTTCACTGTGTCCTACTTCAAAACCAGCGCCTACCTCGCCCAGTCTCCCCAGCTCTACAAACAGATGTGTATTTGCGCTGACTTTGACAAGGTCTTCTGTGTGGGTCCAGGTACGGCGGTCCCATTGATCACCTCACAAGTCAAACGGCTAATGATAATACTGGGGGGGCTGGAGGAAAGCAAAATCCAAATGCAGCACACGACAGCCGTTGTAAACCGAGTTGGCATTAAAGAATGATACCAAGTGCATTGCAGTAGTAAGGGCGTAGTGTGGTGTGACCATTTGGGAGGGGATAACTGCTACTGTGCGGAAAAGACAGTCCTCTCGGCTCACTAGGTAGGTCAATAGCACCACCAAGTGTTACATTTTGAATACAACCAAAGGACAAACGTGAGTCCCTACAGTTTAAACAGGCAATAACAGCTGTACCTTCAGTTTGTCGCATGCACCTAATCTCAATAGTAATCTTGGTAATGGTTAGAAAAATGGGGGTGGCACGGTGGTGCAGTGGTTAGCGTGGTCGCCTCACAGCAAGAAGATCCTGGGTTTGAGCCCCGGGGTAGTCTAACCTTGGGAGTTGGCCCAGGTCGTCCTCTGTGTTGAGTTTGCATGTTCTCCCCATGTTTGCGTGGATTTCCTCCCACAGTCCAAAGACATGTAGGTCAGGTGAATCGGCCATACTAAATTGTTCCTAGGTGTGAATGTGTGTGTGTCGGCCCTGTGATGGCCTGGCGGCCTGTCCAGGGTGCTTCCCTGTCTGCCACCCAATGACTGCTGGGATAGGCTCCAGCATGACCCTGAGAGCGGTTCGGATAATGGATGGATGGGTGGTTAGAAAAATAATCAGTTCAGACATTGGATGTTTCAGTTGTTACGTCCTTTCTCCCACTACTGGAGGCCCTGTATACATTATGTCTCTCTGACTCAATTTGTCCCAGTTTTCAGAGCAGAGGACTCCAACACCCACCGTCACCTGACTGAGTTTGTGGGTCTGGATATTGAGCTGGCCTTTAACTACCATTATCACGAGGTCATCGACTCTATCACTGACACCATGGTCCAGATCTTCAAAGGTTTAAGAGACAAGTAAGTCAGTTTGCACTTATGCCCAGTCCTGGCACATTATTGTGTGATTATAATAAAAAGAGCCATTTTAGTAGGCATCACTTTTGAAGCTTGTGACAAATTCTACCACGCCTGCCATGTGTGAGGCTGTTGTGGATGGCTTTCATCGCGCGTTTTGCATTCAAAATTTTAATCCTTAAACAAAAACGTCATGTAAAGATCACATTAAATTTCGCAGCACAAATTACATGGCACTGGGGGATCAGCTTTTGATATCTCAGCCTAAAGAGCTGAATTGAAAAGGCCCTCAGCAGTTGGTCTGCAAATCTAAGGCAGAAATATATTTTTTTTAAAAAAGAACTTTGAAATCTTTTCTTAATTGCTAAATTTCCTTCATCTGTTGTAGTCACCGTAACGTTCATCAGACACTGCTGTCAGTTGCTGTGAAAATGAGCTACATCCTTTTTCTCTGAGTGGGTTACAGCAAAAATTTTAGATATGCCGTTGTCGCCACCTAGTGGTGTCAGATATTGTAACGTGTAACAGGCTGATTAGAAGCTCATCTCACCGTTTATAATTTTCTTTGAGTAGCTACTTGGTGTTACACAGACCCACAATCTGCAAGAAATTAAGGCATACTAAGTTTTATTCTCCAGGTAGTGTTGCAGTGAGATTTCCCTGGTAAAAAGTTCATTTTTATCTTATTCTGTCTTTCTTAGTAATGCCTGACTGTGTCGGCGTGTGTATCTGTGTGTGTCTGTATGTGGCTGCTTGTTTTTTCTGTCTGTCGCCCTATTGTCAGCTTCCAGACAGAGATCCAGACAGTGAACAAGCAGTTCCCCAGCGAGCCTTTCAAGTTCCTAGAGCCCACCCTGAGGCTGGAGTTCACCGAGGCTGTGGCTATGCTCCGCCAGGCCGGGGTGGAGATGGGCGACGAGGAAGATCTCAGGTCAGAATATGTCCCTGTCACCGCATTTCTGTGGTTCCTCACACAGGAGCCACAAGCAGATACTCCCATGGTATTGCCTATATATTCAACTCATGAACATTTGTTTTGACCCTCTATTTTTACCTCTCGTCTTTGAACGTTCCAAGGAATATTGGCTAACACAGCCCCAATTATATTATACATAATAATATCGATGGCCCGTGATGGCCCGGCGGCCTGTCCACGGTCTCTCCCCACCTGCCGCCCAATGACTGCTGGGATAGGCTCCAGCATCCCCGCGACCCTAAGAGCAGGATAAGCGGTTTGGATAGTGGTGAATAATATCTGTGATCTAAAATAGTCTGTTTCCTTATACTAAGCTAAGTTCATCATTGGCTAGAGGTAGAAAATTAAGAGGCAGCCAGTCAAACTCTTTATGTCCTTGTATATACATAAAAATGTTTAAGCATTCACACAAATCTTTTTTTATTGCTAGTTATTTACTATTTATTAGTTTAAGATATTTTGTTTTTTTATTAAATTTCCCCTCTTTTATTTTAGGCCAAAAACACAATAATTACAGGCATAATGTAACGACAGACACACATCTCAGAAACATTGAAAAGCAGTTGTACTTGCATACAAGTTTGTCAACCTGAAAGATTGTAAACTTAATTTTACTGTGTTTTCTTCCATAGCACACCCAATGAAAAGCTGCTGGGCCGCCTTGTCAAGGAGAAGGTATGTATGTATATATGCAAAAGTGTTCAATTGCTTTTATGGCAGAGTCTCCACACTTTGATATTCCTAGAGGACAACAAAATGTGTTATTGTATTCTCAACCAACCCCCCCTTTATTTTCTCTCAGTACGACACCGACTTCTATGTGTTGGACAAGTACCCACTGGCTGTAAGGCCATTCTACACCATGCCTGACCCCAACGACCCTGTAAGTCAATGTCTCACCCTCACACACAAAGACACACACAGTCACTGCCATTTATTACCAATATTGAATGCAATTTGCACTGATAAATGTTAACATGCAAATTGGGTATCGGCAAATTAGGTCAATATAGTATATATAAGCAATATGGTATGATATATGGGCATAGGTTGTTGATTACTCAACCATAACAAAATTGTGTATAGTAGCAACATATCTGTTGTGCATATATACTTATCTCCAATGTTCTGTTGTTCCATTTCTTCTAAAAAAAATTTTTTTAATTATTATTTTGTGTGTGTGTGTGTGATGTCTGCAAGTGCTAGAAGCTGCTGTGAACTGGAGTCATGGATGCTAATAGGTTCCAACTGTGTATCATTTAAACCCACATTTGGTCTTGAGATGTATTGACCAACAAGGAGTCCATCAATACACCTTGTGGTTAAGCGTGGCACTTGTAAATCTTATGGTGAGGAACAATCTAGAGTGCCATTATAATAATGCCACTCTAGTTGTCCCTCACCCTAAGAAATAATGGCATTATTTCCCACCCACGCCTGCTATTTTCGGCGCCAACGTTGCTTCTTAGCCTCACATGGCGATGGCAACTTAAGATGTATTTCCATATTCTCATTAGAAATACTCCAACTCATACGACATGTTCATGAGGGGAGAGGAGATTTTGTCAGGAGCTCAGAGGATCCACGATGCCCAGCTGCTGACTGAGAGAGCCGTCCATCACCAGATCGGTATGTAGATTAACAGAGTTGAGTTTTACTCCAGGACGTTGTGCAACGTTTATTAATCTAAACCTCAAGATGCAGAAGATGCGCGATATCTTTTTGTTCTTACAACGTACCTTTAGGCATTCTTGCAGCTCAGTTAACTACATCCCATACTATCTGACTGCAGCATCCAGGGTTCATTTCTCATTCCTCCCCACCCTCAACACCACCCATGCATTTAGTGTCCCACTCTTATAAGAATATAAAATAAACTACAGTCACTTATTCATCATACAACATTCTTTATGCAAGTGAAGGTAGATATTTCTTCATAATATTTTGCCCGTGGCTTTTTTGTTTGCCTACCAATGCAAGATAGACGTCTTCAAAAGTAACATTAAAAAGGTAAATTTTGTTGGATTACCAGGCACTTTTTTGTTTCGATCACTTCAATAATCAATAAAAATAACGGCAGAGAAAAAGGTTGAAAAGGGGGTGTCTGGGTGGCGTGGTGCAGAGGTGTAAAAACCCGGTCCAGAAAGTAAAAACCCTAACTGTGTCTTTACTCCACCCATGTACTAAACCATCAGATTGCACTGACTAGTTTCCCAAATCAGCTGGTTTAATACATGGATGGAGTAAAGACACGGTTAGGCTTTTTACTTCCCGGACCAGGTTTTTACACCTCTGCGTGGCGGTCTATTCTGTTGCCTACCAACACGGGGATGGCCAGTTCGAATCCCCATGTTACCTCCGGCTTGGTCAGGCGTCCCTACAGACACAATTGGCCGTGTCTGCGGGTGGGAAGCCAGATGTGGCTATGTGTCCTGGTCGCTGCACTAGCGCCTCCTCTGTTGGATCAGGGCACCCGTTCAGGGGGAAGGGGGAACTGGGGGGAATAGGGTGATCCTCCCACGCGCTACATCCCCCCCGACGAAACTCCTCGCTGTCAGGTGAAAAGTAGCGGCTGGCGACTCCACGTGTATCGGAGGAGGCATGTGGTAGTCTGCGGCCCTCCCTGGATCGGCATAGGGGATGGAGTAACGACCAGGACGGCTCGGAAGAGTGGGGTAATTGGCTGGATACAGTTGGGGAGAAAAGGGGGGGGGGGGATCCAAAAAAAAAAAAAAGGTTGAAAAGTACAGCGACACAATGTAATGAGAGTGCGGCTTTGCTATTCGTCAGATTTGATTCAAGCTAATTAGTTTCCACTGGTAGTAGTCACATCAGATTTGATTCAGGCTAATGAGTTTCCACTGATAGTAGTCACTCCTTGTCCTTAGTTATGGAACATTATCCATTGTCTGGTACGGGAAGTGATACTTTCTTTGCTAAGATGTTTCTGTAGTTGACCCTCATGTTTTCTACACTTCTGCATTACCATGTGCACAATATTACAGATCTGGAGAAGATCAAGGCGTACATTGATTCCTTCCGCTACGGTGCTGCACCACACGGCGGCGGTGGCATTGGTGAGGAATTTCAGCCCCGATTTTACAGGCAGATGTAGATGGAACACACAGTCACTGCTTTGATTGATGGATTGACTGATTGCAATTAGCATTGAGTGAATATGTACCACCCCTTCCCCAGGGCTGGAGAGAGTGTGCATGCTGTACTTAGGTCTCCATAACGTCCGTCAGACCTCCATGTTCCCACGCGACCCCAAGCGCCTCACCCCCTGAGCGGACACGGCAAAGGGCCCAACCACCACTGGACAAACACACGGATGCTGGTTGTTGAAGGAGACATTACGAGTTTACAAAAGCAGCGGGAGAGTTTTAGGAGCTAATGGCCACCCCATGACTCTGAAGCACCACCATGAATAAAATTGTCTGAGAGAATAACGCTATCGTTAATAGGGAGTACATCGTTGACCACGTGCTAAATTGTCTCCAGTGTTCACCATCACATCACCCACATAAGGTAAAGAGGGGTAAACACCTACAATAGTTATCAGGAAGTGATTTAGGTGCATAATCCCACAAAGATTCATGATTATTATCAATCTCTTAGTCAGTAAATCAGTGTTGTTTGATTTCGTACTTTTATATGGAGGTGTAGTATCTCACTTTCCGACAGATTTGAGTCACTCCTACAACCACCCCTTAGAGTCCGGATGAATAATTGTGGCCTCAAGCAATAAACAGGTGCTGATTATTACAGAGATTTTATAAGTAATTGCAAGACTAAACATTAATAAAAAGGTGTTTAAACCAGTCGTCTCTTTTCCTCCATTTTGGATTTATTGTGTATTTTGGAACCTCTCAATGGGGACACACTACATCAACCCTATTTAACATGTTAACTGTCCCACTGAACCCTGACGACAAGAGTTCATTCACATTTTCATTGACAATTCAAAGGCAAATAGAATGTAAATTACATTTCTCTTTTATTATAACACCAGCAAAATCTTAAAAGGCCGCATAATCAAATATAGTAATAACTTGAAATGCTGGTAATTTAACTGATTTTCAGAAATCAGTTTTATACAATGATGTAAAAGAGTTAAAGGGAAGGTTTACAAGATGGTAGTGAGACCAGCTATGTTATATGGTTTGGAGACAGTGGCACCGATGAAAAGACAGGAGGCAGAGCTGGAGGTGGTAGAGTTGAAGATGCTAAGCTTTTCATTGGGAGTGATGAAGAAGGACAGGATTGGGAACAATTGGGAGTGACGAAGAAGGACAGAATTAGGAACGAGAATATTAGAGGGACAGTTCAGGTTGGACGGTTTGGAGACAAAGCAAGAGAGGCAACATTGAGATGGTTTGGACGTGTGGAGGAGAGATGCTGGGTATATTGGGAGAAGGATGCTAAATATGGAGCTGCCAGGGAAGAGGAAAAAAGGAAGGCCAAAGAGGAGGTTTATGGATGTGGTGAGAGAGGACATGCAGCTGGCTGGTGTGATTGAGGAAGATGGAGAGGACAGGGAGAGATGGAAACGGATGATCCGCTGTGGCGCCCCCTAACAGGAGCAGCCGATCTAGTAGTAGTAGTAGTAGTAGTAGTAGCAGAAGACAATGATGTAAAAGCACCATGTGGCCAAATTTCTAGTGCTCAGTTAAATTCAACATATCAAGTATCATTGCTTCATATAGTGCAAAGAAATTTCAAAGTGCTTCAGTGTTAATGATATATAAAATATTGATTTAAGTCAATTCTCAATACTGATATCTGGTTAAGAAGCAAAAAAAAATGTATTCTTGTCTATGGGTAGCATTTTTTTCTGACAGATGTTTAACTCCAAAATGATCCAAGACACTAAGTTGGTTTATTCTGTGGCGGCTCCACCAATTTGGAGGATGAAGAGGAAGATTTGAACAATGTCAATGTAGAGCGATAGGGCGCCGAAGATGTACTCCTCTGGGCTGATGGCCAACTCGCGGTTTCCAATGAGAAGCTGGGTGTTGTATGCCAAAAACTAAGAGAAAGGGGTGGGGGTGGGGTAATTTTACAGCGGTCAAGAATGAGGAACATAGGCATGACAGCTCTCGGGTTTCTCCAAACTTGTCACGTTAATGTGAAATGTGGACTCACCAGAGTGTAAACGACGGCTCCAATTGCAGCATAGAGCATGTGAAGCCAAGGGACCTGTTGAGTGGCAGATAAGAGAGGTGTGAAATCAAATTGATATTCCCTACTGGACCCGTTCAAACTTCAAAGCGAGACACGGGGAGGGAAAATGAATCAGAGCCTCCAAATATGATTTCTGACACCATGGACCGATAAAAAGAAGCCCTCACGTATTGAAATGAGAGAACGACGGCTGTGATGATCCCAGTGATAAAGACCAATACCCCAAGAATACAGAGGACTCCCCCGCAGGAGGTGAAATCCACCTGTGATAAGAAACAAGTCATTTATGTGATGAAAGGGAATGCTGCGTGGTTTAGTAGCCAACACGGCTTCAAGGCTACATGGACGACCGATCAACACAGTCAGACAGGACCTGAATAATTGAACATGCGGTCTCCCAATTTATCTTGTGTGATGCACCCAGTTGAAAATCTTACTTATTCATTTGTGTTACATCAGCCTCAGAGATGGATTCACTTAGCATCTTGGGCCAAAAAACCATGAATATTTCAAAGGCTGAGTAGCCCATTGTAATCCGAGACAAAGGAGTTCTTTTACATTCACAACAAAGACACCCTCTCGCTGGCTACAGAGAGGCACAGTTCACATGGAAATCTACCTTGGTTTGGAAGCAGAAGACTGTGACAGAGACACAAACTATCGCTGTTATTCCAATAGCAAGAAACACCGCTTTCGTCTCATAGTAGCTGTGGAAAATATGGAATGAGGCATAAGTTAAAATATGATGTGTGTATATACCATCATCTTCATCAGAATATTGTTTTGTATTGGTGCATTATATGGCATCATCACCCCAAAACAAACCTTGCAATTGTTCCAGTCATGTAAGACATGGAAAGAGTCTACAAGATAGGACATAAAAAAGTGAATGGGGACTAACAGTCTGACATACTGTGGTATACTGAGCTATAGTTAAACATATTATACAGTGAGCATTACTTACAAAAACAGCCAGCAACAGAATATTCCATGGGAAGCGCCTCCTATAGTCAAATTGTGGTACAAACATTTTAATTGTGAACAAAACAAATCTGATTTGCATTACAGCAACGTCAGGGCAGAGCTTACTAACCTCGGTTCTTTGCAGCAAATGAGAATGCAGTAAACTATGAAATACACCACACTATGGGGGGAAAAAAACAGATATCTAGCACTTTGGAAATATGGAAAATGGAAAGAATTACTAACAGTTAGCTCATTTTAAAACCAGGACATCTTATTTTCAGAGAGCCACTCACAACGACGCCCAATAGATGCCGGGGTTTCTGATGACAAACAGCCTCACCGGATCACTGTAAAAAAACACAAACACCATGTTTTACTGTGGCATAAACAGCTTTACCACCCGATCGACAACAATTGATGACATTATTTTACTGGAATGAGCCAAGATACTTACACAAATGTAAAGACAGCAACAATTGAAATGGTGACAGAGAGCTGAATAGCCAAAATGAAGTAAACCTGCGCACACAAAAAACAGCAAGTTGTTATCTGCTCCCAGGGGAACGAAGGATGTCTTAACAGTCATGTTAAACCATAGCAACAAAAAAAAAGTTAAAATTTTTGTATGTAAGATGGTGATTTGAGAAAATACCTACTTTTCGGATGAAGGCATGCCTGACGGATGTGCTCTCCCACTGAGCACTCACATAGTCCTCCATGTTTCCTGCAGGATTAGCAAGAGTTAGCTAGCTGCGTTATTTACTAATGCGATTTTAAGTGTGCAACGGAGTCAGCCCTGTGTCATTACTGCAGAACCTTGGTTTGAAGTGGGCACTCCAGCAGACAGAGTGGGTATTATGGTGGACATCCCAGGCGGAGGGAAGCCAGGGCCTGCCCCCATGCCAACCCCAGGGTAGATGTCAGTGTGGGCCGAATACACAGGCTGACCGGGGCAAACGGCAGGACCGGGGCTGTAAGCTGGTGGTGGTGGGACAGGCGCGCCGCCGTAGCCCAGGTAGCCATATTGTGGGTGTTGTGGGTAGTTCCCATGTTTGGGACTGTGTAATGAATCCTCATAGGCGGGAGGGGAATCTATTTTGGACATGACGATGCGGCAGAACCACCTTAAAAAGAGAATAAATGGTAAATAGTTCCAATCCGAATCTGTCATAATTATTCTAATTGAATAAGTAACCCTGCTGAAAAAACATCATAAACCATTACGGTATTTTCTGATGGTTTTAATGGCTCTATTGGGAGATGTAATAGTTGCAGTGACCTGCATTGGTATGTCTAATGGAAACCATCAGAGCATGTTGTGTTCTATAGAAAATCATCAGGATCAGGTTAATGGCCTTTCATGAAAACCATTAAAACCATTAGATCAGCATCCAAGAGCACACAAAAACCTGATGGTTTTGATGACTTCCTCTATTTGAGACCGTCAGGATTCTTCTAATGGTCTCTGATGGGGTTTTGTTTTTTTTTTAGCAGGGAAGATACAGTAGCCTGTATACTAACAAGTGAATACGAGACTCACATCATTAAAATACAGTAAAAACATGCACTGTTTCAAGTACGCCAGCATGGCACCTCATAAAAGGAAAATGTCGTTTTGTACGGTAAAATATCTGGGAAAAAAAACAAATATTTGATCAAAACATATATTTCAAACAAGCTACACAGTTCTGAGACCTAGTGTCAGGGGCCACTGGCTGCCGTCCTTTTAAGGAGAGCTGTTGTTGGAATGTTTTAATGAATTCAGACCGCAAAAATAAACAGACAGCTAATACTCCACATACAGATAAGGACCTGATTCAGTACCTCCAGAGTAAAATGTTAAAAAATATTAATGATAGTAAATGGAAAAAAACCCCAAAACAAAACATGCTTACCTTGTGGGTTTGGACTGAGGTGAGTGTGAGTGTGCGTGTGTGTGCGTGAGTGTGTGTGTCTCCGGTCCGGACAGCCCGCGGTGTAACGTGATATCCCCACCGGGCAGAACACTGCAGCTGCGTCCACCCCGGCCTTCCCTTCACACAGGCGCACAACTTCCAGCCACTTCCATTTTCTCCTGATAAAAAACAAAAAATTTTTTTTTTTTAAGTTTCCTAACCCACGGTTTGGTCACTCCATTATCCCCCCTTGATGAAAAGTTGACCTATCACATCGGGTCGTGTTCATCGGGTCGCGGCGCACTTAGCGCTGGACCCCATCAAACTATTCGGCGATGCGTCCCGTCCCGTGCTCAGACTGTTGAGCTCGGGACTTCTCAAAAGTCCGCACCTCGGTCCGCATCCGCACCGAACGGAAAGCCAATCCGGACCCGGCCCGTACCACGTGTTATGAATACAACACGTAATGAAGTGAAGAATTGGCTTTGGGGGTGGCGCAAAGCTTTTATTGCACTTACGGTAACGTAACAGGTGTGGTCGAGTACCGCCATCTTCACGTTTCACTCGGTTCACTCGTCTCTCCTCCGCTTCGTGTGTGTGTGTGTGTGTGTGTGTGTGTGTGGGTGGGTGGGTGGGTGGGTGGGTGGGCTGAGCCCGGGTGGGTGGGCTGAGCCCCGCCCTCGTTGAAACATAGCGGAGAGAAACCAGCGTGACCAGAATGACAGTAACGAGTAGTTAATCAGTACGCGAGTTTGCGTTAGGGTTAGACCAATCAGAGGAGGAGTAGGGCGGGTCTTCAAAATGACAGGTTGCGTTACGTTACATTATAGTCATTTAGCCGACGCTTATCCAAAGCGACTTACAATAAGTACATGTAACGTAGGAAATCAGGAGAACTACTAGTCATCAGATGTCATAAGTGCAGCTTCTCTCTAAACAAGTGTAAACTACTAATAAGACACGTTAGCCCCTAGCTAACGGGTCTGACCCTTTAGCCGAGCGGTTAGTGATGTCGCCTTGTGGTGCAGTGCATCGCGTATCGAATCCCGCACCGGGCAAGAAAATAACCGGTTACATTGATGGCAGCGGTGGGATCCGAAGTGCGCAGATCCTCAGAAGTCTCTTCGGAGCGCGGGAATAACAAAGCGCGAGGACGCGCTTCCGGGGAGGGTGACGACTGTAAACTACTAATAAGACACGTTAGCCCCTAGCTAACGGGTCTGACCCTTTAGCCGAGCGGTTAGTGATGTCGCCTTGTGGTGCAGTGCATCGCGTATCGAATCCCGCACCGGGCAAGAAAATAACCGGTTACATTGATGGCAGCGGTGGGATCCGAAGTGCGCAGATCCTCAGAAGTCTCTTCGGAGCGCGGGAATAACAAAGCGCGAGGACGCGCTTCCGGGGAGGGTGACGACTGTAAACTACGAATAAGACACGTTAGCCCCTAATTAACAGGTCCGACCCTTTAGCCGAGCGGTTAGTGACGTCGCCTTGTGGTGCAGTGCACCCCGTATCGAATCCCGCACCGGGCAAGAAGATAACCGGTTACACAAGCGTTTAAGAAGAGCAAAACAAGTGTTAAAGTAAAAGGCGCAAGTAAAATAACGTTTTGGTTTTTTTTAGATGATTGAATACAATAAGTATGGATGGATCAGTGTCACCGGCTGGCAATCACACCTTTTGTGCCCAGGTTCAAGCAACTGATTAAAGGCAAACAGTGCCACTTCTCCCACTTGACTCGAATGATTTGACTGTCTTGACTGTCTTGAGTTTGAATGTATGTTTCGTTTAAATGTTATTTGTTATGGCCAATCGTTCCGGACCTCTGACCTTGAATAAAAATCACACGCGGACCTTTGAGTAATAAGTTTGAGAACCGCTGGTTCAGATGTGCTGCATGCCGTTTGTCTGGGATGTGTGCACGTTACAAGCCAGTAGGTGTCGCTAAACCACCACAGCATCCACCCTGCCTCGATGACTACAACCCTAATGTCTCCTCGTCGACCTTGCGGCTGCACGACGGTGCTGATGATGATTTAATAAACCAGTAAATGCTCTCATTACATGGCGTTTGTTGTGTTTCAAGGTGAAACGCACATGCAGACTAACTCTTTTTTCCCTTCTTTTTCGTGCTGAGAAATAAGGGAACATTGAAACACTGGAATATTCCAACCGATCCAAATATGTTTATTTTACGGGGTTAATTCTTCATTCATGAACTGAAGTTTCAAAACACACACACACACACACACACACACACACACACACACACACACACACACACACACACACACAACAACAACAACAACAAACCATTATTCATGCAAAAAGTAAACTGCTATGCCATCGGTGTTAATGTGTCATAATGGTTTGGGGTCTAGAAGAGCATGAACGTGTAAGTCACTCACCTAAATTAAATTCAATAGTGTATTATTACTGTTGTGTGTGTGTGTGAGAGAGAGAGAGAGAGAGAGAGAGAGAGAGAGAGAGAGAGAGAGAGAGAGAGAGAGAGAGAGAGAGAAAAAAAAGAAAAAAGAAGGTCCTGGGTTCGAACCCCAGACCGTTCCAGTCCTTTCTGTGTGGAGCGTGCATGTTCTCCCCGTGTCTGCGTGGGTTTCCTCCGGGCGCCTCCCACCATCAAAGACATGCATGTTAGGGTTGCCCCTGACCAGTGGAAAGAACTGGAGTTGGTCCCCGGGCGCTGCAGCCGCCCACTGCTCCTGTACAATAGGATGGGGACGCAGAAGGCAAATTTCGTTGTAGCCAAACCAGCTGCACAACGACACAAATAACGCGGCTCTCTTCTAAAACGCAACCACAACAACCGACGTCATCCTGGCCCCGCCCACTAAGCCATGGCGTTCCCTGACTGGTCGCTGAGCCTGCTCGCCACCGCGTCCCTGTGTGGTGTTTTCTGGCTGTGTGTCCGCTCCAGGCGTATAGGGCGGCCGGTGTGGGGGAACCCGTGGACTCGGATGATGGCCCGCACCGAGAAGCCGTTGTTTCGAATCGCGTAAGTGAAACCGTCACCGGCCAATCTCACATTCGCGGTTGACCCGCCGATGGACGTTAGCTTTAGCATCACCATGCAGTCAGTCGTGTCTGCTGGAGCCACAGACCCGAGCTAGCTAGCGCTAGCTAACAAAACTGTACCCATAAAACTAAATCGCCCCTTTTGTTTGGGCCGAATTTCAGATACACCCTGTACACAAAGACCAGGCTTGGTTACATGTACTACAGGAGACAGCTGAGGAAAGCCCGTGATCAGTACCCTGCTGGACACTCCAGGGCTCTGCCTGTGGAGTTGAATGGTGAGAAACAACCGTTTCAACAATAGTTGGTTTTTTTTTCTACATTCATGTTTGATGCAGGCATCCACAATTGCTTCTTAACTTATTGCTATGGCCCTGGACTGGAGTGGTAAGTCATCAACGCCAGCAGGTAAGGTTAACTTCCAACAGTGTGTCATGTCAACATGCACAGCCAAATGGGTCAACGTGACAGTAGTTACTGTACATTTACATGGTGCCTTTGATGCCATCAGATTAACGGACCAGTCGGAATCAAAATGGCTCGTAACCACCTCAATCAGAATTAAACTGGCCCATTCTGAAAGAAAATGTAATGTGATTTAGAGAGGTGGTATAAAAACCTTTTATAATCCATTTGACAGATGAACATGTTTCATATGAACACGCCTTGCAATTGCTTTCGACTTTTGTGATATCCACACCCTTTCTGTGCATGCTCACCCACTCGGGATAAGCGACGTTTTCTGGTTTCCAATATATTGTGCATCTCGGAACCCTGCTTTCTCCTTATTTGCGGTGAAGCATGTAAACAGGATGCCTTATAAAATCTGTTTACTTTGTGCTCATGTAAACACTTTTGGTGCAGATGTCAGTCAGAGTCGTCATTCAAGAGGAAAGAAATTGGCTCATGTAACTGCAGTTAGTATTATGTCAGCTAGGTGGATTGATCTATTTGTAATTTCTAGGTATAATAACATTGGTGCTGGAACCTACTGTAACAGCTTAGTGAAACTGAGTGTGTGCTTCACCACACACGTGACACAAGGTCAGCATGAGTTGATACAGCATAAAAGCACAGGTTCAACATTTACTATGGACAGCATACGTATGTATACCTCAACAATTTTTATTTTACCACTCAAAATGGAAATGTGCATGGGAAATTCCTATGCTGACATTTACATCTTTGTCAAAACAGGTATCAAGATAATTCCCATCTCAGTACTTTCTGACAACTATAGCTATCTTGTGATTGACACGGCAACAAGTGTGGCTGTGGTAGTGGACCCTGCTGACCCCCAAACAGTTCAGGTGAATAGCTTTACAGTCATTTTGATAGAATTGTTTGTGCCCCTCTTTCCTTTAACCTGTTGGCCCTCTCAGTGGGAAGATAAAGTCCTGAATGAATTGAGGCCTATATGGCCTTGTTCAGACTGTAGGCAAATCGGATTTGGTTCTCAAATCAGATCTTTAAGACAGACTGTCTGCACTGTTATTTGCTAATGATCAGCTCGGATTTGTGTGTTCAGACATCACCAACCTATCTGCATGGGTTGCTGTAGTAACGATATAGGCATGAGTAACTACGTATGCTGGTGACACTTTTTAACAACATGGAAGCATGAGAAATTGAGATCCATCATCTCACCCTCCAAACAATTGCGCTGTCAAGTCGCAGTGCAGAACCCCTCCATCGCACCAGACAGGAGGCTGGTATACATTGCGATGTTCCTTGTTGTAGTCATGACGGGCACTCTGGATTTTGACGTCATTGTTGTGTGTCGCGTTGTGAGTGATGCAAAAGACAGTTTGAAATCTGATTTGGGCTGCCAGAGCGTCCGGACTGAAACGCATCTGTAGAAATCCAATTAGAATCTCATTTCAAACCACCTCCAAATGTGGTTTAGATAGGATTTGCAAAAATTGCATTTCATGTGTGGTTTTTTTTTTTTTGCCGTCCAGACTTCCTAAAATCAATCTGGATATGCCACAAAAAAAAACAGATTTAGGCTGGCAGTCTGAACAAGGCCTTTGTGTCCAGATATCACCTATGCAATCCCTCTCATTTTTGTAGGTGTCTGGTGTCACTTTGTCAATGCTGTTGAATATAGACAGAATAAGAGTCAAGAGGTATTTGTGTTTATTGTTGACAATCTAAAGATCTTGTTTATTTACACACTTTTTTGTACCAAGTTGGGGGCATAGCTCTAGTGAGATACACGGAATCTTATATAAAATCATCTTGTTTAAATAATCTCAAAATGAATAAGTAACAAAAACCCAGGATGACTAAAACACGTAATTGAATATGAGAATGTAAATAGCAGCCGAACATGATCAGTGAGTAAAGTTTTTCAACAGAAATAAAGTGACGTGTAGCGTTAATGCAAGCTTGCTCCTAGTGTGTGACTCTAAGTCTTGTCCAATAGGACCTCATAATCAGTTTAAGTGGACCAGTACAGCAGATAGGAGCAACATTCACATTCACAAGACAGTTGATTTTTACAGAAGTACAAGAGTACATAGAAAAGCGATAAAAGACTTGATGGCGCTGTGCAAAATTCTACTCGAGTCCGGACTTCTTTTGTTCAGTGATATGAATGACAACAAATCAAAGCAACCAAAACAACCCAGTTAAGGTTCACAGCATACCTATTTTAAAAAAAAATTTCAAGAGTAGGGTATATTTAGTGAAATAACTAAATTGTAACAACCACAGATGGAATAAATAAGTAAAGCTTTTTTTTTTTGACAGTGGGTCCTGTATGAAACTCTATTGTACTGAGGTGGGCTCTGGTGAAACTTTGACCTCTCTCCATCTCTTCACAATTTAACTTGTTTTCTGGCAAGAGTAACACAATTTTAAAGTGACATGCCAGTGTTTTTGCAGGTTTTAGCCCATTATCTACAAATGGCCTGTACGTAGTATTTTACATTACTGCTGACCATTTTCCAAAGCATAATGTTGTATTTTAGATGTTTAAATGTGTTTTTCCTACCTTCCTGGCAACCACTGGTTTCCGTTCATTTAAAGGGACATCACTCTCACATCTCAGATGTCGGAGATGTTCAGTCTTAAATCTCAGCAAACTGAAATGGACCACCTGGAAGATTTTTCGCAACAGTCCATGCTTTCAACCGCATTGTCCCACAGTGCAGCAACATAACTTTGACAAAGAAATAATACCGCCAGAATTCCACTTAGCTGGATTACTTTTCTCCAGTTTCAAGTCTCTACATGCTGATTTTCTTGCTGCTCTGAAATGAATGGAAACCAGTGGCTCTGGGAAGGTAGGAAGAGTGCATCAAAAAATCTAAAACAAAAGGCTATCCTTTGGAAAATTATGACACCCCCCCTTTTTTTCTCCCCAATTGTACTTGGCCAATTACCCTATTTTCCAAGCCATTCCGGTCACTGCTCCACCCCCTCTGCCGATCCGGGGAGGGCTGCAGACTACCACATGCCTCCTCCGATACATGTGGAGTCACCAGCCACTTCTTTTCACCTGACAGTGAGGAGTTTCGCCAGGGGGACGTAGTGCATGGGAGGATCATGCTATTCCCCCCAGTCCCCCCCCCCCGAAAAGGCGCCCCAACTGACCAGAGGAGGCGCTAGTGCAGCGACCAGGACACGTAGCCCCATCTGGCTTCCCACCCGCAGACACGGCCAATTGTGTCTGTAGGGACGCCCGACCAAGCCGGAGGTAACACAGGGATTCGAACTGGCGATCCCTGTGTTGGTAGGCAACGGAATAGACCGCCACGCCACCTGGACGCCCCATGATCGGCAATAATGTAAATGTAACGCCATTTGTAGTAAATGGGCAAACACATACAAAAACACATGTATGTCCCTTCAAATTAACTGCTGGCATTAGTAGCTCTTAATACAAGGTCTTGATCATACTCTGTAACCCCCCTCAGGCTGTCCTCAAAGAAGAAGGGGTGATGTTGGAGGCTATTCTCTGTACACACAAGCACTGGTGAGGATGGGTTGATTTTATAGGAGCTATGGAAGACGTGCTCATGCAAAATACGTTGAGTTTTTCAAGTAGTTAGTCAACACAATGCCCTTTATATTGACAGGGACCACAGTGGGGGAAACAAAGAGCTGAAGAAATTGCACAGCTCCTGTCGTGTGTATGGCAATGCAACTGATAACATTCCTGGCCTCACACAGTAAGTTACACGCCCTGGTGTAGTGGCATGTTATGCAGCTGATGGAATGGTTTTAATTTTTCAGAATCCTTTCTTCTCTTGTAGTGTTGTATTCCACTGGAAATTATTCATGGTTCTTTTAATGGTAAACTAGCAAATAGACAGCAAATAGCGTCCTGCAGTATGGTAAATTGTGTATGTCACATTCTGTCCATCACACGCCTATCTTGCAATGAAGAATGGCAGGCATGATGTAGCCAAACTACAGGGCCAAAATGCATTTCATAGGGTGTTGCTAATGTGATGAAATGTAGCAGGAAATTTGTTTTTGACCTTATAGGCTCAGATCAGCTCGTAATTTTCAGCATTAACTAACCATACTGTGTGCAATTAGACCACCCCCAGAGAAACCCCATGATCATGCCTCATGACCAGAGACTGTCTTTTCTGTGTTGTCAGCCCTCTCTCACACAGAGATTCAGTAACAGTAGGCCACATGCACTTCAGGGCTTTCTTCACTCCTGGACATACAGTGGGCCACATGATCTACCTCCTGGATGGAAGGGCTATTGGAGCCCCCTCCAGCCTCTTTTCTGGTGACCTGGTGTTCCTGTCTGGATGTGGTGAGCACAGTTTACATCGATAAGATGGTCCTGCCTGTACCTATAATAACCTCAACACCCAGCTCTCCACAATATGTATCCATACTAAGGCTATTCTCTAGAGCTCATAGTCTGCAGTACCACCCATACCTGCCCTTTAATTGAATGAACCTGACCTTAGATGACTGAAATAAGAATGTCTTCCACCAGCAGATTTGGATGACATTTTTGGCGTATCTAAGCTTTTGCTTAGTTTCCTTTCTACAACTGGATGCGCCAAAATTTCCTTCAACTTAGCAAAGACAAAACCAAGGTCATTCTATTAAGTTAAATGCCTATCTCCATGCCAAATCTGCAAAACCTAATAGTCAAGCCAGGAACATAGTTGATATCTTGGATTCTGACCTCAGCCTCACCAGCCATGTCGAAGCACTAGCCAAATCATCTTTTCATCTAAGAAACATTGGGAAAATCAAGGGGTTCCTGTCCATACAGGATTTAGAAAAACTCATCCATGCACTCGTTACCAGCAAGTTGGTCTACTGCAACAGCCTCCTCACCAGTCTTCCCAAGAAGACACTTAGGCAGCTGCAGCTCGTCCAGAATGCTGCTGCTAGAATTCTCACCAAAAAAACAAGAAAAGTGATGACATAACCCATTTCTTAGAGCCCTACACTGGCACCCAGTTCGCCATATAATTTACTTTAAAATGCTTTTTCTCCTCCACAAATCATTCAGCGGCAAAGGACCAAAATATATCTTGGAGATGTTAGAAGAATATAAACCAAGTAGATCTCTCAGATCTTCAGAGGCAGGTCAGCTAGTATTGCCCAGACCTAGATCTAAACATGGTGAGGCAGCTTTTACACCCCACACTACAGGGACCAGCTCCCTGAAGATGTTAGACGTGGTTCCCCTGTAGACTCTTCAAATCAAAACTTTATATGTACCCGTTTTCCTGTGACTCCGCTCACTTGTAAAGCACTGCACTGCCCTGCCCTTGTAAATGTATTTCTTTTATTTTCATCTTAACATCCCTCGATTTTTGTCTTAAAACCCTTTGATCTTTAACCTCCCATTTTCACTGATTTTAATTTCTTTTTTTTTTTTGCCTTATATTTTCATTTTAAAGTCTTATGACGATGGTGAGGGCATTTGATAAACTTCAAGATTATCCTTCTGTTGTCCAGCATGGCAACTTGACAAATGTTGGTGAATTTTGTTGTACATAAATATGCAATACATGTATACTGACGCTGTGCAGAAGGGCAGTTCAAAAGGCTGTTTATCAGGATCAAAATGCTGTTGTGTGTCCATACAGTTTAATTTAGTAACTGGAATTTAGCAAACTGACTGACAACATTGATAATTTTGGCAAACCATTTTAACATTACATGTAGGACAGGTGAATCAGCCATACTAAATTGCCCCTAGGTGTGTGTGTGTGTGTGTGTGTGTGTGTGTGTGTGTGTGTGTGTGTGTGTGTGTGTGTGTGTGTGCGTGTGCGTGGGCCCTGTGTGATGGCCTGGCGGCCTGTCCAGGGTGTCTCCTCGCCTGCCGCCCAATGACTGCTGGGATAGGCTCCAGCATCCCCGCGACCCTGAGAGCAGGCTAAGCAGTTTGGATAACGGATGGACGGATTTTAACATCAAGTCAAACTATTTGACATAGAAATAGGAAATCTGATATCAGATATATGAAAAATGAATTAAATTCTTTTGAAATACAATATGCTTTATTGAAATTTGAAGTCAGATGTTTCATTTTGATACCAGAACTTTTTCCTGACAAATCACTATTGCGCCCTTAAAACTGTACCGTCTATGTATTTGAAAGCAGTCTGGAGGCCGGTGTCGAGAGACAGGATGTGCCGCGTGTGCTGATGGAGGATGTGGCATGTGTGCTGTCAGTAGATGGAGGAGGGATGTGCTGTGCACAGGAAACACTATGATCAGACCTCTGAAATACACCAGCATGTAGTGTAAATGTGCTTGCGTCAGCATGTACATGCCTCAGCATTTGGAAGTCAACACATTGACAGTTTTTGCAATGGTCCAAAAAAAAAAGAGAAAAAAGCTTGATACGTCCCTGGTTATTTTTTAAAATACAGTTGCTAAGTTGGCAAAAGTGATCAGATGAGAGTAAGGCAGAGGCAAAGCAAAATAAGATACATATGTTATAGTTAGAGTTGTGTCAGAATGATTTGTGCAGCCCTAAATCACAATTTAGTCCCAGAGGGCTTTGAAATAGCAGTTACGTTCTGTGCGGCATGTGATCCCACAGAAGGTAATATTGTGTACACTGATTTGGAGCAAAATTAGGTGTGAGGGTTCGAAAATGTAGGAAAGTACATGAATTCTATGACATTCCTGTTGCATGTCATATTAGGATTAATATTTTGCCCACAGATGGGATTTAAACTTGCAGTGGTGTCCTTTCAAGTTGCTTTTGTGACATTTTAACCACTGGCGTTTTAACAGTTCCTGGCTTGAATTGATTACTCAGGTTTTAGATGATATAAGTGTAGTGTCAAGTTTATTGTTACCATTAGCAGGGCTGTTGGCTCAAGTATACTACCCAGTAACAGATGGCAATTACTGCAAAATACAAATGATGGTCTTGGAGTACATGTGTAGAATTATTTGCATACATATTTGTTATTTAAAGTCATTCAAGGATTGATTTGAGAAAATGTATTCAAAAGTGTGTTGGAGATGTTTTGACCTAGTTTGATAGTGTCAACAGTACTGCATCAGAAGTGAACTGACCTGGGCACTGCTACATATCCTTCCAATTTTGAAGGCTTAAGACATTTGGCTCAGTGATGTGGACAACACTGCGCCCATTATATACTACACAATATCATTTAAATTTGAGTGGTTGCGGTGCTCAGAAATATGTTCAAGTTTTGGCAGGTCTGGGTAGACGACTGACAGTATACAGTGTTTCATAGTGTTCAGAGGTCTGAGTAATAAAATTTGAAATCATTTCGACAATGTTGCATAACGGTATCCACCCGATTATTAATAATCAATGGAAATATTTGTTGAATTGCTTGTTGGGATTTAAGCCCTTTGGGTTTGAACCCTGTTGTTTTTGTGCTGTTTTTTATTATTATTATTATTATTATTATTATTATTATTATATTATCTACTGTTACTATTATTATCATCTACTACTACTACTACTACTATTATTATTATCATCTACTACTACTACTACTGTTATTATCATCATCTACTACTACTACTATTATTAACTTCTATTTCATTATTATTATTATTATCATCTACTACTGCTACTATTATTAATATTATTAACTTCTATTTTATTATTATTATTATTATTTTCTAATACTGCTACCACTATTATTATTATTATCATCTACTACTACTACTACTACTATTATTATTATTATTATCATCTACTACTACTACTACTACTACTACTACTACTACTATTATTATTGTTCAGAAATGTTTGTGCAAGTTACCATGAGATGGTAAATGGTAGCGATATGGGATTTTTTCCATTTATTGGAAGTTGTGTGGAAATGCTGCCCAAGAAATATGACCCCATATGACCCCAGTCGGGCTGATGGGGGCACTGTGATTAATGGTCAAAATTCTGAACTTTGAAAAGTCATAACTCCTACGCCGTAAGTCCAGTTTACAAGACACTTGGTACATACATACATCTGTTCTCACTGTACAAATTTGCCTTAAGAACCACTAATATCCGCCTGACTAGATTTTCAAACGTTTATAATAATAATTTAAAAAAAACCAAACACATTTTTGACATCTCCTAAACTGTATGTTCGATTGCTACCAAATGTTCTGTGGATCATTTTTGGACCAAGCTTATGAAAAGCTGCATACATCTTGTTGATATCTTGTTTGGTTTTCAAGAAGTTGACCAATGCACTACACAAGGGCATGACTCAGCACAAAATACACCAAAGTCAACAACCGTTGGGCCAGTCATTACAAGACTTGCAAGATATGTCCACATAAGTACCTGAAACATACTCTGATTCAGATCGACTGCTGGGGGGGCCGTACACAAACCAGACTATAAATCAGACAGTGTTTGTCCAGTCATTGCAAAACTCACAGGATGTTTCATAACAATGTTGAACCACGTGTGTAAAACTATTTGAAAATCGCTCAATAGGGGGCCCCACCAGTTCCGAACTTGGCATTCCCCCCCCTTTTTTTCCTCCCCAATTATATCCGGCCTATTACCCCATTCTTCCGAGCTGACCCGGTTGCTGCTCCACCCCCTCTGCCGACCCGGGGAGGGCTGCAGACTATCACATGCCTCCTCCGATACATGTGGAGTCGCCAGCCACTTCTTTTCACCGCCTGGGAGGATCACGCTATCCCCCCCTCCCCCAGTTCCCCCTCCCCCCTGAACAGGCGCCCCGACCAACCAGAGGAGGCGCTAGTGCAGCGACCGGGACACATACCCACATCCGGTTTCTCACCCGCAGACACAACCAATTGTGTCTGTAGGGACGCCCGACCAAGCCAGAGGCAACACGGAGATTCGAACCGGGATCCCCGTGTCGGTAGGCAACGGAATAGAGTGCCACGCTACACGGACACCCCTTCTCATTGATGCGTTTTAATATTCTTGCTATTTTATCTTTATCATGTAACAAAATCCCTTTAGTGTCAATGAAGAGTTAATTTAAAGTTACCTAAAGTAAAACATCCACTTCTTTTTTTCAGGGAGGATGTTTGAAGGCAGTGCCATAACAATGCTGTCATCGCTGGACACAGTTGGCTCCCTGAGTGACGATACTCTATTATGGCCTGGTGAGAACATTTTCTTATACATCCGATTCTGAACATCACATCTGTGTGTGTGTTGTGATGCAGCGGGTGGTGGCAGAGTAAACCGCTTGGACTGCTTTGTATGTTCTCACACTCTTCTGTGCATGAAGCAGATCAGTTAAAAAGATATGGGTCATATTTTCTGCCTGATTTACTGGTTGTTTCTTATTTATGGCAAGGGCTCTGAAAAGGGTAATGTGATTACTTTTATGCAATATAAGTGCGTGTGCATGTGTGTCACGTTTTTCATGTGCAAATTCAGGTCATGAGTATTCAGAGGACAACCTGTTGTTTGCCGCTGAGGTTGAGCCACACAACGCAGCCAGGAAAAACAAATATCAGTGGGTCCTACAGCAGCGGAGCCAAAAGCTGTGCACGGTGAGAATAAGTCACCGTCATTTTTTTGCAGTGGGCCGTGACAATATAGATTCATCCCAGCCATGAGGAGGCATTATCACCGGCTTCCAGTGTGCGTCTCGTCTGACTCTCAATGCCCCAGCGCTCGCTTCCCACTTATCCTCCCCTGTTTAAGGGTTTCCATCAAGTCATATACGTGACTTTTACCACCGTAAATGTTAAGTGCTTTCTGAAGTGGCTCAGAATTCTGATTAGATGTTGCCTGTCATCTTAACAGCGTCACACTGCAACCAAACAAAAAGTTACATCTAAGGTTTTTTTAAGGACTTCTCAGACGAGATAGCAACATTGAGACGTTCCTTAGATAAAATTACTACACAAGACACGGATGAGTGGTTTTACTGTTCAGCAGCTCCATCAAGTACATTTCTTGGAACTGAATTTCTTGAAACTCTCCGTCTTTAGCAACTTCACTGATCTCACAATTATATCGTCCTTCAAATATTACTAATCTGAAAAAGTGACACACTGTATGTCTCACGAGATACAATTTAACTAAAAAGAGATGCAGTTTTGGGTGGCACGGTGGCGCAGTGGTTAGCACGGTCGCCTCACAGCAAGAAGGTTCTGGGTTCGAG
This sequence comes from Lampris incognitus, assembly GCF_029633865.1. Classification (NCBI taxonomy): domain Eukaryota; kingdom Metazoa; phylum Chordata; class Actinopteri; order Lampriformes; family Lampridae; genus Lampris; species Lampris incognitus. The sequence continues at coordinate 38,229,959 of NC_079221.1, forward strand.
CCCCGGAGTAGTCCACCTTGGGGGTCATCTTGGGTCGTCCTCTGTGTGGAATTTTCATGTTCTCCCCATGTCTGCGTGGGTTTTCTCCGGGTGCTGCGGTTTCCTCCCACAGTCCAAAGACATGTAGGTCAGGTGAATCGGCCGTACTAAATTGCCCCTAGGTGTGTGTGTGTGTGTGTGTGTGTGTGTGTGTGTGTGTGTGTGTGTGTGTGTGTGTGTGTGTGTGTGTGTGTGTGTGTGTGTGTGTGTGTGTGTGTGTGTGTGTGTGTCGGCCCTTTGTGATGGCCTGGCGACCTGTCCAGGGTGTCTCCCCGCCTGCCGCCCAATAACTGCTAGGATAGGCTCCAGCATCCCCGCGACCCTGAGAGCAGGATAAGAGGTTCGGATAATGGATGGAGATGCAATTTTTTTCTCAGGGGAGTGGGACATGGCTGCCGAATTTACAGGAATCATCAACAATCAGAACCACTAATACATGAGTGGCTTGTACAGTGTTGAGGTTATTGTTGAGGAACCACACACACGTGGTGACCAGCTGCTGTTTGGCATGCTGATTTATGTTCGTTCTTTTCAGAGTCCCTCCACCATCAGGGAAGAGAAGGAGTACAATCCTTTCCTGCGGCTCCACTGTCCCGATCTCCATTTGGCCCTGGGCCTCCAGCAGCTCCCGGATGAGGACTGGACCCATTTTCGGGCGCGGGTTTTGGAGGAGTTGAGGAGACGTAAAGACATTTACAACCGGAGATAGTGCCGGCAGATGTTAAACTGAGACAAATGTAGAGGAAGCAAAAGGGTGTGCTCTCCTGTATAGACCAGGCGGCGCTGTTGAAGGAACGCTAAGCGCTGTTGCGAGGCAATGGTAGGTGAAGCTCTTAGGTTACATAAGGTTGATTTTTTTTCAAAAGCAAATTGGATGACTTTTATGAAAGTCGGCGTTGGTACGAACAATAAATTAGCGATAGCATGCATAGCATTCCGTTATTTTGCCAACCGTGACCACTAGATGATGGATTCTGAGTTAGGAATTGGCGTAACGGCATCAGCGTGGTTTTCTGTGAAGTCTACATGTCACATTCTAATCCACAATGTGAGGCACTGTATTAACTGAAAAGGCACTTACAGTACTGTGAGGTATATCGCAAGGGCATCAGATTTTCTTTTCGTTTCTGGTATGATGAGTATCATTGGTACATTAGCTTTACATTTATAGTGTTGTTGAAAATTACCACCTTCCAGAAGGTTTTTTTTTGGCTGTTACTTTGGACTGAGTATTTGATTTTGAACATTTGATTTTCATTCCAGTAGTAATAACAAGTAGTGCAACAATGTAACGGATAACACTGATTTATGATTTACTTCCTCTTGTTTATGTAACAGTATAGGGATGGGTATCGTTAAGGTTTTAACTCTACTGCTATTACCGATACTTCTTATCGGTTCGGTACTTTAACGGTACTCTTATCGGTGCTTTTTATTTTTTTAAGAGAAAATATGAAAATTTAGAACAGGATTAACATTGCTTTATGTCTGGACACAGCATTACTTTCAACCATGTATGTATAATGTAGTTAACTCTGTGTGGGCTCTAGGCTGCTAGCATACATAACATACCTGAGGTGGGTGGATGGATGGGGCAACAAGAGATGAACTCCAAGCTAGGCAGTAGAAAACTGCATTTCCCCACCTGTATTTGGTGCACTTCAGCTAGATGTTTGGAGATATCGCTTGTGTGTCCGCCCTTGCATACAAAAGACTTGTTGCACTTGTGGCAGCGAGCATTGTCACCACCGACTCTAGTGACGTATAACCAGACTTCTGACCGTTAGGCTCTCTCCGCCATTGTCACTCTGGCTGTGTGTGTGTGTGTGTGTGTGTGTGGCAGAGAGAGCTGGCCCTGCCCCTTGGCTCGTGCATAACAGGCTCAGAGAGAGATCTCTCTTCTGGATTGGGAATAATGAAAATGCCTCATAGACAAATGTCTTAATCTTATTGCGAATTAGAAATGGAGTTGGTGGGCATCCGGGTAGTGTGGCGGTCTATTCTGTTGCCTACCTTTGAATCCCTGTGTTATCTCCGGCTTGGTCAGGTGTCCCTACCGACACAATTGGCCGTGTCTACAGGTGAGAAGCCTGACGTGGGTATGTGTCCTGGTCACTGCACTAGTGCCTCCTTTGGTCGGTCAGGGTGCCTTTTCGGGGGGGGGGGGGAGACTAGGGGAATAGCATGATCTTCCCACGCGCTACATCCCCCTGGTGAAACTCCTCACTGTCAGGTGAAAAGAAGCTGCTGGCGACTCCAGATGTATTGGAGGAGGTATGTGGTAGTCTGCAGCCCCCCCCCCCCCGATTCGGCGGAGGAGCAGCGACCAGGATGGCTCGGAAGAGTGGGGTAATTGGCTGAGTCCAATTGGGGAGATAAAAGGTGCAAGATAACATTTATGTAGCCTAAATTAATAGGAAGTTTTTTTTTTAAATTATTTCTCCAGTACCGATAGCAGAACCGTTAACGTCGGGAGTTTATCAATACTACGGTCTTTAATAATTTAGCACTGTTGCCTGTTTAGTCCCGGGTTTCGGTACCCATTCCTATGTAACACTCAGTACTAGTATAGCGTTTAATTTCTAAGGAAGAAAAAAATGAAGGTGAACATGTATTGCATCGCCAAGTCTAAGGGCCATGTTTATTTTTACCTGAGTTTTGATTTAACAACCATTGGTTCTTTACAAGTTCATCTCAATGGACTTTTAACTGTGGCTAAAAGTCTACAGTGAAACTTAGATTACGTTTGAACGGATGGTTTGATTAGCTTTGGTGCTTAATGATTTAAAACTGATTCCAGAAAAGCCCATCTGAAGTTTGTCTGTAATGGGCTGAATGGTAGTTATTTATTGGGGGGATAATACAATTTTTCAAATATAATCACATTTTCTTTCCATGCACAAAGTTGTTTACCCGATTTCAGGGAATATTTAAAATCCGTTATTTAAATTTCTGCTTTATTTTGGTATTGATTGTTGATGCTAAAATCCTGAAGATTGTGTTGATGCATGCTCATAATCCAAGTAAAGAAATCACAGGAAGTTGAATCAGTTCATCTGGATACAATGTTTATCGAGAGAAACGTTTCATCACTCATCTAAGTGACCTCTTCAGTCTCAACTGACTGCAGGTGTCCTCACTCTTACAAACAATACACTGGCATAACGACTGAAACCAACAATCGGTTTCATACGCAAGTTACCGTGACCATAAGAGTTAATGTGTACTGTTCACAGACGATTGGGGAATGGTGGCAATCACAGCATTGTAAGATGGCAACATGTACCCACCCCAAGGATCGGGTCCCCCTGGCATAAACAGCAATATAGTGTACCCTGTTACGTGCTAGGAGGATTGCCGTGATTTGTACGTCAGGGAAACCAAACAGACGCTGGCAAAGAGGATGGCACAACATGGAAGAGCTAACACGTCAGGCCAGGACTCCACAGTCTACACCCATCTACAGGCCAGTGGCCACTCTTTCAAGGACGAGGACGTGCACATCCTTGATAGGGAGGAACACTGGTTTGAATGGGGAGTCAAAGAGGCCATCTGTGTGAAGAGGGAACGACCATCCCTGAATCGAGGGGGGGGCAGAGTACATCTGTCGCCATCTTACAATGCTGTGATGGCAACTATTCCCTAATCCTCTGAATAGTACACATGGCCATTGAAACTCTAGCTAATGGTCATGGTAATTTGCATATGAAACTAATCGTTGGTTTCGGTCGTTATGCCCCTGTATATTTTATAAGGGTGGGGATACATGCAGACAGCTGAGACTGAAGAGGTCACTGAGATGAATGATGAAGCGTGTCTCTCTCAGTAAACGTTGTGTCCAGATGGACTGATTCAGCTTTCAGTGGAATCCTGAAGATTGTGATTTTTCTTTATATTGCTCACAGTAATAGATACTGTGGTAACTGTAGTAATTTTTGAGACTATTACATACTGCAACCACAGAACATGGTATCGAAAAAGGACTTGTTTGGATGTGAAACTTTGGGATTGTAGCTTTTGGATAATAAATTGTAGCTTTAAATGGTCTTGCACAGCATTATATGAGTTCACTCATGGCTGATAATATTGGGGAAAGTGTAATAAGACTGAATAGCTCTCAAAGGGACGACAGTTGGTTGCTCTCAACCTCTTTAAAAGGCTTCACTGTGCCGAGAAGTATCTGGTGTGAACTAGATCATCTGTGCTCACCTGCAGTTACATTTTTATTCAGAGGGAATATTCTTTTATTTTGTGTTTTGCCTCAATGATGCTTCAATTTGTAGTATTTAAGAGGTGGACACTTGGTGGAATAAGATCTTTTCACGATTTTGCATAAGTATGAAACTTGAAGATTGTGTCATTTGGCACATCCTATGTTGACTTGATTTTTTTTTTCATCTACTATACTGAAGATTTGAACATTTTAAAATTGAAGTTGTGAATCTGCTTGGTAAATACAATGACTGAATGTTTAATCTCTAACATTATGTTTGTGTGGCATTTGAGTTTTTTCTTAAAGACAATAAACATGGTTTTAATTGAAATGCGTCTTTGAATATTTGATATGGTTTTCGGTCCCACATATGACCTCATCTCTTCATAATCCTGTTATGCGGAGATGGTGTCGTATCCAGGTGGATATATTAGGAAAAATCAAAGGGCCGCCGTTTCCTCTTTATTCATTCGAGTATTGTATTTTTGAATGTGCGTTTGTGATCCCCAAGGTCTCCGTAGTCTCGCCAGTGGGGTAAACTGTTCAGCCGGGGGGAAACGAATGTTTAAATCCAATATTTTGATGGCCTGTGCTTTTGATTTTGCATTTGAAGATGGCTTCTGTCTGCCGCACTTGTTCGCCCTACATTATGGCAAAGTGCAGCCAAGTTGGAGGATGGCGGTGTCTGTGGCATAAGTTACCACGACGTCCGGTGGATTGTTTAATGGATTGTCAGTCTTGATTGGCAAAATGTTGCGGACACAGTCAGTGCGGTCAGTTCTGAGCTCTGCATTGCCCATGAATTAAAAAAAATGGTCGGACATCACATCATGGTAGGGTGTCACGGTGGCACAATGGTTAGCCGCAGTCACCTCACAGCAAGAAGGTCCTGGGTTCGAGCCCCCGGGTCTTCCTCTGTGTGGGGTTTGCATGTTCTCCCCGTGTCTGTGTGGGTTTCCTCCAGGTGCTCCGGTTTCCTCCCGCAGTCCAAAGACATGTAGGTCAGGTGAATTGGCCATACTAGATCATCCCTAATGTGTGTGTGTGTGTGTGTGTGTGCGAGAGCCCTGTAATGGACTGGCGGCCTGTCCAGGGTGTCTCCCTGCCTACTGCCCAATGACTGCTGGGATAGGCTCCAGCATCCCTGTGATCCTGGGAGCAGGATAAGTGGTTTGGATAATGGATGGATGGTTTTAGTAAGACGTGGTGACATCAGTCTCTAAAAGCAGTGTAAAATAGTCCTTGTGCAGGAAGGAAAGTACAGTGCCAGCATGCATACAGTGGGACTAAATCTCTTTTTGACTTTAGAGGAGATAAAGTACTCCTCAGGTCCCTCAGTTTTACTCCTGCAGAGAGACTCTTGGAATCAAAATGTGGAGGCCCACGGTGATTGTTGGCTGACAATATTCTTCAGTTTGTTTGATGTTATTTGCATGTGTGTTAGTTACAAATGACGCCAAACACGAGACGGTTTCCCCTTGGGATAAACTTTAATGATCAGATACACAAATACATGTTTTCCCATGAGAGGCAGGCTTGGATTATTTCCAGGACTCTTAATAACTGACAAGGTGGTTATTTTCCTCAGCAGTAATCAACCCTATAGTCTATTTTATGAACGGGGAGATGTTAACCTGACACGCCAGACGAGTTGTTACACATGACCTGACACGCCAGACGAGTTGTTACACATGACCTGACACGCCAGACGAGTTGTTACACATAACCTGACACGCCAGATGGGTTGTCACTCATAATCTGACACGCCAGATGAGTTGTTACACATGACCTGACACGCCAGATGGGTTGTTACACATGACCTGACACGCCAGATGGGTTGTTACACATAACCTGACACGCCAGATGGGTTGTTACACATAACCTGACACGCCAGATGGGTTGTCACTCATAACCTGAAACGCCAGATGAGTTGTTACACATGACCTGACACGCCAGATGGGTTGTTACACATGACCTGACACGCCAGATGGGTTGTTACACATGACCTGACACGCCAGATGGGTTGTTACACATAACCTGACACGTCAGATGGGTTCTTACACATAACCTGACACGCCAGATGGGTTGCTACACATAACCTGACACGCCAGATGGTTTATCACACATAACCTGACACGCCAGATGGTTTATCACACATAACCTGACACGTCAGATGGTTTATCACACATAAGCTGACACGTCAGATGGTTTATCACACATAACCTGACACGCCAAATGGTTTGTTACACATAACCTGACACGCCAGATGGTTTGTTACACATAACCTGACACGCCAAATGATTTGTTACACATAACCTGACACGCCAGATGGTTTATGACACATAACCTGACACGTCAGATGGGTTGCTACACATAACCTGACACGCCAGATGGTTTGTTACACATAACCTGACACACCAAATGATTTGTTACACATAACCTGACACGCCAGATGGTTTATGACACATAACCTGACACGTCAGATGGGTTGCTACACATAACCTGACATGCCAGGTGGTTTATCACACATAACCTGACACGTCAGATGGGTTGCTACACATAACCTGACACGCCAGATGGTTTATCATACATAACCTGACACGCCAGATGGTTTATCACACATAACCTGACACGCCAGGTGGTTTGTTACACATAACCTGACACGCCAAATGGTTTGTTACACATAACCTGACACGTCAGATGGTTTATCACACATAACCTGACACGTCAGATAGGTTGTTACACATAACCTGACACGCCAGATGGTTTATCACACATAACCTGACACGTCAGATGGTTTGTTACACATAACCTGACACGTCAGATGGTTTGTTACACATAACCTGACACGTCAGATGGTTTGTTACACATAACCTGACACGTCAGATGGTTTGTTACACATAACCTGACACGTCAGATGGTTTGTTACACATAACCTGACACGCCAGATGGTTTGTTACACATAACCTGACACGCCAGATGGTTTGTTACACATAACCTGACACGCCAGATGGTTTGTTACACATAACCTGACACGCCAGATGGTTTATCACACATAACCTGACACGCCAGGTGGTTTGTTACACATAACCTGACACGCCAGGTGGTTTATCACACATAAGCTGACACGTCAGATGGGTTGTTACACATAACCTGACACGCCAGATGGTTTATCACACATAACCTGACACGTCAGATGGTTTATCACACATAACCTGACACGCCAGGTGGTTTGTTACACATAACCTGACACGCCAGATGGTTTATCACACATAACCTGACACGCCAGGTGGTTTGTTACACATAACCTGACACACCAAATGGTTTGTTACACATAACCTGACACGTCAGATGGTTTATCACACATAACCTGACACGTCAGATAGGTTGTTACACATAACCTGACACGCCAGATGGTTTATCACACATAACCTGACACGTCAGATGGTTTGTTACACATAACCTGACACGTCAGATGGTTTGTTACACATAACCTGACACGCCAGATGGTTTATCACACATAACCTGACACGCCAGGTGGTTTGTTACACATAACCTGACACGCCAGATGGTTTATCATACATAACCTGACATGCCAGGTGGTTTATCACACATAAGCTGACACGTCAGATGGGTTGTTACACATAACCTGACACGCCAGATGGTTTATCACACATAACCTGACATGCCAGGTGGTTTATCACACATAACCTGACACGTCAGATGGTTTATCACACATAACCTGACACGCCAGGTGGTTTGTTACACATAACCTGACACGCCAGATGGTTTATCACACATAACCTGACACGCCAGATGGTTTATCACACATAACCTGACACGCCAGGTGGTTTGTTACACATAACCTGACACACCAAATGGTTTGTTACACATAACCTGACACACCAAATGGTTTGTTACACATAACCTGACATGCCAGATGGTTTGTTACACATAACCTGACACGCCAGATGGTTTATCACACATAACCTGACACGTCAGATAGGTTGTTACACATAACCTGACACGCCAGATGGTTTATCACACATAACCTGACACGTCAGATGGTTTGTTACACATAACCTGACACGTCAGATGGTTTGTTACACATAACCTGACACGCCAGATGGTTTATCACACATAACCTGACACGCCAGGTGGTTTGTTACACATAACCTGACACGCCAGGTGGTTTGTTACACATAACCTGACACGCCAGATGGTTTATCATACATAACCTGACATGCCAGGTGGTTTATCACACATAACCTGACACGCCAGATGGTTTATCACACATAACCTGACACGCCAGGTGGTTTGTTACACATAACCTGACACACCAAATGGTTTGTTACACATAACCTGACACGTCAGATGGTTTATCACACATAACCTGACACGTCAGATAGGTTGTTACACATAACCTGACACGCCAGATGGTTTATCACACATAACCTGACACGTCAGATGGTTTGTTACACATAACCTGACACGTCAGATGGTTTGTTACACATAACCTGACACGCCAGATGGTTTATCACACATAACCTGACACGCCAGGTGGTTTGTTACACATAACCTGACACGCCAGATGGTTTATCATACATAACCTGACATGCCAGGTGGTTTATCACACATAAGCTGACACGTCAGATGGGTTGTTACACATAACCTGACACGCCAGATGGTTTATCACACATAACCTGACATGCCAGGTGGTTTATCACACATAACCTGACACGTCAGATGGTTTATCACACATAACCTGACACGCCAGGTGGTTTGTTACACATAACCTGACACGCCAGATGGTTTATCACACATAACCTGACACGCCAGGTGGTTTGTTACACATAACCTGACACACCAAATGGTTTGTTACACATAACCTGACACACCAAATGGTTTGTTACACATAACCTGACATGCCAGATGGTTTGTTACACATAACCTGACACGCCAGATGGTTTATCACACATAACCTGACACGTCAGATAGGTTGTTACACATAACCTGACACGCCAGATGGTTTATCACACATAACCTGACACGTCAGATGGTTTGTTACACATAACCTGACACGTCAGATGGTTTGTTACACATAACCTGACACGCCAGATGGTTTATCACACATAACCTGACACGCCAGGTGGTTTGTTACACATAACCTGACACGCCAGATGGTTTATCATACATAACCTGACATGCCAGGTGGTTTATCACACATAAGCTGACACGTCAGATGGGTTGTTACACATAACCTGACACGCCAGATGGTTTATCACACATAACCTGACATGCCAGGTGGTTTATCACACATAACCTGACACGTCAGATGGTTTATCACACATAACCTGACACGCCAGGTGGTTTGTTACACATAACCTGACACGCCAGATGGTTTATCACACATAACCTGACACGCCAGGTGGTTTGTTACACATAACCTGACACACCAAATGGTTTGTTACACATAACCTGACACGTCAGATAGGTTGTTACACATAACCTGACATGCCAGATGGTTTGTTACACATAACCTGACACGCCAGATGGTTTATCACACATAAAACTAAAAACATAGAAAAACAAAAAGCCCCCTGGAGAAATGGAGTGGTTATTAGGTAGCTTAAGAGAGACTGTCGCCAGGCAGAATGACAGTGGAGGAAGACTACACTTCAGGTTCACCATGAAATTTACAAGGATAGACTGAACAAGTAGTGCAAAAAAAAAAAAATTAAACAGGCCAGACTGTCTTTTTTCTCAAAAATCATTAATGAAAATATTAACAATAGTAAAGTGCCTTTCTCCACTATTGACCGACTTATTAATCCACCATCTCCAAACCCATCAGAGAGGCTGTCCACTGAAAAAATGTGAGCAATTCGCTACATTCTTCAATAACACAATTATTGCCATTAGACAGAACATTAGTGCCTCAAGATCCAGTAATGATCCTACCTTCCAGTTCTCCAGAAATATCACTGGTGCCATGTCTCACTTTGACACTCTAGACCTTAAAAATCTACACAATATTGTTAGGCAGCTCAGGTCCTCCACCTGCTGCTTGGATCCTCTCCCTACCAAATTTTTTAAAAATGTTTTTAATTGCTTAGCACATGATGTTTTAGAAATTATTAATTACTCTCTTCAGGCAGGTATAGTTCCTGCAGCACTTAAGACAGCTGTCGTTAAACCACTTCTGAAGAAGAGCAATCTTGATGTGACAGTTATTGCCAACTACAGGCCCATCTCCAACTTACCATTCCTCAGCACAATCCTTGAAAACAGAGTTTATTCTCAAGTTAATAACTATTTAATATCTAACAACCTTCTAGGCATTTGTCAATCGGGTTTTCGATCTCACCATAGCACAGAAACAGCACTTATCAAATTTGTGAACGATCTGCATATAAACACAGACTCTAATAAATTGTCTGTTCTTCTGCTCCTGGATCTCAGTGTTGCTTTCGACACTGTTGATCATGACATTTTGCTAGAGAAATTAGAAAAATGGGTCGGCCTTTCTGGCCCGGTTCTGAACTGGTTTAGAACATACCTTCAGGACAGGCATTTCTCTGTGTCTATTGGAGACTTTTCCTCAGACAAAGTGGGTATAATGTGTGGGCTACCCCAAGGCTCGATTCTGGACCACTACTATTCAATCTCTATATGCTCCCACTTGCACATGTTATACAGAAACACAAAATAAATTACCATAATTATGCATATGATTCACAACTATACATATCCCTATCTTCGGATGACCTAGCTCCCATATGTTCCCTAATTCAGTGTATTGACGATATTACTTTGTGGGTGTCAGATAACTTTTTACAACTGAACAAAGACAAGACAGAAATACTCATTTTCGGTGCAAAGACTCAGAGACAGAGAATTGCAGCTCATCTCAGCTCTCTGTTTCTGGAGTGCAAAGGTGACGCTAGCTACATCAATCATCTCACAAGATCAGCCTTCTACCATCTTAAAAACATTTCAAAACTAATGGGCTTTCTATCATTATCAGACTGTGAGAAATTAATCCATGCTTTTATAACAAGTAGACTAGACTACTGCAATGGACTATTCACCGGCCTCCCAAAATCAGTTGCGCACCAACTACAATTAATTCAAAATGCGGCAGCACATGTTCTCACCAGAACTAAAAAGTATGAGCACATTACACCTGTTCTTAGATCTCTGCACTGGCTCCCTGTTAAAACTAGAATTGATTTCAAAATTATTTTAATTGTATACAAAGCGCTAAATGGCCTTGCACCACGCTATATAAAAGATATGTTAATTCCCTACAAACCAGCAAGAACTCTCAGGTCCAATGGCAGTGGTCTTTTAACCATCCCTCATGCTAGGTCTAGAGCAGGGGAAGCTGCATTTTCTATTTACGCCCCAAGTAGATGGAAAGCCCTGCCTGAGGACCTGAGAGAGGTCCCCACACTGGACACATTTAAAAGCAGGTTAAAAACCTTAATTTTTAAAACAGCCTACAGCTAAATTCATAGTGTGTGTGAGAGTGTTTTACATATTTTGCTATTTTTATATATTTTGCTCTGTTACTTTTAATTAATCAGTGTTTATGGCACTTTTATTGATTTTACTAACTCCGTTATAAACTTGTTTGTACTTTTCTAAAATGTGCCTGTACTTTTATCTATTTATTTTTTGTGAGGGGGAGATTTTGATTTGTTTTATTGTGTGAAGCACTTTGTGTTACATTTGTTTGTATGAAAAGCGCTATGCAAGTAAAATCTGATTGATTGATAACCTGACACGCCATATGGTTTGTTACACATAATGTGACAAGCCAGATGGGTTGTTACACATAACCTGACATGCCAGATGGTTTTTTTTACACATAACGTGATGTGCCAGATGGTTTGTTACACATAACGTGACATGGGTGATCTCATGAATCAAGCTGCCTCCCAATGTAAGGGAGATATAATGTAGATGACAGATGTGAACAGAAACTGGTGGAGATAACACTACAGTGCTAAAAACATTAGCTCAGCCAAATATAAGGTTTCACTGCAACTACTGAATTGCCCTTCTGGAATAAATAAAGTTGTCTGAATCCGAATCTATGTACGCCTGGCCTGGCTAAAGAGAACATAATGACCCCTATCATTCCCAAATTCCCTTACCTAGACATTCATATACTTTTCCTACTTCAAAATATCCTAATATGTTTTGTGTTACTTATGTCAAGTATCCTACCGAGTTAAATTCCTTGTATGTGCAAACGTAGCCAACAGCATAAAACAAAAAAGAAATCTTGAAATATAGAAGCCAAGACTTTGAGTCAGGCGGCACAGTGGTTGGCGCGGTTGCCTCACAGCAAGAAGGTCCTGGGTTCGAGCCCCGGGGTAGTCCAACCTTGGTGGGTCATCCTGGGTCGTCCTCCATGTGGAGTTTGCATGTTCTCCCCGTGGCTGCGTGGGTTTCTTCCGGGGCTCCGGTTTCCTCCCACAGTCTAAAGACATGTAAGTCAGGTGAATTGGCCGTACTAAATTGTCCCTAGGAATGAATGGGTGTGTGTGTGTGTGTGTGTGTGTGTGTGTCAGCCCTGTGATGGCCTGGCGGCCTGTCCAGGGTGTCTCCCCGCCTGCCACCCAATGACTGCTGGAATAGGCTCCAGCATCCCCGCGATCCTGAGAGCTGGCTAAGCGGTCAAGATAATGGATGGATGGAGGGACTTTGAGTCAAAGAGCTCAAAGCGGTCTCCATTTCAAAACTTTTTTTTAACAACCCCCCCCCCCCCCAAAATAAATAAATAAGTGTACAATCCAGGATGATGTTACAATTTTGGCATTAGAAAATTGATTGTCCCAACCACACATTTTGAGCGTTTTCATCCTAGGCCTATAATTATAAATGTGTGTCTTTCCAGCTCACAGGTATGTCCACACATCCAATGACTCAAGCAGCTAGTCGGGCAAAGGCTTTCCATTTTGACCTCTATCTGAAGTCAGAACAATCAGATAACCATATGATGTGCGCTGTGACACTGATGTGCACTGAAGGTTTCCAGTGCTCACAATGTTTCTATTAAATATGAAATCAGCAATTCACAACTATGGACTGCAGATATGTGGCGACTGTGCGTTGCACTCGGTGACAGACAGACGGACGGGTGGTTACAGTCACCTGGTAGCAGCAGTAATGAAAGTAGTTGCACTTGTTATAGTGGTCGTCACAGCAGTAGCAGCATTATCAGTAAAGGGAGCAGGAGCATTAGCCTTAACTGCAGAAAACGGCAGCGGAGATAGTAGCGCTACAGAGCACTGTACCCCAAAACTATAAAAACAGTTTCTTTCCATGGGCTGTCATTCAAATGAATGCTTAACACTGTCAAATAAACCCAACCATGTTGTAGTATATACTGTACTGTATATTGTATGTATACCGGTACGCTCTGTCATGTTCATCTGCCTTAGGCATGTATGTAAGTAACCTGCTCACATCTATCTCAGCATCTCTGACATATTCTCTACACTATTGCATCACCTCTTATTTCACCCGTATAAATCCATCCTTGTGTATATATATCTGGAGATTGTGTTGTCATTCTATGTTAAGTACACAGAGTACCAAGCAAAAAGAGAGAAGCCTTTGCAAGCTTCAAACCAAAATGACAGTGAACCTGACCGCCCCTTCAGTGGCGTCACATTACCCGAGGTAACTGAAGAGGACATGCCGTGCAGTGGTACTGCTGTACAGTGTGACAGTGAATTAAGTGAGGGATTTACACATTTGAAGAACAAGATATCGCGACTTGATGCAGAACTGACGGAGAGAAATAGGGAGATTTATAAAGTAAGGGAGGAGAACGCCAAACAGACGAGATGTTTGGGTTCCAGTTTGTCAAGCCATCAAATGCAGTAAAATTCACTGGATTAGCAAATCTCATTGTTTCTTTGGGTGGTAAGCCAAGTAACAGGCATGAAGAAGTGCCTCAATATACACTGCTCAAAAAAATAAAGGGAACACATAAGCAATGCAATGTAGCTCTAAGTCAATCACACTTTTGAGATATCAACCTGTCCAGTTAGGAAGCAACACTGATTTGTGAATCAATTTCACCTGTTGGTAAATTGTCTAATTTCCACCTGGTAGAAATTAGACAATTTGCAAGACAACCCCTATAAAAGGAATGGATTTGCAGGTGGTGGCCACAGACCATTTGCCTGTCCTCATCTTTTCTGGCCGATCTTTGGTTAGTTTTTCCATTTTGCTAGTGCCCTCACCACTAGAGGTGGCATGAGGCGGTATCTGCAACCTACAGAAGTTGCTCAGGTAGTGCAGCTCATCCAGGATGGCACATCAATGCGTGCTATGGCAAGAAGATTTGATGTGTCTCCCAGCACAGTGTCCAGAGCATGGAGGAGGTACCAGTAGACAGGCCAGTACACCAGGAGACGTGGAGGGGGCCGCAGGAGGACAACAACCCCGCAGCAGGACCGCTATCTGGTCCTTTGTGCAAGGAGGAACAGGAGGAGCACTGCCGGAGCCCTACAAAACGACCTTCAACAGGCCACTAATGTGCAGGTTTCTGCTCAAACAGTGAGAAACAGAATGCATGAGGATGGTATGAGGGCCCGACGTCCACAATTGGGGCCTGTGCTCACAGCCCAACACCGTGCAGCCCGATTGACCTTTGCCAGAGAACATCTTGGTAGGCAGATTCGCCATTGGCGCCCTGTGCTCTTCACAGATGAGAGCAGGTTCACACTGAACACATGTGACAGACGTGAGAGAGTCTGGAGACGCTGTGGAGAACGTTCTGCTGCCTGCAACATCCTCCAGCATGACTGGTTTGGCGGTGGGTCAGTGATGGTCTGGGGAGGCATATCCTTGGAGGGCCGCACAGACCTGTACGTGCTAGCCAGAGGTACCATGACTGCCATTAGGTACCGCGATGAGATCCTCAGACCCATTGTCAGACCATATGCTGGTGCAGTGGGCCCTGGGTTCCCGCTCATGCATGACAATGCTCGTCCTCATGTGGCCAGAGTGTGTCAGCAGTACCTGTATGTCGAGGGCATTGATGCTATGACTGGCCTGCACGTTCCCCAGACCTGAATCCAATCGAGCACCTCTGGGACATCATGTCTCGTACCATCCGCCAACGCGATGTCGCACCACAGACTGTCCAGGAGTTGACCGATGCCCTGATCCAGGTCTTGGACGAGATCCCTCAGGAGACCATCCGTCGTCTCATCAGGAACATGCCCAGACGTTGTAGGGAGTGCATACAGGCACCACACACTACTGAGCCTCATTTTGAATCGTCTTGAAGAATTTCCACAGAAGTTGGATCAAACCTATGTTCTCATTTTCCACTTAGATTTTGAGTATGATTCTGAATCCAGACCTTAATGGGCTAATGATTTTGATTTCCATTAATCATTCTTAGGTTATTTTGCTCTAAACACATTCCTCTGTCTAATAAATAAAGATTTTCAGCTGAAATATTTCATTCATCGAGGTCTATATTGTGTTTTTAGGTGTTCCCTTTATTTTTTTGAGCAGTATATTATCAGGTGAGGACTCAGTTTTCATGAAATTGAGACTTGGCTTACTAAACAAGGACTCTGCTTTTCGTTATGATTTGACAACGACTATGGTGTCCAAAATTTATCATTCCTGGTTACCGGGAATAGCCTCGGCCCTGCAGAATCTCGTCACCTGGCCTAGTAGGGCTGAAACTCACCTGGATTTACCTAGTGCATTGTTTGCGTTATTGACTGTACAGAAGTCGTTCACCGAGCGACCAAGAAGTCTGACTGCTAGGGCACAGACTTGGTCGAATTATAAGCACAAGAATACCCCCAAGTATTTGATAGGAATAAGCCCTGCTGGGGCTGTCATGTTTCTATCATCTGACCGGGTTGGCCTCGTTTCTGACAAACAAATAACTATGGAGTCTGGATTTTTAGAAAGCATTCACCCAGGGGACTGTATTTTAGCAGACAGAGGTTTTCTGGCAGAAGATGAACTTGCCAAAAAGGGTGCTTATCTAAAGATCCCTAAATTCACAAAAGGAAAAAAGTCAACTGCCAGCCAAAGATGTGGATGAATAACAACAACTTTCAAATGTGAGGAGGATACATGTAGAGAGGGTTATAGGTCAACTGAAGGAAGTTTCGAATCATTCAAAATATGTTGCCGATAATGCAATTTGCCTTACTAGACAATGCGATGATTGTCATATCAGCTGCAGTTAATCTGAACAGAAGTATCGTTTGTAGATATAAAAAGAATTTATTTTTTATAATATCTTGATATTATTTCAACAGGGGTAAATATTGACCCCTGATTAAATATGACACCTTATTTTTTTAACACTTTATACAATTAATAATAATTTCCCCAAGTGTTATGAATGCATTTTCAATTTTTGAATACCAAAGACTGTTGTAAAGAAATAAGGTATGTGATGTTTAAGTACAGAAGGTACAGGTCTTGTGTACATTGGCATCAACGAATTCTTGAGAATTATCCAAATGCAGATACGAATTCATGAGCAGTATGAAAGACTGCAAGGATTTTGGAGCCTGCCTGCCGCCCAATGACTGCTGGGATAGGCTCCAGCATCCCCACGACCCTGAGTAGAATAAGCAGTTTGGATAATGGATGGATTTTTAACAAATTTCCTGCAAATTCTTAGGCAACAGAACAGTGTTAATGTACATAAGGCCTATACAGTATCAAGAATGGAAATGCGTGTTCCAATTAAGGTTCATCATCAATCAGTTCAAATAATTGTACGTTGCAAGACGGTCAAAAAGAAAACAAAGTTTGGATTTAATGTTACCATTAAAGGCTACTGACCAAGAAAGGGAAAGTAGATCTTAACATACACAAATAGAGCCTGCAATGAGATGAAAAATAAAACTGATGACGATTTCAATTATCTACACTTGTAAATGAGCATAATGCTTTGAGCGAATAAACATAACTCCGTCATTCATTTTTTTTATTCTTAGACTTTCTACAGTTATCACACTATCATTTTCCTTTTGGAGCCCTTGCAATATTAACACAGGGGTAGTGAAACTATTCCGTGGTACAAAATTCACTGTCACAAGCAATTACGGTCAAATTCAGGTCTCTTACATAAGCAAAATAACTGTCATTGATGTCGCTGACATCCATCTTTCTGCTGACAACCTCTGGCAAAATAAACTTGGAAAAACTTTCCCAAAAGAACTGACTTTAATGTTTGCATAAAATCCTAATTTCTACCAACCATGCCAAGTAGATCTTTATTGTTTGCTGAGGACTATACAAAGAAATATCCAAACTGGACGTCGCAGATGTCCATTTGAAGTTGGATCTAGCTGTAATACCGATGATCCTTCTTCATTAGCAAATTATCAGTTTGAATGGGGAATTTAATTCATTATTCCAACTGCTCAGGCCATCTTTTATAAGTGCGGGGGCATCTCCAATACCCCTGTCCCATGGCAGTTGTAGCTAACTAATCCATCAGGAGATGCCCCTAGGTATGGAGTTTCAGCATTTATCTGCAATCCTACTTCAGTAACTTCGACATGTTCACGATTTCCTGACTCCAACACTTCAAATCTCCGGAGCAACTGGCTCCATTTCCCGTCCATAGTCTGTGTACTTTGAATGCATCATACTGCATACTGCTTTTAACAAGTGACTTGCCTTCCCGCATCCTTGATACTTGGTGACATTTTGAAGCAGTGATTCTGCCAGCTCTGTGGAGTATCCACACTGATGATGCAGCCTGCCGTTGTGTCAGCTGAAATAAATTGTCATATGATTTCTGCTAATTTGTTTCAACACAATGTATGTCATAAAGCTGTTTGCTGTGTTCAGCAAGTTCATCATTATTCATCCTTATGGCAGCAGGGTGGAAAAGGCTTGTTGTCTTGGCCCTGGGATACAGTTGTTGTAATTTTCTGTCACCATCTGTTTCAGCATCAGACAGGATTCCACCAATGGATTTAACCATGTTGCTTTCCTCCAAATCCTCTTTAAACAATGATACATCCGGATAGATTTTAAAAGTTCTTTGAAGCTCTCACGAGAAATTGGATGATCAGCAGATGATGGATCAGTACATGTACACTACCGTTCAAAAGTTTGGGATCACCCAAACAATTTTGTGTTTTCCATGAAAAGTCACACTTATTCACCACCATATGTTGTGAAATGAATAGAAAATAGAGTCAAGACATTGACAAGGTTAGAAATAATGATTTGTATTTGAAATAAGATTTTTTTTACATCAAACTTTGCTTTCGTCAAAGAATCCTCCATTTGCAGCAATTACAGCATTGCAGACCTTTGGCATTCTAGCTGTTAATTTGTTGAGGTAATCTGGAGAAATTGCACCCCACGCTTCCAGAAGCAGCTCCCACAAGTTGGATTGGTTGGATGGGCACTTCTTTGAGCAGATTGAGTTTCTGGAGCATCACATTTGTGGGGTCAATTAAACGCTCAAAATGGCCAGAAAAAGAGAACTTTCATCTGAAACTCGACAGTCTATTCTTGTTCTTAGAAATGAAGGCTATTCCATGCGAGAAATTGCTAAGAAATTGAAGATTTCCTACACCGGTGTGTACTACTCCCTTCAGGACAGCACAAACAGGCTCTAACCAGAGTAGAAAAAGAAGTGGGAGGCCGCGTTGCACAACTGAGCAAGAAGGTAAGTACATTAGAGTCTCTAGTTTGAGAAACAGACGCCTCACAGGTCCCCAACTGGCATCTTCATTAAATAGTACCTGTTAGAGCCTGTTTGTGCTGTCCTCTGAAGGGAGTAGTACACACCGGTGTAGGAAATCTTCAATTTCTTAGCAATTTCTCGCATGGAATAGCCTTCATTTCTAAGAACAAGAATAGACTGTCGAGTTTCAGATGAAAGTTCTCTTTTTCTGGCCATTTTGAGCGTTTAATTGACCCCACAAATGTGATGCTCCAGAAACTCAATCTGCTCAAAGAAGTGCCCATCCAACCAATCCAACTTGTGGGAGCTGCTTCTGGAAGCGTGGGGTGCAATTTCTCCAGATTACCTCAACAAATTAACAGCTAGAATGCCAAAGGTCTGCAATGCTGTAATTGCTGCAAATGGAGGATTCTTTGACGAAAGCAAAGTTTGATGTAAAAAAAATCTTATTTCAAATACAAATCATTATTTCTAACCTTGTCAATGTCTTGACTCTATTTTCTATTCATTTCACAACATATGGTGGTGAATAAGTGTGACTTTTCATGGAAAACACAAAATTGTTTGGGTGATCCCAAACTTTTGAACGGTAGTGTATAACTCATGCGGTATGGGAATCTCTTTAGCAGACAGAAGTCAATGCTGCTCCTTGGTGCTGGCTGAACACACTTTCCAAGAGCAAAGCTGACTGGTGCTTGCAGTTGGCTCATTAAGTTAAAAATGAGCAGCTGCTTCTAACTTGAAAAGAAGGGCTGCTACATGGGTACATGACGAGCCTAGGCCAGCCATACAGGTACAGTTCCCCATCAGGACCCATCCATATTCCTTGTTTACGCACACCCATGCATCATAGAGTGTAGTCTTCTGACCTTGATTTTGGCTTGGGAGTACCTAAAATTATATATAATCTTATGAGTATATGGCAGTTTATGAAGGTTTTGCAAAGTTTATGGAAAACCATGCCTCTGTTGGGACGTTACTGAAATAATACCGACTAATCAAGTACAAGAACAGGTGAGAATATGCTACGGATTTCTTAAACTAAATAAAAAAAGCTTCTTAAATATCCCCCCCCCCCCCGGAACTCAAGTTTCCTCTCAGCATTCAGTTTCCCTGTCCTTAATGTTTGGGGTCTGAGTTTGGTTCCTTACAGAGTTTCTTATTAAAGACCATGATTATCCCAATATAACTTATTTTGTTTGGCCCCAAGATATTCTATCCTTTCTGTCTTCCTTGCTTAGACTATCAACATATTCTGACGTTTCCATTTTCTCAAAACTCCTTTTTCTCCGTTTCATTTTAAGTTTTATTCGCGCTTCATCCGTGAGTTTCACAGACACGCGCGTTGTTTCTCTGCCATGTTTTCGCCACACGTTCTGCGCGCGCATTTTGTTTACAAATCCGTGCCTGCGGGTTGGGTTTTCACCAGATATCCAAATTCTCAGATCAGTGCATAACTGAAAAATCAAATGATTAGTTGCATCCTACTGATTCAGGAGGCCGTCTATCCAGACTGGGCCTACATCAAAACCCCCACCCAACACAACGTTGGCCTGTTTGTCAATAGACTAGAATATAGTACACATCCATAATCCATGAAAGTTATTGCTTGTAGATTTGCAATTCTTTCCATAACTACACACTAAATTGCACTGTCGAACGGTATCGCCCAATATTTCCGTTAAAGAACAGCGCCCCCTGCTGATTATTTTTTACCATTACAAAGTCAGACGTTTCCTCTGATCGATTCCTCCTCCAAAATGATGCAATCTGAAGAACAACGCGTTTGTTGGAGGATGAGGAAATAAGAAACGTTTTTCTGTCTTCGGTGATACTTAAGCCCCTTACATTAAGGGAAATCAGTGAAATACACTAATGAATTATAAGTATAAAAAATGTATATACCACTAAATACCTTCAGTAATTTGTATGAAGATGGGTAATACATCTAGACACCTCTCACATGGTAAATCCTTCTATGCATGCTGCATGGACCATCAAAGGCGTTATTCATTCATATTAGTGGTTTGGTAAACTGTCCTTAATATGGTAGGGGGGGTGTACAATCATAGTCCAGATTATACAGATTTGAGTTAAATTTGTCCTTTGCTATCTAGAGAAATATAAACCATTGAAATAAGAGCCTGAACCATCTGTAACCTTAACCATGTAGGCTACCTGACAGTATCGAGTCTATCGATGCTGCATGTTGCGATGCCTCAGCTGGATCTCTTCTCCATCAACACAAGCTTTCACTCCCACACATTAAGCAGCCTTCCAGCTTCCCTCCCGTGCTCCTAGAGGTCCTGCTGGAAGTGTGGTATCTTCCTCTTCAGATACTCATCGACTTTAGTCTCGCTCCATTGTAGCTCCCTTTCAGATTGAGAAATTAAAACATATCAGGTCTCAGACATGGGTTGTCAACTGTTAAACCTCCCCATGTGATGAACCACATAATGGCTAGAATTTTACTTTTGCTATCCTCCGTTTGGTAGCCAAATAAGCCATTTGGACCCTGGTTTTATGGAGATTTATGACGGCACTGCCTGATGTCCCCTCTTTAAATGCAGGGACAAGTGGGTGAGGTTGGATAGGTTTTTTTTTGTGGTCTTGGTTTGTTGAATTGGTGTGGTGTGTAGCCCCCCAAATATCAGCAAAAGGGATTTAACATCAGATTCTGTGTATTATTGAATTGCCGGAGATCTGCGGGGGCAATGCAGACCTCCCCTCATATCTCTATGCTTCATGGAGCTTTTTTTCCATAGCCAAAATTTTCTGTTCATAAATCTGACATTTCCATCTCAGCCCATCACACAAACCCCTCTCGCCTCATTATGTAGTCGGTCTACAGTCTCATGTAGAGCTTCACTATGTGCTGCAAGCCTTCCCACCATAGATTCAATTCTGTTAGACCTCTTATTGATCAGGTTGAATAAATCAGTTAGAGAGAGCTCCTTCTTTTTCTTACTGTGGGAGCTAGGCATATCATCTTTATCTCTTATCGCCATCATCTTCTTTTCCACCAGAGTGGCCTACAATGTATAATAGATATCATTGTTGAGTTGGGGGCAGTATGACAAAATCTGAAGTAATAAAGGTTTGTTATTATAAAGTTTCATCAAATGGGTCATCTATTCCTATAAAGTCTCTTGTTAGTCATCAATTCATTATGGAAAATGAGTTTTGGTGGAAGGGTAAATGCCAGCAAGGAAAACTTCACATACAAAAGTCTGCCAAATCTTGGTCAGGCGTGCCTACAGACAACTGGCCGTGTCTGCGGGTAGGAAGCCGCATGTGGGTATGTGTCCTGGTCGCTGCACTAGTGCCTCCTCTGGTTGGTCGGGGCGCCTGTTCGGGGGGGAGGGGGCAGCGTGATCCTCCCGAGCTATGCCCCCCTGGCGAAACTCCTCAGTCAGGTGAAAAGAAGCGACTGGTGACTCCACATGTATCAGAGGAGGCATGTGGCAGTCTGCAGCCCTCCCTGGATTGGCAGAGGGGGTGGAGCAGCGACCGGGACAGCTCAGAAGAGTGGGGTAATTGGCCAAGTAATTGACGTAAAGAACAACAGTTTGCCCTTCTTGGACTGTGACGTCCACATTGGGGAAGACCGGAGCCTCCACATTGGGGTTTACAGGAAACCTACACACACAGACCAATATCTACTTTTCGACCCACACCACCCTCTGGAACACAAACTGGGCGTCATCAGAACTCTGCAACACAGAGCTGACAATGTGCCCAGCAGCACTCAGGCCCAACGAGAAGAACACAAACACCTGAGGGGAGCTTTAAAAACCTGCGGCTACCCCAGTTGGACCTTTGTGAAAACTGCAACACGTTCCAAAAAGACCAACCAGATGAGCGATGAGGAACAGAAGGAATAGCCCAGTCATCCCGTATGTTTCTGGGGTCTCCGAGAAACTCAGGAGAATTTTCAACAAACACCGCATCCCGGTATACTTTAAACCCAGCAACACACTCCGACAAAGACTGGTTCATCCCAAAGACCGTGTACCACACACCCGAAAAAGCCATCTGGTGTATGCTGTACAATGCAATGAGGATTGCCCTGACCTATGCATAGGAGAAACCAAACAACCACTGCACAAACGGATGGCCCAACACAGAAGGCCAAACTCCTCAGGACAAGACTCAGCAGTCTATCTACACCTAAAGGAGAAGACACACTCCTTCGAGGACAGCAACGTACACATCTTGGACAGAGAAGATAGATGGTTTGAAAGAGGGGTGAAGGAAGCCATCTATGTGAAACTGGAAAAACCATCCCTCAAAAGAGGAGGAGGTCTGCGACACCACCTATCTCCCACTTACAATGCCGTCCTTTCATCTCTACCCAGGAGACTCAAGAAGCCTAGCCTCCAAGAACAACAGTCGGTCACTAATGGCTCCAACGACTCTCATGACCACTTAATAATGAAGTTGAAACTAACACCCCCAACGACCATCGCTGCTAAACAAATGCAAATCAATAGCTCCGATGGTGACGGGCGCGGCCATAACATCGGTACACAAAAGAGTCACTCATATCTATGGCTCTGTTAGCGACGGGCGTTGGTAAACATCGGGACACAAGGAGCCATGGACATCTATAGCTCTGACAACGACTCCTAGAGGATAAATACTGAGTGTCATCACCAGCCAGTCAGACTAGCTTGGTCTAGTCAGAAAGGCACGAGCTGAGGAAGCCTCTTGGATGAGAGGCGAAACATCTTCACGGATATATACCAAGTCCAGTTGCACTTGATTCAACTCCTCTGGATAACCATGACCTGGATGAATGAGAACATCCACAGCAGTGACGGCGCTACGGGGGGGGGGGGGGGGGCATTGGCCGGCCCCCCCCCCCAAATGAAAGTTGTGCCCCCCCCGCCAATTACCCAGTGATGTGAAAATTAGTACTTAAACATCATGTAAAATTGAAATTAATTAATGCACATAGCACATTTAAATACATAATAATAATCAATGAAATAAAATGCTTAAATTTCGTGATTGTGGAGGAGCGGGGTTAGCAGCACACCGGAGCGGAACATCAGTGTGTGATTTTGTCCCTTCAGGTGGTCATTGCGTGTGACACACAGGAAAAGGATACTTTAAAAACGTGGCAAAATCGACTGAGCTAGCTAGCTAACTGTAAAACCATGACGGATATAAGAAAGTGGCTTTCTCGTGGTCCAAACAACACGTCTACACCAGCACAAAGAGAAAGGACAGATGCTGCAACAACACCCGAGAAAACAGTTGGGGCCGAGGCGGTGCAACAAGCCAAGATAGTGCCGTTAACACCCCAGCGGCTACTGTTGGTCAAGCGGAGCCGCTGCCACCGGAGCCTGTCAACCACCCCCCCTCCTCCTCCTCCATTCCCATCGGCTGCTTCCGCTGCTCTGGCGCCGGGACTGTTGCCAGCGCAGGCCCCTGATGGTCTTGGCAATGACAAACCAAACCACGTGATTTTAGAACGTTACCCAGGCCGTTTGCACAAGGGTAAAAGACGCTCGTTTGTTAGCGCAAATGGCCACAGCATTAACGTTAAAGGAAAAACGCCCATTCGAGTTTGACAACTTCGCAGCTCGCATTAATATTTTAGAGATTGTTTGCTAAAAATACAAGGCGATTTACTTGGTCAGAGGCGAGTGCTGCACGTTTTTTGTTATTGATGTTCCCAGTGTAACCGGCTATTTTCTTGCCTGGTGCGGGATTCGATACTACGTGTACTGCACCACAAGGCCACATCACTAACCGCTCGGCTAAAGGGTCAGACCCGTTAGCCATCAGCTAACGTGTCTTATTAGTAGTTTACACCAGCACTGGAAAAAACACGTCCTGCTCACACAGAAGTGCCGGGGCGGGGATGCAACGTGTCGTGGGAAACACGCTGTCAGGCGCGGCTGTTTGGAAGCCGGCGCCTCGTCACAGGTCTGCGCCAATTCTGATGGGTGCTTAGTTTGAAGATGTTGCTTTAAATTCGCAACTTAGTTGTGGAATGTTACACTTGCTCAAAAATGGCGTACCTTACACACCACTTTTTTCTTTGATTCGAGGTTCTTTCGGCTTAGCCATTTAGTAGCCTACTGTGACGCAGTGCAGCGAGCATATCAGTGTGTCGTTGCAGTGGGCCTTTTGCTGCGAGTAAGCTCACGCGATCTGCTTGTAGCGTCTGCGTGCGCGAATGGAAAACAACGGGGGGAAAGAGCAGAGCACGAGTAAGGATTCTAAGCGCACATTCGAAGGTTAATTTAGCAAATAATTAATAAAATAATTTCACAATCGAAGAATATTCAAATATAGAATGTACATTTGACAGCCCTAATGCTCATGCCCCCCCCTGTAACAATAGGAACTATTGTTAGGAAACATTGTTTAGTTCCTTGTTTACACAGGGGTCGTTTAGGTTGTTGCACCTGGAATAACGGACCGAGCATGATGCATAACCTTACGTGCCGAAGTTATTATTAAAGTTTATAGCCCCGTGGGGTTGAAACGAGTTGTAACGTCTCATTAGTAGAAGGAAACAACACACTTTAACACCCCCCCCCCCCGTGAAAACCGTAGGCCCGACCGTCAGATTTGTTCTGGCGCCGACACTGATTCACAGACACCTCCTAAGGTAGTGCAATATGGTTCTAGACTAATAAATACAGAGAGTGGCACTCACTCCTAACCTGGTGAATAGAACAAAG
This sequence comes from Lampris incognitus, assembly GCF_029633865.1. Taxonomy (NCBI): domain Eukaryota; kingdom Metazoa; phylum Chordata; class Actinopteri; order Lampriformes; family Lampridae; genus Lampris; species Lampris incognitus. The sequence continues at coordinate 38,255,631 of NC_079221.1, forward strand.
ATAGGCTACGTGATGAAGAGAATACCCATGGGCAGCTTACCTACCCCCTTGATGCTGTGCGTAAAAAAACAAAATGCTATGCCGTGTATAGCTCGTAAAACAAATCTGTGCAACAAACAAGCATATAACAATGTCCCGCCAAACAAAAAGACAGGAAGGCATTTAAATAGGCGGTCGGATGGTTGATTGGACCTGGAAACACCTGGGCTTAACCAATCAGCAGCTCCACAGGAGGCGGGGCATTACCTGGGGCGGGAAAATTACACAGACACACTGCACTAGGGCCTTAACAGGCATAATGTAAACTTGTTATTCGTCAACCAAGACAGATATTTTTTTCAGAGTGGAGCGCAATCCCGATTAAAGGCCTTTTTATACTCATTTTCTTCTGTTAAGTGCACATGTGGACTCTTTGAGAGACAAAGAATCAGGAAAAATACCTGGCCTAAACTCTTGTCTATTCTTCCAAAAGCGCTGTACTGATCAGTTTATCTGTCGCCCTGACATCTCTGCTCAGGAAGGCCTTTTGAGGATCTGGGCTGACCTATCTGAGATAAAGCCATTATTGCGGAGGACCCGTTGGAGGGGCTGCTGGTTGCTTCAGAGCCAACAGATCTGGGCTGCATCATACGACACAGATTCCCAAACAGTTTTCATGCCATGACCCACCTGGAGATAAATTCTCATAATAAATTCACATTATTATCCTGCAATAAAGCCTCATTACCTGTCAATAAGCCTCTCTATATTGTTCATCAGTATTCCCCTTCTCCATCTTCAAACATGGCCCTACTAATGATCAAGTGATATTTTGGAATACAGTTAAATCTATACATAGACGTCATTTGCATTGACTCAAAAAGTATGAAATCAGATATTTGTCATGAAAGGGGGGCCAACAGCATGACACTGTTTGAATCCAGCTCCGAATTCAACAGCATCTTAATGGTAGCTGTAGCAGGCCGACATCTCCAAGGGTCACCCACGAGGTAAGCTTCTGAACTTATCATAATCGGCGGTCACTTGGGGTCAAGTATGACCATCCCCCCTCTGGGTCCCTCTGGGTCCTCAGGTGGGTGTAGAGGCCAATCCTGGAGCTGCATAGTGGGAGGACGCCTGTGGGTGACAGCTTTTTATGTGGAGTGGCTAATGCGCCTGCAGCCACCACACAGTCCTTGGCAGGGCATGGCCAGAGTCCAATGGTATGGAGAACCAAGACGATTGGGGACCACCCTCTGTTGTAGCCTTCATCCACTTTCACTGCTGCTGTGACCTGGAGACATCTTCTGCCAGTTCTGCTGTTGAGGTCTTTGGTGGATCATGTTTTGTCTGGAACCTCCCAATCCTTGGGTGACCCTACCAGGAGCCAAGCTCCAGAAGGCATAGCTCTTGGGATCACTGGTATATGCAAGCTTCTCTACAAGGGCAAGGTGGCGATCCAGGAGAAGATTCTGAACTTAACACGGTGCTCACAACAGCAGACATAACTACACAGACTTTAATGGGAGCATTTCAGAAACCTTTAATGACTCCAGGTCCAGGTCAGAGGTGCGCAGACTAAATCAGCGTCAGCCCTTCTCATCCTCACTTCCAAACATTCAAAGCTGTAGCCTAAAGGAAGCACATTACCAAGGCAATAAAAGCCCAAAACAGCCAGACACAAGAAGAGGTTGTCACCTCATCCATACCCGACCAGTGCCTCCCTTTCTCACTCGCTCTCTGTCTCTCACACAGGAAAACTTTACCGGTGCTTTCCGGCTCCTGGTTAACTAGTCACACACAACTTTCCCAGGCCGTATAGTTACTAGGATAGTCACTGCCATTACACTTAGTGTTTAGCTATCTAATTCACTTTGCCCTCCGGTTCATTTCATTCTCACTTGTACAGTTTTGTCAAATGTGGGAGCTGTGGAATAAAGATGTCATAACATGTCTTACATTACTATTATTCCACATCATTTCATTGACCTTTCCTGCTTATAGGACAATGTTTTACTTATATAATTTATGTTAGACGTGTCTTTCATTTGAGAACCCAACAAAGGGCAAATTTCACTTTTTGTGGCAAATTGAAAATAGATTCTTGTTCTGATTTTCATTCTGATTTATAATAAAGTAAACTCAGTAAATGCAGTAAATAAATCATATTAGATACACAGAACAACAAGACAGACAAGCAAACAACTGCATACATAATGAATGAATGAATGAATGCATGAATAAAAAATAAAAAAAACACATACATGGCACCTGGTAGCATAGCGGTCTATTCCATTGCCTACCAACACGGTGGTTGGTGGTTCGAATCCCCGTGTTACCTCCAGCTTGGTCGGGTGTCTCTACAGACACAATTAGCCATGTCTGCGGGTGGGAAGCCGGGTGTGAAGAGTAGGGTAATTGGCCAAGTACAATTGGGGACAAACACACATACATATATATATATACTACATATATACATACATAACTAGAATCTGACAGCACCATCATACTACTATTTTGATGAGGGAGGTCCTCTGTAGAAACACCACAAAAGAATTACAAATTAGAAAAAAAAAATTTGCAGTTTAAAGGTTAGCTAATCCTATCAAAATACACCCTCTTTAAGTCCCAGGTCGAACAGAGCTTTTGGGTAACCATGTCACTGAGTTCTGTATCTGTTCTGAGTTAACAAATAGCCACAGCCCTTTGAGGTTTTGGAAAGGTTGATTGATTTCCATTCTTACAGAATAGAAAATCCATCAAGTTAAGAAAGACATATTGAAAATCCTTTCTTTTGACATACACCAATGAGCCAACATATTATGACCACCTGCATAATATGCTGTTGGTCCTTCACATACCACCAAAACAGTTCTGACCTGTCGAAGCATGGACTCTACAAGACCCCTGGAGGTGTCCTGAGGTATCTGGCATCAAAACATTAGCAGCAGACCCTTCAAGTCCTGTAAGTTGCAAGTGGAGCCACCATGGATCGGACTTGTTGGTCCATCACATCTTACAGATGCTCAGTGGGATTGACATCTAGAGAATCTGGAGACCAGGGCAACACCTTGAACACCTTATTATGTTCCTCAAACCATTCCTGAGCAATGTGTTCAGGGTGGCAGGGCGCATTATCCTCCTGAAAGTGGCCACTGCCGTCAGGGCATACGATTACCACGAAGGGGTGTAGCTGGTCTGCTAGTCTACTACTGCTATTAACATTACTAGTAGTGGTGGTGGTAGTGGTAAACTTATTGACACTTTCATGTTGCATTTCACTAAATAGCACTTTAACTCTGATTTAACTTTATTTTGCTATAACTTTCATTTATTTTTTAATTCTTTACTGTATTCTTCTCATTTAATATCTATCTCTTTTGTGTATTTTATGTATTTTATGCCTTTATGTAAGGAACTTTGAATTCCTTTGTGTATGAAATGTAAATCAACTTGCCTTGCCTACTACAACAACTACTACTACTACTTCTACTACTACTATTACTACTACTACTACTACTAACAATAATAATACAACTGCTACTACTACTACTACAATAGTAATAATAGTGTAAACTAGTAATAAGACACGTTAGCCCCTAGATAACGAGTCTGATCCTTTAGCCGAGCGGTTAGTGATGTCGCCTTTTGGTGCAGTACACCCGTATCGAATCCCGCACCGGGCAAGAAAATAACCGGTTACAATAGTAATAATAGTAATATAATAATAATAATACAACTGCTACTACTACTACTATGATAGTAATAATAATAACAATAATAATACAACTGCTACTACTACAATAGTAATAATAGTAATAATAATAATACCTGTGATGGATTGGCGGCCTGTACAGGGTGTCTCCCCGCCTGCTGCCCAATGACTGCTGGGATAGGCTCCTGCATCCCGCGACCCCGGTTGGGATAAGCGGCTTGGATAATAATAATAATAATAATAATAATAATAATAATAATATGTTCCCTTCAACGTTTACCTTAAAATAATCGCCGTGTCGTCCGTGGCTGCGTTCCAGCTCGCGTGAGTCTAACGCTGCCCGGCGCAGCCTTACGCAGCCTGGCGACCGGACTCCCGCAGGACGAGCTGGAACCGGTCCGTCCTCGACGTCCGTGTTTTCGTGTGGGAGGAGCCGGGAGCTCCGCTGATACTGACACGTAAGAGTCCTGCACAACTCCCAAGCAAGAGGCGACAACGTCCCCTTTGACAGGCGTGGATGCGTCCACTCTTCTCCGGCTTCCATGTCTGGCTGAGCCGCGGACGGCAGGCCCTGCTGTTTGGCCCTCGGCGAGCGAAGAGCCACGCGGCACCATGAGGTTTTCAACGCTCGTGTCCGTGCTGAGGCCGGCCGGGCCGGTCGTGATCGGCATTTCGCTGGGCTTCACCTTGAGTTTGCTGAGCGTGAGCTGGGTGGAGGAGTCGTGCTTTGTCGACGGCAAAACGAGCGACGAGGTCGCCTCGGTCGAGGACGGGACTCTGAAGGGAGCCCGTAAACCCAACTCCGTATCGGCGGGCGGCGATGGGGAGACCGAGGAGGATTTTGAGCCCCGGATCGTCCCGTACAATAAACAGGTCCAGCAGAGTCCCCCCAAGAAACTTTTCAGGTCAGTGTTGCACCGCTCCCCCGCCACGAGCCGTCCCCTTCTCGTATTTAGCGAGCGCGCTTCGCTCCGAGACTCGGGATATCTGGCTCACGGGCCACATCACGGTGTGTCACACACGCCACAGTAAGCCCGTTTTATCGGCAAAGTCCGGTCGTTCGTTAGGAATGTGACTGAGTCTAAACGCACACAGTAAAGTAAGTGTTCATCGAGAGAACTAAGGTTAAGAGATTGTAGCGAATTCGGGGGGGACAACGCAACCACAGGAACTGCCGCGGCCGGGAAGCGAACCCGTATCGCCCGCACCGCAGAAGACATCGCTAACCGCTAGACTAAAGGGTCAGACCCGCCAGCCAGCGGCCAGCGTGTCTTCTTATCCATGCACGTTACAATATGCAAAACTGTCTAATAAGTCTAACGGGAAGGTGTGAGCAGCATCAGAGGTGTGTCAGAAGAGTAAGTTATGATAATGTGGCCCTGCTGTGTGTACAGGTTAATAAAGATTAATGAGCCACTTCTGACGTGCTTTCAAAACAGGCTCATGTCGAATTTTAAACCAATGTGGAAAAAAAGTGGACCAACCTGTTCACAAATTGAGAAAACAAAACTTCTCAGATTCTAGAAAAAAAATGTGTGTGTGTGTGTGCGCGCGCGTGCACATTTTGTTTGAAGTACCTGAACGATCCCAGTTTGGAGACACCAGTTCACTTTTTCCTCCCCTCTGCATTCCTTTCCCCCATGATTTAGTCAGACTCTCCCTCAGTGCTTTTTTTTCTTCTTCTCAGTCCAAATTCAGCCCTAACTAACTGGCCCATTTATCCTACTGTCAACAAAGCTTCATTTGCTGAACCAAGCGAGACAGTTTCATTATCCTGATGGAATTCAGCAGCTGTCATTATCAGCAAGGCTGATTCCTGCTGACGTGCAAAAAACCCCAAAAATAATCTGATGAAATGTGTGAAGGCCATTTTCCCTGAAAACTCCTTTTCAGCATTTAATATTATTTCTACATTATTACCAAAATGTTCAAAGACCCCGCAGTGGGCCACGTTTTTGTTGGACACTTTTATTTCCATGGCAGTTTATTAGATGGCTTTCATGATTTCTCTCTTCCCTCTCTCCCCCTCCTTTTTCTTTGTAGATGGACACACATTTATGAGATTTGCTAGCTATCTACACTACTTTAATGTTTTCTGACTTGGTGAGACAGGTCATCTGTTTTCCTCAGAAACAGCTTTGTGGCGTAGGTTAGATCTGAGTCATCCGGATTTCGCATGAAATCTGTCCTTTAACAATAGTTCACATTGTTGGCCTTGGAACACTGACGCAATGCATACCACGGAAAATACATGCGACCTGACTTACACCCCGATAGTATCTCTACAGACCGACTACAGTATAAGTTGCGTCATGTTTTTTCGTGTCTGTTATTTCTGCTGTAAGTACCAGCTTATCAAAACCTGTTTGGTGTATTTTTCAGGGCGAAGTACATCAGCACAGAGCTGGGCATGCGAGAGCCTCTGTTTGTTGGCGTTCTCACATCCAAAAACACCATCAATACACTTGGCGTGGCAGTCAACCGCACCATCAGCCACCACCTGGACACTGTGGTCTTTTTCACCGGCATGCGCAACCGCAAAGTCCCACATGGCATGTCTGTGGTAACCCACGGAGACGAGAGGCTGATATGGAACATGTTCCAGACAATCAAGTACATTCTAGAGCACTACATCGATGAGTACGACTGGTTCTACTTTGTCCAGGACGACACCTACATGGAAGCTGACCGCGTCAAGGCCCTGGTCAGTCACCTGAGCATGGACCGGGAGCTGTTCATGGGCAGCCCCGAGGAGTTCATTGGTGGTGAGATGGAGGGGAGGTACTGCTACGGAGGCTTCGGGTACCTTCTCTCGCGTACCCTGCTGCTGCGGCTGCAGCCCTTCCTGGAGAACTGTAGGAATGACATCCTCAGTGCCAGGCCCGATGAGTGGCTCGGAAGGTGCCTCATTGACTACGCCAACACCAACTGTGTCGATGAGCATGAGGTAGGTCTGCTGTATTGGTGTTGTCCAGGAGGAACACAATAATAACCTGATCATTTACGCTGTCGTATTTTTCTTTTTCTATTTTTTTTTTCCAAGACCATTGGCACCTTTTTTGGTCTGAAGTTAGATGCCTTTTCAAAGGGTGCACAATTAATCGCTATCAGCCAATATTTGCTTAAAGTTGTGTTATCAGTATCGGGACAGTTATCAAAATTATGTCTGATATGATGATGCATTTATTAAGTGCCGACGACAGGCGTTGATGGAAGGACAAGGCACGCTACCCACTAAGAAATGTCTGCAGTGTGGGCTATTTCTCTTTCAATGTGACTGTCACTAGTCTATTTTGGTTAATGTCTAGCTTCATGTGCATTTCTAAAAACTTTTTGTGATAATTGAAGCGAGCAGATGTTCTCCTTTTGATATTTACAACCAATAGTTTTCACTTGAGGTGGAAGTGTGATAGTCAGCATTTTAAAGAGAAGCTTCCAGGATCGACCTGTTGGAGAACATCCGTAACAGAAGATGTTGTGCCAAAATAAATGTTATGTATTTTCTCCATTGAAGTTTAGGTAATTTGTGCTCATCCTCCAGTGATTGCAGACACTTGGAAACTGTGTAATTTTTAGTAGTAAATTCGAAAGGTACTAGTAAAGACTAGTACTAGTAAAGCAGTATTTTTTTTTAGATGTTTGCATCTGCACCAAGCATCACAGTTACAGGTACACTCCACTGGTGTTAACTAAGACACACGGTGGTGGTATTGCAATGAAATGATCTGTATTAGTATTGAATGAAAAGACCATGGAAATGATCACTGATGGGATATCAGGATATTGACAAAAAAATCCAACATTGTGAATCCTTCCTTTGGGCCACCTTGTGCTCTGATTGTAGATGCTACTTTCAGAAAGCCAAAAATCTCTCATTTCAGTAATTCACACAATTCATAATCTGTAAAAAATTTTTTTGTTTTGTTTGCAGGAGTTGTATTGTGTAGGAGCTCATCAGTGGAATTACTTGGGTTGCTGAAAGAATGTCTTTCTGGAGGTCATGTCACTCAGGAGCATGATAGGCGTTCAGTGGGCGTTTTGAATGTAAACGGCGGTCAACTATCACAACGCAAACTGCCATTTTAACTCTGGGACTATGCTGTCAAGTGACCATCAACTATAACACCAATGGTGGTGCAGATATGGACAATGTCTGTATTTAGAGCAGATTTCTGACGTTGTCCTTCTAATCCAGACATTGCTTGGGATAGGTAACCAGGTCAGTGCAGCACTACTGAGTTTAGCCTTGGCCAGGTTCAATGGTGTGAAAATCCCTTGTGAGTCAACACGGCCTACTCATGTAATGTCATTACCATTGAAGGTCAAACAATCCCCATGGAGGCCTGGTCTGTCCTATAACCTGTTCATGCTACAGCCTCATGGGGGGGGGATACATATGGGGTAGTTTGCTTAATCCAGGCTTTTCCACAGTTCTAATCAGTTCAAGTCAACTCCAGTTTGGAGCATTTGGCAAAAACAATATTTGACAGTATTGTTTTTAAAAATGATTACAGAGAATACAGCAAATGAATTACAAACATGCACCAATGGGCGGCATGGTGGCCCAGTGGTTAGTGCTGTTGCCTCACAGCAATAAGGTTCCTGGGTTTGAACCCCAGGCCACCCCAGGTCCTTTATGTGTGGAGTTTGCCTGTTCTCCCCGTGTCTGTGTGGGTTTCCTCTGGGTGCTCCAGTTTCCTCCCACCATCAAAAAGACATGCATGTTAGGGTTAATGCTCCTGTCTGTGCCCCTGAGCAAGGCAATGGAAAGAACTGGAGTTGGTCCCCAGGCGCTGCAGCTGCCCACTGTTCCTATACAATAGGATGGGTTAAATGCAGAGAGCACATTTTCATTGTAACCTGCAATGACAAAATAAAGTGGCTTTCATTCATTCATTCAATGTTGATCCAACATGTTACCTTGATAGCCCCCCTCCATATAGCTTAAAGGAAATGATCAGTATAGGATACTCTCACATAACCCTTGTCTCATACATACAGTACAAAGAGCCATCTGGGCCTTGATTACTTCATGCTGTCATGTCTCAGATTTCTGTTTGCATGGTGCCTCTGGTTTCTGAGCTGTGGCCAGGAGTTGGAGTAGGAAACCATCTTGTTTACCAGCTAGAAATGCAGAGAGCGTTGCTTGGTCATCAGTGTAGCGGGCCAGAAGAACTCCAGCGGAGTTCCTCCCCTGCAGAGGGAGAAGTAAGGGAAAAGTCAAAAGAGAGACTCGGGACGGCAGAAGGAAAAAGAAAACACTTTTCACTGCACCTTGTTTGCCTCGTGGCTCGAGCTTCAAGTGCCTAGTGATGACAGTCAGATAAGAACATCCCTTTGTCCAAGAGTGCTCCTAAAGATGGTTAACTGTTGGCAAACATTTGCAAGCTGTTGTGAGCTCCTCTCTCAGTCAAACAGTGATTTAATTCTTTGATCTTTTAATAGCAGGATTGGACTGGATTCACTTTTTTTAAATCACTCAAGCTGCTTAGATGGTTTTACTCTCTTCTAGCTTACCTCATTGTGTCTTCAAGGGCTGTTCTATTCATGATAACTACTGCACTTCATCGATCATGATTTTCAACACGGATCACTTTCTACTGTGTGTATAGATCTATATAGATGGTAGGGAGATAACACTCCCATTTGTAGCCATAACACTGAGCTGTCTTCTGTGTATCTCTGAAATACCACTGAAATCGTGTAGTATTTGTTGTCATGGGCAATCTGTGAAATGTGAAAACTTACATCCTGGTTTGCTGACAGGCTGCATTCATTGTATAAGAAAATGCGAATGACAGTGCTACTTAAACAAACCCAACTCAGAAAAAGTGGGGACGGTATGGAAAATTCAAATAAAAAAAAGAAATCAGTGATTTCTAAATTTACTTTGACTTGCAGATAGTATTAAGACAAAATATTTCACGTTTTTTCTGGTCAACTTCATTTCATTTGTAGATATATGCATCCATTCCTGCCATTGAGGCCTGCAACACATTCAAAAAAAATTTGGGATGGGGGCAGTTTAGAGCCAGTAATGAGGTAAAATATTTAAACCATGATGCAATTTGAAATAGGTGATGTCAACAGGCGATTGTAATCACGATTTGGTACAAAAGCAGCATCCAGGAAAGGCCTAGTCCTATAGGGGTGGAGATGGCCAGTTTGCCAACAAATGCCTGAGAAAGTTATTGAAATGTTTAAAAACAATGTTCCTCAAAGAAAGATGGGAAGGGATTTGGATATTTCACCCTCTACGGTGCATAACGTAATTAAAAGATTCAAGGAATCTGGAGGAATTTCAGTGCGTAAAAGGGCGAGGGTGCAAACCTAAGCTGAATAAACGTGCTCGCCAATCCCTCAAACGCCACTGCATCAACACCCATCATTCATCTATAGGTGATATAACCTGGTGGGCTCAGGATTAGTTTGACAAACCTTTGTCAAGCACTACAATATGTAGTTACATCCACAAATGCCAGTTAAAACTCGGCTGTGCCAAAATGAAGCCTTATATGAACCATGTCCAGAAGCATCGTTGACCTCTCTGGTCTCGCAGGCATCTGGGATGGACCATCACACAGTGGAAATGTGTATCGTGATCAGACGAGTCAGTATTTCAGGTCTCTTCTGGAAGAAATGGACGCTGTGTGCTCTGGACCAAAGAAGAAAAGGACCATCCAGACTGTTAACCAGCATCAAGTCCAAAAGCCAGGACCTGTCATGGTGTGGCAAAGGTAATTTACACTTCAGTGATGGCGCCATTACTGCTGAAAAGTACATGGAGATTTTGGAGCAACAGAAGCTGCCTTCAAGATGGCATCTTTTCCAGGGACGCCCACGCATATTTCAACAAGACAATGCAAAACCACATTCTGCACACGTGACAAAGGCATGACTGCAGAAGAAGAGGGTGCTGGTTCTGGACTTGCCTGCCTTCAGTCCTGACATGTCCCCAATTGAGAATGTGTGGCGTAACGCAAAATGCGACAAAGAAGACCCTGTGCTATTGCACACCTTAAGTCTTGTTTGCAGGAAGAACGGGACAACGTTATACCTGAAACACTTCATCACTTGGTGTCCTCAGTCCCCAAACCTTTTTTAAATGAGGTGAAAAGGAATGGCAGCATTACAAAGTGGTAAATACTTCTCTGCCCCAATATTTTTTTTAAATATGTTGCAAGAATCAAAATTGAAATGTTTATTTTGGGGGAAAAAATTAAAAAATTAAAAAAACCAAAACAACAAAATTCGAGGCAAAACATAAAATAATGTGCTGTTGTATGGTTTTCAATGTAATACAGGTCAAAAGATAATTTACAAATCACCGTTTTCAGCTTTAATATCAATTTAACATACCATCCAAACTTTTTCTGATTAGGGGTTGTCGATGTATAATGTAGTGTTGTTATATTTCTGTTTAATTTAGCATTCCACATTTAGCGTTTTCACATTTCAAGGGGTTATCATCCAGCGATGTTACGGTTGAACAGTTTCGGCAGCATTTCAGAGACACGCAGAAGACTGCTCAGTAGTATGGCTGCTAATTAGTGTTATCCCTACAACATACAAATAGAGATAATGTTGGAAATTGTGATTGTTTCCCTATGAGATGGAATGAAGATGGTGGCGTGAAGTCACGTTTGCAGCAGTCTCACCCAGTACCGGTGTGGGAAGATGGCGGCGTGAATTCACGTTTGTGGCAACCTCACCCAGTACCATCCATGACGTAGTGTCTTTGTCCACGTTTGCGTCTCAGTTTTGTCTTCATTTGACGGCTGGAAGAGCTGGCACTGGATCGGCTGGGAGAGCTTGGTTTGCTGCGTCCTGTGGGCCCAGGGACCACAGCTCTGCCCGGAGCTGTGCCCGAAAAGGATACACCGAGGGCAGCCGGACAGGACGCGGAAGCGGGGCAGGCTAAGCTAACTGCTAGCCCATGCAGACCTCACCTGGCATTGACTGTGGTGTTTTTGGTGTCATCGTGTGGAGTGCGGGGAGGTGTATCGAGGATGTCTGACTGGGAGAGCTGGCGTTGGATCGGCTGAGCTAGCCTTGTCTGCTGCGTCCTGTGGCCCCAAGGACCATGGCCCCTGCCCACAGCTGTGCCCAAAGAGGTCACATTGAGGGCGGTCTGACAGGACACAGAAGCAGGGCAGGCTAAGCTAACTGCTAGCCCATGCAGACTGGCAGTTCCAACAGTCATCCTGGCTGGCGTTCCTTCCCTTTGACAGTGATTTTTTTAAAAAAATTTTTTAGTTTGGATATATGTGTTAGTTTGAATGTGTGTTTTTGTAGTTCTTGTAGTTGTCTTGTAGTTCTTGTAGTTTTTGTCTTTGTGTTGCACTGCCGTGGGCTAGGGGAAATGACAAAAGTGTTCCTGATTCCTGTTACAAGGTTCTTGTCTCCAAGTTCCTCACTTTTTTTTTTCCTCACCATTTTAACTAGAAGCTTTGTGTGCTGCAGTTTTTCCATATTTTCACAGGTAAAATTCTTTTAGGGGGGCGTCCAGGTAGCATAGCGGTCTATTCCGTTGCCTACCAACACGTAGATCGGCAGTTCAAATCCCTGTGTAACCTCCGGCTTGGTCGGGTGTCCCTACAGACACAATTGGCTGTGTCTGCGGGTGGGAAACCGGATGTGGGCATGTGTCCTGGTCGCTGCACTAGCACCTCCTCTGGTCGGTTGGGGCCCCTATTTGGCGGGGAGGGGTAACTGGGGGGAATAGCGTGATCCCCCCACGCGCTACGTCCCCCTGGCGAAACTCCTCACTGTCAGGTGAAAAGAAGTGGCTGGTGTCTTCACATGTATCGGAGGAGGCATGTGGTAGTCCGCAGCCCTCCCCGGATCAGCAGAGGGGGTGGAATAGCAACCGAGACGGCTCGGAAGGAAGAGTGGGGTAATTGGCCATGTACAATTGGGGAGAAAAAGGGGGAGAAATCCAGAAAAAAAATCTTTTAGAATTGCTTATCTCTAGCTTTATGTAAAATTTTGAGTTTATTAGTTTCCAGAATTGAATTGCTGGTTTTGAGCTTGACCAAAACATTGTCAGCACATTTTGCCGTTGGGTATCGTGCAGCTTATTCTGTTCTCAGAAAATAGATTTTCCACCATACATGTTCAAACTTCTGCTATCCACAGCATGGATATTGGCCCATATAAAATATTTTTCTGACATGCAAAATTTGTACTTTGAATTCAAGAGCTCTGTTTTTCAATTTATCCTTTGTATTCAAGAGCTCTGTTTTTCTTCTTAGGGGCTTCGGTACTACCACTATGAGCTGGGCAAGAACTCTGATCCAAGTAAAGAGGAGAATGAGCATTTCAGAAATGCCCTAACTGTCCATCCAGTGTCTGACCCTGAACAGATGTATCGGCTACACAAGCACTTCACCGAGATAGAGCTCCAGAAAACCTACGATGAGATCGCTAAACTACAGGTAAACTGAGGTCCGGTGTCAAAAACCTTTTTCATTTTTTTCAATGACCAAACCCTAGATCCTTCTGTTTGTCTCCAGTTTGAATTCCCTATTGCATCACTATTGGCAGTCTACCTATTATGTGCTTACATTAGACATGACATATAACATGTAATCATGATATGATTACTACTTAGTGCTCAAAGATGCCGGTAGGTTGACACACATGTATCTGCCAGCTGCTGACTCTTGTAAGAAACTAAAGCAAGTGTATGGTAAAATTAGAAAAAGTAAAAATGTAAAGGTATGTTCGAAACAAACCTGTCTAGGATTTTAATCTTTTTTTTTAACTTAATGGTCAAGTCAATTTTATATGTATAGGTTAAGGTCTGACCACTGAATTGGAAATGGTATTATAATACTATTCTCATGTTTCCCCAGGCAGAAATAAGGAATGTGAGTGTGGTTGCATTTGATGGCAACCGAAGTGCTCAGTGGCCAGTGGGGATCAATCCGCCCTTCGAACCCAAAAATCGGTTCGAAGTTCTGAAGTGGGAATACTTCACAGAAGAGCAGATCTATTCATGCGTTGATGGTGCTCCCAAGTGTGATTTAAATGGGGTAGATAAGCTGGATGTGGCTGACATTATTGACATCGCCATGGGAGAGCTGAACAAGAAGTACAAGCCTGTCCTGCATCTTAAGAAGCAACAGCTGATAAATGGTTACAGGCGCTTCGACCCCACCAGAGGCATGGAGTACACCTTAGATCTGCTGCTGGAAGTGGTCAACCAGAAAGGCCACAGCCGCTCTCTCACCAAGCGGGTCCACCTGGTGCGACCTTTGAGCCGGATAGAGATTATCCCAATGCCCTATGTCACTGAGGCCACGAGAGTTCACGTCATTATACCATTGACTTTTCAGGACCGAAGCTACGTGAGCCATTTCCTAGAAGTGTTTGCCTCAAATGCCTTTGAAACAAGTGAAAATGCCATCTTGACGTTTTTGTTTATTTATGACCCAGTGGAGGCGCAGCAAGTCAACCAGAATGATATATTTGCCAGCGTCAAGGCTCAAATTAACACCTACGAACGCAAGTACCCCACAATAAAGATCCCATGGATCAGTGTCAAGACGGAGACCCCATCCCAAATCAAGTTCATGGACATCATCTCAAAGAAGCACCCAGTGGACACACTCTTCCTCCTAGCAAGTGTCAACACCAATGTCAACACAGAGTTCCTGAACCGCTGCCGCATGAACTCCATCAACAACTGGCAGGTGTTCTTCCCCATCCACTTTCAGGACTACAACCCTGAGGTGGCCTACCAAAACCAGCCGCCCCCTGCCACGGTTGACTTGGTCAAGGACGCGGGCCACTTTGACCGCAGCTCATTCGAGGAAGCATGCTTCTACAACTCTGACTACATGGCAACGCGCACCCGGATGTCCTCCGACGTCCAGGAGAACGAGGAGATTCTGGAGACTTTGGACATATATGACATGTTCGTCAAGTACTCCGTTCTCCACGTGTTCCGAGCCGTTGAGCCGGCGTTGCATCAACCGTACCGGTACCAGGCCTGTAACCCGCGGCTCAGCGAGGACATCTATCACAGGTGTGTCCAGAGCAACCTGGAGGGTCTGGGGTCGCGGTCCCAGCTTGCTATGTTGCTCTTTGAACAAGAACAAGGAAATAGTACTTGAAAAACACCTCAAGAGACCCCATGCGCCTGTGTGGTTTTTCAAATGGATGTCGAAGGCATTGTCCTGTTTTTTTTTGGTTTTTTTTGTATGTTTTTTATTTGGTGTGAATTAATGAATGCAGTATGCTCCCAGTGGCTCCTTTTGCAAAATGTTTACAGTCAATGAGCTTTCCCACACAGAATGGGTGCTGGTAACAAACATGTTTTGATTTTTAAACTGTTCATCTGAATCTAAACCTTTGGGTATGATTCCCTGGACGTCCATTGTTATATTGCACCACAATTTGTCTGTACTTGTAAACTATGGCATTGACTCATTCAGTTTTGCTGATTTGGTCATTTTCCAAAGCACATCTCCATATATGTGCCTTTGTAGAAAAGAAAAAAAAACTTTTAATTGTATTGCTGGTCCCAGCTTGGTTTTGTAGTTATAATTAGGGTGGGAAGGTTGTGCAATCCCAACTTTCCAGGAGATGTGCAAAAACATGTATTTCCTTTCTGAATTTCCCAATTCTTGCAACAGGTGATTATCAGATGTGGGTGGGCTGACACTATCTGAGGGTCGCTCTGGTCGAACCCTGGTATTCAGCAGGGGGGAGGGGTTTATAGTGGATTTGCGTTCCACTTGGTGAGTGCAGTGGAGCACTTCCGCCGAGCGTTGGTACTGGTCTGTCTTTAGATCCAATATGACATTATTCCTTATTGCTGGTTATTATCGTATGTACCACAGGTATGCTGACCAGAAAAAAAAGAGAAAAAGCTGTTGGTGTATTTCCGGAGGTGTATGTGGTGCTGAGGTAGCTAGAATGCGGTTTGCAGTTCAACCCTCCTTTTGGGTCACTTGTAATAATAGCATATTGATCGCCATCCACACAGTATTTCGATCTCACACGAGGGGGGTGCTGCCTCTGTACAGGGCTGTGTTTAATGTATTCAGAGGTCATAGGTGAGAACCGGTGTTCCCGGGTAAATCGGTAACGTGTAATTAAAATTAATTTTTCTCCCATGACTTTGGTAGCAATTCAAATAGAAGGCAAAGGAGAGGTGAGAGGAACGGCGGTCGGCCCTTTTGAATATTTCTGGTCGTTGTCCCAGTACGTCATAGTTTGTTTGTTTTTGTTTAGTTTTTTAAGAGAGAAATGGTACTTTACACACAGGATTGGCTGAGACCAGAATGTTATTTTTGTGCTAATTGAGATTAAGAATGTAATTTTTATAATGGCATGCGTTACATGAATGTTGTCTGCCCGTCACAAACAAATGAGATTTTTCTTTACTTTTTTTTGTTTTGTTTTTTTTGCCAATGTCACCTTTTCGGCCGTGTATTATTATTATTTTTTCTATTATTATTCTAAAAATCATTAGACATTTTGGACTCTGAATAGTATTTCCATAAATTATTGTATGGTATGGTGGTCCCGTATCTTGGGTATGGTGGTCCTCTGTCTGTGCTGTTCGAGGAATAGTTCTCTCTCTGTCAGTAAACCGCGGAGAGGCCTTTTCTGCGGAATATAGGAGCAGTGGACGTCACAGGTTCTGCGCCACCTGCGGTATCGGTGTAACGTGCAATACTGTACAGGTGACGTAATTGGATAGGTGTCCAATCGAGGACAGGACTTAGCGTTCATTGACGTGTGCTTCAAGTACAAGTTATAAACAATATTTATATAGAAGTCTTATGCGTAACACTGTCTGCCATGTTGCTTAAATTAATGTACCGTCTCGTTTGTTTCCAGTACATTATAGGTGGACCGCATTTACTGTATCTTGCCCATGTAAACACACACAAGACACTTTCACCATGAACTGAATGCAAGAAATTGTGGTGGTCCTTTTTTGCAAGGCTGGCAATACATTCTGCCGTGGAATAAACAGTAATTTCCAAGAAGGCTAACAAAGGGAAATGTTAATTACTAAGATTATGCGTTTGAGGCGTTCGCCTTCCCATAATGCATGTGATGAGATTTTTAAGCACAGTGTGATAACGGATATGGTTGTTCCCCCGGATGGTAACGTCAAAGCTGAACACATTTTAAGGCATTTTCTGGTTCCTCTCCATGTCTTCATGTATCCGGCCAATTACCCCACTCGTCCGAGTGATCCCGGTCGCTGCTCCACCCCCTCTGCCCATCCGGGGAGGGCTGCAGACTACCACATGCCTCCTCCGATACATGTGGAGTCGCCGGCCACTTCTTTTCACCTGAGAGTGAGAAGTTTCACCGGGGGGGGGCATAGAATGTGGGAGGATCACACTATCCCCCCCCCCCAGAGGAGGCGCTAGTGGCAGCAACCAGGACACATAACCCACATCCGGCTTCCCACCCGCAGACACGGCCAATTGTGTCTGTAGGGAAGTCCGACCAAGCCAGAGGCAACACGGGGATTCGATGGTAGGCAACGGAATAGGCCGCCACGCCACCCGGAAGCCCCCGTGGGACAATATTTGATATTTTCTTTTCTCAAGTGTGAGAAGTGGAAGGCCCAGATTATCCTTTTAAAATCATCTGAAGTCGTTTGCACTGACCTTGCCCTGTTGGGAATGAGAGTGAAAGTGATCTGTGATGAACTCCTCATCACGGATCAGTGCTTTAAACGGAGGGACCGTCGCCGGTCGAGCGTTTCATCAGGACCGATTGAAACTGGACAACAGATTCAGAGTGATTATGATCAAATGGAAGTTTCCGAGACATTTTTTTCTTTTTTTTTTTGTAGATCTACAAGTATTTTGTTTATGGCTTTATTTACATAGCGCTGAATATGTCTCGCTGATGCCAGGTTAAACACACAACTGCTTTGTAGTGTTGCATTTCTTACAGTAAATATTTTGTCATGTTACAGTGAGGGTTATTTAAAATGTATCTGGTTAGGCGTCATTAATCATTCCACCAGTAAAGTCAGTGTTGCACCACACAGTAACTACTACAACTAATGGTAAATAATCCAAATCATCTTAACCAACAGCCGCCGGCAAATACAGACATGGTTCTGCTCTCTTTCTGTTTGTGTTTGGGTGGATGTGTTAGTATTTTGTAAAAGCAATTACTATAAATAGGTGCTAATTTTACCAGAGCGGTTATTTATCTTATTCACGTAATGATTTGACCTGATGTCACCCACGCAGCCCGTGTTTTGAGCTGTTCTGGACCCGACACGCTCAATTCACCCGCATACTGAAAATGTTTAATGAACTGTGAATTTTAATGATAAAATAAAAAGAATATTTAATTGTATCGACCCGCTTTCAGCTTCCATCATTTTGCTTGTACTTACAGAATCCACTTTGTCCTTTAGGTGTCAGCAGAACAGCATTTATACACAGGTCCTGCACCGGCCTGCAGGCCGCTGCGTACAGGGATTGTGTATGGAAAAATAGGGCTGCATCAGTTTTACTGGAAGTTGTCACGGCTTATCTTGCAGTCTCGACGTCACCGTTCCTCTGTGGTGGAGGGAAGGGAAGGCGTGCAGGGCCTCGGTGTCCACGGGCCAGGCCCATTCCCAACGTCTGGGTCGGCTAAAAACAGGGAAATCACTGCAGAAGTAATTACAGCGTTAGTATTCCAGGGGTCCATATGCAGTACCCTGAAGCACGCTGTAAACCACATAACTACAGAGCAGCTGCGAGCTAATTGTATGTCATTATTTTGCACTTGGTTTCACATGTGATCCCAGGACTTTCTCCTCCCACATGGGCAGGCCGGCAGCTCACAGTGTCGACAGAAGACGGCACAATCCCAACAGACGTATGACCCGTCCAGCTTCACACTACAGCCGTTTACACACTGCGTTGGGAAAACTCCAAAGGATGACGTGCTCTTTTTTTCCGGAGGGGGTGGGGGTTTGGGGTGGGGATTTTCTTTCTCCCTTTTTTCTCCTCAATTGTATTTGGCCAATTACCCTACTCTTCCAAGCCGTCCCGGTCGCTGCTCCACCTCGTCTGCCGATCCGGGGAGGGCTGCAGACTACCACATGCCTCCTCCGATACATCCCAGATAGCATCGGGATGTGGGCCACTTCAGGCAATTTATGCGGCACTGATGGCCATCTTCTGGCCCTGCCAAAATGGATGTGAACCTGAAGTGGCCCACATGTATAATGGCAAATATGGCCCAAATATGCCAAATCAAATGTGACCTTTTTTGGCAAAGATGCGGCACTCTCGGCAACATATAATCTGGATGTGACCCTGAAGTGGCCCGTGTGGTAAATAGTGACTATGTCCCAAATATCACAAAACAAATACGGGCCACCTTTGGCAAATATGTGGAGTCGCCAGCCGCTTAATTTCACCTGACAGTGAGGAGTTTCACCAGGGGGACGTAGCGCGTGGGAGGATCACGCTATTCCCCCCCAGTTCCCCCTCCCCCCCGACCAGGCGCCCCGACCGACCAGAAGAGGCGCTAGTGCAGCGACCAGGACATGTACCCACATCCGGCTTCCCACCCACAGACACGGCCAATTGTGTCTGTAGGGACGCCTGCCCCAGCCGGAGGAAACACGGGGATTCGAACCAGTGATCTCCGTGTTGGTAGGCAACAGAATAGACCACTACGCTACCGGGATGCCCCATCCATCCATCCATCCATTACCCGAACCGCTTATCCCGCTCTCAGGGTCGTGGGATAATGGAGCCTATCCCAGCAGTCATTGGGCGGCAGGTGGGGGAGACACCCTAGACAGGCCACCAGGCCATCACACAGGGCCGACACACACACACACACACACACACACACACACACATTCATACCTAGGGACAATTTGGTACGGCTGATCAGCTGACCTACACGTCTTTGGGCTGTGGGAAGAAACCAGAGCCCCTGGAGGAAACCCACGCAGACACGGGGAGAACATGCAAACTCCACACAGAGGATGAACCGGGATGACCCCCAAGGTTGGACTATCCCGCGGCTCGAAACCCAGGACCTTCTTGCTGTGAGGCCACCGCGCTAACTACTGTGCCACCGTGCCGCCCACCCGGACACCCCATGTTTGTAAAAAGTGAGCAAGGCCTGTCAGGCTTCTCTGTCGTCTAATGTATTTTGCTCACCATCCTCTTCCTCACTTCTGCCACACGCCTCCCCACATTTGACCTTGAACACGCTGCACTTGCATCTCTAAGCCTGTAAAATGATTTTCTCTTTTATTGTAATGAGGTGACGTTGCAGTAAGTGGCACTCAGGAGAGAAATAAATAAATGAATAAACGTAATGCGGTGGGGTAGCTTTGCAGGAAGCAAACAGAATTCAACACGGGTAAGAAGTGAAGCTGGCTCTGGATGTATGAGGCAGGGGTGTACCAATCTAAACTTTAATAGTCGTTGTATTTACCATAACATTTATAAAATGTGTTCTAACAGAGGAAAACAGTCACAAGATTCGACTTCTGTACAAAATGTAAGCATCCCGTGTTGCTGGAACAAATCACTTCCATTTGTGTCAACCAAATTGCTTTTTGACTTTGAGACCTTGACAGCCAGTTGTGTCAGCCTTGCGCTGATGTGTTAGCCTTCCTCTTTGCTTTGTGCACAACATTCATCTTCAAAAAGACAAAAACGGAATACAAACTCAATATTGCTGAAAGGCTGAACTCGGTGTGATGTTTGTCGACATATAATATGCAAACTGGCGTCGCAGAAAGAGAATGTGTGTCGTAGCTGAAAGAGATGGACCGAAAACAACGGGAGCGGTGGGCCAAGCGGTAAAAGTGGGTTAAGCTATTCTGAGGATGAGGAGGCCTCCTCCGTGTGCCGCAGCACAGACAGACAGGCAGGCAAGCCCACCAATTTGTTGCACAGCATGTTGCATGTGGTTGCAAAAAAGTAATAAAAAAAATCAACCATCATCTGGAACATCTATGTCAGAGGCTTTGGGTACTCTGCTGGCCAGGTCATGAGGTACGACACAGCCGGGACACAGGGACGGCTAGGATAAGAAATAAAAATAAAGAAAGAAGCTTTCTATGAAGGCTTAAGGCTTTGACTACAAACAAAGCTTTTCCATGGCTAATGCAGCCCCATATTCATCTCAGCGCCCCGGCCCCCGTGTGACTTGTCTGAGGATAGCTACAATTATTGATGACAGAGGATGAGATTGTTATGCACGGCCCGTACAGGACGCCATCAGGGATCGTGATTGGGAACCTTTTGAAAATGTCAGAGTGACACATGATTATGAATATTAAACAGCTATGTATAGTCAATGATTACTTGACAGGGGACGGGGGGAGGATGTGACAGGATGATGACTGCCGTACGTCTTTATGGACCGAAGTAATAAAACGGCAATTTTAAGGCAACAAAATGCACATTAAAAAAAAAAAAGAAAAAAGACGGAGTCCATTACAGGAATGACATCTTATGCGTTGCGTTTTTGTAAATTGCCCAGCTATGTCCAAATAAACAGCATGGTAGGTAAAATGGTTTAGGTCAAAACTACGAGTCTCCGGGCGAGATCGTTGTTAATTTTACTACAAAGAAAAACCAGCAAACACACCGTTTTCAAAAGAACACTCTCTACCGAGTCACCTTGCATCTCAAAACCCTGTTCAGAGATTATTCTCAGCGAGAACGTGTTGTAAAATGAGTCAGACGGGAGCGAGTGTGCAGCAGCCTGCAGCGTGCATGCAGGCTGCTGCAGCGTGTAGGCTGCAGCAGCCTGCAGGCCCTGTGCAGACCTGCTGCACACTCGCCACACAGCATCGGCTCCCACATTCACAGACACGACCTGGCAACAACAAAAAAAGATTCCCATCGCTTATTGCTCATGTCAGCTTAGAGCTGGGATGACTGTGAATGATGCTGCAAACCAGGTTTTGGGGGGGCGAGAGGTGAGATAACCATGACTCAATTCCAGGTCCAGTGCTGAATTAAAAACGTTTCGGAGAAGGAACCAGCCGAGCTTGTGTTTCTCTGAAAATAAACAGAAATGATACAGCGGCGAGAGCTCAACTGGTAAAAAAAAAAATCAGTAAATGTGCAACCTTACGGAAATAAAAGGGACCGTCACACAGCGGTGTAGTTTGTCGCTCCGACTAAAGGTGTTTAAATTTTCAGCAATAGAGTTGACAAGGAGCTGCGTATAAATATGTATACAGGAAATGCTACAATCATGACTGCTATTCTTATAAACGTCTTCTAAAATGTATAAATAAACCTCCTAAAATCAATATCATATAATTTATATATTAACTAAACAGAAACAGCAACCATTGAAACAGAACGTTAGAACTTGGTTTAAAAGTTGGGTTTTATGTACAGGTATGATGCTACTCTCTACCACCTTGACCACGAACCAGACGAAGTGTATTTCTGTGGACGGATGTTTCTAGATCCTCTAGATCCGAGCTAATGTAAAATGACTCGTCATAAATAATTCATTGTTTCCCCCCTCACACTTAGGGCTGACGTAACAGCGGTATGGTTCTCCTCATGATATAGTGTCACTCAGTATAGGACGGTAGTCATAATATCTCTTTTAAGTAATTACATAATTCACAGTGGTGTAATGGTTCAGTGTGACACGGCGTGTGTCCCGGGGACGAGGGGAGACGGTATAAGGGAGCGATGGTGACGGAAACCAATCAGAAAGGTGACAGATAAATCACACTGCTTTCTTTTTTTCTCGGAGTACGAGTCATGGATCAAGATGACATGTGGTCTTTTTTTCCTGTTCCCATGTGGTGATCATGTACCAAAAAAAAACAAAAAAAAACGACTGGTCCTGAAATCGCAAAGTGCCCAGCTTCTTACTGGAGGTGGAAAAACAAACCCCAAAAACTGGAGGGAGGGGGGAGTCAATCGGGGGTCCCACCCTGGCAAAAAAAACAAAACACACACACACACATAAATGTGTGTGTATATATACATATATATATATATACACACACACACACACACACACATCTATATATACATATATAGATGTGTGTGTATGTGTGTGTGTGTGTATGTGTGTGTGTGGTGTCCAACTTGTGCCTACATACTGTACGTATTAGTAGTCTGTTAGCAACACACATTTGGTGTTCGGCTTTGGCTGTAGCTTTTCACTGGTGACAGCAAAGGAGGGTCAGATGGAGATGCCAAGGGTCTGTTCATGTGCCCTGTCGCAGCACGGAGAGCTCACACCTTTGCTGTCATCAGGGACGGGAAACAATAGCTGTCTCTTAGCAAGCAAAGTCCTCGAACACCCCGTGGCGCCCGCCGTGGTGGTGGTGGTGGTGGTGGTTGGGCAGGACGGTGTTGGCGTACGCTCCCTCCGGGTGACTCCTCAGCATGTCGTTGGGCTCCTGTTTGGCAATGGAGAGCAAGCATAAAGATGAGCAGCCATTACACACAGCCATTGGATGTAGTTTTTTTTTAGAACATCAAATATAAAATAGACTACATACAATAGATTTCCCCGAGTCTCTCACCTAAAGTTAAAAGATAATTCTGTTTTGTTTTGTTTTTTTACAAACTGGATCTTATTTTCACACTTTTTGCCATCATGCATATTAATTATAATATTATATATTATTTTGCTTGCTGGCTTCTTTTTTTTTAATTTCTCCCCCGTTTCTCCCCAATTGTACTTGGCCAAGTAACCCACTCTTCCCAGTCTCTGCTCCACCCCCTCTGCTGATCTGGGGAGGGCTGCAGGCTACCACATGCCTCCTCCGATACATGTGGAGTCCCCAGCCGCTTCTTTTCACCTGACAGTGAGGAGTTTCACCAGGGGGACGTAGCGCGTGGGAGGATCACGCTATATCCCCCCCGAGTCCCCCCCTGAAGAGGCGCCCTGACTGACCAGAGGAGGTACTAGTGCAGCGACCAGGACACATACTCACATCTGGCTTCCCACCCGCAGACACGGCCAATTGTGTCTGCAGGGACGCCTGACCGAGCCGGAGGCAACATGGTGAGCCGAACCGGCAATCCCCGTGTTGGTAGGCCAACGGAATAGACCGCCATCCTACCTGGATGCCCCATTTACTGGCTTCTTAGTAGAGTTTTTGGACACAGGCTCGACTCAGATTTACAAATGCGTCTTACAGTGCTACAGAATACGAGCGTCAGACATACCCCAACAAGATCACTGTAAGTCAGTTATTTAATGCGAGTAAAATAAGAGTGCACATTAAAACTTATTTCCCAAAATTGTGCAATATGATCAATGGTCGATTATGTTGCTGAGCTGTTCCCTGGTTCAGCTTGCAGGAATGAGCAGTCCATACTTACCGTAGTGGTGACCATCAATAAACGCCCCGGCCGGTACAATAGAAAAGTTGTGGATAACTGAAAATCACATACACAGTCTACCTGAAATATGAGGGTCTTTTTTTGTTCAAAGGACACGTTTAAGGACCCATGGCATCATAAGATGCTGTTGTAAAGATGTTTCTATAGCAGTGGTCCCATGTCCTTAATCTCCAAAATGAAGCCAGTGAGTGAAATGATACAATCAATATGCACGTTGGCAGAAACTATTAAAATAAGACCCAGGTGGTAAAAGAGTGGGACGATCCTTTTAAGAAGCCATGCGGACGGTGTAGTTAACATTTGCCACCTACTTTTGCTTTCATTTCCTCCAGACCCACAGTTGCGACGGTAGTGGAAGGCTGCTTGTTCTTCTCCTCCTTTTTCTGTGGCCTCAGCAGACGCTGGAGCCGCTGCTTGACCACCTTGATCGAACCAGAGCAGGGCAGCAGAGAGAGCAGAGGGAGACACGAGACTCAAGACTTAGGAGGGCTGAGAGGTCACTCAGTGCGATGCCAACCTTTAAGCTGCAACACACCGCAGCCAGGGACTCCAGTATAACAGTACACGCACACATGTCTGGCTGTCTGTTGGCTAAAGAGCAGTCTCGAGCTAAAACAGGAGTTCGCCGGCTCATTAGCATTGGCGCCACGTCTTTTGTGAACGTCTCGGTGGACATTCATCTAATGAGTTTCTCGTTTCTAATTCAGCTCTTTGCACTTATGTGCATGTACATGGATACCACCAGTCGTTGGATGTCCACATAGTACAGAAAATTTCATTTTAACGATACTAAATTTGATGACGATTCGAATCTTTATTAGAGAATCAGCTTTGTCATCATCCGGGACAAGAAAGCATGCAGTGAAAGAACAGCGGCGAGTCCTCTCTTTAATCCAGCATGGAGACTTGGATCAGAGGACTTTGGTACGCCGCAGAGGAGTTTTGGAAAACAGCTGTGGTTGATTCAGAGTGTATGTTTTCTGTGTAATTTGGGATATCGCCTGCGCCATGTTTGCAGGGGTCTGTGCAGCCAGAAAGGGCAGGGAAAAGTAGGAAAGAGAGAAGTTGTACCTCGTAGACGTAATCCAGTATTTCTAAGATTGTCAGGATGCTAGCACCGATGAAGAGGCCCATCTGGCCGCCAATGTCACCTAAACAGAGGTGAACGTTTTTCAAAGTCAGACACAATGGACACCTGCTGATGGTATACTTTGCACGAGTGTGATTGAAGCTGTTGCTGTCACATACTGATAGCAATAAACAGTACATGCAGCTCCTCTCAGAGCGTCTTGCATTACCTACCTGCAAACCTATGAGGAAAAACTACAAGATGGCAGTAAGGGTAATCTTACCTAGTAAACCTGCAACGTCATACGCTTTCTTCTGCTCAATGGTTTCGTAGTTTAGAGCTTCGAAGAAGATGTCCAACACAAGGAAATTGTCTCTGGAAACCAAGAGAATGTGAATCAGGAATCAGGAACACTTTGTCATTTCTCCAAGCCCACAGCAGTGCAACACAAAGACAGAAAAAAAACATATCCAAAAACCACAAGAACTTCAACAACACACACACTAGGTAACACATATATCTAAACTAAAAAAAAAAAATCACTGTCCACAGGAACGAACGCCAGCCAGGATGACTGTCGGTACTGCCGGTCAGCATGGGCTAGCCGTTAGCTTAGCCTGCCCCGCTTCCGCTTCCACGTCCTGTCAGACCATGACTGTCAGTATTTCTTATTGAATACAAATTATGCAAACATTTAATTGCTCTTTTTATTTTTTTCATGCCACTCCTGTGAATATTGACTTAATTCACAGGGTACATAGTGTACCGTGTCATTTTTACGCTCCATCATAAGTGGTCATGATAGCTCCTGTTATGTTCCCAAACCAATTAACAAAGATCATGAAAAAGGATTGAGAGGTCCTCTGGTGTGTCGGGGTTAAACTGCGATGAGCAACAGGATGAACACCGACAGCGTGATCTGCTACACCTGTGCCAGCGACCTCCCGGGACATGCAGAGTCCGCTACCAGTATGTGCATTGCAAAGCATCAGTCGATCAGTGGGAGCACAGCATAACAGCGCACCAACAATATAATCTTACAATGTAATCACGCATAAAAATAAAAATGGCATTGACTCTAATGTACCACGTTTGCCTTGGTGGGGTGGGGGGTTGCACACAGTGAATAAAAAGCCGTATAATATAAATCCACTTGCGTTGTGCTTGTTAATGCCCCATGAGGAGACCATCAAGCTAAGGGTCACCAAACATCCTCCTCCTCCATACCTAATGTAGTCCTCTGACTTGTCATATTTCCGGGAGAGGTAGCGAGCGGAGCCCTTGCTGGGGATTTTGACCATGGAGAGCTCTTTACCATAGCGGGTCAGATTGCATGGAGTCTCACATGGGCAGGTGTCCCCGGTGCTCTTCTGAAGCAGTGCTGAAACACAAGAGACACTCGTCTATTTGGGATAACCTCGGTCAACGCTATGTAATGTGATTTGGTGGGTTAGCGAGCACTCCACCGCAGGTTGATGTAAGACACTTCAGCCAGAATAAAAATAGAGGTTCTATAATAAACATGCTGTTTGGAAGAAGTGGGGAGGAAAAAATGACTTACTCTGAAGTCTTTTTGTTAATGCACTACAGGGTATGCCCTGGTCATGGATAAACAGCCCTATGTATGAATTTAGCCCGCCCATTGTTCTTCTAGGCTTTTATCCTCCAGCCGCTCTTCTCTGGGGTGCCCATTTAACAAGTATGAACAGCGGTTATGGCACCGAGTGAACCGATGCCGAAACACATGCTTATTTAGGGCCGTCGCAAAAGTACATGTACTTACACCCACATACAAATAAGGTGGCCGCATAAGCTATTCACACACACGTGCACGGGACAAAGACAAATACATATTCACAAGAATAGTACTATAAAAACAATGCCGTGCAAACACATCCGGCGGTAAGCGGTACCAACAGACCACAGTAAATAGCTTTCTCGAATCTCTCTTTTCAAATTATAGTTCCATTCAGTCCAAACAAAAAGGCGGGGGGAGGGGGGCAACACTGATAACGGCAATTAAAAATCAAATGATTTATGTGCTTTATAATTCCTATAATTAGGCTATTTGTATGCAGGAGCAGGACAGCATCCATTCTTGAGTTGGCATGGAAAAAAAGACCCACCTATAACAGAAATTATATTTGAAATGTATTACCGTCCACAAAGGGTGAATTTATTCAAACTATTTGAATAGAGAATACGTCACATTTAAATATGGCTCACTCTTATATAAGAGATATCTGTAAGATTTCATTCACACGCCCATTGAATGGAGTGGGAATTCACTGAAGTGGGACAATAATTAAATTCCTGGATTATTTGGCTAGGAGATCATAATTGTATTTATACATCTCCCATCACCGTAATGAACGATCTCGTTTACTGCCGCCGTAATCACGTTGAAACCACGGCACCTTTGCACAGTCACGACGGTGGTGGGGAGAGGGAGAATGGGTGGAGGAGAGGGAGAATAGGTGGAGGAGAGGGAAGATGGGTGGGGGAGAGGGAGAATGGGTGGGGGAGAGGGAGGATGGGTGGAGGAGAGGGAGGATGGGCTGGAGGTTTGCTGAGGTGTGTGAGCATGTAGACATGCAGCGACGGAGCATCCATTTGGTTACACAAGAGATGGCGGCGCCGTTACCAAGCTCGTTACGAACAACGGCAGGGGAGAGTCATTTTAAAACACCAACATTAACCTTTGAGGTATTCATACGACATGAAAAAGAAAATGCTCTCCATGTTTACTGTCTTTTCTACCATTTCCATCCTGGACCACTTCTTGTAATGAGAAATGAAATGAAGAGAGATCGTTCCTTACCGAGCGCTTTATCAACACATTTGATTTTACTGGGAGGGCAGATATCAGCAGTTCCTGGAGAGAAAACACAACAGAAAATGAGTCTGATCAATCAGGGGTAAGTGATCAGCGACCCGTGTCCGCTGCTATATGAGAGGTGCGGCGG
Organism: Lampris incognitus; assembly: GCF_029633865.1. NCBI lineage: Eukaryota > Metazoa > Chordata > Actinopteri > Lampriformes > Lampridae > Lampris > Lampris incognitus. The sequence goes on from NC_079221.1 coordinate 38,283,711, forward strand.
TGAGCGGCGCGCCTCAGTGTATCATTCATTTCCGAATGAAGGCAGACGTGGGGGGGGGGAGGAGATGAGTTCCATCTACAACGCTGGGCCAACTTGGACGTCTAGTCCTGATTGCGTTGAGAAATGGAGCACGCTGGCTCCACCTCTAAGGCATATTTAGAAAGTCTTTAAAAACCAATCAATGAGTCATTTTCTCAATGACAAACACATCAAGCAGGCCACTAATGACAGGTTTCCAGCAGCAGCACAATTAATTGTGATAAAGTGCAGGTAGAGCAGTGGTGGCAAAAATTGTGCTGGAGTCATTGTTTTGAATAAAACCTTTTGTTTTCTTCCATTTTGCAGTGGAAAATGTTTATTTGAGGGCAGTAAAGTTGGGTTGGGAGTGAAGGTGAGCAGCAAGACTCCACACATTCACGTTCGACTGCTCCTGATTCCTGTTAAAACAGTCCTCCCTAAATGATGGAAATCCACACACCAAAAAACACGCCACATTATTTGTTTGACAGAAACAAAATAAAAGGCTGGGAAACACATTAAGACTTGTTTTTAGAAATAATCTTTCTTGCCCAGTGAAGGAAAAAAAACAAAAACAAAAAAAACCCCACTTTGTGCATTTCAAGAGCTTCGCTCACAAATAAGACGCTTGGCATTTGAAAATATTTGCCCCAACTCAACGATAATATCCCAGGGCATGAGATTTAAACAAATTAAACACCTCTGAAAGTTCAGCAGATCATTTCAGCCCTCGGCGAAAAAAAATTAAAAGACTTTCACAGAGGTCCTGCGTTAGTTTTCCCCCTTCAAAGTAGAATAATAGTATAGCACTGTGAGGCTGAGCTTTTTATTTATTCAGTATTGGTTTAAATGGGACAAATAACTGCCACACAAAAATTAACAGTAAATATTCCAATTATTTTAGTAAGGAACGTAAATGTCATCATCTGGTGGAGAAGATATATCCTGGGTCAGTGAGAGGACCCAATTAGAAATGAATTGAAATGTTTTTCTCGTTAAAGACAGTTCTGATCTGATGTGGCCGTAACTCGAGACCTTTCTCTTCTTAGAGCCACGAGCTGGGTTCAGACTTGAATGCAGCTGTTAACACAACCAAAGCGTGGTTTCACATAAAGACCACGGAAAATAGACTGGAGGGGCTGAGGGCAGCTGTGGGGCGGTGTAATTACCGGGCATGTGCACCATCCTGCAGTTGCACTCGCGCAGCACCTCGCGGGTCTCGCAGCGCAGGCGGCAGGCGCTGATGCTGTACGTGTCGTATCCCGGGATCATCTGCTCGCTGGTGGAGCGGCAGTTCCCCCAGGGCTGGGGCAGGTAGGTCAGCTAAGCACACAGAGATTGATTAGACCCCTGCCGGAGCTTGCAGATGGCTCCCGCAGGTGAACAGTAGTAATCTGGGGTGGAGGTGGTGGAGATGGGAGGGTGGGTGGGTGGGGGGGTTGGGGGTGGTCAAGAGGAGGACGTACCCTCTGCTCCTGACATGAGACAAAGGTCTGGAATCCCGGCGAGACCCCAAAGCCCAGCTGGTGGATGTAGGGAGGCTCGTCCTGACTGTGGATCTGAACTCGGATCCCGGCCTCCAGGGACGTCTCGTCTTTTCAGATGATGGGGGGGGGGAGGGGGAGGAGGAGAGATGTGTGTGGGGAGTTAAAAAGGAGTATGAGGGAATTTTCAGGTGGCTTTCTCTCCAAGAGCTGGGAGTCAGCCTGATGCTAATTGCAAGCAATATTTTTAGTCAAGTGTGAGTACAAAGAATTAGATAAATATCATCGCAACTGCTATGCTGCACCACGTGTCTCGTGCTGTTTTGTTATTAAAGCATCGGCAGGATTCAGGACTTTAAAATTCATATTGTGGGACTGCTATCAAACAAAGCATCGCGTGCAGCACCGTGGCTCAGAGAGGTGTCATTGATTTATACCTCCGAAAGGTGTTAACTCATGCTGTGTAACACTAGACAGGATTTCATCAGACAAATAGATCTGTGGCTTACTTGTCTCTCTCCAGATGGGTAGATACTCATCTTGCTGGATATCCAACATGATCTCCAGCCCGTTCCCCATCCCGCCCTGCTTGGTTTTCCTGGACGTCGTCTTGTTGCCGTTGAAAGTGTAGCATTTCCCATATCTGGTGTACACCTAGGCAGTGGGGGGTGGGGGGGTATGGTGGAGGAGAATTATTATTTATTTTTTATCAGGGACGTCACCATAAACATGACATTGTCCATCCCCGCCGTGGCAAGCTCACAGGAGCGCATAGAAATGAAGTAAGAGATATGGAGCGGAAAATAAACAAGCCGGGGCTGAACCGTGGTTGCGGCGCCGTTATTCAGTGTCTGTTACAATCCTCTGGATTCAGGATGCAATCTGCAGGAAGGAAATAACATGCCAGCAGTGGAGGGGGCAGTGGTGGTGGTGGTGGTTTCTTTGCTATCACGACATAAGCTTTGATAAAGTACAGTTCATTGCCAGAATGATAATAAAATGAATAGCTCATACATGGGCACCAGCCGCCACACAAGGCCCGGCACGGGCAGCTCAGTAGTCAACCGGCGTCCTGCAAATATATCAAATGGCACAAGAGATTCTTTAATCTCCTTTCAAAAGAAAACAAAAGACAATAACAGAGAGCACTTTTTTTTTTAAACAAGCTATCATGTCACCGCGTATCAGCAGCCGTCTCTCAGGGAGATGCATCCCCTTTCATTATGCCCATCAGTCTGGGAGGAAGGAAGAAAAAAAAAAGAGAGACATTAGCCTAATACGTGAATTTCCTGCAGATGGTCACAAGCAGGCCAGTAATGAACATATTAAAGTGGAAATCACATGGCAGGGGAGTTCAGCCAGCGGGACGCCGGGGACAATCGACGGCGGAATAAGCCGAGGACAACGTCAGGAGCATCATTTGAACAGATAGCCGGCGTGTTTTCTATAGCCGTCTCTTATACGTATTCTGTCTTAGATATCAGCTTGAGCCTCCTAACAAGTGCTGGGATGTCTAATGCACGCTCTGATAGACGGACCAGAGGTTGGTTTCTAATCTCGGAAGGTTGCAGAAAAAAACAAAAAAACAAAAATCAAAGCCAAAACTGTGGTGCATGGTGGAGTAGACAGATGGACTCGCTCTGTGCAGCAGCAGCAGGCTTTCTGTAGTATCCACAGTAGTCACCACAGCAGGACGAGGACCAGGCTTTGTCTTTACGAACAAACATGCAGTTTACATGTTGGTAGACCTTGAGGCCTTTGATCAAAGTGCATATATGTGTGTGTGTGTGTGTGTGTGTGTGTGTGTGGAGAATATAAATACGTATCAGGAATCAGGAACGTTTATTTGTCATTTCATTCCATGCACCTGCGCACACGAAATTACACGACATACCGTTTCCCCCAGCCCACAGCAGTGCAAAAACTCACTGTCCAAGAGAGTGAATGCCAGGATGACTGTCGGAACTGCTGGTCTGCATGGGCTAGCAGTTAGCCTAGCCTGCCCCGCTTCTGCATCCTGCCAGACTGCCCTCGGTGTTTCCTCCTCGGACGCAGGTCCAGGCAGGGCCGTGGTCCCCGGGCCCACCAAACGCAGCAGACCAGGCTCCCCCAGCCGATCCAACCCCAGCTTTCCCAGCCAGACGCCCTCGACACACCTTCCCGCACTCCACACGACGACACCAAAAACACAGTCAGCGCTAGGCGAGGCCTCCGCCATACCGCCCTCGGTGTCATAGGAACTGCCAGTCTGCATGGGCCAGCAGTTAGCTCAGCCTACCCCGCCTCCGCGTCCTGTCAGACCACCCTCGGCCTGCCCTCTTCGGGTGCAGCTGTAGTCAGGGAGCTGCACCCTGCCTGGATCTGGGCGATCCTGGGTGTACCTTCTATGATAAAGAAACTAGACTGTCAGCTATTTGAGAATTGGCTTGAACAAATGCAAAACTCCAACTGAAACTGCAAAACCCAGATCATCATACTGCACAACTGGTTCTGGTGCTGCAGAGATCCATTCCCATGTGTACGATTAGCTAGACGAATAGGCACGACGCGGGCAGCTGGGGTAGCATAACTCAGAAACTGACATGATGTTGCACAGCAGGAATCAAGTATTCACGGTGCAACTGTGTCTGACTGACATGCACTATTAGACTGAGTTAGTTTAATCTCTCCTCGACTGGCGTGATGTAACTAGGAGGAGGTAAGCTGCGCCTATCCTCGATCCCCACCCCTCCACCCCCCGCCCCCTTCATTGACACACTTAAGCCTCTGCAGACGCACTTTATCTGATCCCAGCAGGCAACGGAGGTAAAGGAGGTTTCAGAGTCGTAAACGCTCAAAACACCACGACCGAGCGCCGGGGTTTCTCTGCTTTAAACTTTGGGCTCCGCAGAGGATGCCAAGGTGTTCACAAATGATGTCCCCCGAGACTGGGGCGAAGTTTTCTCATCATCGCACCCAGGAAATGGTTGTTGGCAGAGCCTCCGCTGATTTATTTCTCAGCCTCAGAGCCCTGCTCTCTCTCTCTCTCTCTCTCTCTCTCTCTCTCGCTGTCTCAGACTCGGCATCTGAAATCTGATTGATGGGGCATTTTTCTCTTGTTACATCTTGCACCAAATTTAGCGAAGGTAACAGGACCGACTTTGGCAATTCCCAAGAAGGGACTTGGCAGTGCTGTTGACAAGCTGGGAAACCGGCAGCCACACGCTAGTCACAAACCAATATGGACAGTGCTATTGTACTCCTAGGAGGATTTTGAGATGCATGCAAGAGCTAATTACCATGAGACTCACCTACTCTTCACTTTGGTATCGCTGAGAGTTGTAAAAAAAAGAAAAAAATCTATTCCATTTGACAGCCTTTTCTTGTGGTGACAAGTGAATACATAAGAAAAGCAATTCAGTTCTGTGTCCTTCTATTGATTCCTCGGGCATAATTACCATGTACTGTCATGGGTTTTTTGGAAACATGCCTTGCCATACGTCATACACATATATATCTGGACAATTTTACTTTAACCGGGCTTAATGCGAAGAAGTCATTATAAGTCTTTTGGCAGTGCTTCACTTTTTCCCCTTTAAAACCCACTCATTTCCAAACTTTTCCATTCATTTTAAATACATTCAGGGGCCTTCCACTTCCTGTGCAATTCAAAAGCCCAAGTGGGGTAAACCCTTAAAAGGGAGACATGTTGGGGAGCTGTCAAATGACAGTCATAAAGGGAAGGGGGGGTGTTTAAATAAGCTACAACAATAAGTTCGGCTTTTCTCTGGAGGAAATCCATTTGCAGACGCGAGGCTGCGTGTCACCGGCCACCTCGCCGAGGTACGTGGGAGGAGGATTTGGATCCAGTTACAGAAGGTGGTAGAACGAGCCGCTGCACTTGATTGGCAGTTGAGAACCATTAAGCCTGGCTCACACAGGTTTAAGGTTGAGACAGGATGTTCCCTGGTTTAATGGCTTATTACAGGCCTCTGGCAGAAAGCTGCAGATCACAACGTGGCAACCCCCCCCCAAATATTTACATGTGCATTTCAATCCCCCCCCCAAAGGCCAATACGCTATATACAGTTTTCCCCGTTTCTGCAGCCTTGGTAAAGTCCTGCTCCATGAGTCAGCTGTGAGACAACGTCCATTAGCGGGATTCATCACTGCTGCTGGCGTTCTGCACACAGGTCAAGTTTTTATTGTTAGTCAACCAAGTCGGGCACATACAAGGAAGTTGACTCGGGATCCTGAAAACCACAAACGATGTAAATAAAGAAAAGAAAAAAAAGAAGACGAAAGAAATACAAGGGATGCAAAGCATATTTAAGACATACAAAACTCTTGACAATATTTAGGTATGAGTGTCTAACAATCTTACAGTATCAACCCATCTAAACATACTATCAAGTGAGGAAAATGAGATACAGGGATTGAGGGGAAAATATATTTGTACACGGTGCAAAACTTCCCCAAACAAAACAGAAAATATTCAATTTATAATAATTGCAATCTTTCTAATAATTCATAAAAGCAAACAACAGCGATCTGCAGAGAGCACGTCTCTCCCTGCACAGTATTCACACGAGCAGTACTGCACTGCTAAGGGACATACTTGTACTGGCGAGGAAAAGAAGGACGCCAGCGCCAAGTATTTACGGTACACGGACTACGTCTTTATGACGCTTTCTACTGACCACTCAAAGTGCTTAACAGTGTAAGCCTTACATTCACCCACTCACACACACTGGCGGTGGAGGCCGCCATGCAAGGCCCCAACCCGCTCATCAGGAGCAGTTAGGGGGTTCAGTGACTTGCTCAAGGACACTTCGACACGCTCTCTGGAAGAGCCGGGGATCGAACCAGGAACCCTCTGATTACTAGACGACGTGCTCTACGTAGATTACCTCTCAATTATTTCAATCAAGTAACATCACAGGAAGTTGAATCAGTTCATCTGGACACAACGTTTGTTGAGAGAAACGCTTCATCACTCATCTGAGTGACCTCTCCAGCCTCCGCTGACTGCAGGCATACCTGCAGCGAAACGTTTCTCTCGATAAAGGTTGTGTCCAGATGAACTGATTCAACTTTATGTGATTTTCTCACGTGGACTATTGAGCATGCATAGAGATATCAAATTACAGCTTTGCAAGCATTTTTGAGCTCAAGGCAAGACAAGCAAAACAATGGTGACGTGTGAACTGAGCACACAACACATCGCTGCTGAACGGCCCTACCGGTGCCACTGGAGGTGCACAAAGCACACCCACACTGATGAGCCAAAACATTAGGACCACTCACAGGTGAACCGAATAACGTTGATCATCTCCAAACAAGGACACATGTGTCAACATCTGGGTAGATTAGAGGGTAAGCGAAAACTCAGTTCTGGTAGTCAACGTGTTGGATGCAGGAGAAATGGGCAGGAGGAAAGACCTGAGTGACTTTGACGAGGGCCAAACTGTTACGGCCAGATGACTGGGTCAGAGACTCTCTGAAGGCAAAGCTTGTGGGGTGCTCCCGGTCGGCAGTGGTGAGTACCTACTGACAGTGGTCTGAGCAGGGACACACCACAAACCGGTGACAGGGTGTTGGGCGCCCAAGGCTCATTGATGCATGAGGGCAACGAAGGCTATCACATCTGGTCGGAACCGACGGAAGATCTACTGTGGCACAAGTCAGAAAACTTTAATGATGGTTCTGGGAGGAATGTGTCACAACACACAGTGCATCGCACCCTGCTGTGTATGAGGCTGCGTAGCCACAGACCAGTCAGAGTGCCCACAATGACCTCTGTCCACCATCGAAAGCGCCTACAATGGACCTATGAGCGTCAGAACTTTGCCTTGGAGTAGTGGAAGAAGGTCCCCCGGTCCAATGAGTCCCGTTTTCTTTTAGATCACGTGGATGGCCATGTATGTGTGAGCCATTTACCTGGAAAAGTGGTGGCACCAGGATGCACTGTGGGAAGACGACAAGCTGATGGAGGGAGTGTGATGCTCTGGGCAATGTTCTGATGGGAGACCCCAGTTTCGGTCCATGACTCGAGAGTAACGGCGCCCCATCATCCCGGGGACGATAGAGAATGTGTTTGGAATGAACAGAGATCTTCTGTGGGACGCCTCCGGGACGGAAGGGACTTTATGATTTTTTACAAATTTATTTCAAACTATTGCTTAGCAAATGACGAAATGAACAGAGCACTCACTAAGTACAACGGAGCATGTTTCCTCGTGCTGTTACTTTAGTTACTTTCACTGGCTGGCTACCCAGCACGAGATGCTGGCAACTCAGCGCGGGATGCTGGCTACTCAGCGTGGGATGCTGGCTACTCAGCGCGGGATGCTGGCTACTAGAAGGAAGAAAGCCACTTTATTTTGTCATTGTATTCTAACAACGAATGTGTTCTCTGCATTTAACCCATCCTATTGTACAGGAGCAGTGGGCAGCTGCAGTGCCCGGGGACCAACTCCAGTTCTTCTTTCCATTGCCTTGCTCAGGGGCACAGGCAGGAGTATTAACCCTAACACGCATGTCTTTTTTGATGGTGGGAGGAAACCGGAGCACCCGGAGGAAACCCATGCAGACATGGGGAGAACATGCAAACTCCACACAGAAAGGATCTGGGATGGCCTGGGGTTCGACCTCAGGACCTTCTTGCTGTGAGGCAACAGTGCTAACCACTACCGTGCCGCCCTATTAGCTGGCTAACTTTAGCCATGTGCTCTTATTAATAGCGGATGGGTTGCGGGTGGTGAAATAATACATCATTAATGAGGAAAAATGAATTACATTCTCTAAAATGTGAGCATAGCAGACAGCAGAGCTGCGGTCTGCTGTCTGCTCCACAGTTAGTTGCCCCCCCCCCACACACACACAGTTAATTTCACTCTCTCAGACGGTAAGAGAAGCTCTGTACATTATCACGACATGCTCAAATGTTCGAGGAGAAACTGGAATAAACACAGCTGTTTGGAGTAATTTGTTGATATTTTCACAGCAATATAAAATAGATATTGGAGAGTGAATTATAACCTGTTTAACTTCCTAACACCAATTTTAAGCAGCTTATACAATACATAATTAAAACTACTAATGTCAAGACTTTTTTTTTTAATCAAAGCAATTATTTAAATAAAGATGGGTTTCCTCCGGAGGGCTCCGGTATCCTCCCACAGTCCAAAGACATGCAGGTCAGGTGACTCGGCCGTACTAAATTGTCCCTAGGTGTGAATGTGTGTGTGTGTGTGTGTGTGTGTGTGGGCCCTGTGATGGACCTGCGGCCTGTCCAGGGTGTCTCCCCGCCTGCCGCCCAGTGACTGCTGGGATAGGCTCCGGCATTCCCGCGACCCTGAGAGCAGGATATGCGGTTTGGATAATGGATGGGATAAACATTTATTTCCTAATCAACTGAATTGTGTGTTTTATGCAAGTAACCACTATAGATGGCAGTGACAAAGTACAAAGATTTAGAATTTGGGATGGTTTACACTGACTTTGGGACGGTTCAAATTATTTTTTTGGGACGGTTCCGGGACGGTGGTGAAAAAAGTTAGTCTGTAGCTCTGGTCCGGCCATTCATGTGGACACCAATTTGACACATACCACCTACACTAACTACCTAAACACCGTTGCAGACCTGGTACACCCCTTCATGGTAATGGTAACCCCTCATGGCAGTGGCCTCTTCCAGCGGGATAATCCACACCGCACAAATTGTTCGGGAATGGTTTGAAGAACATGATGAAGTGTACAAGGTGTTGCCCTGGCCTCCAAATTCTCCAGATCTCAATCCCACTGAGTGTCTTACCTGTGGGATGTGATGGACCAACAAGTCTGATCCATGGTGGCTCCATCTCACAACTTACAGGACTTGGAAGGGTCTGCTGCTAATGTTTTGGTGCCAGATACAACAGGTGACCTCCAGGGGTCTTGTAGAGTCCATGCCTCGATGGGTCAGAGCTTTTTTTTGGCAGCACATGGAGGACCAACAGCATATTAGGCAGGTGGCCATAATGTTTTGGCTCCTCAGTGTGTCAATGTGTGTGTGTGTGTGTGTGTGTGTGTGTGTGTGTGTGTGTGTGTGTGTATATATATATATATATATACATATATGTGTGTATACGTGTGTGTGTGCACACTCCTCAGTCAAAGTGAGATTTTATCGGAAGCAACCTTAAACAGATTCGTCGTGGGTCATCGCTTTAACATCTCTACATACTGGGGTGGGTGGGGGGTCGTCACCCTCGGTGCGTGCGCAGACGCTCCTTTTCGGACTCGTTCAGAGAATGGCTATTTGGCTAAACGGAGGAGACGCCGGCACGCGCAGCCTCATCGGTTGGTTTCGGAATGTGCAGCACGGAAAGCCCGGCATCATTAACCTCCGTCTCAATGGCAGCCTCTCAACTCTGCACCATCCACCCACACCCCCCCCCCACACACACTTTGGAGCACCATTTAAAACACTGCATTTACACTACAGGTAACCTTCAGGGGTCTTGTAGAGTCCATGGCTCAATGGGTATGAAATTACGAGCTCGTATCAGCTCACAGTTTCGTTAAAGAGCTGATAATGGGAAGAAGTTAACTTGTATACAAGCTAAAAAATTCCACTTACAGTGTTCTTAGTAAACATGGCAGGATAAACAGGTAGGCATGGGTTATCTTATTTCACTGTACTATTGTTCTTACAGTCTTTTAAACCCTGTTATGAGTGTGAAAGAAAGAGCTAAAAAAAAAAAACAACCCCAAAAAGAATATAGTTTTACGTTTAAATCAACGTTGGATTAAAAAAAAAGAGAAATATCTTCGTCAATGTGTCAGTAAAAAATGATGCAAACACCCAGAGGATTACTGTACTATAATGTACTGTACTGCAATGTACTGTACTGCACTGTACTGCACTGTATTATACTGTACTGCACTGTATTATACTGTACTGTACTGCACTGTACTGCACTGTATTATACTGTACTGCACTGTTATACTGTACTGTACTGTACTGCACTGTACTGTATTATACTGTACTGCACTGTATTATACTGTACTGTACTGTATTATACTGTACTGCACTGTATTATACTGTACTGCGCAGGGGACACGCGGCTCGGCTATGCTATGGTGTAAAGGACAAATGTAGGAGACGGCTGAAACACTCTGGACCCAAAAACATAAATAATAATAAAAAAAGATCCTCCAATGTGCGTATACAACTTTACGAATGCAAAGCGGCGCCTGATAAAACGCTCTGTGTTCATGATGAAACCAAACAGAAGATAACGGCACATTCGAGAAGGTTGATGTTCCGTTTGACAGCGTCTGTACATTAAAGAGGATGAATGGCATCGACACAAAACCAACCCGAGGGTTTATTTCAGTCATTACGGCCTCTCTTCTTCTGGGTTTTCTTTTTTTGTCTTTGCTGTTTTTCTTCTTTTACTGCTCCTTCTCTCCGCAGAGCAACAAAGGAGAAGCAGAGGCGCCACACTGCATAAAGAACTCGGCTAGTTTTAGCAGACTTGCTTTGTGGTACAGCCCCCTCCTCCTCCCCCCCCCCCCGTTATCATTTCCCCTCGCTAATGGAAGACAGAGATGCGCACTTCGGAAAAACGGGTTGTGGTGAATACAACTCCAGGTGGGATGTGGAGAGGAATTTCTCTCTCTCTGTCTCTCTGTCTGTCTCTCACAATGAAGAGCCTCCAGACGGAGGAGGGCCTGGCGCGAGGAACTCCGTCGGAACCGAGGCGGCTGCCAGTTCGACGGCGGGGCAGCTTCGGGCCCACATCACGGCCGCGCGAGCCCGCGAAGACGCGGCTTTAGAAACGTGATTAGAAACTTTATAATAGAGATAATTAATTTAGACCTCCTTGGAGAGAGACGGGTCTCTAATCAGTTTTTAAATATAATGGAGATGGATTCTTCCTTGCCGGCCGGGGCCTCGCTTGAAAAGCGAACTGAACTCATTATGGGCCCGAGTCTGCCCTTCAGTCGAAAGCTTTGACAGAACGATGCTTATTGTGTTCCGGAGCCATTTTCAATGCGACGTCACAACGGTTTAATCTGCATTAAAATTAATGAACCTGCTTGCTGGTTCTAATGTGTATTTAACTATACTGACTGCGCCTCCAATCACCTAAAATAACGACATTTTTCCTGCAGCCAACCCTGGTTAAGTTCCGGTCCCTGCCCCCCCCCCCACACACACACACTACGCAAGGGACATGGGATGGCTGAGAGGACAGCAAGTCCAGTACAGTCTGATACCATCTATGTTACTACAGCTTTCACGACAGACGGAAAGCAGATCTCCGATCAAACGCACACCAACTGTAGTTCAAAACCTCACCCCAACCCCCCTGCCTGCCCCCCCCCCCTCCATCGCTCCAATCTGCTCTTTGTCCTGATCATTTATTCTGTTTGGTAGATGCTGATAGAAATGAGAAGAAATCTGCCCTGGGCGCCATGCTAGCAAACAGCCCCGCCTCGGGCATTTGTCTAACTGTCGACTTTGTTTTTCTGCAGCCATTTAGATATTCAGATTTAATTAAGGTACCTCTGTCATTAACACAGACTTTCATTTCCTAAGCTCTCAATCTCTCACATCTCCCCGACTCCCCCCCACCCCCTCTCTCTCATTCCCTCAGACACTCGACGCTCTCCCAAGAAACAGAGTCACAGTTCCCTGATCAACCTTTTTATTTAGTATTCATCATAACCGAGACACCTGCTCTGTTGTTCCAGCTCCCCCCGCCCCCCCACCACCGAGCTCTGGGGAAATGATATCTGCTGGAACACAGCCATGTGTGAAGGTTGATGAAACTTCCGGGGGGGGGGGAGAATTAGCAGGATCTACTATCTGGTGACATGAATCGTCTGCATAAAAATAACAGCGTTTCCTCCGGGGGTAGGACGGGGGAAAAGATAAACAAGGGGCCACGTTCACTTGTCATTTCGTTTTACACATCGTGAGGAGATCAGGAGGAGCAGGCATCCAACACCGGCAAACGCCGAGGAGGATTACAAGCGGCTTGCAGACTTGCTCACGATTTTAGAACAAACCACCGTTTTCTTCGCCTCGTCGTCTCCGGCGGGACGCGGCGGAGCGCCATGTCCGCGTTTCCGATGCCAATGCAACCCTTGGTTTATTCACAAGGTGGTGCAAGAAGTGCAACATACGAAGGCTCACCCAAATCCCCAACCCCCGCCCCTCCAACCCCATTCGGCTACGCTCACAGGTGGAAAAGATATTTACCTTTCAATCCTGTAACATTTACGAGCATTGGGACAAGGTTTCCCACACTACATAAATCAGCCGAGTAAAGGAAGCCTGCTTAGCGATTTAGCGCGAGCGGGGAAAAAAACTTATTTGGAGTCAAAAGGAGAACACACAGTCCATTAGACTGAGCTGCATCCAAAAGCTGGAGCCTGAGGGGAGCTGATGGATACAGAGGTGTGGAGCAGACACACACACATACACACGCACGCACGCACGGACGCGCACACACAAATACATACGCACGCCCGCGTGCACACCCATTTGTCATCTAATCAGGCTCCTCTCGATTGATTCTGGTGCATTATTGCAGCGCCGGGACATAACGGAAACGCACATCAAATTATTGATCATGAACGAAATTCAGATTAATATCATCTGATGAAGATGATGACTCTGTCAGCCCATCAAAGAGGGATGACCAGTGAAGGGTCAGACGCAATGGTTGGCTATGGGCAGGATGGCCGGACGCCACTCTCCCAGGTGTGGTGGAATGAGGACTCCAGTGCTGCCAGTGGACTTCTGGTGGATGCGTTCCAAGAGGCCCGTGAAGCCCCAAGATTTCAAGGGCAAAAACAACTCGGGTCCACCCCCTGCTAACAAGGTCACTGCATCTACCTCCCAAAAAAGAAGAAGAAAAAAACAAACTTTTTGGAAGTTGATGACAAAGCTTTCTAACTGATTTTCATTTTGTATCACCATAGCAGGAGCTTTTGATATCCGCAACTCAGAGGCCACGGAGCTCAGTGTGGATTAGAAGCGGGTTGATGTGTGGACTCTGTAAATCCCATAGTAGTGACAGTCCCATGGCTGCTCTGCCGGCTCTGACTGTCAGCTGAGGAACTCGCTTGTGATAGGGGCTCAAAATATTGGAAGGCTTCCTGTGGTTACTGCCACGACTGTCAATGTGCATTTGATCTCCTGGAGTTTACCCGAAGTGACGCTGTTGGTTGTTATTTACCAATCGACCGAGTCCCGGCCGAGGTGGCCGGTGACACTGTGCTCTTGGGAAATGTGCAGTAGAGGTCGAGATGATCATTACCGTTATAGAGGTCATTATTGAACTCCATTAGTCTTGTCAAAATGACAATGGTGAAAAATAACAGAGTAAACACTTGGTTCCCGCTGCTTCAAGTAAGACAGATTTAAAATAATGCAGCCAAATGGCACTTTGCTTGTTCAAAATATATGAAGAACAATAGAACCACTTTGATACCAACCACCCAATCCTTAAATTTCCTGTCAAGTATTGACGGGAAATTTCACTGTATAAATCTGTATGATTTATACAGTTAGATAATATAGTTTCCGTTTAAAACGTAGGTCTGAGCTTTTTATACAGTGGATGACTATATATGCCAGACTCCTCCTGAGCTGATCGTTTACTTAATTGATATTGTAGCAAATTCAGAGAGCACTTGGGAACCGCCACAGCCGGGACGCGAACCCGTATCTCCTGCACCACGGGCGACAACGTTAACCAGTCGACTAAAGGGCTAACGTGTCTACTTATCCGTGCACGTTACACTAGCCCCCCTCCTTCGGGAAGTGCGACCCCGCGCTTCAGCATATCAACTCCCTATGCCCTCACACCTCTGGGCGCACGCGCTTCCGATGACCTTACGGTCTCACCATCCCACTTCTGACACCAATGCAGCGAACTCAGGGGGGCAACCGAGAACCGCCACAGCCAGGACGCGAACTCGTATATTCCGCACCGCGGGCGACAACGTTAACCAGTCGACTAAAGGGCCCGACCCGTTAGCCAAGGGCTAACGTGTCTACTTATGTGTGATCGTTACAATATCACTAATTCACATTTATTTCTATAGTCACACATTCAGACAGGACTGTGCTGGCATCCGGGTAGCGTAGCGGTCTATTCCATTGCCTACCAAGACGGGGATCACCGGTTTGAATCCCCGTGTTACCCCCAGCTTGGTCGGTCGTCCCTACAGACACAATTGGCTGTGTCTGCGGGTGGAAAGCCGGATGCGGATATGTGTCCTGGTCGCTGCACTAGCGCCTCCTCTGGTCGGTCGGGGCGCCTGTTTGGGGGGGGGGTGAGACTGGGGGCAGCGTGTTCCTCCCACTCCTCACTGTCAGCTGAAAAGAAGCGGCTGGCGACTCCACATGTATTGGAGGAGGCACGTGGTAGTCTGCAGCCCTCCCCGGATTGGCAGAGGGGGTGGAGCAGCGACCGGGACGGCTCGGAAGAGTGGAATAATTGGCCAAGTATAATATATATATATATATATATATATATATATATATATATATATATATATATGACTGTACTTTGAAATCTAATGGGCTATTAAATAAATAAACACACCCAGAATGTAAATAGTCAAATGGAACTCAAAATTCAGCCTTCAAAGAAGTATGTTTTCCTGACATGAATTAAATAAACAGGATTCCGGCTGAGGTAAATCATTTTAAAAATGTCTGGATTTGACCTTGTCCTAAGCGGTTTAGGTTAGGATATCTATTAATTCAAGAGGAAATACAAAAACAGTTCAACTCTCAGAAATTTATTTTCCTTTAACAAAGAATTAGCACAGGAGTCACCCAACCTTTCTTTAGCCATGTTCTGCAGACAAGCACTTCCTTGTGAAAAGATGAGAAGATTCAATTCAAAAATCACTATCTAAATAAAAAACTATCTAACCCTCGAAGAGCTGGAAAGGAATGCCGGGGGTCAGAAACTGCCATTTCATAAATGGGTTGTCAAGACTATTATAGATTTTAGGGACAATGAGTGAAAAAAAATCAATTAACTGTTCCTCGTCTATATTATGACTATTGGACCATTTAAGGTTTGATTATTTTTCTGACCAGCCACGAGGTCAGCCAGAGATGGTCAAATGCATGAAAATGTTGCATGCCCGACAGATATTCCCGTGAATGCATGTGAACAAACACTCTGTCCAACGTGCACACACATACACATACAGTCAGCTCTGTTCACTGTAGGTGGGAAGCAGCTGCAGCACATTTCCTTTTGTGAGACGCCTCCAGAGCACATGGTGTGCAACGCTATCACAGCAGTCGGACTCCATGAACTTACAATTTCTATTAATAAACAAGACAGCTGTGAACCAACAAGAATCGTCCTCCGCGTCTTTCCCCCTAGATCTATAATTTTCTTTGACGGGTGTCAGATACGGAGCATGTGTGTTTTAGCTGAGTTGTGACAACAACTTACAGCACAGATATGTAAACATTTCTGATGCCTTACCCTCCAGAAGTTATTGGGTGATGATGTATACCTGAAAAATTACTATCGATAGCAACACCGTTTTCTAAACTCTGATTGCAGAGACCCGCACATCCACTACATTCTTAAGCTGAAACTAAGAGTACAGTCCAACCGGCGTCGATATTAGGTATTGGTTTACGTAGGGCTGTGCGATATGACCAAAATATCATATCACGATACTGCAGCAAATTCAAGGGGGGGGGGGGTAGCTCAGGACGACGCATCCGGGACGCGATATTATGAACCCTACATAGCCCTCGCCAAAATCCCGTACCCTGTCCCAAATCTCGCGGCTAATAGTAGAAAATGTAAACTTTCTGGTAAATGAAGTGAAAGACATGACTAGGATGTTTGTCTTATGATTTAAGTGTTTGCCCTGAAAACGAAATTAAGCAGGAAGTCTAGATTATTTTTGGTTTTGATTAAAAATAATCAAAATATTAAGTTACATAACTTATGAATCGTCTAAAAAGTGAACCATGGGGTTGAAATTATGATTGTGAGGGAAAGAATAGCCTTAAGTTGACTAACCTAACAATTTTAGGTTACAAGGTCTGCCTCTGCTCCTTGGATACGTTATTGGTATTATATTAATGTTGATTGTGGATAACTTAGACAGGTTAAATTGTGGGTGTACAGCGTTTCCTTGATGAGCGCTAACCCCATAACAACATATTTTCGCGTTGCTACGGTGGCGCACACGTGACAAAGCCAGAAACGGGATTTTGGCGAGGCCTATGTAGGGTTCATAATATCGCATCCGGGACGCGAACACGTGGCTCCCACACCACAAGCGACAACGCTAACCAGTCGGCTAAAGGCTACGACACGTTAGCCAAGGGCCAACGTGTCTACTTATTCATGCACGTTACAATACATATCACGATATTGCAAATTTCCCGTAAATTCAATGAATACATAGTTTATATAAAATAACCGCATGGAAGGGCCTATTTCTTATTACATTGCGAATTACATTGTAGCGAATTCGGGGGGGGGGGGCGCAACCGCAGGAACCGCCGCAGCCGGGACGCGAACCCCAATCTCCCGCACCGCGAGTCGAGCGGTTAGGTACTCCACAAATAAAAAGGTACTTCCTCATACTTATTTCTCTCTTTATTTAGAACTTTTGCTAACATTTTCAATTAAGCATGTAACAAAATATAAAATATCTATGTGTAACATATAAAAAGGTAAACAGAGAACACTTTTCAACTGTAGTCGCGTAGGTGGTAAAAGAGGCTACCGGAGTTTTGATGAGTCTGTCGTGTGGACCAGCGTGCGCCTTATCTTGCAAAGTACGGTTTCCTGGTCCGTGTCAGCCTTTTCACACCCAAACCACGTCCACGCGGTAGAGGTAGCCCCTCTTTTGGGTGCAAGCCCCTCGTTTTGCCCTGGCTGACCGGAGTCCTTCTGTTCAGAACCGCCGCGTTCCGCGTTACGCTCACTGTCCTCCATGCTTGTCTGCACGGACACAGGCAAAGAGCGGAAAGGGTCGCCCAAATGACGAAAAACAGTGCCGTAAAGAGTGTGATTTGCGACACAATGAAATAAACGACAGCGCTTCGTAAGAAACGACAGACGTTTTCTACTGTCACAAGACCTATACCGTCACGTTGCACAGCCCTGTTTATGTGTCACGAGGCGCCATAGGCATGAGCAAAAGACCGCGGGTGCATTGTGCAGTGCGTGTTTAAGCGAAGGTGACCAGATTTCTCAAATCAAATCCGGGGACATTTCCAGTTTTGAGGTTAAAAAAATCAAATGTTATCATGATGAAATAAAAAAAACAGGGACAATTACAGTTTCATTAATTTTGACCAATGTATACACATTTAAACAAGAATACTTATTCATGTATGTATGTTTTCTGCATTTTAATCTAACGTTACAATATTATGTTTCATATTTTTAAAAAAAGAATCGTGAAAATCGGATTTGAGATTTTTGAGTTATGGACCCTCAATGGAATCTCTACTCATCATTGTAGTCATTGAGAAAACCAGTCCAGATTACATCATCTGGACTGGTTTTGGCATGGGAAAATGAAAATTTTCTAGGACAGGGTTACATTGACAATGTTTACAAAACCTACTCATATAATTTAAACATTCAATCCAAATAGCCTTAAGATAGTATAGCATGACAGTGCCCCTTTAAAAAAATCACACACAATATGGTCATGTATTATACACATACATAGAATACACAATATTCTTTTTTGTTTGCTCTTCCACTTATCTTGTCAGGAGAGCCAGTCAGTGGTCCTGGTAGTCTGGAATGGATAAGAGTAGAAGAGAACATGAGCACAAAACTGAGAGAATAGGGATTTGAAATGTACCATTAACTAATTTAACCATGTAACAGCATCAGAAAGACTAAACAACAACACAGCTTTTGTATAGAAATGCATTAAGGATCAGGTCATGTTTCTCCTTCTGCCTCTCTCTCTCTCTCTCTCTCTCTCTCTCTCTCTCTCTCTCTCTCTCTCTCTCTCTCTCTCTCTCTCTCTCTCTCTCTCTCCCTTACCTAATGTGCATATTTCTCTGAAGAATGTATCTTCTTCAGGATGGTTTTGTTGCTGGCTAGCATCTCCATGATCTCCTGACAAGGGAGGTTGATGTTGTTCTTCACTATTAGCATGGCCTTGATGGTCTCAACGGTGAATCTATTTCTGCTGTCTGTCCAAATGTCATTCATGAGGGAGAACACCCTCTCTACTGGTGCATTACTCCCAGGTAGGCACAGGACAACAGGTCACATCTGGCCAGGTTAGTTTGTGGGATTTCGTTTGCTTTAAAGTGAGAAAACACTGTGCTCCATCTCTGAAAGAGAGGTGTCTCATCTTTTCTCCAGTCTTCAAGTGCCCCCCCCTTTCAAGAATTCATGCAGAGCAGAGACCTCGTCAAATAGTGTATCCTCATCGATGTGGACACTGGGGCACTTTTCTTTCAGTCTTGTGGCTGCCTTCTCAATCTCCTCACGCTGAGGTGTCTTTTTTAAAAGTAGACAGTTTAAGTCTGAGAGAGAGTCTGCGTGCTTTCCCCAAGCCTACATGTAGTTGACAGCGGTGGTGAAGAATGACCGGGATGTGGTTAGAAAGGTGTCTCTCGTCATTGCTCCATTTTCTTCAAGCTCCCTTAGGAGTCCTCTGACCAGAACTGGGATGAAGTTGTCGTCATGTCGTGCAGTCAGTTTTGCCTCTAGGTTTCTCAGAATTGCAGCAGACTCCACAGCACAGCGGCCCTGGCCTTCAAGCATCTTGATTGTGTCACTGAACATGGTCAGGTTTCCATGGGCAAAGGCCAGCCACAGCTTAGTCAGTGGATCTTCAAACATCCTTCGCAGGACAACAGGGCATTTCTCTTCAGAGAGAAAAAGGGATTTCAGTGGTGCATACATTTTCAGCACTCTTTCTAGTGCAGGGAGCATAGACAGCCAGCGAACATTGCTGTGCCCTAATGTGTTGTGGTACTCCTGGCCAACAAACTCACAAAAGCTCTTCAGTCTTTCTACTCGAATCGTAACGTTACTGTAACGTTAGCCTACTTCTGAGTCGCTATTTCCAATGTAACTTTTCTTACTGTGTGCCAGTGTGTGGCCACTCCTAGCTTATGTTACACTGTTTGTGCTACACTGACTAGCTGAGGGATGTCGAGGGTGAGGGGATGAGGGATGTTGGCACTAACGTTAACTGTTAGCTGACGGATGTCATGGTTCACGTATGCTAACAGTTAGCCCAACTCACAGTCCCACACAAAATAAAGTTCTTCACACACGTACTTACCGTATACGCAGTAAATCCAGCCAGGACCAGGTCCCCGAAAATCCTCAAGCCTTGGATCAGTGACAATACAGAAGCCATGGCACGAATGACGAGAGCTCTTCTTTTGATTTCCGCGCGCTCTCTGCTCGCTCGGGCTTCATAGTAGCCTAGCAACAGCAGTGCATCGGCAGCAGTGCGACCACCAGCTACCGGTCTCGCGCATAGAGATTAGTAGAGACGATGTCTATCTATCTGGTCTCGCGTAGCTCGCTAATCAGTAGGCGAAGGGCGAGAGACTACGTTGTTTCTTTGTTATTATTAATATCGTGTGGTGACCCACATCTATATAACGAGAGACATTCACCTAAGAGGACGGTGTACCTTTAAGGGAAGAGGCGAGGGGTCAGATAATGCACTTCCGCTTCCGGTTCACACTTCAGTGTCGTCGAATGTATGACATGCTAAGTTGGAGCTAGTAAACTACCTCGACTACGTCTACTCTCACGTCTCCTGTCTCGTTGTTTTCTAACTCCACATTGGTGACCCCAACGTGATCGAACTACTAATACGAGTATGTCTGACAACGAAGACGCCGGGAATAATGCTGCCGCGGTACCCGCTCCCGACGCCGGTGCTAACAACATGGCTATTGCTAACGCTAGCATTTACGCCGCTACTGTGAAGCTACCCGACTTTTGGCAGCATAATCCACGGCCGTGGTTTCAACATGTGGAAGCCCAGTTCCAGCTGAGAAGGATAACGCAGGATGCAACGCAGGACTTCCACGTAGTGGCGGCGTTAGACGCATCGACAACGGCGCGAGCAATGACACTGTTGGAAGCTCCGCCAGCTGCTGGCAAGTACGATGCTATAAAGACATTCCTCCTGAAACTATTTGAACTGTCGGAGCTGGAGAAGGCAGACCGTTTACTGTCCCCGAATGGCCTCGGCGACGGCAAACCGTCTGAGTTAATGGAAAAAATGCTGTCTGTGCTGGGATCGGCTGATCCGGCCTTTCTTTTCACACACATTTTTCTGAGGCAGCTCCCCGCACCTGTACGCACAGCACTGGCCAGTTCTCCTCTCGCCGCCTCCAAGGACTACCGTTCTCTGGCTGCTGAAGCAGACAGGGTTTTCCTGGCCAACCGACAACAGTTTGTGCATGCCCTGCTACCCCACCAGACCGCCCCACCACCACCTGTGTACGACTATATGGACACCGCGGCTGCGGTGACAGCCCGCCGCCAACCTGACGACGGGCTCTGTTATTACCATGCCAGGTTTGGGGCAAAAGCAAAACGGTGTCGCAAACCCTGCAGTTACAGGGTTCAGGGAAACGCCAAGGCCGGCGCTCGTTAACGGCTATGGGCGCCGGCCGTGACTGCAAGCTGTTGTTCATCAGAGACTCCTTGCTGGTTGACTCTGGCGCTCAACGCAGCATACTACCAGCACAAGCTGTGGACACGATGACCGACAGTCACGGCCCCCAGATGGACGCCGCCAACGGCACGTCCATTCGGACGTACGGTATCAGACATGTGGATGTGTGTTTTGGCGGCCGACGTTTCGGCTGGGACTTTGTGATGGCTGCTGTATCCACCCCGCTCCTAGGTGCGGATTTCCTCTGTGCTTTCAACCTGCTGGTGGATGTTAAAAACTGTCGCGTGATTGATGCCGTCTCTTTTGCGTTATACCCCTGCACGCTTGGGGGGGCTGGAGCGCTGTGCCTCGCTAACACACTCTCCACCGGGGATCCATACCAACGCCTGCTCGCAAATTTCCCCGAGCTCACCACACCCACCTTCTCCTCGGCGGTGGCCAAGCGCGGCGTGGAACATCATATCACCACAGTGGGCCCCCCAGTTTACGCCCGGGCCCGACGCCTCGACTCGGCCAAACTCGCAATAGCCAGGGAGGAGTTTTCGACTATGGAGCGCCTCGGCATTGTCCGCCGTTCTGACAGCCCGTGGGCTTCCCCTCTTCACATGGTTACTAAAGCCGACGGGGGTTGGCGCCCGTGCGGGGACTACCGTCGCCTAAACAATGCCACGACCCCCGACCGGTACCCCATACCGCACATACAAGATTTCTCTACCCACCTGGCGGGCGCTGCCATCTATTCCAAAATCGACTTAGTGCGGGGGTATCACCAAGTGTCGGTCCACCCACTGGATGTCCCAAAAACGGCTGTCATCACACCCTTTGGGCTCTTTGAGTTCTTACGTAGGCCTTTCGGCCTTAAAGGGGCGGTGCAGACGTTTCAGCGCCTTATGGATTATGTGCTCCGCGACATGCCATTTTTGTTTGTGTACTTAGACGACATCCTCGTGAACAGCGCGTCGGCGGAGGAACACATGACGCACCTCAGACAGCTGTTCGACAGGCTCAGCGAACACGGCCTCATCATCAACCCAGCTAAGTGTCAGTTCGGGGAGTCGTCCATCACCTTCCTCGGGCACCACATCACTCCACAGGGGGCCGTTCCCCTCCCTGCCAGGGTTGAGGCTGTCACCATGTTCCCCTGCCCCCGCACTGTACAGTCGCTGCAGGAATTCCTGGGCATGGTGAACTTTTATAACCGTTTCCTGCCCCGTGCCGCCCACATCATGCGTACCCTGTATGAGGCCCTGCGGGGTAAGAAGTTAAGGACGAGCTGGACTGGTCTTCGGGGATGGACGAGGCTTTTGTGGCCGCCAAGACCGCGCTGGCCAACGCTAGCCGTTGGCGTTCTTCAGTAAACAACTCCGTGAGAGCGAGCGCAAATACAGCACCTTTGATAGGGAACTACTGGGTCTCTTCCTCGCAACCAGACACTTTAGGTTCCTATTGGAGGGCCGACAGTTCACCGCTTTCGTGGACCACAAACCGCTGACGTTCTGTATGGCCAAAACCTCAGACGGTGGTCTGGGCGTCAGCAGCGCCATCTCGCGGCGGTTTCCGAGTTTACCACGGACATACAACACGTGTCGGGCAAGGATAACTTCGTCGCCGACTGCCTTTCACGGGCGGTTGTTAACGCCGTTCACCTGGGACTCGACTACGCCGCTATGGCAGCGGACCAAGCCAAGGACGCGACCGTTCAAGACTACCGGTCGACCCCTACGGCGCTACGGCTGGAGGACGTGACGTTCGACGCGGCCAACACCATCCTCCTCTGTGACATCTCCACCGGTCAACCGCGCCCCCTGGTGCCTACTTCCTGGCGGCGCCGAGTTTTCGACACCGTCCACGGCCTTTCCCACCCGGGAGTGAAGGCCTCGACCAAGCTGGTGAGCGTCAAGTTCGTTTGGCCTGGGCTCCGTAAGGATGTTAGAGCCTGGGCCGGCTCGTGTGTGGCGTGCCAACGCGCCAAGGTGCACCGCCATACCAAGGCCCCTTTGGCGCCGTTTGTGGTTCCAGAGAGGCGGTTTGACCACGTCAATGTTGACCTGGTGGGTCCCCTGCCCCCCTCCCGTGGTTATACGTTCCTCCTCACTGTTGTGGACAGGGCCACCAGGTGGCCAGAGGCTATTCCCTTGTCCTCCACGACGGCAGCAGAGGTAGCACGGGCGTTCATCAGCTGCTGGGTGGCCCGTTTCGGCACGCCTGGTGACATCACGAGTGACCGGGGCTCCCAGTTTACCTCGGAGCTCTGGACGGCGGTCGCTGAGCACCTCGGGGTGAAGATCCACCGCACTACGGCGTACAACCCGCAGAGCAACGGACTTTGTGAGCGGTTCCATCGGGACATGAAAGCCGCTCTGCGGGCAAGCCTCACTGGCTGCGACTGGATGGACCGGCTCCCGTGGGTCATGCTCGGCCTGCGTTCGGCCCCGAAGGAAGACCTCCAGACCTCCTCCGCTGAGCTGGTGTATGGCCAGCCCCTGCGGGTTCCGGGGGAGTTTCTTCCGGATGCTACGTCTCCCTGGTCGGCCGCCTCTCACCTCAGTGCGTCCCGGAGCGCTGCCGGTGCCTTCGCTCCCGTTCCGATGTCTCAACACTGCCTCCCCCGGTCCTACGTCCCCAAGGATCTGCCATCGGCGAGGTACGTCTTCATTAGGCCCGACAGCCATCGGTCCCCGCTGCAGCCCCCATACGACGGGCCTTTCCGCGTCCTGGAGGCGGGGGATAAGAACTTTGTGGTGGACATGGGGGGCAGGCCGGAGCGGGTCGCTATAGACCATCTTAAGCCCGCTCACTTGGACATTGGGGAGCCAATGCAATTGGCCCTACCCCCGCGGCGGGGGGCGCCCTCCTAGGTCGGCCCCGGCACCTGCCTCTGTTCCTGCTTCGGCCTCGCCTATGGCCTGGGTTTCGGCCCCATCTGTTTCCCCTCCTGTGAAGCGCAGCCGTTATGGCCGCAGGGTCCGCCCCCCGACTCGTCACCTGTTTTCCCCGTGACTTTGCACTATGTCATTGACTGTTCTGTTGTAGAGTCTATTTTTATGTTCATGACTTGCACTTTTGCTGTTTTGCATTGTTTTGTGTAGGTGAATTCTGGGGGGGGCCTGTGTGGTGACCCACATCTATATAACGAGAGACATTCACCTAAGAGGACGGTGTACCTTTAAGGGAAGAGGCGAGGGGTCAGATAACGCACTTCCGCTTCCGGTTCACAGTTCAGTGTCGAATGTATGACATGCTAAGTTGGAGCTAGTAAACTACCTCGACTACGTCTACTCTCACGTCTCCTGTCTCGTTGTTTTCTAACTCCACAATCGAAACATTAACACACCGTTGTTCTGTGTTCTAGTCTGCGCGCAATCAAGACGTATACCATACATAAAATGCTGAAATCGGGGACATTTCCGGAGACAACTTTAGCCGGGGACAGGACATCCAAAACGGGGACTGTCCCCGGAAATCGGGGACGTCTGGTCACCCTAGTAGTTTAAGCAAGCCTTACCCTTTGCACCTTGCCTCAGACATCCTTTTAACACAACCACCCTCTTAACCCTGACTACACTGGTCGTAATTTAGTTTTCAAACCGGCGTATGGCCGGTTTCAGATGTTTTCAAAGGTTGAACTACTGTCGTAAAATTCCAAGGACACTGCAGTGTATCTATCTATATCCATCCATCTCTCTCTCTCTCTCTCTCTCTCTCTCTCTCTCTCTCTCTCTCTCTCTCTCTCTCTATATATATATATATATATATATATATATATATATATATATATATATATATAACCTGAAAAGCACACCAGAGAAGAAATGAACGTGATTCATCTAAATGAGTCTGCACCGTACACGCGTTTGTACGTGTTGGCTCAGCCTGATCAAACTCTATTCTCTTTCTTCCAGCACTGGCAAAGTGTGGCAAATTAAAAAGAAGAAAAATAGAAATGGCTCCAACTACTCAGTATCGAAGTCGATGCATCAGTGTGTTGCATGGGGATGAAGAAATCAATGTCAGTGCATTTCCATAGCGCCTCCATCTCTGCCAATAAACCTTCATACAGAGACAGAAAACCATCAGCTGAACTTGCCCGCAGGGGACAGCAGATGCCTGATATTGATGTTTCAAGGGTTGCCCTGGTGCTAAGAAAGGCCCCCGTAAGAACCACGGTAAAGGATTACTCAGGGAAGTGCGTCCTCCTGCAGCAGCGCACTGAAGAACACTAGTTTCCACCCTTGGTCCGGTTTGAAGGGTCATTTTTAAGCACAACGAGGAAGGAAACAAAAAAAAGAAAAGAAAAAAAAACGAAAAGAATATAACAAGTAAGGAGCTAGGAGAGACCATCCATCACTCCCAGCCTGCTCAGCCCTGCTGCTTGTTGGGCTAAAGATAAAGTTGGCCTTATCTTCAATTAAGTTTGATCAAACATCTTTAAAAGGCCTAATCTGTAATGCAAATGTTAAAAAAGAAAAAAGAGTAGCCCTGCAACAGACATTTGTCACTCTCAAACTGATTGATAAAAACCTTAAAAACAGTACCGAGAGGACATTATTTACAGTAATGGTGGGCCCAATGGGGACAGGTCAGTAGGCAGTAGGTGCCAGAGGGTGTTAGATCTTCTATCCTATGGTTACCAATTTATGTGGACTGTCTTAAATGTTTTCCTCAATGTAATAAACAGGGAAAATGAAAAAGGAGGGAAGAAATAATGTTAACTTGTGTCCTACTTATCGTAGGACCTGCCCTCGCAGCTAGCGAACCTGAGTTAAGCTTGGCTTCATGGGAATTATCAGTCTGGGACGTGTCAAAATGGCTGGGTAAAAGCTGCTATTATATAAAATAAGACTGACAGTCTGCACTGGCTTGGAGAGGTTTTACATGCACTTTTAACATTTATATTAGTGTGCTGTTTAAGAAGGATTTACAGTGTTTGCTGTTTATATTTATGTACTTTCTGTCTGCTGTAAGTGTCTTTTTTGAAATAGTGGAGCAATATATTGTGTGTATCTATATATATATAGTGTGTATAGGCAGTACAACAGAACTGACAGCTGCAATTCTGAGATTACTGCAATGAGCCAGCCAATTACTGATACTTCAAAAATTGGACAAATGGTGATTGAGGTTTTAACTTCAGCTGATGGAAATGACTGAAAAGTGTCATAGTGGAAAACAAGAGCTGTGATTTCGGGGTATTGCTGCGAGTATCACATCCCAGCAGGCCCCCCCCCTCCCCGCCATCTCCTACTAACCTCTATGCAGAATCTGTTTTGCATGAGACAAAGCGCTCCACTTGACAGACGTCATAAATAAAACTTTACAAGTGTATATATGCAAAATATAATAAGGGTTTATCACAACTGGTATCTTGGGGGAGGGGGGGGTTCGACGGTAGAACCAGCATCCTGGTACTACCCCTGCTGTCCATCACTGCGTTTAGCCCATCACCAGGTTGGTTCAGCTGCTGCTCATTCCGCTTTATCCAGATCCACAAGGGTGCTGCCTCTGCCTGTTGGCTACCAGCCGCTTCCTACCTTGGCCTTCAATCTCAAGCAGTCCAACAGCTCTCCAAAGCAACCGCTTAATATTCGCCTCATGTTTGTGTTCTTCTGAGCACTATCTGTATTCATCCTTCACATTCGTCTTAATTTTCGGTTAATTTACCCTTACTTATGAGGCAAGGCAACTTTATTCATATAGCACATTTTATACGCAATGCTTCACATATAAAAAATAAAAAATAAAAATAAGAAAACCATATGCTACAATAAAAAAGGATTTAAAAAGTAATTCATAAAAATACATTTAGGCCTAATCAAAGATAGCGGTAATGTGGAAAGAATAGTAGAAGCATGAGGGAGATAGAGTCAGGGGAGAGATGTCTGTTTAGACACCGGTAGCCGGGCATACAAGTTTTTTTTTTTTTCAGACAGTAAGTTACTAGATACTTGAATAGGTAGTGTTAGTTTAGTAGATGAGGCAATAGCTAATGTTTCTGGTAACTGTTACATTGTACACTGTTCTTTATATACTTACTATATAGCTAGTTAAACAGCATAACATTGAGGGTCCGCGGTGGTGTAGCGGTCTAAGCATCGGCTTTGTGTCGATGCAGTTGCCCACTGGGGACCGGGGTTCGCGCCCCAGTCTCGTCAGATCCGACTATGACCGGACTCGATGAAGCAGCAATAATTGGCAACGCTGTCTTCGGGAGGGGGGTGGAGTCGGCTTGTGTTCGTCACATGAATGTGTCTCTGTGTGTGTCGGAAAAAGCAGTGGTTCGGCTTGGATTCGCCTTGTCACGAAAGTGGGGAGGCGTCTCCTTTGAGACTGCCGGCCGGAGAGATGCAGTTGGCGAACGTATGCTGGGCGGGTGTTTGAACTAAATTAGGGATCGATTGACCACTAAATTGGGAGAAAAAGTGAAAAATCATAAATAAATAAATAAATAAAACCAAAACAGCCTAACATTAAAGTAACTAACCTAGCCACCTAGGCCTACACGTCAGTAGTAAATAAAACGAGTAATAAAAGTAGAATATTCAAATTTAAATGATCAACTAACCCAGCCACTGAGGATGCACAAGCCAGTGCATTCTTAGTGCTGGCCCCAAGCCCGGATAAACGGGGGGGGGGGGTGTCAGGAAGGGCATCCGGCATAAAACCTTTGCCAAATCAAATATGGTCAGTCAAGGCCCGGGTTACCAACGACCACTACCAACACTTTTGGACAGCATGGTGCCGGTGGAAACTATGCTATGGTTGGGTGAAGGAGAGGGGGAAGGCATGTCCTGAGGCAGAAGGAGAGGAGGAAGGGTAGGAGTGTGGAGGTGAGAATTGGAACTTTGAATGTTGGCACTATGACCGGTACAGGGAGAGAGCTGGCTGATATGATGGAGAGAAGGACGGTAGATATACTGTGTGCAAGAGACCAGGTGGAAGGGGAGTAAGGCCAGGAGCATCGGAGGTGGGTTCAAACTTTTCTACTGTGGTGCGAATAGGAAGAGAAATGGGGTAGGGTTAATTCTGAAGGAAGAGTATGTCTAGAGTGTGTTGGAGGTGAAGAGAGTGTCAGACAGAGTGATGAGTATGAAGCTGGAAATTGAAGGTGTGATGATGAATGTTATCAGCAGATATGCCCCGCAAGTTGGGTGTGAGATGGAACAGAAAGAAGAATTCTGGAGTGAGTTGGATGAAATGGTGCAGAGGGTACCCAAGGAGGAGCGAGTGGTGGTTGGAGCAGACTTCAATGGGCATATTGGTGAAGGGAACAGAGGTGATGGGTAGGTATGGTGTCAAGGAGAGAAATCTGGAAGGACAGATGGTGGTGGAATGAGGATGTATGGCAAAGTATGCAGAGGGAGAGATTGTAAAAGAAAAAGTGGGATAGTCAGAGAGATAAAGAAAGTAGACAGGAGTACAAGGAGATGCGGAGTAAAGCAAAGAGAGAGGTGGCAAAGGCAAAGGAAAAGGGTTAGGTGTATGAGAGGTTGGACACTAAGGACTAGTACTAATTGGCTAGACAGAGGGACTGAACTGGGAAGGATGTGTAGCAGGTTAGGGCGATGAAGGTTAACGATGGAAATGTGTCGACAAGCGAGGAGAGTGTGTTGATAAGGTGGAAGGAGTACTTTGAGGGGCGGATGAATGAAGAAAATTAGAGAAAAGGTTGGATGATGTGGGGATAGTGAATCAGAAAGTGTGGTGGATTAGCAAGGAGGAAGTGCGGGGTTATGAAGAGGATGAAAAGCCGAAAGGCAGTTGGTCCAGATGACATATCTGTGGAAGCATGGAGATGTTTAGGAGAGATGGCATTGGAGTTTTTCAATGTTTTTTCTCCCCAACTGTACTTCACCAATTACCCCCCTCTTCCCAGCCATCCCGGTTGCTGCTTCACCCCCTCTGCTGATCCAGGGAGGGCTGCAGACTACATACCTCCTCCGATACATGTGGAGTCATCAGCCGCTTCTTTTCACCTAACAGTGAGAAGTTTCACCAGGGGGACATAGTACATGGGAGGATCACGCTATTCCCCCCAGTTCCCCCACCCTCCCCAAACAGGCACCCCAACTGACCAGAGGAAGCGCTAATGCAGTAACCAGGACACATCCGACTTCCCACCCGTAGACACGGCCAATTGTGTCTGCAGGGACGACCGACCAAGCTGGAGGTAACACGGGGATTCAAACCAGCGATCCCCATGTTGGTAGGCAACAGAATAGACCACCATGCCACCCGGATGCTCCAGCATTGGACTTTTTAACTAGATTGTTTACACAATCTTGGAAAGTGAGAGGATGCCTGAGGAATGGAGAAGCATCACACTGGTACCGATTTTAAAGAAAAATGGTGATGTGCAGGGCTGTAGTAATTACAGAGGTATAAAGTTGATCAGCCACAGCATGAAGATATGGGGAAGAGTAATAGAAGCTAGGTTAAGAGGAGAGGTGATGATTAGCGAGCTGCAGTATGGTTTCATGCCACGAAAGAGCACTACAGATGCAATGTTTGCTTTGAGAATGTTGTTGGAGAAGTATAGAGAAGGCCAGAAGGAGTTACATTGTATCTGTGGATTTAAAGAAAATATATGACAGGGTGCTGAGACAGGAGGTGTGGCACTGTATGAAGAAGTTGGGAGTGGCAGAGAAGTATGTAAGAGTGGTGCAGGTTATGTGTGAGGGCAGTGTGACAGTGGTGAGGTGTGCAATAGGAAAAACGGATGGGTTCAGGGTGGAGGGTAGGATTACATCAAGGATTGGCTCTGAGCCCTTTCTTGTTTGCAATGATGATGAACAGGTTGACAGATGCAATCAGGCAGGAGTCCCCGTGGACTATGATGTTTACGGATTACATTGTGATCTGTAGTGAGAGTAGGGAGCAGGTTGAGGAGAGCCTGGAGAGGTGGAGGTATGCACTGGAGAGAAGAGGAATTTAAAGTCAGTCGGCGCAAGATGGAATACACATGTGAAATGATGAGGATGCAAGGAGTAGAGGTGACTAAGGTGAGTTTAAATACTTGGGGTCAACTGTTCAAAGTAATGGGGAGTGCAGAAGAGAGGTGATGAACAGAGTGTAGGCAGGGTAGAGCGGGTGGAGAGAGTGTCAGGAGTGATTTGTGACAGAAGGGTACCAGCAAGAGTTAAGGGGAAGGTTTACAAGATGGTAATGAGACCAGCTTTGTTGTATGGTTTGGAGACAGTGGCACTGACAAAAAGACAGGAGGCACAGCTGGAGATGGCAGAGTGGAAGATGCTGAGATTTTCGTTGGGAGTGATGAAAGAGGACAGGATTAGGAACGAGAATATTAGAGTAACAGCTCAGGTTGGATGGTTTGGAGACAAAGCAAGACAGGCAAGATTGAGATGGTTTGGACATGTGCAGAGGAGAGATGCTGGGTATATTGGGAGAAGGATACTGAATATGGAGCTGCCAGACAAGAGGAAAATAGGAAGGCCAAAGAGGAGGTTTATGGATGTTGTGAGGGAGGACATGTAGGTGCCTAGGTTGACAGAGGAAGATGCAGAGGACAGAAAGAGACTGAAATGGATGATCCGCTGTGCCAACCCCTAACAGGAGCAGCCAAAAGTAGTAGTAGTAGATTCAAATTTAAACTATCATCAAGGTCAACGATTGTTCTTCTGGTAAAATAATGATATCTGGTCACAGTGCAAGTCTTCAAAACTATTTGTTCTAAATGTGCAAATTTTCATATAACTATATGAAATTGTGGGAAATTCACTTTAAAAAAATTCTGGGGAGGGCTTTCATTTGAACCCCCCATGTCTATACCATGGTTCCCCCCTTGTCGCACACAGAGAAACAAATGCCTGCCACAGCCTGGCAGTCAGTAGAGATGTCTGATCTTTTGTAGTTTATTTAATAACAATGCCAAGGCTTTCAGATATAACTTTTTGGTGTCTGCATTTACCAATTTTCACTCTAGAAATCACAAATATTTCCTAATGCGACAAGTTATGCCGAGTCGCATCCGAGATGGCCATTGCCGGAGTCAGGCCAAAGCGTGCCAGACCCATCTCCAAGCGGGTTGCAGAGATGTCAGATGGGTTTCGTCATCACTGATTGGTTTTATCTGACGCCATTGGTCCAATACCAATGTCTACCCTAAAGCCTGAACCCTTAGACTTAATTGACGTCATCCGGTAATTGTGCAAGTGGCTGCAAGGGCTCTAAATTGTATAAATAAGAATGGGACAGCACTTTAAGACATAATGTTACCTTGATGATGCCAAAACATGTTTTGTACTATTGCGGGTTTGGGACATTTTTATTTTACGTTTTTTACTTTCTTCATAGCCAAGGCACTTAAGGGACAGAATACCCAATTTGAATGTCTTCCAGGCTCTTGCCTTACAGAGTGGACAAGAGGTAATAGTCAAATAATCAATTTACTCGTTTTTCTTTTATTATCAAAACAGCATCATTAAGCAAAAATGAAAAGAAATGGTTGATGAATAAACTAGGTGTATAATATAGCATATGCTTGCATTCCTCTGATTTCATGTGTTTTTTATGCATGATCTTAAATCCTTGTTAATGTAGTGTTTCTTTGTAAATTTAGGCATACCAGCACACCCAGTGTGCCAGGCTGAACACCCATGTGCCCATGTGTCCTTCCATGCTGGATTGTTTAGCTTTTTTTTTTTAAGCTTCCGAGCTTACCCTGGTAACCACATGTTTAATGTCGCAACCAGGCAGTCTGCAGAGATGCGGACTTATGGAATGTGTGCATAAAGGGCTTAAAATCTCTCCGAGAGCCCTCATGCACTTGATGATTTGACAGTGGGACAGCCCTAAACCCTTACGGGTTTAGTGGGAACGTGCCTCAAAGTCTGTCAATCCGTGAGTGTGGACATTGGGATTGGACCATTCTCTTCAAACATCAAATGATAGCTTCCTCTTCTAGATCCATTTTGTCATCCCATCTCTAGTTCTCAAGTAATAAGTGGTAGATGCCAAGCAAAATCATAACAACCATAGGCGCCGATTTAGGTTTTTCCCTGTGGGTGCCCAAATTAAGTTGAACCTGGTTCTGCTGCATGACAGAAGCTACGCAGGTGTGGGGTTGGCTAGTACTTGGATGGGAAATCTCCTGGGGAAACTTGTGTTGCTGCTGGAAGTGGTGTCGGTAAGCCAGCTTGGAGCAGTCTTCTCTCTGGTCCTAATAAAACAAAAAAACAAAATCCCAATGCCGTAGTGCAGTAACAGGGACACTGTGCTGTAGGAGATGCTGTCCTTCAACAGAGACGTTAAAACCGAGGTCCTGACTCATTGTGGCCATTAAAGATCCCATGGCACTTATCGAAGAGTAGGGGGTCCCCTATTGTCCTGGCAAAATTCCCAAGCTGGCTGTCTCCATCTGGCCACCTAATCATCCCCATTTAATTGGCTCAATGA
Source organism: Lampris incognitus (assembly GCF_029633865.1). Taxonomy (NCBI): domain Eukaryota; kingdom Metazoa; phylum Chordata; class Actinopteri; order Lampriformes; family Lampridae; genus Lampris; species Lampris incognitus. Next base: position 38,316,290 of record NC_079221.1, read on the forward strand.
TTTCTCCCTCTCCACCTCAAGCTGATGTGTGTTGAGTGTTCTGGCGCAAAATGGCTGCCATGCATCACCCAGGTGGGTGCTACACATTGGTGGTTGAGGTAAGTTTCCTCCCTTCACTGTGAAGCACTTTGAGTGTCTAGATAAAGTGCTATATATATATAATCCATTATTATTATTATAAGACAGCTGTCATTAAACCACTTCTGGAGAAGCGTAACCTTGATGTGACAGCTATTAGCCAACTACTGGGCCATTTCCAACTTACCATTCCTTGGCAAAATACTTGAAAAAAGTTTATTCACAAGTTAATATCTATTTAATATCAAACAACCTTCTAGCCATTTATCAATCAGGTTTCCCATCTCACCATAGCACTGAACCAGCACTTATCAAAGTTGTCAATGATCTACATATGAACACGGATTCTAAGAAATGATCTGTTCTTGAGCTCCTGGATCTCAGTGCTGCCTTCGACACTGTTGATCATGACATTAGAATTAGAAACATGGGTCAGCCTCTCTGGCCCGGTTCTCAATTGGTTTAGAACATACCTACAGGACAGGCAGGTCTTTGTGTCTATTGGAGACTTTTCCTCAGACAAAGTGGGTATAATGTGTGGGGCACCCTAAGGTTCAATTCTTGGACCATTGCTGTTCAGTCTCTATATGCTCCCACTTGCACATGTTATAAAGAAACACAAAGTGAATTACCATAATTAGGCAGATGATTCACAACTGTACATATCCCTATCTCCTGATGACCTAGATCCCATACATTCCCTAATTCAGTGTATTGACCATATTATTCTAGGGATGTCAGAGAACTTTTTACAACTGAACAAAGACAAGACAGAAATACTTATTTTTGGTGCAAAGACTCAGAGACAGAGAACTGCAGCTCATCTCAGCTCTCTGTCTCTGGAGTGCAAAAGTGAAGCTAGAAATCTTGGTGTAATCATAGACGGTGATCTGAATTTTAAGCGCCACATCAATCATCTCACAAGATCAGCCTTCTATCATCTTAAAAACATTTCAAAACTATGGGGCTTTCTATCAAGATCAGACTGTGAGAAATGAATCCATACGTTTATAAAATGTAGACTATTCACTGGTCTCCCAAAATCAGTCGTGTGCCAACTACAGCTAATTCAAAATGCGGCAGCACGTGTTCTCACCAGAACTAAAACGTATGAGCACATTACACCTGTTCTTAGATCTCTACATTTGCTCCCCATCAAAACTAGAATAGATTTTAAAATTCTGTTAATTGTATACAAAGCACTAAATGGCCTTGCACCACACTATATAAAAGACATTCTAATTACTTCCAAACCAGCAGGAACGCTCAGGTCCAATGGCAGTGGTCTTTTAACCAACCCTCGTGCTAGGTCTAGAGCAGGGGAAGCTGCATTTTGTATTTACGCCCCAAGTAGATGGAACGCCCTGCCTGAGGATGTAAGAGAGGCCCCCACACTGGACATTTAAAAGGAGGTTAAAAACCTTACTTTTTAAAAACAGTGTATGGCTAAATTCTTGGTGTGTGTGAGTGTGTTTTGCACATTTTGCTATTCTGCTCCGACTGTTGTTACTTTTATTTAATCAGTTTTTATGGCACTTTTATTTATTTTACTAACTCAGTTTTAAACTCGTCTGTACTTTTATAAAATTTATCTGTAATTGTATTTATCTTATGTTATGCCTTTGTAATGCTTTTTTCTTATCTTTTGCCTGTAAATCACTTTGAGTGTCCTGTCATGATAAGGTGCTATACAAATAAAATTACCTTGCCTTATTTATCTTGACAACCAACCAAGAGGCTCGTTGGCAATAGTCTAAAATTCAAAACTGCCGGGACGTCAGGGCGAGGCGACGTGCACCGCTATTATATGGTTCCGAGAGTTTTGCTTGGGACCAATCCCGGAAACCACGCCCCCCGCCCCGTCAGGCCTCAGAGCGCGTGACGACGGAAGCCTTCAGGGGCGCCGCTGGAGGGGGTCGGTAGCCCGTTCGGGATCGAGGTCCAGATTAGAAGAGGTTTCTGCGTTGCACACGGCGCCGTTTTTCAGGCGAACAACGACGCACCTCGGGCCGCCGGCATCGTTTCATATGGCCGAACTTTGAAAGGTGAGCTAAATACATAGTCGAGCGTTTTACTATTAGCAAACAACTAGCAGCGGCTAGCAAAAAGCTAACGCAGTTAATGCTATTTATAAGTCACACAGGGAAGCTGTTACATGCAGAACGCTTTCATTTAACTGTTGGTTGAGTAAAAGAAATACATAATTTACATACTGTCTCCCTCTCGCTGTCGCATTCCCAGGATTAACAGTCGGCACAGCATCAGACTTCAAAACTAACGTCTTGTGAAAACCCAGTGGCTTTTGCATTAGGCTATGGAAACACTGCTCACTGAAATGAACACAGTAGATACGCGGCCCCTCCGGGTCTGTAGGCATGTGGAGCCGGATGTCTGTAAAGAAATTCCAGCCAGTTCAGCAGTATAGTGACTTTTTTTTTAAATTTATCTCAAAACTGCACAATCTACCACGTTTGCTGTCAAAACTTCCACCATGCTAATGCAAACTCGCTCTCGGTACAGACAAGTCCGCTCTGCTCGGGAGGTTTCATGTTTCCTTGCCCGCCAACATTTGCATATTAGACAGCGATTGGCTTTCGGATTTGTGACGTACCAAATCTAGTTGCACAGACAGCTCCTCCCCCAGCAGAAGAATGTGAAAACTCCGCTGTTGTGACACACTTTGCACAGATACATGTCAGTAGAGTCAAGGCCAGATTTTTTTTAGGGGACACAGACACAAGAAAAACAAATTTTTGAGTGGAGGGGTACTTAAATCATGAAAAAAAAATGCATAGAAGCTTATAACTACCCTCTGAGTGGGCTACTTTTTAGACTGAATGAAGGCTTCAAGTAAAATATTAGCCCCAATTTCAGTCTGATAACAAAACAAAGAGCCACAGCAGACTTTCAGACATTGTTCTGTTGTCAGTAAACATAAAAGGCTCAATTAAGACATTGATTTAAAAGCTGCACATTCATGCTAGAGTTGGGTTTTATCTTGCACTCCACGCTTTTGCCCTTTCTGCAAGATATGCACTTTAAATGATACATATATGCACTCAATGTTTCAAACATTACACATCTTTCAGTTAACTCCTTTTGTGTGTCTTTTTCTACACACAAGACACTCTACAATACAATTAGCACTTCCATTTATTTTAAATTGGGAAACAAGACATCTGCATGCTAATGAGTGCCAGACATATCAGTATCAATAAATTAGGCTATGCAATGCCTTTTATTTGTGTCTAAACTACTGGAATTGTTTCAAAAGCAGTGGTGTTTAAAGACGATTCATCACATACACGTTTCATGGCATTTATACATTTGAGTTTTTAAAGGATTAAACAAAGGATCCATGAATATCTGTGTATTAATCAGGTATCAAGGTGAAACAAATGTAACGGACGGATAAAGGATCCATGAATATCTGTGTATTGATCAAGCATCAAGGTGAACCAAATGAACAGGACAGACTTCACCTCATTTCCATATGTGTCAAATGTACTTATCAGTGGTATGCATTCGACCCATCAGGGCACTGACCACATCAACTAATAACAGGAAAAGAGCAAATTCCTGACACCTGATGCATCATACAAACACAGACAAATGAGTTTTGGCAAAATACAAGTGCAGAGAGCTTCATCAGGAGTTGAGTAGAAAGCATTTACAGTGTCATGATCCATCAAACCATTTCATTATCTTTTGAAATAAAACTGGAATACAACTTCTGACACAAAAATGATTAAAAAAAATCATCAGTTTAAATTCATAACACATTTCCAATTCAGTCTTCTTGCACAGTCATCCTGAGCATAACTGAATTAAAGGTGCATGTGGCATTTGAAGGTAGTGCCTCAGCAGATGGAAATGAAAAGGCAAACAATTTCATGGCCTAATTTTTCACAATATCAATAGGGTGGGGAAAGACACCTGTTTCTCCTTAATAAGCCAATGCACCGGCAAAGGCACACATGAAATCTGCAGTGTGCCGATCAAATAGGCGGTGTGAGTTGGAGCAGCTGATATGTACATACATCTCAATCCGGAAAAATGCCATGCAATATAACAATCTGAAGAGCACCGTCAGTCACTTACTTTATTATCTTTCCAGAATTGCAGGTAATTGTGGAATATTCATCTGCAGGCTGGTAGATGGAGATAATGGTGCGTACAGACTGGCAAAGGATCTGGTATGGGGGAAAATTCAACTGATGGAGGCCTCTAACACAAAGACCTCCTAAATCTGTGATAAAACCTAAGGTAACCTGGAAAATGAGGCGACAGAATTCGACTTTGAGGGAAAAAAAATAACAGAGTGAAATATCAAAAGGAAAAACAGCTTTCAAAAAGCATGAAAAATGTGCCTATCATTGGATCTGCAAGATTTCTCTGTACGTCAGACGATTTCATCATCTTATTATTCCACGTTATTGTAACACATACATCATTGCTATATCATTGCTGTAGACTTAAAACAGTTTGTTTTACCCATGAGCTGTGACCTCAATACACCAAAACGCCTCTTGTTGAGTCCAAACCGTGGGTATATACAGACAAATATGAGAACCTGACCCTGGTGAAATCCCCAGCTTAATTACTGCCCGGTCCCCTCTCTGTAATTTGAAGTCTCCTTTATTAGAAATTTTAAAAGTGCTATTCCCCGGGGACGCTCGGAGTCACAGGGAAATTGTGGCACAATATGTTTTTAATTTCCCAGGAGGACGTCAGCGTCACGACTGTTTAACAACGGTGCAGCTTTGCAGAGTGAAACTCAAAGGTATGCCGTTTTCTTTTTTTGTCATCATGAGTGACCCTAACGTGGAATATTCCGGCAATCTGCACGCATGGCTCTGACTCACTCAAGTCAAGTCAATGTTATTTGTATAGCCCAATATCACAAATACAATACAGTAGCTTTTATCTTAACTTTCTCTGGTTTACCACTCTTTTTAAGAAATTATTTTGCGGGACTTTTCAAGGTCATTTCCATGACTTTTGCTGGGATATACATGACGGCCATTGTTTAAAGAAAGTGCTGTTATTGATTATTAAAAATCAGTGAAAGTCTCAACAGTCTCTAAATGGACTGTGTGACTTAGCTGGGTGTACATTTTCACTGAACATACTTCTAAACTTCAAACAGTGGCAGCAGACATGGGCAAAAATCCATGAATACTGGGATGGCATCCAGCACTTTACCTGTGCCCCTATCCATAGGGTTGTGTCAGGAAGGGCATCCGACGTAACATTTTGCCAAATCATTATGCGGATTGACAAGACCATACCGGCTTGGTCAAGGCTCGGGTTAACAATGACTGCCATTGGTGCTGTGACCTCGCAGGCTACCAACGGAAACTATCAAATCCGCTGTGGCGACCCCTGGGAAACAGGGAACAAGCCGAAGGAAGAAGAAGAAGAAGAAGATACTTCCAAACTTCAAACACTGATGTGTAATCTCAATTACAGAAATAGGGCTAAAATATGCAATCTCAGCTAAAGATTATGTTGGAATTATGCAATCCTAGTGAGTAAAAATCAAATTTTATAGCATAACTTGACCATTTTACATGACCTCAATCATATTTCCAGGTCATTTGATTTTATCAATTTTATCATTTTCCAGGTGTTATCCATGACTGTAAAACTAGTGTATAAACCCTGCTTTCTGTAGTACCCATGGTATAGTGCATTTCCCTTCATTCATTGTATTGTTTACTTGTCTTGATTGGGAAATGTGTCCTCTCTACAGAGGACTTTCAATATGAAAATTGTGTCCTCATCGCTAAATCACAGTCTGAAAGAGCGCCATTCAAAAATGAGGAAACTTTAGAGGACACTTAAGCACAGAGTCATAAATCAGAGATTATTCAGCATCGTCAGTTATTTATGCCATAGCCGTCCACATTTGAGTGTGTTTGGCATTTGCGTCATTCATAGCACAACAGTATTGGCTATAGTGGCGCTCAGACCTTCAGCAAACACAACACATGGCCGAGCCTCCTGGCTGCCTCTTCCCAGTGGGAGCCTTAAGAGGACACACAACACTGAGCTCTCCTGTGGCCACATGCTAGCTATTAACCAGTATGTTGCCTTGAGATTATCCTAAAATTCTGAGCCGTTTTTTTTTTTTTTTTGGCGCTTGAAATAGTGTCTCTGACCGCAAAACTGCGGCCCTGCTTAGTAGCTAAGTAGATTTTTTTTTGGGGGGGGGGGCTTTGATCTTTCGGCTTTAATATTTCATGTAATTATCGCAGTATGAACCTGTAGTGAAGAAACGTACTCGGCAACTCATAAAGGTGTTCAAGGGGTTGTTTGAAGTGTCCTTGTCAAGCCCCTTTGCTTTTCATTTAAATGTGGACAGATACTGTCTTCTAATCTGCCTGTAATATACTGCGTGGTCTTTGCGATGACATAAATCAATAGACGCGTAAAGGACACACTAATCCCGGTGTATTCAGTGGGGCATTCTCTTATCCTCAAAGATTTTCACACAGTAACTTAAAAAATCTGTTGATCGGCCTTCAGGGCAAGTTTCTTATTCCTGTCAGCAGTGAGGGGGATTACAGCTCAAAGCTTCTCCCACTTATAGTCTAAACTTTTGCCACGAGAGGTGAAAAGAAGAGATGAAAGAAGATGAGTTTTACAGCTTTCCTACTGGAGGTTTGCTGATATCCAGTTATGGGACATGCTTAACAAACAATGGAGGCGGGTGGGAGGGGGGGACTGCGCTTGCCCCGGTCAAATGGGCAGATGAAAAGCCATCTGTTATCTTTTATGACTGGCATTTTTCAAAGTCAGCAGGAGGAAGATGGAGGAGACTAAACTTGATGGGAATATGCAGCAGTCCGCTCAGGGAGAAAAAGGTGGATGGTTTGCATGAATAGGAAGGCTGAGGGGGTGCGGTGGTGGTGGTGGGTGGGGGGCTCCAACCATAAATCTAAACACCTGTGTTTTTGCCAGGGATTGGCTGAGGTAACATCTGTATCTCTTTGAGTGCCAGACCAGTGTTAGTGTTGTGGCGCAGCCGGCCATTAGTGCTCAGCCCCGGCACACCTGGGTGGGGGCACAATTTAGCAAGGAAATGAACTCCAATAGATTTAGAGTTCGCCATCTATTTGCCATGTAATTACAACAATCAACATGTGTAAAACGATAACATGCCCACTCGAGGTGTCGGCTGAGTACACGAGGTTTAAATTACAGTTCTCTAACATGCCATGGTTGTTATTATCATGGGCAGTGTTTAAAAACGTGTTTTGTTCTTTACCACAAAAGGGCAAAATGTGATGGATTTGCATGAACAAACCAGGCCCCGCCAGGGGCCTCCGCTTGATGACAAAGTGAGGTATAATACATGCCCCCCACCTGAATATCCCCCGCTGGCAGATGTTTTCTTTTTTTTTCTTACTTACAATAGCCTTCACATTGCCATTATTACTTACTATTTAGGGAACAAGGCAAGGACCCTAGATTCTCTAAAAACAAACATGAAAAAATAGAGCACACAAAGTAGGTAATCTGCCAATTCAAATTTAGGATACGAATGTTTAAACAACCCTCTGGTTTGTGCCATCTGTTAATGTCAAGAAATAAATATTAAAAAAACAAACAAACAAACAAAAACAATATACAAAAACAAATTCATTAAATTCTGCTTTTTTTCTGGGCACTTAAATTCATTGTCAACAATTTCGTTGTGTATTTTAATCCTGCTCAATATACAATACCATGACAAATTAAAAAATAAACTTCAATAGAATAAAAATAACTTGATCCTCCTACACGGACCAACTGAATATAATTTTCATTATTCGAAGTCACAAAACCTAATAGATGAGTGGCAAACAGTAAGGTCTCAGTTTTGTAAAGTGTGCTGCGAGGTCGTCCAAGTCAAATAAATGTGTTGACTCATTTCTGTTCTGCAGCCATAAGCATGAGATGAGTCTTTTGACGAGTCGATGAGAATCTATTGTTTCACACTGAGGTCCCAAGGTAGTCCTTCACAAGACGGTTTGATGGCGACGAGGCGTGTATAAGTACACTAAAGCTGGGAGAGCAGACCATTTAAATCAATTATGTTGATTACGTTAACCACTGTATTTAAATAATTGCACCACATGTTTTGCTGGAAATTTACTGTCACTAGCTTATTACTGTTATTGTAATTATTTTACCTAAATGACGCCCCTGGGCATTGCGTACTTCATCAAAAACTCTGCTGTAGAACATAATAATCATCATTATGACTGAATGCATATGACTCTAATCCACCACTGTGTTTACTTCAGTGATCCTCTTAGCAGCATTTAGTCCACATTAGGGATGTTTACATATGACATATCCCTACCTGCTCCATCCTTCCGTCCTCCGATGGTTCAAACACTGCATTTATTGCTTTTTCTCAGAGTACTGCAAAGGGATAAAGCAAGCTATGTGTCTGAATGTAAATTATTTTCCCAATATTTGAGCTGTTGAGTAAAGCTAACACTAACCTCTCAGCTCAAAACCGAGAGTTCTGGATGTGAGGTTGCCACAGCGTAAAGTGTTGGTGTGTAATTGATTTGAAAAGTACAAAGCCACTGGTAGATCACACTCCAAATTCCTCATGCTTGAAGATTTGAAACCAAGTCACGACCCTAGCAGCCGTAAGTGCCATCCAAGTCAAATCCCAGTTGCTTGCATGTGTCTCTCTCTGTCAGAGGGAATCCAAATTCCCCCATCAATTGTGGCGGTGGGCGACACGATCCCTGACAACTTTTCACATCAGTCTGGGGATTAGAGGCAGAAGGTTTACGCTGGCCTTGCCAGAACCCAGGATAACATTTTTTGATTCAGCAATTTAAACTAATTTCAAGGCTGGCTCTGCAGCAATTTTCTGGATCAATGGAACGTCATAGCTCACTTGGCCACTAGCCTAGCCCTCCTATCACAGCTACCTACCACGAAGGGTCCTATGCTAATCACTCTGTCTGAAAGGGTGCGAGACTAGATGTTTCCCCATCTCCATCTTGAACCTGACGGCCAAAACCAACATTTTTTTTTCTTTTAATACACTGAAGTATTTTGGGCAATACCTTCAGATAGACGCCTTTAAGTACACAATAGGACTTACAATGTCGCCATTATTGGGAATGCCTTTTCCCCGGTCACTTTGTCAAAACTAATGCAAATATCCATCCATTAGCTAAACTGCTTATCCTGCTCTCAGGGTCGCGGGGATGCTGGAGCCTATCCCAGTAGTCATTGGGCGGCAGGTGGGGAAACACCCTGGACAGGCCGCCAGGCCATCACAGGGCCCAATATGCAAATATGCAATGATAAAATGTTATTGGACGGAATGGGTCAGTTAAGTTTTTGCTCATGAGGTTAAATGTATAAACATACTATATATAGGAGACACATGGCTCAGGAGGTAGAGCAGGTCATCACGTAATTGGAAGGTTGCTGGTTTGATCCCCAGCTCCTGCGTGTCGAAGTGTCCTTGAGCAAGACACTGAAACATTAACTGCTCCTGATGAGCAGGTTGGCACCTTGCATGGCAGCTTCCGCCACCAGTGTATGAATGTGTGTGTGAATGGGTGATTGTGAGGCATACACTGTAAAGCACTTTGAGTGGTCGAAAGACTAGAAAAGTGCTGTATAAATGCAGTCCATTTACCATTTATATAATATACAATTGGTTCTACCATGGGCCGGTGGATTACACTTGCTCAACCCTGAAGATGAAGAAAAGCTTTTGCGTAAAAAAAAACTCTTGAAATCAAACTACTGTAGGAATAACAAAGCCATAACCTTTCAAAGTAAGCTAGTAAAGACTCAGTGTAATTATTTTATGAACCTTAGGCAAAGATAGTTGAAATGCATTGGGTGCTGAGTAGATACTGAGATTGGCTTCCCGAAATAGATTCAATTCAAATTTAGTCGAATAACACTATATGTATATATGTATATATATATATTTTTTTTTGATTGCTATCCAATAATCCAGAAACTAAGCATATCCAAGAAGGGCAGAAATATTTTCAGAAGTATGGTTGGAGCCGTTAACATTAGGGTGTAAAATAAATAAATATCTGCAGATGGTTTCTGTAGTCTGGCTGCAGGGTAGTACAGCTGAGGACAACGTTATCTCCCGGACCATTTCTTGGTGCTGCCAGCTCCCGTTATTCCTTTGAACATGAACAACTCAAATGTTGCAACTGAATCTTCAAAGATATCGATGTTCGGATGGCGAAGAAAAGAAGTTAGAAGCAGACAAAATGACTGAAGCCATTTTCACCGGTGGCAATATTTAGCAATGCTTCCTTCTCTTTTTATTGCCATTTCCATACAGGAGCTATATTCTATGTCTTGCTTGGAACAAGGCAAAAAATAAATAAAAAAATTAAAACTTAAAAAAAGAAAACTATTGCTCAGTAGTTTCATTTTTTTGCCTGTTCCATTTGTTGCCCCCCCCTCTCCTTTTTTTACATTTCAATTACCAGGGCCAGTGCAAAGTCTCAAAGGGTTAAAAAGCAATTTCCCACATCATGACAACTGTACAAATGTATGGTGGCAAATGTTGGAGGGGAAGTGGGGGGGAGATAAGGGGGTGAAGAAGCCGTGGTGGCAGTGGAGGAGTAGAGAGGTTAATCCTGCTGTTTAATCTGTAGAGGTATGGGGGGGGCTTATCTCTGCCTCCTGCTGCCGTTGCGCTCTCCTTCAGCACCCAGCATCCCTGACTGTCTGCGATCACTCAGCGCCGGGCTGGGCCGGGGCAGGGGGAGGCGGAGGCACTGTGGAGGTGGGTTTGTTGGTTCGGTTGAGGGCGGCGGGGTTGGGGATGCAAGCCATCTGAAGCTGTACGAGTACCACCCCAACCCACAGGCAAACAGCCCACCCTTTCCCGGAGCCTCGCCTCACCCCACCCGCCTGCCTGCCTGGTGGCTTTTGGGAAGACCACAGAGAGCGAGTGTCCTACACCACTGATTTTTGTTCAGTATCCTAGCAGGGGCCAGGCACTGCCTGCCATCTTTCATTTTGCTGCTTGTCTTAGTGAGAGGAGGAGGAGAGGGAAGAGAATCTGGGTCTGCTATATGAGTGAAGAGGAAGTCTGGAGTTCACTGGCCTGCTTAAAGGATCTAAGATAAAAAAACCAAATAGTGTTGGCAAACTGAGCAGCTGTCAATTGCCGTCAGGCAGGGAAAAAAAAAAGGAAATTCCCACATGGGCATGAATTTTAGCAAACACGGCTAACTTAAAAAAAAAAGAGGATTTGGTACTCATCAGGAAAGCATATTCCACCGTGCGATTTACCTCACGGCCCTTATTAGCAGAGGGAGGTGAAATATGCACAAGGGTGGCTGGTGCTGAGGAGATGCAGCAGACTCAGCTCATCTGTCATTAAGAGCACGCCAAACATAGATATGCCCTGTCGATGGGCTTAGAAAAGGCCAAAGCAACCAACCTGGCTCCAGGTAGAATGACTTGGCCGAAATTATTTAAAAAAGAAAAGAAAAGAAGTCTTTTGTTGATGACTTTCACTTGACCTCACTAAAAGGTAATTCAATGCTTTGGATTCTCCTCGTCTGTCTGGAGGGCTCACTCATAAACTCTTACCTTGACATCCCTGAAAAAATGCAAATTAGTCAATCCCAGTCTGAAACTTATTTTATTTGCGGTGTCAGACCAGCGTTAATGTTATCAAGCATTTACAAGTGGGGGAAAATACCAATAACTGTTCCTCATTTAGTTTTAAATTGGTCTTGTAGTTAATATTTAGCTTTTAATTGTGTCCACTGAAAGTACACTGCATATAAGATATGTAAGATATGAAAAATAGTTTTAACATCATATCAAATAATTCTGTATCGTATCCATGTTGTCTGTGCTACGTGGTGTTTTACTTATCTCACCCATTCCCTGTACATCATCGGTGACCTCATCTCACCCGCATGGCTGTTTTCCTTCCCTGCCACCGCCGCTGATGCTCTGTGAGGTCAGTTATGGTGTCCATAATACGGCGCCATAAATCCCCGAGATCAATTTCCCTCCCCGGGTAATGCACAGTTTGTGAACTACAGGTCCAGCCCTAATTGCAAGTGAGACCAAGATCGGGCCACATCCAGAGAGGTTTATTTAAACAAGCGACAGAGTTCTGAATACTCAGATACAATGTAGCGTTTACCTGCTGATTGAATCAAATGTATCTCGAACATAAAAGAAAAAATTACCAAGCATAAATAAAACAAAAAAGATAAAAACAAAACCAAAAGAATTCAACAGAAGAATTCTCAATAGAGAATCCAACAAATATGTTTGAACAGGAGCAGGAGGAAGTTACTACTTATAATTTCCTGCCCCCTCGCTAATGCCTAATTAATAAACCTAAATAATAAATGTGGTTTTTCACATGTCAGAGTATGTCATTCTCAATATTTATCTCACAATGACTCAATAAAAAAAAAACAATAAAAGCAATAAAAAATAAAAACAATTAAAAAAACCCCAAAGAAAATAACAATTATTTACAAAAACAACAATAACAGCATCCACCATGGGTGTCACGGTCATGAGAGGAGCAAAGCCTCCTCCTCATCCTTGTACCTCTTTAAAACAATTTTTTTGGTACCTCTTTCTGAATTGACTTACACTTGTACTTTCCTTGAGATCTTCATCTAAACCATTCCACAAACTTACCCCAAAATTTGAAATACACATACTTTTGTGAGTAGTTCGAACACAGTGTTTCTTAAAATTCAATTTCCCTCTTAAATTGAACCCCCCCCCCACCCCTCCTCTCTATCTGAGAACAGTTGTACGTTGCCAGGAAGTAGATTAGATCTTGCTTTGTACAACATTTGTGCAGTCTTAAAATTCTACCAGGTCCATGAACTTCATAGCCCGTGAGTTTAAAAACAGGTGGATGGATGGATGTAGTATTAGTAGGGCTCATGGCCGCCAAACACGGGCTGCCATTTGTGAATCATTACAAATATATATGCTTATCATTTTGGTACATCAGGGATGATAAGCCTCGTGGTGCAGCACAATGCTGCTGCACTTCACAGCTTGCTTAAATGCTTTTGGCACAACACAAACTGAACTACTTAACGTTAGCAAGTAAATTAGCAGTACACAGAGATGGAACCTTTCTTAGTCAATCCAGTTGACTGAAGAAATGTGTTTTCTTACACATTTCGGACAAGGAAAAGGTGTTTAAGCTGTCAAAAGGAAAATATTCTCAGTATTGACTTGTAGAGCTAATTAAAATGGCATGGTGGCCAGGCTATTCAAATTGTACATTAATGCAGAAAATGAGCAACCCTTCGCTTTGATACCGAATGAAATACAGTCCCACAAAACAAATCCGCATCCAAAGCCTCGGGCTACAAAAACAATTACCAGAAAATCCATTTCTACATATAGAGCTTCCTAATGACTCTATTAATGATAACTTCCATAGACTGACCAAGGTGTCAACACCAGTGACCATTTTCTTAGACAGAAATGAGAGGGAAAAGATATTGCACCGATTGAAAACTGTTTTTGTTTTTTTTAAGGATACATTTTCATGAAAACAGAGTTTGTGTATGCAACCCATATGATCATGGACAGCTCAGTCGACAACTGTTTATGTCATGGATGTCAAAGAATACATACAATTACTGATAGAACTAAGATCTCCATCTATGGTGTTATCAAACTACACTGCCTGCAGGTCAACCGCTGACACTGTGCAAAGGACACATTTGACGGACTGAGATTTAAACGTCTTTTTGTTTTTTGTCTGAACTTTTCCATACAAATGATTTTCATAGCAGACCTAACAGGGCAGAAGACGTGACCGTAGCCCTGGAAAATCCCCCTAGGTGCTGTCACAGTGCCCACAAAAGGCACTCTTCCATTCCTCTTCAGTGGAACTGCTCGAAAAAGTGTTGCTGAACGACATCACCGACTGCAGGGTTTTGGTTTTTATTGTGTGTATTATGCTTGTTTATCTTCACAAAGCTTGATTTAAGTTTCAAGTTTGTTTCTTTTTCATTTTTGGTGGCACGGTGGCGCAATAGTTAGCACGGTCATCTCATGGCAAGAAGGTCCTGGGTTCGAGCCCCGGGGTAATCTAACCTTGGGGGGGTCGTCCCGGGTCGTCCTCTGTGTGGAGTTTGCATGTTCTCCTCGTGTCTGCGTGGGTTTCCTCCGGGTGCTCCTGTTTCCTCCCACAGTCCAAAGACATGTAGGTCAGGGGAATTGCCCGAACTAAATTGTCCCTAGGTGTGAATGTGTGTGTGTGTGTGTGTGTGTGTGTGTGTGTGTTGGCCCTGTGGTGTCCAGGGTGTCTCCCCGCCTGCTGCCCAATGACTACTGGGATAGGCTCCAGTATCCCCGTGACCCTGACAGCAGGATGAGTGGTTTGGATAATGGATGGAATGGATGGATGGATCAGATGACTTGGTCACCATTAGGTCTCCATTTGGCTTCTTTTCTTTTTTTTAAAATGTGGATTTTTACCTAGACCTTCAGTTTAAGATCTTGTTCATTTACGTATTTATCTACTACTTTCGGCTGCTCCCGTTAGGGGTTGCCACAGCAGATCATCCGTTTTAATTTCTTCCTGTCGTCTGCGTCTTCCTCTGTCACACCAGCCACTGTATTTATGTATTTATTTTGCTGGTGCCTTTTTGAGATAAATGCCCAACATAGCAGAGTGACAACCAGACGATGCGGCTCACTTCATTTAGGACAAGTTTAAAACTTCTTTCAACATTTTCTTTTTTTTTCCGCTTATTTTTGCTGAGGCGAGCTTGCCATTTGAATTCCACAGAAAACCCCAGTTCACGTTAATGCACACTTGATGGCTAATGACAGGTGGATTAAGTGATCATAGGATTTTAATGGCCACTTATCCCTGACCGTCAAAGTCAGAGTCAACAGAAGCCTGCTAAGAGCTGCTAGAGCAGCTGTCTCCCTGCCAAACGGGCAGCTTGCCGCCCATGGCCTCTTTCACGCTCCTGTCTTTCTTCCAAACTTTGCTCCGTTCCCTTCATCACAATCAACCACAAACTCGTTTAACTATACCGAGCATCCGTGTCATTGCCGGTATGCTTCCTAGACGGCCGCTGCATGAAAGCTATTTTGACATGTGATTCTTTCTAAAACCCTTGATCACAAGGCAGCAAGAATGGATGTGGACACACTTAGGTGACACAAAGCAAATAAGTCGTTTTGTTACAATGGCAGCGTGTGTTTTTATCAAACAAAACCACTAATACAGGTTTTTCCACTCTTTCTCTTCTTACCGAGAACTATCGACTATAAAACCCAGCAACTTGCTGATAATAGGAGCTTTTAGCAATTAAGTTTATTCAGCCATTTATTTACATTTCAAAATCAAAATATTTACCAAGGGCGTCTGGGTGGCAAGGCGGTCTATGCCTACCAACACGGGGATCACCAGTTTGAATTCCCATGTTACCTCCGGCTTGGTCGGGCATCCCTACAGACACAATTGGCTGTGTCTGCACGTGGGAAGCCAGACGTGGGTACGTGTCCTGGTTGCTGCACTAGCGCCTCCTCTACTCAGTCAAGGCGCCTGTTTGGGGGGGGGACTGGGGGGAATAGCATGATCCTCCCACACAGTACATCCCCCTGGTGAATCTCCTCACTGTCAGTTGAAAAAGGCAGCTGGCGACTCCACATGTATTGGAGGAGGCATGTGCAGCCCTCCCTGGATCGGCAGAGGGGGGTGGAGCAGCGACCGGGATGGCTCAGAAGAGTGGGATAATTGACTGGATACAATTGGGGGGGGGGGGGGGGGGAGTAAAAAAAAATTTTTTTTACCGTGGCACAACTGTATTGTTCCCTGATTTCCAAACCCTTCAAGTGGGGAATCGGAAATAAAACATGCATGCCTTAGAGCAAATAAATTGGACGAAGGAGAAGGCAGGAATGTCTTCCTACCAGAGAGCTCGCTGTCTTGATTGAATCTGTGAAATGCATTTGCAGAGTAAGATGGACAATAAATGTTCCATTGCAGTGTACACCGGAGCTTGTTTTGACATCGGTCAGATGGGGAGGTGGGGGGGGGCAGTTCTAGAAAATATGTTTTGTTCCAGTAGACTTGCATGACATGCTACGTAAAATAACAATAAGACGGGGTGGGATGAGGGGGCTGCTTGATCACCTTTGAACTACATGTTTAGGAGAACAGGCAAGAAGGCAGTATCGCTCCCTCTCCCATCGTTTCCTTTGGCAAAGAATGTTTCCTCCATCTTACAGTGGCTCTCATGGGGGAGACATCTAAAACGCATTGATCGCCCACATAGCCTTGATTCGAGAGCCGTACCTCTGCAAAAGTTATATCACAGAGCAGCATTTCACACTAGCCCATCACCATGCTCTGCCTCCCCTCTCAACGGCAGATGTGGCGGCACGCACAGACTCTGCGGCTTTGTGCTCCTCTTACCAGTGCATCTTGTTGTTATTAATATTAACTACAGGTAATCCCCGGGTTACGAACGCCCGATGTACGAACGTCCGTACTTATGAACCGACCTCCGTAAAGCCTATTGTTTTAAAAAAATCGAGTTACACACAATGGTTCGTACTAACGAACGGGCGGACTACTTTGCGTGACGCCCAAACACAGCGCGTTTTAGGCAGTTCGTCGGACCGAGGGGTCGTCGCCATTTTAAGTCGGATTGCGTGAACATTGTGCGAGTTGTGTTTTGACTTAACATTGCCGTGTTGTTACCCTCGTAATCATGGCTTCAAACGTAAACCTGACGCAAGTGATGGTGACGCATCGAAGAAACGATCACGATTGAAATGGAAGTGGAAATAATAACGCGTTCAGAGAGGTGAAACGCTGTTATCGTTTTGCCCCACCCCCACCCCCACTCCCACTGTATCCGGCCAACCACCCCACTCTTCCGAGCCGTCCCAGTCGCTGCTCCACCCCCTCTGGCGATTCGGGGAGGGCTGCAGACTACCACATGCCTCCTCCAATACGTGCCAGCCGCTTCTTTCCACCTGACAGGAGGGGTTTCGCCAGGGGGACGTAGCGCATGGGAGGAGCACAATATTCCGCCCAGTTCCACCTCCAACCCCCCGAACAGGCACCCCGACTGGCCAGAGGAGGCGCTAGTGCAGCGACCAGGACACATACCCACATCCGGCTTCCCACCCGCAGACACGGCGAATTGTGTCTGTAGGGACGCCGGACCAAGCCGGAGGTAACACGGGGATTCGTACTGATGATCCCCGTGTTGGTAGACAACGGAATAGACAGCTATGCTACCCGGACGCCCCTCTTATCATTTTTTAACTTAGCCGGTGAGGCGGGGCAGGTGAGCCCCGAGCGGGCTCTCGTTTGTGGCGTCAAACGGTCGGACCCACTCTGGGGACAGTGGCAGGTGGGGAGTTTAAAATGAAGAAATTAGAAACATTAATTTTTTTTTTTATACCTATGCACACATTCTATCTTTCAATTATAAATACTGTACTGTAGTTAGATTTATTATTATTACTGCATTATTTATGATGTTTTGGGTAAAATATATACTATATACTAAGACAAACATGACTAATTGACTAGATGTGAACTGTATGCAACTGTTCTGACTTACATACAAGTTCGACATAAGAACAGACTCAAAAATGGAACTCGTTTGTAATCCGGGGCCTGTAGTATCATCTCCCTAGTCAAGGAAATGAGGGTGAACATCCACTACATCCGCCAGTAACTTTCAAAGATTAGCAAGGACAGTACAAAACACTATTTCAACTCAAAAACAATACCGCAGGAGATTCTCAGACCACCGGGTTTAACGTGGATCCCTATCCCTGGGGGGAGGCGATGCAGATGGCGCAGGGAGAGGAAACAGAAGTGGGATAAGCAAGTTGGTTTGCTAGCCCGGCTAAGGGTGTCTCCATACAAAACCCCTCTCCGCTAGTGTTTTTCTCACGAATGTAAGATCACTCACCAACAAAATGGATTATCAAGTGAACCATCTCTAGATTGGTTTATTTGTCCATGGTTACTTAAAAAGAACCTTCCCCCCTTTTTTTTCATGACACATTTGCATCAATTTCATACTCCGTTCTTCTCTCCTTAGACCCCCCCTCCCCCATTCCCGTACTTCCCAATCTCAGTTTAGTATATTCTACTGAGGGTCCAAAATATGGAATGTTCTGCCTTTATATGTTTTGAATTTATCTTCACAGTAGTTTAAAAGAGCAATGAAATCACTTCTCCATATGGTCTGCCTATATAAGCTGGGTCCAACCAATATTTTCCTATGCCATGTAAGGCTAAAGGCCTATTATGAATACCGCTTGTTTATATATTATATATATATATATATATATATATATATATATATATATATATATATACACTACCGTTCAAAAGTTTGGGATCACCCAAACAATTTTGTGTTTTCCATGAAAAGTCACACTTATTCACCACCATATGTTGTGAAATGAATAGAAAATAGAGTCAAGACATTGACAAGGTTAGAAATAATGATTTGTATTTGAAATAAGATTTTTTTTACATCAAACTTTGCTTTCGTCAAAGAATCCTCCATTTGCAGCAATTACAGCATTGCAGACCTTTGGCATTCTAGCTGTTAATTTGTTGAGGTAATCTGGAGAAATTGCACCCCACGCTTCCAGAAGCAGCTCCCACAAGTTGGATTGGTTGGATGGGCACTTCTTTGAGCAGATTGAGTTTCTGGAGCATCACATTTGTGGGGTCAATTAAACGCTCAAAATGGCCAGAAAAAGAGAACTTTCATCTGAAACTCGACAGTCTATTCTTGTTCTTAGAAATGAAGGCTATTCCATGCGAGAAATTGCTAAGAAATTGAAGATTTCCTACACCGGTGTGTACTACTCCCTTCAGAGGACAGCACAAACAGGCTCTAACCAGAGTAGAAAAAGAAGTGGGAGGCCGCGTTGCACAACTGAGCAAGAAGATAAGTACATTAGAGTCTCTAGTTTGAGAAACAGACGCCTCACAGGTCCCCAACTGGCATCTTCATTAAATAGTACCTGTTAGAGCCTGTTTGTGCTGTCCTCTGAAGGGAGTAGTACACACCGGTGTAGGAAATCTTCAATTTCTTAGCAATTTCTCGCATGGAATAGCCTTCATTTCTAAGAACAAGAATAGACTGTCGAGTTTCAGATGAAAGTTCTCTTTTTCTGGCCATTTTGAGCGTTTAATTGACCCCACAAATGTGATGCTCCAGAAACTCAATCTGCTCAAAGAAGTGCCCATCCAACCAATCCAACTTGTGGGAGCTGCTTCTGGAAGCGTGGGGTGCAATTTCTCCAGATTACCTCAACAAATTAACAGCTAGAATGCCAAAGGTCTGCAATGCTGTAATTGCTGCAAATGGAGGATTCTTTGACGAAAGCAAAGTTTGATGTAAAAAAATCATATTTCAAATACAAATCATTATTTCTAACCTTGTCAATGTCTTGACTCTATTTTCTATTCATTTCACAACATATGGTGGTGAATAAGTGTGACTTTTCATGGAAAACACAAAATTGTTTGGGTGATCCCAAACTTTTGAACGGTAGTGTATATATATATATATATATATATATAGGGGGGATATATATATAGTGGGAGGAAGTGGGAGGCCGCGTTGCACAACTGAGCAAGAAGATAAGTACATTAGAGTCTCTAGTTTGAGAAACAGACGCCTCACAGGTCCCCAACTGGCATCTTCATTAAATAGTACCCGCAAAACACCAGTGTCAACATCTACAGTGAAGAGGCGGCTGCGGGATTCTGGGCTTCAGGGCAGAGTGGCAAAGAAAAAGCCATATCTGAGACTGACCAATAAAAGAAAAAGATTAAGATGGGCAAAAGAACACAGACATTGGACAGAGGAAGACTGGAAAAAAGTGTTGTGGACGGATGAATCCAAGTTTGAGGTGTTTGGATCACAAAGAAGAACGTTTGTGAGACGCAGAACAAATGAAAAGATGCTGGAAGAATGCCTGACGCCATCTGTTAAGCATGGTGGAGTCAATGTGATGGTCTGGGGTTGCTTTGGTGCTGGTAAGGTGGGAGATTTGTACAGGGTAAAAGGGATTCTGAATAAGGAAGGCTATCACTCCATTTTGCAACGCCATGCCATACCCAGTGGACAGCGCTTGATTGGAGCCAATTTCATCCTACAACAGGACAATGACCCTAAACACACCTCCAAATTGTGCAAGAACTATTTAGAGCAGAAGCAGGCAGCTGGTATTCTATCGGTAATGGAGTGGCCAGCGCAGTCACCAGATCTGAACCCCATTGAGCTGTTGTGGGAGCAGCTTGACCGTATGGTACGCAAGAAGTGCCAGTCCAACCAATCCAACTTGTGGGAGCTGCTTCTGGAAGCGTGGGGTGCAATTTCTCCAGATTACCTCAACAAATTAACAGCTAGAATGCCAAAGGTCTGCAATGCTGTAATTGCTGCAAATGGAGGATTCTTTGACGAAAGCAAAGTTTGATGTAAAAAAAATCTTATTTCAAATACAAATCATTATTTCTAACCTTGTCAATGTCTTGACTCTATTTTCTATTCATTTCACAACATATGGTGGTGAATAAGTGTGACTTTTCATGGAAAACACAAAATTGTTTGGGTGATCCCAAACTTTTGAACGGTAGTGTATATATATATATATATATATAGAATTTGTGTTTATTTTCTCCTTTATCTTTCTTCTCGTAAAAACTAAGCCATATCACATGGGTGTATGCTCTTAGTCTGTTAATGATAGTGTTTGTGTTTACTTGCATGTATCATGAATGAGTTGATGTGTGTGTGTGGTTCTTAGTGTGTGTGTGTGTGTGTGTGTGTGTGTGTGTGTGTGTGTGTGTGTGTGTGTGTGTGTGTGTGTGTGTGTGTGTCATGTTACACAGGCTGGTAAAAAAAAAAAATCTCAGAGGAGCTGTTGCCTGAGTCGCAGTGTGGGTTCAGGAGGAATAGGAGTACCGTGGACATGGTGTTCACAGCATGGCAACTCCAGCAGAAGTTTAGGGAGCAACACCAGGACCTCTTCATAGCCTTCATCGACCTGTCAAAGGCTTTCAACACAGTCAACAAGGACATCCTATGGAACATCCTCCTGAAGTTTAGCTGCCCACTAAAGTTTGTCAACATCCTTCAACAATTTCATGTGGGGATGATGGCACGTGTGAGCATTGAAGGCCGGAATCTGAGCCCTTCTGGGTGTGCACTGGGGTACGTCAGGGGTGCATCCTTGCTCCGGTTCATTTTAACATCTTCCTCCTGTGTGTGACATTGCTGCTCCACAAGGAAATCAGTAAGGACAGTGGGGTTACTGTGGACTTCAGACTAGATGGAAACCTATTTAACATCCATAGGCTCCAAGCGGTCACAAAAATTACATCTGAGCACATCATTGAGCTACAGTACGCAGATGGCTGCAGTTGTGGCCCACACATTGGAGGCACTGCAAGCTACCCTTGCATCTTCTGCAAGGGCGTATGGTAGGCTGGGGCTCTCTATAAACATGACAAAGACTGAAGTAGTATGCCAGTGGGCATCTACTCCTCCATCTCATTCACCAACTTTCACCATCTCCGACAAACCATTCGCAACAGAGGAATCCTTCAAATACCTGGGCAGCTTCCTTTCTGACAACTGCAGCATCGACAGGGAGATACAAAACAGGATGAAGCAAGCATCATCCTCTTTTGGCAGACTTAGGAGAAGGGTCTTTCAAAACAAAGACCTCAACCTCCACACCAAAATGTCTGTCTACTTGGCAGTTGTCATCACGACTCTCCTCTACAGCTGTGAGGCGTGGACCCTGTACAGCCACCACCTCAGGATGCTTGAGGCCTTCCACATCAGATGCCTACAATGCATCCTGAGGATAACCCGGCGTGACCGAGTGCCGTATACTGAAATACTCCGCAAGACCAACTGCATCAGCATGGAGGCTACCGTCACCCAGCACCAACTTCGCTGGCTCGGTCACATCATCAGGATGCCAAAGGAGCGCTTACCGCGTGAAGTGCGGTATGGCCAGCTACATCTTTCACATTCTCTTTCCAATTATATATTGTATCTTTTTGTGGTTTTTCACATGTGTGGGTAAAGAAAAAAACCCAAAAACAATGGATGAGCTCAGACTGAGTATCGCTACACAGAGAACTACAAAGGACTGCTGTGTTTTGATTTTCACGGAGGCGTGGCTGAATCACAATATACCAGTTGCCGCAGTTGAGCTAGCAGGCCGCTTGCTCCATCACGCCGACAGAACGTCTGACTCTGGTAAGAAATCAGGCTGTGCACTTTGTGTTTACATAATGGAACATGGTGCACGAACATGACCACAATCGATAAATTCTGCTGTCCGGACCTGAAATATCTAATGCTTAAGTGCAGACTATTTCACTTGCCCAGCGAACATATAGTTGTTGTCATGGCAGTATACATACCACCACAGGCTAATGCTAAGCTAGCGCTGGGCACATGCGTGACGCCATCAGTAAACAACAGAACACACACCTGATAGAGTTTTCATCATTCCTGGGGACTTCAACCAAGCAAACCTCAGAAATGTTCTCCCCAGATTCTATCAACATGTGAAATGCACAACCAGGGGGAAAAACACCATAGATCATGTATATACTAACATAAAGGACACTTACAGGGCCACACCCCGCCCCCACTGTGGACAGTCACACTACCTCTCTTTATTTCTTGTCCCAGCACACAAAGTCCTTGCTATCAGTGCTAAGCCATCTGCCAAATCTGAATAAACTTAATCGCTAAAAGCTCCTACAGACCTGGAGGGGTACACTCCAGCACCATCATGCCCCTTCCCAAAAAACCTGTAGTAACCAGCCAGTCACTCTCTCACCCGCCATTTCAAAATGCTTTGAACAAACAGATCGACTGAGGACACTATCTGTGTGGCTCTGAATACAGCTGTCTCTCACCTGGAAAGACCCAACACCTACATCAGGATGCTCTTTGTTGATGGCATTTAATGCCATCATACCAAACAAGCTGGTTGACAAACTAGGACTAACTCCCTCCATATGTAACTGGATACTGGACTTTCTCATCAATGGCCCCCAGACTAAGACTGGGCAAGCACACATCCTCCACCCTCATCCTGAGCACCAGCATCCCCCAGCTGTGTGCTGAGCCCCCTCCTTTATGCACTGTTCAAACATGACTGCCAATCCATCCACAACTCAAACACTACTGTTAAGTTTGTTGATGATATGATAGTCATCGGGCTCATATCAGACACCGACAAAGCCAGATACAGCGAGGAGGTTCAGAACCTGACAACATGGTGTGCTAACAACCTGGTCTTAAACACCAAAAAGACCAACAAGATTATTGGGGACTTTAGGACCTCTAAGAAGATCACACACAGTCCTGCCCACATCAACACAGAGGCTGTAGAGAGTCCACAGCTTCAGGTTCCTGGGAGTCATCGTCACAGAGGACCTCTGCTACCTCAGCAGTTGTGGGTAAGGCACAACAACGCCTATATTTTCTGAGGAGGCTAAGAAGAGCCAACCTCCCTCGAAAGCTGCTTGTCAACTTTTACAGATGCACCACAGAAAGCATCCTAACAAACTGCGTGACAGCTTGGTGTAGCAGCTGGACCAAAGCTGACAAAAAAGCCCTCCAGCGTGTTGTGAAAACAGCACAGGACTTTGTTGGCATTGAGCTGCTATCATTAGAACATCTTCACAGCACTCATTGTGGAAGGAGGGCTAAGAACATCGTGCAAGACATTACACACCTTGGACAACATCTGTTTCAGCCCCTCCCATCAGGTAGGCACTTCAGATCAATCCGCATACACACAAACAGACTGAAAAACAGCTTCTTTCCAAAAGCTGTGGGCACTAATGAACTCAGACATCTCCTCTTTATGACGAGACTGATGTGCTGCCACCATTGGGCCCGTGCAATATTTGTAATATTTACTCACATGACACTTTAAACCACTTCATATCTATCCACCACACCTTTACTGCATTTTTGCTGATGTTTTTGCACCTCGTAAGTTGTATTTTATCATTAAATGTATCGTGTTTTACACTTTATACTGCTTATATTTAGTACTTATATTTAGACTCTATATTTCTTATTGCTTTCCTATCTTATTTATTCTTTGTATGCGCCATTTGAGGCCGACACAACTGCAATTTCGTTGTGCTTGCACAATGACGATAACGTTATTGAATCTTGAATCTAGCTGGTGCCGTGTACCTTTGATTTCCACCAGGAGACATCAGTCCTCGGTGAGCTCTTGGTTGGGTAAAGAAAACCCCAGGGCGGCTCTGAGATAACTGTGAGGTAAGCCACAGGTCACCTGCTCCATGTCTGGCACAAAGACTCGCCCACTGACAAGCGTGACAAAGAGCTTAAAAAGCCTCTTGTCATTCACCCGCCACGCCGGCCAGCATCCGTTTACTCTCTGGATTAATTCATTTCCACTTTCTCTCGGTAACTTCACACATCTCATCAAGCCACATTTGAAATGCCAGTGGTTTCATTGATTTCCATTAGAGCCGCGCACATTCCCTGGATGAGGCCTTGGCCACGTCGGCTGGGAGATCTGAACAACCAGTGTGTTTACCACCCTCCGCTGCCTCTAAAGGTCGCTGCAACCATGTTACAGTGCACTGCAGTGCACCAACATTCAACAGAACGGTGGAACATACACATCTTGCGAAAGAACGTGGGAATAAAAGAAACAACTGTGACATGTGTTTTGATTTCCCTCTGGCTCATTTTTTTTAACACTTTCAATGGGAGCAGACTACATCTTTCAGTGGGACTTCTACTGCTACTCTGGCTGTCTAGGTAGGACCCAAAGGTTCATTCTGGAAAAAAACAACAACATAAAAAAAAACTAAAAAAAACACCAGACAGTCAATTCAATCCCCCCTGAATGGCAGGGGGAACTGGAGAGCCAGCCATTTTTTGATGGCACATACGCACTCAAGAGTCAGCCAGCGGTCCAGGGGACGCACTTGAGTGTCACACCAGATCACATCACAGATCCCGAGAATAGCATCCCAATGCAATGGAAACGTCACTGGTCACACGGAGAGAGCAGAGCTAACATGGCGGTTTATTAGGTAAACACAGCCCGCCATCCAAAGAGAAATTTGAGTTTGGTGGCGCCTCTCTTACAAACCCATCCGAGACCGAGACCAGCTCAGCCAGTACCATTAGGGTAATTGCCAGAGTTAAGGAGGTGTTCTCCGTAATTAGCCCAGACACCATTAACAACACAATAGAAAAGTAATCAGAGCTCTGGCATGCTAAAATGTCTCACTCCATCAAAATACGTTGTCTTTACTGTTGTCTCTATAGCAACAGAGAAACAAATTTGTCCTTTTTTTTTAAACAGGATCAATGCACTGGATGCTGCCTTGTTTTTATGGTCGTCTTCTTTCGGCTTATTCCCTGTTTCTCGGGGTTCTCCACAGCGGGTTTTGCCTCGTTTTATAGTAATAGCCAAGAAAAAGAAAAAAAATACAATCACAATAACATCTCTTTTGTCATCTAGTTTCTGATGCAGTAACTATGTCGATGAGTCACTAGAAGGAAAGCTTTCTTACATGGCTGAAGCAACAAAAGACTGGTATTGATAACAAAGATGCATAAAATCCAGAGTTGCCCTGGACTGCTGTGTGGTATGTTTACATGAATAAGTTCCAAGTGTGCACACTAAAGAAAAATGCACAATGTGAACCATTATCAATATTGGCTAGAGCGGGATTCATGTCTATCGTATAACCATAACTGGAGCGCTTCCACCGCCCTGCCATGAGCGACGCCATCAAAGCCAATTTAAAAATAGAATTTTGCTATATCAACATAAAATGATGAAAAGGGGCTTTTATCTAACCTAGGTGCTTCTTTTGACCACCTCGATGACAGGGATGATTATGTTTCAAAGCCTTTAAGATCAAGGGAGGGGGGGGGAGTTGCCTTGTGGTGCAATGCTTTTGTCAGCAACATGTAAGTGCCTTTACTAAATTCCAGCTAACACTGCTGCACGTCACAGACATGCAAGCGTACCCCTTCCCCAATATAAAGAAATAAAAAGCAAAGAAAATTTGTGGGGAAAAAAACAAACAAACTCATTAAGACGCACTGTGATCCCCCTGGCCTCCAGCTGTATTGGTAGATGGTTGCAAAGGAAATTTGGTCGGGGAGAAGGTCAATGAAGTGATGATGAAAATGAGGCTCCCTGATGCAGCCGATTGATTTTGCTGTGAAAAATGGCAGGCAGGAAGGGAAAGCTTGTCGGCGCTACACAGATCATTTAAGGCATGGGGAATCTTTGGCAGATGCTCCACATGCCGGCTGTATGTATATCTCTGAGGTGTGATTGAGGGAATACAGAAAAATAATATAGATGTGATTTAACCTTGGCTAGTAGAGCTGAACAAAGATCAGGAGACCGGTTTGTGCACTGCAAACTATGGGGGATATTTTATCGGCTTTACATTTTCCAAGCTTTGTGTAGCAAGAAAAAATAAAAGGGGTGGGGGTGGGGGAGCCTCCATATGCGAACAGCAGAAATCTTGTTAGTGTAAAAGATCAGAAAGATTGTCTTGAAAGTGGTGAGATCAGAAGGGCGCACAGTACGTCGACTGACAGCTTTACAGCTGATGGTCAGTATACGGTGTTAAATGGGTAAATGCAAAAGTATCATCCGGGGTGAGCACCTTTCCCCACAGCAATATGTATGAGCAGCTGGCCAGCTCCATCTTCACTGGAGTGGGAGAGAGGAACAAGTGTAATATGTATTGCGTGTCATTGGTGGGTGGTGTACGTGTGTGCTTCTGTGTGGTGGTGTTGGCAGGATGAAGGGTGGTACAGATGAACCAATGGCCTTTTGCTATGTTTTACAGGACCTCTGCTGCACAAGGACTGTTCACCATTTCCCAGAAGACACTCGTCAGCTGCTGGAGGCTCATGTTAATTAGTGTCTGTCAGCAGAGAACCCTTTAAAAAGGGTCAGGGAAAAGGTCAGTGAGCTATATGATAATTACTTTATATGTTTAAACCGCAGCCTTACCCTGAAATGCCGCATTGATATGGTCACCTTTTTCCATTGTGTTAATAATACTGGTTCTACCTTGGTGCCAATACCGTATATTCAAGTGGGATGTATTAATTTCTGTGCTGATTAAATTCAAGTTGGCTGAAAACAGATTATCCAGTGTCCAAAAACATGAGAGGTACTGCGCAACCCAGGTCACCGCTAATGAATGGAAAAAATGTAATGGAATAATAGAAACATAACCACCATAATCAATATCATTCATATCAAGTAAAACTGTTTATAGTTAAATTTCAGATGTCAAAAGCAAATTAAAGATGTAATCTGTAATTTTTTTTTTTTTAATGAAAGGCCATATTTGATACCTTTTCTGGCATCTTTGTAGCAGCAGCCATAACTGCTCTTCTATGTGCTATCTCTCCAATGGTGCCGCTGGGGCCACCAACTATTCAAACACAATGGCAACCACACAGGAGATACTTCCAAGTCTACCAGAGAAGGGAAAGAAGAGGAAGGAGGAGGAACCTGCATGTCGAATGCTGCTATTGTGACCACCAGATGATGACAAGTGATGGGTGCTAAAATACAAAGCTAAACATCATCTTGACATTTAATTAAATAAATGATATGGCTCGATAGACCAGTTTTCTTTCCCCAAAATATGCACGCTACTGCTGGATTATCTTCCATGCCACTCATACTGTGGTGCTGCACAGCCAAGCAAACCATATTGGTGTCACACCAAAGTTTATGACTGTTGAAGACTGGAACCTGCACAGGAACACTTTCTGCACCTTCACGATCACATTTGTTTTGAAGAGAACACTGAAATAATAATAATAATAAGAAGAAGAAGAAGAACTTTATTTACATAGCACTTTTCTAAAAACAATGCTTCAAAGTGCTTTACAAAAAATAAAACCACACAAGGCAAACTTTGCTATAAAAACCAACCAGATGCCAAATCCACCAAAACTGAGGAAATTGAGGATAACCACTTTAAGTTGTTAAAGTACTCTTAACAACTAAATTAAATAAACTTGATTTAATGATTTTATTTTTGACTACATCATATCACTTATATAGCCATTTAGTTAAGTCATTGAAGTGCTTTAATCTTTACCACATTTTTAAACATTATTGTGTATCAGATTAAAATTTTTTGAGAATATCTCCAGAAATGAATATGACTGTTGTGTTTGAATGATGTAGCTAAATGCTCAGAAATAAGATAGGTAGGTTTAGAGTTTCAAGTGATTGTCACCCTAAAAAAAAAAAAAAAGTAAAGGGAAAAAAAAGAAAAACAGGAAAACAGCATTTAAGCCTATTTCTATGCGCGTCTGTTGAGTAATGAGTGTGGCTCATGGCAAGGATGTTAACTCACGCCCCGGCAGGTGCCGCCTGGCTGTCCTGTGCTGACCCTCACATTTTGTTCCTCCACACACTCCTGTCCACCCTCCCAGGCAGTGTCAGACAGAAACCTCCCAGGGCAAAACAGCGCCACGTCCATTCAATGCTTCCGCCTTGTCAACCAGCAAACATCCCCAGAGTGGATGTCTGAACCCTCCCAGCTAAAGAGAGTCACCCCCACCCCACCCCCACAACCAGGTAGAGACAGGTAGAGAAATTGTGTGTGTATGTGCGCCGGACATTCATTACCCCCACCCCACCTCTTGTACCTGCTAAACAATTTGGCAGAGATAATACAGCATTAGTGGGCTCACCTTCATCACAATGACATTCGTTCCGCCTCCAGAGAGGTCGCAGTTTGATGCAGCCCATTTCAACAGCACATCTTTAATCTGTGTAAACGAGTCAGAGGCCAGCGTGGTTTAGGGGACAGGGGACAGAGAGACATTACTCAGATTGAATCACGCTGGCTGAACCTTGCAGAGGATTAGTGTGTACAGCCATGTCACACCAAGTGAAGACAATCAAGCCTACATGAGAATGCAGCATGAGCGTGGATTTTTCTCCTTTTTTTTTTGTGACATCAGAGAGAAGGGTCCCTCTTCACAGTCCTGCGGTATCAGCCAGGGGGTTGAACGTCTCTAAGCACAGTGTGCGACTTTGAAATTGACATTTCTAATCTGAAGTGCTTCGCCCCATGATGCAATCTACTGTAGTGCCAAAAAGGAAAGTCCAACATGAAATAAATGAACTTGCTGACAAACACTTTGTTTTTAAGCACATGTAAGTCATCGCATATTGTGATAAATTGAAAGTCGTTTGTTTCACCATGTGCTGTTTTTGGTGTTTACTGTAGGTTTTCTAAGTTCCATATGAAGACAGATAAAAAACAAACAAACACAAAAACACATCAACGGGGCATCTGGATAGCATAGCGGTCTATTCCGTTGCCTACCAACGCGGGGATCGCCAGGTCAAATCCCGGCTTGGTCGGGCGTCCCTACAGACCCAATTGGCCGTGTCTGCGGGTGGGAAGCCAAATGTGGGTATGTGTCCTGGTCGCTGCACTAGCGCCTCCTCTGGTCGGTCGGGGTGCCTGTTCGGGGGGGGATTGGGGGGGTAGCGTGATCCTCCCACGCACTACATCCCCCTGGTGAAACTCCTCACTATCAGGTGAAAAGAAGCAGCTGGCGACTCCACATGTGTCGGAGGAGGCATGTGGTAGTCTGCAGCCCTCCCTGGATCGACAGAGGGGGCGGAGCAGAGACCGGGATGGCTCAGAAGAGTGGGGTAACTGGTCGGATATAATGTGGGAGAAAAAGAGGGAACCCCCCCCCCCCGAAAAAAATCAACAAACTGTGTCCACAGTTTATTGAGCAGGACACACACGTTTGTGTTACAGAAACCAAGGAGAGCAGCTGAAACGTGCACGAGTGGAAGGGTGATGATAGTAATTGTATATTTGCGTAACAAAGATTTGAAACCACAATTCAATCTAGCTTCTAAACGGTTTGTTAGGTTCCAAGGAGCAGAACTGAAAGATTAGAGATGTGGCTCAAGGAGAAGAAAAATCCATGAAAAACAGATGCTATCACAAAGCATTCCCTGCTCCCGTCTGCAAGATGCACCGAGATGACGAATGACCATAATATCAATGAGTAGCGTAGCAGCCGATGACCCATCTTGCACCATTGAGCTGTGATTTCAGCGTGTCTCTTCTTGAGTCGTATACTTGCCATGCCCAGCATCTGGAAATTGTTCCGGGACAACATGCCATGCTCTCATGTGCCGGATGCTGTTCCCAAAGGTGTAAGTCAATAATGGGGATGTTCACCACAGAACCAGTCAACCAAATACTTGTTCTGACCAGCAAGATCAATTTACAGCAGTCCTTTGGTTGTGTTACTTGTTTATCTGCATCGTTGCTGCCGTTTTTTCAGGGCAATGTGATGTGTGCTGATCTTATAGTAAAAAGTGTTAAGAGTATTTACGCCCTGTGATCTCTCCAGCAATGGTCGGTCCACGAGTTCTGTCGAAATCCTGCAGAGACTTTCCCCGTACACGTCCGCCAAAAGCACGACAGGATTCTTCATTCACCACAGGTGCACAGCCTCTCTTACAAGTTACAACAGCATCAGCGAAAACAGCACCACTGTTAAGGCTAACCGACATGGAAAAATACGAGCTGAATGCAAAACCACGCTTTCAACATATCATGTCTGTGGATGCACGGTGAAACACAACTCCACTAAAACAAACACTCTGGGAGAACAAAAAGAACAGCCTCTTGTCGTTTCTGTTTTTCTTGAGCATCCTCACGCCAGATTGACACGTGAGAACACCACAAAAGGTTGCATGTCAAGAAAAACACATCTTCGACAACTCCACTCCCACCACTTAACCCCAAAGGGTTAAGGCGACGCCGCCGTTTGTGACCATGAATATCCATCCAGAGCAAAAGATGATTATATGCTTTGTAGGCAAAGGTCAGGCCATCACATTGATGATGTGCCTTTTATTTGTCTCAGTGGCAATCTGTTTCAAATTACCTCATTATGTTGATGATCGAATCAAGTGCACCCCTGAGCCCCGCCATCTCTTCCATAGACACTGCTTATGCCCGGTCACGGCCCTGCTGCTGTCACACTGGTCCTGATGAGAGCCGGAGGACACCTAGTACTACATGGATGCCAGGTAAGCCGTGACACCTTAATTAACCCCTCCTTGTAAAGTTGCCTAATCTCAGCATTGAAGTCGCAAACAGGTATCGCTTCCTGAACCTGCTTTCATTTCAAGCCCACCTCTCTCAAATCCTCAACCACATTGACCACGTAGGAGAAAAAAAGTTTAGGCTCCCCGTGATTTTCCAGACCTGATGGATGTGACTGTCCAGTCAGGCTTATTGGCGTTCGACCCACATGTCTGTGTTAGCATCATGAATCATGAATAAAGCTGAGTGAAGCGCTGAACATAAAGATTATAAGAGTATCCAAACATTTCCGAGCTGTAGTTGAAATATTTAAATGGAAACGTTGCTCAGGAAGGTTGAAGATGAATGCTAAACATGTTGCACCTGATTCCCTCAGGTTCTCACTATTGATTTCAGACAACGTTAGTGTTTTGTTTAAGACAAAATGTTGGCCAAACCAATGTTTTCATGCAGAACATGGAAGTGGCCACCCAGCTTCTTATTGATCAGGCTACCACCCGACAAAAGATCAGATAGTCACCATGTTTTGACAGAGAATAAAACTAATAAAGCCGTGACATTTAGCTCACTGATAGCTACGAGATTGAATAGTCCTGGCTCAGAGTTTGTCGATTCTTTCCCACACCCACAGGAAAAACCTGAGCAAAAGAGAAAAAAAAAAGTATATTGAAATTCTGAATGCACTGGCTTTGGTGTATAACCACATTTTTAATTTCCATGCCATCAATTGGGCTTGTGTTGTCTCCTTTTTGTTCTGTTATAAATGGGTAATTGTGTTTGTAAACACCATTCTGCATTTGACATTTCAATACAGCGAAGGGTTGAAATCTAACCAACATTCAAAACACACTGAAGTGAAACTCGGCAGCCTCCTGTGCACTGGCCTGCAGGCTGCAGCCTCCCATGCACCGTGAAACATGGGTAATTGCAGAGCAGTCAAATCAAATACAGGCCTTGACAAGTTTTAAGTGCATGTTGATAACCACCCAGATAGCTGTAACCATCATTAACCTCTCCCTGACCCTAACGCAGCACCACAATCCCCAGGAACCAGAGGATTGATGCCACATCTACATAATTAGGGTCAGTAACGGACAAACACCAAATGTATAAAAGCTCAGCTGACATGCACACAACTGAACTTAATGGAAGCCAGCTGCGACACCGACTTGTCATCCTTATATGAGCTGGTGGTGATGCAATAAAAGCACCATAACAAGAACTTTCTTTTGTATATTTCGAGGGCTGACATTTATTTTAAAATATTTATTCACATAAGCGAACAAAAAGGAACAGCCAGGGAGCCAAAGTATGCCGTGCCTCTAGACAATCGATTTCTAAAGAGTCGCCCCTCATTCGTCAATCAATGATTGGCAAGCACTCATTTTTCTGATAAATGAAACTTTATCGTCCATCATCATGATGTGCGAAACTCAATATGTGTAGGATGCTTTGAGGGAACCATAATACTGCTGCATTTGGGTTACTTTGTACTTTACTTTTAGCTGACTTTGTCGAAGTGGGTTACGCTACCATAAATCTGCTGTGCTACAGTTCTGCATTTGAGACAAATATTTGGAAAAAACACCCAGCAAACAGAAAAATGCCTGTGCATCTGTAACATTTGTCTTGATGCATGCTCAATAATCCAGGTAAGAACATCAAAGAAGGTTGAATCAGTTCATCTGGATACAACGTTTATTGACAGATACATGATGAACGTATCTGTCAATAAATGTTGTATCCAGATGAACTGATTCAATCTTCTTTGATTATCTACAACATTGTATACGGTGTATTTTGCAGTAAGTGCGTGTTCATATATCATAATCGGGCTGAATTATGTCCTTGTTGAGTACTGAGATACCTATGCCGCTGCATGAATATAAATAATCCTAACATTTTGTCTCGCTCAGTCTCCTCTTCTGCATTTTCATAAAAGGTTAATGGGCACAATTTATACATTAGATTATAATTTGCGAAAAACCGTGAATTCTGTAAATGGATTCACCACCTACATGAGAATGCTTCAGCAGCCCACCAGCGGTCCCCGCGCTGAATCGCATTTAACAGCTGGTGTTGTTATTTTGGATGCTGTGTGATGTATAGGGCTGGATGTCATTTGAATTTCATGCTCTTTAACTCTAAAATGGGGTATTTTACACAACAGCAAATGTGGCGAAGACAGATCTTCCAGCCCAAAGTCGACAGGAAGTTACTGCAAGTTTGCTTTTGCTAGACTACGGTAGGGCGGGTTCGTCCACCGGATCCCCTGCAGGTCCCTGAGAGCCAGAGGAGCCGTCATTAGCAGGCTTGAGCCCTGAGATTTACTGTAGCACTATTAAGGAGACACTTCAAACAGCCAATTGATCCAACAGGGTGAAAATATAATCTCAAAATCTGATGACTACTTTAGAGCACCTTAGAAGTGCTAATTAGGAATATTGATCCTATTATCATAATGTTTTAAAACAGACAGACAGACTCTCACCATGTAATCTACTATGAGAGTCGGGGTTGCAAGCTCAACACTTTTTGTGAAGGGCAGTACTGTCTAAAAGCTTTCTTTGATGCCATAACATCTGCAGAAGAGGAAAGTTGGACAGGGGGAATACTAATGCTTTCCCGAGACTTTCCTAACTTGTAAACATTTATCTTATTCTTTTTCTTCCCTTGCGCTCCATCTTTTTTTTTTTTTTGGATTCCCCCCCTTTTTCTCCCCAATTGTATCCGGCCAATTACCCCATTCTTCCGAGCCATCCTGGACGCTGCTCCACCCCCTCTGCATATCCAGGGAAGGCTGCAGACTACCAGACTCCTCCGATACATGTGGAGTCACCAGCCACTTTTTTTCGCCTGACAGTGGAGTTTCGCCAGGGGGATGTAGTGCGTGGGAGGATCATGCTATGTCCCCCAGTCCCCCCCCCCACTCACCCGAACAGGCCCACCGACCGACCAGAGCGTGTGGGAGAATCATGCTATCCCCCCCCCCCCTGAACAGGCACCCTGACCAACCAGAGGAGGCGCTAGTGTAGCGACCACGACACATACCCACATCTGGCTTCCGACCTGCAAACACGGCCAATTGTGTCTGTAGGGACGCCCAACCAAGCTGGAGGTAACACGGGGATTTGAACCGGCAATCCCCGTGTTGGCAGGCAACGGAATAGACCGCCACGCCACCCGGACGCCCCCTTGCTCTCCATCTTGCTTTTGCTCTGGTGGCCCCTAAATGGTCTGGGTTGGAATCTCACTAAGTATTTGAAGCCGTAATGAGAGTTGCCTTCAGCTCCAGTGGCCAAGTGAGCGACAGGTCAGTGACAGGAAACAAATGTGAGCCTTCATCACACCGGGCACCCACATAAACACCGGCAACCCCAGGGCCACACTTTGAATTGCTAATTCATTTTGTGATGAGGAAGATGGTAACATGTTTTGAGGTCGGAGAGGGGGGAAAACTTTGGTTTATAGAAAGTCATCAATTCAGTGTGTTTTTTCGGTCTGCCGCTGCCGGCGGACCGAGCGGACGGCTCACTGTTCTCAACAGCATCGATTGGCTGGTGCCGCTGGGATTGAGCATTAGAGAGGAAAATGATCGGCTGAGATGTGGAGAAATGGCGCACCGCTGGGCAGCTTTGTTTCTGTCCCTCTGAGAGTACACAAAGCCAGCCATCCGAGGGCCCCGTGGTTTCTCCCATGTGGACAAAACAAGACCGGGATCGGGGAACGGAGATGTGAAAACGGATTTCAGATATAAACATGGAGGTGCGTGGGATTTGGAGATTTGTGGGAAATTACTGCAAAATTTGTGAAAAAGCTAAATAGTTTGTCCTTCGACCGTCCATCAATCCCTCTCACAGAACAGCCGTCAGCCTTCCGTGTCTCGTGCACGTGTCAGTAAACACACATGGCTTTGCTGTGTGGGACATAGAAATAACATATTGACTCGACCAGCGTCAAAGAAGACAACAAATGTCACAAAAAAAAAAAAGCTAAACTAGACAAAACTAAGAAATATGTCATCAACAGCTTGAAAAAAAGAGGCCAGGAGAATTTTCAAATAACTGTCATGCATCGGGAAAACTGCAAGTTTTGCCAAAGCGCCATCGACTGGACAGGAAAAGACACTTTAATCCAGTTGTTCACTTTTATGTATGTTGTACCGCTCCCATGCAAGCACTGTGACCATCATGACCTCACACTGCCGTTTTGCTTTGGCCTTCATTATACCAGATGACTACACAAATGGGGAGAGAACAATCTGAATAAAACAAAATGAAATTTGGGGAAAAAAAATAAATGTGATACGGCCCCTAATATCCTGTGGGACCCCCGATGTTGTTCAGTAGTGTAAAACTGATAAGGACTGTGTGTGTGTGTGTGTGTTTCTGAGTGTGTGTGCATGTGTGTTTCTATGTGTGTATGTGTGTGTGTTTCTGAGTGTATGTGTTTTTTTTTTCTGAGCATGTGTGTGCTTCTGAGTGTGTGTGTGTTTCTGAATATGTGTGTGTGTGTGTGTTTCTGCATGTGTGTGCATGTGTGTGTGTTTCTGAGTGTGTCCGTGAGTGTGTTTCTGAGCATGTGTGTGTGTGTGTGTGTGTGTGTGTGTGTGTGTTTCTGAGTGTGTTTCTGAGCATGTGTGTGTGTGTGTGTGTGAGTGTTTCTGAGCATGTGTGTGTGTGTGTGTGTGTGTGTGTGTGTGTGTGTGTGTGTTATTGGCCAAATTCTTTTTGCTGCAGCGGAGCAGTGACAAAAGGCTAACAAAGGAGGCGTGACTGTCTGGCCGAGTCTGTGTCAACATGCAAAATATGACACGCCGTCATGTTTTCATACGCACACAAAAAGACGCACACAAAAAGAACGGCGATGTCTTTCAGTTTGGAGGCTAATGGTCTGCTGGGGGAAGGAAACAGGACTTTTCTGCAGTCACACTGAGCAGTCTGTGGAGATGAAAGGATGTACATGGCAAACACACAAAGGGGGAAAAAAACAGACAAACGAACATAGGCAGCAAACACACAGGCACCACAAACCTTAGAATTAATGTGTGTGACCAAGTCTGGCCAAACCGGTGTTCACACTAATGAATCAGTTCATCTCTGTCAGTTCACACACACTCAGCTGCCATAACGTTTACCCTCATACGCAGGACGCACTATAGTCAACACAAAGGAAAGGCCTTAAATAGCCGCTATCTCTCATAGTGTGCATTACATGTTTTGGGGGGAAAAAAAGTGTCAGTTTTACCACATCATGTTATGCTATTCTACACCCCTGCCCCACTTTTTCTCCCCAATTGTATCCGGCCGATCACCCTACTCTTCCGAGCCTTCCCGGTCGCTGCTCCACCCCCTCCGCCGATCTGGACTACCACATGCCTCCTCCGATACATGTGGAGTCGCCAGCCGCTTCTTTTCACCTGACAGTGGGGGATCATGCTATTCCACCCCAGTTCCCCCTCTCCCCTGAACAGGCACCCCTGACCGACCAGAGGAGGCGCTAGTGCAGCCACCGGGACACACCCCCCACATCCGGCTTCCCACCCGCAGACACGGCTAATTGTGTCCGTAGGAATGCCCGACCAAGCTGGAGGTAACACGGGGATTCGAACCAGCGATCCCCATGTTGTTAGAGAACGGAATAGACTGCCACGCTACCTGCACGCCCTATTCTGCAGTTCAAGCCTACACCATTTGGTGGTTCATCCATGATGAACTATATGTATTCTCATGCAGTATGTAATGATAATTCATATGAACAGTTACCAGCCTGTCTTTACTTTTCTGGTCGTCTATCTTTACATTTCTGGTCGTCTACCTTTACTTTTCTGGTCGCCTATCTTTACTTTTCTGGTCGTCTATCTTTACATTTCTGGTCGTCTATCTTTACATTTCTGGTCATCTATCTTTACATTTCTGGTCATCTATCTTTACATTTCTGGTGGTCTATCTTTACTTTTCTGGTCATCTATCTTTACATTTCTGGTGGTCTATCTTTACTTTTCTGGTCGCCTATCTTTACATTTCTGGTCATCTATCTTTACATTTCTGGTCGTCTATCTTTACATTTCTGGTCATCTATCTTTACATTTCTGGTGGTCTATCTTTACTTTTCTGGCCGTCTATCTTTACATTAGTTCAGAATAGAGACGAAAGACAAAAACAGACGTGTTATATGCGGCTCTGGACCAAAGTATTTGTAGGACTTTGTTACGGGCACAGTGTGCATTACTCTCATGTATGTGTTTCAGTAAAATACATCAGAATCACGTTTATTGGCCACGTAGTTTTGCACATACATGGAATTTGACTCCGGTTGCGTGGTGTCGCAGTGTACTTAACATAGCATAACAACGCCACAACACAACAACCTTCAGATATACACACAAGGATTGACTTATAGAGGTGAAATAAGAGGCGATAAAGTGCAGTGGTGTGGAGACATGACTAATGGACAGCTTTTGCTCGTTCAACAATCCAGCTGCCGTTGACCTTGACAGGACTAGGTGACGTGTCTGTACCGGCACCGGCTACTGGGCGGCTGTGAAGACTCGGGTGGGGTTAAGCGCTACAGACCAGCAGACGTCTTTCCACAGATCTCCCAACGCAGTCGGCGCACGTGCCTCCGCTCACAAGCCAAAGCAGCGGCAGGGTCAACGACACTAACGACGCAAGTGGAGAGACGAAGATGAAACGTGAGGATACCTGCGAGCGACTGAACAGTTTCCTGATGCGCATCACCGTCGCGTCCGAAAAGCAACCCGTTTCCATCCCATACCTCGTCTCTCGTCCCACACTAATGGGTAGGGATCCTATGTGGTGGGGCATCTTTTATTCACGACCAATTGTTTGACACGTATTTCACTTTCTTTTTGGGGTACCAGGGCAGGAACACGTGGCAGGTAGAGCTTTAAGTCTGAAATCTGGTCGGAAAAGTGTACTTTTTTTTTTTTACCCTGCGTTTCTTTGGTAACAAGGCCGACGCGTTTGACAGCCCTGAGGGTGCTGAACATCGCCTTCAGTCCTGCTGATCTCATTACCAATGGAGAACACGGGTCCTGTGGCTGCTCCGTGTGAGGGGGGTGGAGGATTTGGGTATCCGGAGATGAAGTATAACGCCACATTAAAGAGCTTCTGAAAAGCATTTAAAGTATCCCGGAGCAACCACGCGTGGAGCAGGGGGGACCAAAACAGAACGCCAAAATAATCAGCCGTCCTCCCTCCCTACTGCTTCTAATCTCCATGACATTTCAGCGCCGACGCTGATAAAGTCCATTAAAGTGAAGTTATTACACCGAGACCTGACACACTTGGCCTCTAAAGTTCAGGCGGTGTTTCACCTCACACATCATCGCCGAGCTGACAGCCAAGAATAATGTGCAGCACATATGGGAGCGCTCTGACACGCGAGACGGCAAAGCTGCTTGGTAAACAGCCGGATTTGAAGAGGAGAATTTGTGAATTTGAACAAGAGACTTCAGCAAAGAATCCGACCTTAATTCAACTGTCCTTTTTCTGAAACATGCCGCGGAATTCAACCACAGTGAAAAGGTACAGACACCGTACTGTCTACCGTGTGTGTAGACAAGCACAGTCACTTGGCGCTTGTCCTGTACGCAATGCAAAAGTCAGTCCAATATAAGCATGCAGTGTCTCACAAACACACACCTTTTTTTGGGGGGGGGGGTGTTACCCCCTTTCTTCTCCCTAATTGTATCCAGCCAATTACCTCACTCTTCCAAGTCATCCCGGTCTCTTTTCCACCCCCTCTGCCGATCCGGCGAAGGCTGCAGACCACCTCATGCCTCCTCCAATACATGTGGAGTCGCCAGTTTCACCTGACAGTGAGGAGTTTCGCCAGGAGGACGTAGCGCGTGGGAGGCTCACGCTATTCCCCCCAGTCCCCCACAGGCACCCCGACCGATCAGAGGAGGCGCTAGTGCAGCGACCAGGACACATACCCACATCCGACTTCCCACCCGCAGACACGGCCAATCGTGTCTGTAGGGACATCCGACCGAGCCGGAGGTAACACGGGGATTCGAACCGGCGATACCCGTGTTGGTAGGCAACGGAATAGACCGCCACGCTACCCGGACGAACACACACCTTTTTGTGTAAACACAAGCGGAGCCTTGATGCCGTCGAATTCAAAGCAAGCCTCATCCCATTCGGCTGCACCTGATGTGAAGTGGGACCCCGATTAACATTCACATCATGAGCCTCTTGGCTACTTTTAAAAAAGAAATGCCAGGTCATTATAGATCGCAACTTTTGCCAGGGTGATATGAATACATGAAATCTTTATTACCCACAAGACGGTGCAGCAACAGAGAAAAGACACCTTCAGAATAATTCCATTTCCTTTCTTTTTCTTCCTGTTCTACTGGTCAGATCAGATAGGTTTGCTCCCCCCCACCCACCCCCACACACACCTCTCCTGGCTTTTTTGCTTCCTAGAGCCGTCACATCAGGGCCACTGCCTGATTACATTAGGGCATGATCAAAGTTCTAGGATCAAGAGAGTGTACACAGGAACCTCATTTCTCACCGTGCGGGGATTAAACCCCCACCAACATCTCTTCCTCCGCTGGCAGAGTCGCCCCGGCACCGGGCCGAGCCCCACAAGCTCACACAAAGACTCCCATTGTCTGTCGGTGGGAGGACGGCGGGCCCCTGAACCTGCTGTAATCTGAAGGACAAAATACGCAGGGAGAGAAATCTGTGCTCCGTATGCTGGGCCGAGATGGATGATGGGACTGATAGAAATGGAGCGTGAATTGCTCGGTGTGATCAAAAGATTTATTTTTTCTTAAGCGCACGAGCGGCGTGTTGCAGCAGTAAGCTCCAGCGCTTCCCCGTCTTGAAGGGGAGTTATGTATCCAACCTGTATTTTTCTACAACTCAATAACGGCTCTGCTACGCTGAGCAGTCACACCTTAAATGCCATGGGAACTATACAAAGTAAATTGCACATCGAGTCCAACGCCAGTAAAATCCAGTTTAACTGCCTCTACTGCATGAAGTGTACAGTAGGTGGTTTAATGTTTGGTTTCTATAATTATACCACCAAGAATACAATACAGCTGCAGCGCAGAAAAAAAAATCCTCTCAGTTGAATAGGGATTATGGTACTACAACTACACTAGAGGCAGACACACATTTTTATCAACATCCACATAGTTTCCAACGTCACACATGTATTTTCTAAATATGGCCATTCCACCCTATGGTATGATATTAACCCCATAAATGTAGGGGTATTTCAAAAACCATGAGGGAAAAAGAAACGCATCTAATTCAACGCGCCATAGAGTCACTTGGGGACGTCATTAGCATACCAACATTAGCCTTTTTCCAACCTGGCTCGGTGCAGGTGCAAACCAATAACCGTCGCCATCCAATAACGCTAAATGCTGTTTGCAGAGCTACACTGAGGAGGCTGTGTGGGATACAGCGTTGGAGGTCATCTGTCAGATACACCACCCAGACGCAGCAAGGACACAGGCTCGGATGTGAAGATCGTTAGCGCTGGGATTGTTTTGGGGCCCGCGCATGAACAAATTCACTCGCAAGTTTCTTCTTTCGTGGATATTACCGAAAAAGAGCTAAACGTTCTTATATCAGACAATCTAAAAAAAACCCCAAAACAAACCACAACCAAAATGCAGAACGTGGCACCGCAGGTTGCTAACTATGCATATCTAAAGGTTAGGGATCACTGTGAATTAGGTGGTGGACGGGGCTCTTCACAGAGAACCCTGCTACCGACGTCTGCTGCCCTTGTCTTGTGTAGTTTGCTGCTCTGCTGAGCGTGTTTACTTATCCGTGGGAAGCAGGATCAAGGGGAATGGCGTGTCCGTGGCACATGTAACAAAGACAGGCCAACAGCGGGGGCCGTTTTGCTGGGGCCGATTCATCTCAAATGTGGCAATCTTTCAAAGTTTTTCCTTTCTTCATCTTCAGCATCCACCAGATTCCCCCCGTCTTCCTGTTTGCGTGACTTTAGGTAATAATCTCTGGCTCGTACCTAGTTAAATTTAGCCTGCATAGTGCTCTGCACCTGTGCACTTCCTTCAAGCCTGTCTGCAGTCCGGTGTTGTAACACGTGGAGGTAATCTGTGAACAAGCACGCACCTCTAACAAGAGGTGGGGTAGAGAAGTGAAGCAAATGTACCCGATTTTAAATGTCAAATGTACTTAACTATGCGATCACCACTAAGGGTAGTTCTCAATTAAAACTACTTAATTTTGAGTCCTCAGGCAGTTTGCAAAAACATACTCGAGCACTACTTGTTGCTAAATCAAACATTTAATCCTTACACTGCTTGAGGGAACATTTCTATGTTAAATAATGCCTTTTAATTGCCAATAATGTTGACCCCCCCCCCCAAGACCACAATGAAAAAAACAAAACAAAACTTTGTTACACGGACTTGCCAACTTGCCCATTGCTGATCATATCCTGTGCATTTCCATGAAATCTTAACTGCACACAGGAAGTGACGTATTTTACACGTTTATAGACTATGAGTTATCTAATATTTATATTTATGCCATCTAAATCTAAATCAATTACTCAAGCGACATGAAATGAAATGTTGTGAATTGCAGTCAGATAAAACAGTGTGCCGCTCCGTCCGCATTGGTCAGATATTTCTGTAAACAGCTTCAGAAATTCACAAGTTTGGGGTGGGTTTTTTTTGTCTTTCCCCCCCCCTATTTTTCTCCCCAATTACCCTATTTTTCAAGCCGTCCCGGTTGCTGCTCCACCCCCTCTGCCGATCCTGGGAGAGCTGCAGACTACCACATGCCTCCTCCAATACATGTGGAGTCGCCAGCCACTTCTTTTCACCTGACAGTGAGGAGTTTCGCCAGGGGGACGTAGTGCGTGGGAGGATCACGCTATCCCCAGCCGAGCAGGCGCCCCGACCGACCAGAGGAGGCGCTAGTGCAATGACCAGGACACATACCCACATCCAGCTTCCCACCCGCAGACACATCTGTAGGGACGCCTGACCAAGCCAGAGGCAGCACGGGGATTCGAACCAGCGATCCCCGTGTTGGTAGGCAACGGAATAGACTGCCATGCCACCTGGATGCCCAAATTCACAAGTTTTTGTGGTCTAAAGCAACCGATTGTCCTTCGTCACTCTGTCCACTTGGGTTGAGTGTTTGGGTTTGATGTGTAATTTCGCTGATTGAGGCCCAGTTAATGGCAACAGCCTACTGAAACCCATGCACGACTGACGAACAGAGCCTTAACCCTCATCCCCTTCAAACAGCTGCAAATAACACCTGAATCCACTTAAAAACTGATAAGAAGATTACAAACATCATCAATATATAATTTTGTGTTTTAATAATAACAAAAAAAAGTCAATGATAACATATGGCAACATTTTTGATATCCTTTGCAAGGTAAATCAGCATCTTAAAACTGCAGCTTTGTTGCCTGCTAGAAAGAAACGACGACGACCAACAGGGATGACCACTCACTCACACGTTTAGTCTCCACAACTACAACTGTGCTCATGTTGGTGTTGGTGGTTGGCTAGCTGCCTATTGCGGTCCAGTTTGCCAAGTCAACCAGCAGCTGAAATTGCTGAAACAAACATCAATAAAAAGACGGCTCTGCCAGACTCTATGAGGGAGTCTCGTAATCCATATATAATTATCAAACTAATCGTTGACAGGGAGGGGGAACACTTCCGACACCTTTCATATCCACAGGAAGACACATCGGAGTCCTTTTCTCATTCTGTACACAATCTGTACACCTACGTGCACCGTCTAATCAGATGCTAATCAATAGCAACTTGTGCCGCTGTGTGAAAGACGGAGGCTTTTTATTTATTCAGTTAGCTCCTCTGTAAACAGGCCAGGTCTGGTGAGATCAGCAGCTCCCACATAACCTGCATCGGAGAGAGATGCGGTCAAAGGTGACCTCTCTGTAATGCTAGCTTCTGATCCATTTCCTTTCTTTGAAGTGGGCTCCAAAAGCAGGAATTTTAATAATTCAAAGAGGTTTGCATGGAAGTTGCTATTGTTGCATGCAAGTCATGCAGAGAAGACCTTTAACATGTGATTATTGTTCTGCTGAAGCTAACCGTGATTCTCCTACTGTGCATCTACCCAACATGTAAATATACTGTGGTAAAGCAGAAATCACGATGTGCCATGTCACAACTGCTTCCTACTAGCTTCCTGTCTGAAGTGTATTTGTGTGAACCCCCACAATTAAGATGGGCTGTGCCCCCCCACTATTGAATTGAGTTACACCTTTATGTAGGACAGCTGAATGACTTCATTACAAGCCGAGTGAGACGGCCAGGTAATGAGGCAAATAGCAGTTTGAATTTGGACCACCGCAGCAGCAGGAGGGCTGAACCGAGGGGTTGGATCTCATTTAGCTCCTGAGCCAGCTGCTCCATCGCAGCGCAGGACAGCGAGGGATGCATCTAATCTCTGGTTTCCTGCCGGGCTCATTGAGTTGCACTTTGAGTAGAAAGTGTCTTTGCCAAAGGGGCGTGGCACCTGTATTCAAACCAGCCTTCTGCGGGCTTTACGAAGCTCTGTCCAGTGTGTAGTCGTAACACAATCACGCCCGCTACTACTATCGATCTGGCTGCTGGGCACTTCCACTGGGGCAGCCTAATGGTCAACCTCACATTGAGCCCTTGCCAAGAGATATGATGA
The DNA here is from genome assembly GCF_029633865.1 of Lampris incognitus. Lineage (NCBI taxonomy): Eukaryota > Metazoa > Chordata > Actinopteri > Lampriformes > Lampridae > Lampris > Lampris incognitus. The sequence goes on from NC_079221.1 coordinate 38,360,267, forward strand.
TGATAATCGTTACGCTGATATTCAGCAACACAAGAGATTTACTCCTGTGGCTTCCTGTATAGCTGCAAACTGCATTTTGGCTCAGGGGACCATGTGGGTGTTTATCCATTTGTCACACTTCCCTAAAAGTCCCTCAATGTCATGAAAGTTAATTATTTACCACAACCTAAATGCATCAATTAAATGTCAGGTTTTTTTTTGGGGGGGGGGCTTTTGGAAAACATATTTGATAGGTCTCGGGGGATGGCTTTCATCATAGCATATACACTAATTAAACGTTAACATCCTTTAAATTCTTCGTGGAGGAGACACTGTGAAGGTCAGAGACGGAAGGAAAAGAAGCAGAGTGATTTGTGAGCGAAGCCCACTGACATTTAATTCTTCCGTCGGACTTTCAACTTCTGTTTGGAAGCATGTAATTACCCCCCTTTCTTATTGTCAAAGAGAATGTCAAGGACACACGTAAACACCAGCGGGGATGACATACCTCATTACTGGTCATATTTATTCATAGGGTTTATAATTGATAAAACATTTAAAGGGGCATGATGCTCACTACATATATTTTTCATCTCGTTGTAAGGTCAAACAACCGTAACTTGCTCTTGTCTAATTATAGCAGCATCGTTTAGTCTCCCATCAGATCAGATGGCATGCAAACACAAAATCTATGCAGGCAAACAACTGGCAAATTTAAAACAAGATTTCCTTGCATTTTAAAAATTTCACACGTCCTGTGAAAATGATCTTTGTGAATGCAATTTTTTTTTTTTGGAGAACATAGAAAGTGCAACAAATATCTGCTAGAACATGTAGTTTTCATGACACTGGGTATTGGAAGCAGCCAGAACACTTCCCCCAGCCCACAGCAGGGCAACACAAAGACAAAAACACATATCCAAAAAATACAAGAACACACATGTCCAAACTAACACATATATCCAAACCAAAAAAAAAAAAAAAAAAACACTGTTCAAGGGAACGAACACCAGCCAGGATGACTGTTGGAACTGACGGTCTGCATGGGCTAGCAGTTAGCTTAGCCTGCCCCGCTTCTCAAAATGGGACATCCGCGTCCAATATCTACTCTATTATTATTATTATTATTGTTATTATTATTGGCTTGTCCACACGAACACAGGTATTTTTGAAAACGTAGCTTTTTCCATGCATTATGGCAATTCATCCACACGCAAACTGCATTTTAGGTCACTGAAAACAGACCTTTTTCAGTGTTGATGTGCAGACAGGGAAAAGAGTTGTTGGCTTGTTGTTGGCTTTTTTTCCAGGCTTCTGATTGGCTGACATGGCTTTAGGGTTAGTATATTGCCCCTGTTGGTTTGGCATGCTCTTGACAGTGCATTCGTCATGTGAAGTAGCATGTGTTTTTGTGTTTTCTTTTGGACAGAGATTTTTTCTAAACAGTGCTTGTATGGACGAGATTTTTTTTTTGAGAACAAAGGAGGAAAACCCCAAAAGTACCCGTGTACGTGTGGACTGGACATACATATGTCAGGGCTGGCACCAACAGTATGTGAGGGCCACGAGGAACAAACTTTCACCTATATAATACCTGTTACACATGCAGACAAAATAACTTTCACCTATATAATAGCTGTTAAACATACAGACAAAATAGCCTTCACCTATATAATACCAGTTACACATGCAGACAAAATAGCCTTCACCTATATAATACCTGTTACACATGCAGACAAAATAGCCCTCACCTATATAATACCTGTTACACATGCAGACAAAATAACCTTCACCTGTATAATACATGTTACACATGCAGACAAAATACCCTTCACCTATATAATACCTGTTACACATGCAGACAAAATAGCCTTCACCTGTATAATACCTGTTACACATGCAGACAAAATAACCTTCACCTATATAATACCTGTTGTGCATGCAGACAAAAAGACCGCACATGTGAAAAAAAAATGTTTTCAAGTATTCAAAAGAAGCTATAAGGTTATTTCAAATAACAAAGCACACATTTTTTAAGTTTAAAAAAGGAAATAACAAAACATTAGGTATTCAAACTTGCTGAATATATCAATGATACCAGCTCAACTTGGCTCCTTCTTAAGGAGTTTAAGAAAAGTCATCTGGTGTCATCATCATCATCATCACCAGAGCTGGTGTTAAGTGTGTACACACAGACAGGAGTAAATGGTATGGAGGTGTTTGTCACAAAATGCAAAATACTTGAATGTTAATGGCTGAAAGACACAAATATATATATATATATATATATATACACACATACACACACGACCTAATTTCCGTGCACTTGTACTACTTTGCTGCAAGATGTAAAACTTTACAAGCTGGGTTGTGTGTTCAGTGTGGATGCTGACCTCCCTCAGTGCTATTGTATGCTGTATGTAAGTGGCAGCAATCAGGATTTTTGGTTCATTTAAAAATTAATTTCAGATATTATCAGGAGGATTTTTTTTTTTAATTTGCTATACCATTTGGCCACGACCAAGACAAACGACTCAAAAGGCATAGGAATCCACTGGTTGTTGAACGTACAACAGTGGCAGCTGTACAATTATGGAAAAACACCTCTGGAGCGTGGTGCTTCTACGTGTATGTATTATACATATGTAGAATGACGCTTCAACTGATATGATGACTCCTGAAACACGGAACCAGAAGTGTTTAAAATTTAAGCTAACATCTCCAGTCTAGACAGGACCATATGGTAGAAACCACAGTACAGGGTGATGGGTCCCCTTATCACGCAACACTCCTCAGACTTACATGTTTACTAGAGGCTGCTCTATCTCTTTTGGCTTTTGCAATGTCTTTTAAATCGTTTTACTTTACCCCCATTTGGTTACAAGGGTAATTTTCCATTTATGTCCTTCATTCCAGGCTGCATGATCTCCTTCCTGCAGGGCTCCCATGCTACAGCGTGTGCTCCTCTACAGCAGACCGTGACGGCTGTGCGATCGGCCCATCATCAGAGCAGGTAAACCTGTGTTTGGATGCTCTCAGGGTATCTAAATCGAAACTGAGAGCTGGGCGAGTGTGGTACATACGAGAGTATTAATTGTTCACATTTCTCATGTTTTATTAATGCACTACAATGGAGTCGTACACACATGGGGAAAAGGGTAGCAGAGGCCGAGCTCACATATAATATTTAATGACAGTCCCATTAGAACTTAATTTGCAAGTAAAGTCTTTTATTGGAAGGCAATCTTTTCCCCATTTTTAAAGACCGCACGACGGGATACGACAATATCTGGGGGACATATCTGCATAATGCATCTCCCCTCAACTTTGAGAATGAAATAATTTGATCTTTCAGCCCATGACGATAATGTAGTAATGAAAACTTTTGTTACCCTCAAACTATACTAAAGGTATGCCCATATCGTCACCTCTCTTTATAGCAAAAAGATAAGATATGAGTAGAGGCTGTTTGATGCATCATTACCTGTCAACAGCAACAACAAAAACAACAACAAACACCAAATTCACTGTCTTACTGGTTGTAACATGTTGCAACAAAAACCATTTGTGTCTAAACGTTTTTAGACTGCAGATATAGTGTTACTGCTCAAAAGCATTTAAATTTTAAATATATATATATATATATATATATATGTACTTTCAACTAATTTTAATACCTTTTCTTATTTTTGAAAGCCATGTAAAACATGTTTCAGGGATACAAATTCGATATAATATAACCATAATGATAATAATGATGATGATATAATAATAATAATAATAATAATAATAATAATAATAATAATGCCCTAATGACAGCAGAGAAAACCATAATACAGTATTTAAGTTTTCAAATATATTACTTCGGCATGAAAACACACACACACACACACACACACACACACACACACACACACACACACACACACACACACACACACACACACACACAAAAATATAAAATTCTCACAGCATCTACACAGTTAGGAAAAAGTTTAGTAATGTTCTATTATGTCTATGGAGCTGTTAAGGCACTTGTCCGTTAAGTCTCTAAGAAGTCAGATCCAGGACCGAGGGCCCCTGCTGGCCGGGGGGACTCTCTCGCGGGGCAGCTGTGTTAATCGGAGCAATAGGTCTCCTTCCTGCCGGATCAATGTCAGCACAAATTTCAGATTGCTTTCCTGATGTGTGCCAAGTTATCTGTGATTCAACATTAATAGGTTATTGAACGAAGCCGGCGTTTAGGGAGCAGGGCCGTATTTCACGTTATTGACAAATGCACACAATTTTCTCATTAGCATACATTAGGAAAAACCGGAATGAATCTTGACAACACCATCCGGGAACAAGGCTTACACTCACTCACACACACACACACACACACACACACACACACACACACACACACGTGTTTAAACAAACGGTGGGTTCGTATTCGTATGAGAGGCGGACACATGGAATAAAGCCGGTGTGTACAGCGTGATACAAATTACACCTGGGAAAAAAGCTTGAGCATCCCCAAGAAACACCACATGTCAGGGAGGAGGAGGAAATGGGAAGAGGCGACAGGAGCCTTTTTATGTTTCAATAAAATATTCCATTATAAGCAATGGAAAACAATACACGGCACCGTCCTAAATGTTGTGGCCCTCGGTGCGTCGCTCCCTTCCTCTGTCATAATGTATTAATTCACACCTCCGGCATAAATACTTTCACACATTTGCTGCACATTTAAGTACTGTACCGTCTTGCTAGGTAGGCCTAAGGAGTCCAGCTAGCATAACAAATTAGCAGCGAGGCTATGGCATATCACGGCATGCTGTTGCTGTGCATGCATTATTTGTTCCCCTCATATTCCTTTCGCAGTGACAGACAAATGCAGAGACGCACTAACAAGCGGGTAAATACTTGCACTAACATATGAACAGACATATTTTAATACGCGTGATTCTATTTTTCTTCCCCCAGCTGGCTCATTTCACAGCGAGGTATTTCCTCAGACAACCCCCCCCCCCCTTTGGTGAAATGTCACGCGTGGATGACAAAATGAAAGATGGCAAATCAAGAACGGCGTGCCAAATCTCATGACATTTCAGAGCATCTGAAGGTCAAGTGGTTTGTCAACATTGGCGTGGCGTGACAACAGGCTGCCTTCCAGGTAAGCACGTTACACGCAGGAGCATTCTGGGGGAAGGGGACACTTTGAAAGTGGGACATCGCTCTGTAGGTTAAGCTGCCTCATGCAACTAAAGCATGCGGTGAATATCGTTCATAGTGTGTCGGTCACTTGTCCCTTTGTGTTGTATTTGGGGGTGCTGTTGTCCCTGGCATCTTGAGGACCTTGAGGAGATTCTATCAACACGCTTGTTTATTCCTTCCAGTGCTAAATAAACTATCAAAGACATAACCCAAGGCCGCTCTGCAGCAAATGACTGCAATAATGGCCAGCAGGAGGCCAGGGCATTAGCACGGCATTAGCTTGAATTATTCAGCATTCACCAACATAGCATATCATTCCATAAGCTAGGTGTACATTATTAACTAGTGTAGAATTATGTCACTTATTTCCCCTCGCTATAACCATTACAAGGCAGGAAAAACAAGAGCGGGATGAGGGTGCTTTGGTTGTTGGCTCGCCCTCAGCCACCGTGAAGCCATTTGACAATTCGTGGCAAGTTTTTCCCAGGGGGGAGGGCGTGAGGTATACATTACCAGACACCATCACGCATGAGGGTTGGCTCAAACAGCCTCCACCGCAGCCCCCATTCCATATGGATATGGATTCAGACATAATCTCACACCTGTCATAACACCTTAATGTTCATGTATTGTAGGTCAAACCCGGTCTGAATCGATATTCGGAGGCAGGAGAAGAGAAGGGAGAGATCCATGTTTGCTAGGACAGTGCGTTTTTGGTGTTTGGTAACGTCCTCAACTTTGTGAAATATCATAAAAAGCAAGAGGAACAGCCAAGTGTGTGACATTAGACGGGATTTGAAATAAGGGCCGACTGTCCAGCCGAGCAGACAGACTCCGGCCTCGTGTTCCAACGATGCCAGGGGTAAATATTTGCTTTGACATTTGCACTCCATGCAATTTCCTTTGGCTCAATGGCATCCCAATGACATTTCCATCCAAGTCATAGTGGCCCTTATTAGAGATGTGTTTGCCAGAAATGGCACATATGTTTGAATTTTCAATGTAATTAAGCCGTATTGGGGAAAAAAAAGATGGAAAAGCAAAAATCCATTATCTTTTGTGGCCTAAAAGCCAGCTTGTTTAATTTTTCACCAGCGTTTCCGCTAATGTATTCAGGAACTATGAAACAAGGCAACAAAAAAAAAGAGCTCTCAGCGGCTGCTAAGAAGACGAGGACGTGATTAGAGGACGCTTCGCCAGAGGCTTGCACAACAGTGTCTATCTTAAGAACAAATGCATTGTAAATGCTGTTTACTTGCGCGTCATCTTGTATTTGATAATTTCAACAACCTTTTGGGGGGAAAAGGAGACAGAAGGTATTGATCGGGATTGGGGGCGAGATAAACACTTATCCAAACAGATACCTTGCTCTCAAGATTAAACTCTTGCCCAACTCCAGAAGCATTAATAATTGCGGCGAGGACGGAGCCCAAAACAGCAGCATAAGATAATTAGTCACACCGCGGCTGAAATGGGGAGGGCAAAGAAGCAATCTGACTGAGGGATGGATCGATCCCTGCTGTGGGACGGGCAACAAGTCAGTCGCTGTGATCAATCTTGTGAGCCGAGTCCTTCGTGCTGTTTGGCAGACTCTTGCCCCGTGTGATTGCATGCAGAAGCATTCCATCTCACATACAAGTCATTTTCCCTTCTCGCCTGCAAACACACGCGTGTGAATGAGTGGACGTGCACACATCGCTACATTAACACCACCTACAGCTCTGGCTGGCTACTTGTCAAATGGAGACAAATGTCTGTGTGAGTGAAAGACTCCGGGGGGTGGGGTAGCACCATGGCTTTGCAAGCCTTCATTGTTGACTTAAAAGCCATGCCCCCCCCCCACTTTTCTCCCCAATTGTAACCGGACAATTACCCCACTCTCCCGAGCTGTCCCAGTCCCGGTCGCCGAGCCAGGGAGGGCTGCAGACTACCACATGCCTCCTCCGATACATGTGGAGTCGACAGCCGCTTCTTTTCACCTGACAGTGAGGAGTTTCACCAGGGGGACGTAGCGCGTGGGAGGATCACGCTATTCCCCCCCAGTTCCTCCTCCCCCCTGAACAGGCACCCCGACTGACCAGAGGAGGCGCTAGTGCAGTGACCAGGACACATACTCACATCCGGCTTCCTGCCCGCAGATACGGCCAATTGTGTCTGTAGGGACGCCCGACCAAGCCGGAGGTAACACGGGGATTCGAACCGGTGATCACCATGTTGGTAGGCAACGGAATAGATCGCTACACTACCCGGACGCCCGTTATAAACCATGTCAAAATTTCAGATTCTCCTCATCACAAGCGGTCCAAACCACGGAGCAGTGAAACCGGCTTAGGGATGACAGGGAAGGGGAAGCTCCCCCAGTATAAACTGTTTGCACAGCAGCGTTATCCAGTGGCTGGCCACAGGTGGGCTTTATCTGATTAGGTGCTGGTGATGCATAACAGCAGGAGCAGCCGACCAGTTGGACGGTAATTCATCTCCCCTCTGTTGATATGCTGGAGGAGGAGGAAGAGGAGGAGGAGGAGAGCGAGGAAGGACCGGGGTGGGGCTTGAGTGGGTTACATCAACGGTAGTCCCCGCATAGCCTGAGGATCAAGCACCAATTGGGACCGGAATACGTAATTATAAGAGCTCTCGGGGTGGAAAAGATGTGTCTGTGTCTCACTTTCTGTGTGTGTGTGTGTGTGTGTGTGTGTGTGTGTGTGTGTGTGTGTGTGTGAGAGAGAAAGAGAGAGAGAGAGGGTGAGCGAGAGAGAGAAAAAGAGAGAAAGCGAGAGAGAGAGAGCATGAGACAGACAGACAGAGCGACAGAGACACTGACAGAGAGAGCGACAATAGAGACTGACAGAGAGAGAGAGAGTTTGTGGGGTGAATGAGTCGGGTAATAACATTTTGCGTTGGTGCTGAGTGATGGGTGTGAATCTAGAGCGGAGGTGCATGAGTGTGTGTGTGTGTGTGTGTGTATCAGATATCTGACAGCATGCTAAGCTGCGGGGAACACCCACCGCAGTGGAACTGTATACAGCTAATTGACAGGCTGTTTGAGGCAACGCTCCAGATAGCCAGTCACTTTCACGCTCCCCGGGCCTCGGTCTCCTCGCCAGGGGAAAGCGGGCGGTCAGACGGGCGAGGTTGTGCACATGTGTGTGTGTGTAATGGGTTGGGGGGGGCAGTGGCGTGTGGAGCGTGCAGACGCTGAACCCATCAGGGATCCGGATGTCGCTCTCACAGTCATCTGCTCATGTGTAGCACTCTCCGAGACAGACATGTCACCCTGAGAGACGGAGCGGGTGCCAGCTGAACAGCGCCCCCCCCCCCCCCACACACCACCGAACAAAGAAGGAGAGCATGAGGGAAGTTTCAACAGGATGAAACAAAAGCGGAGACTGTGCGCTACACATGCAGGCAGTAAGAAGTCAGACAACACCTTCGCTTATTGGACTCTTGCAGGCTGGTGCTACTAATAGAGTCTATTTTCTGAGGAAAGCTGGTCTATTGTACGAGCAGACCCTTTGAGTCCTCTGCAGACGCTTGCAGGCGACCCTGGCTTGTTCAGCGGGACTAACTCACGCCTTTCTTAGTTAAACTCCAGTAATTCACTTTCTGATGTGAACTCGTTTCCCCCCCCGCCCTTTCATCACGTGATTTTTCTAACGCGTCGAACCAAGTGTTCAATATTTGTTCATTCATCCGTCATTCAAACGCAGGATCGAAGAAGGCGTCCCCCCGACACGTCACTGCTTACCACCGGCTCTTGGGGAAGAGTCCTCCGCGCCAATTCTTTACAGTATTGATTTACATTAATGTGGCCAAAGATTTCATCACAATGTGATAAATGGCGGCGGTGGCGAGATCAAGATCATCTGGGGCCCGTGCCATTAAACATCGAATTATCTATGAAAACACCCTCCCCTCCCTACAAAAGGGGCTTTGGTCTCGGGGAATGACGGATTGCGGGAGAGAGGGCTCTTTAATGGTGTCGCCGTTAGCTCGGGTTTTATAGATCACCCTGTGCACTCGTCCTATGGCCATTGAGTTGACTGTATGAATATATGCAAAAGGGGTCCGTCCTTGCTGAGAGCAAAATCTGATAATGCAGCGGCAAACACAGCTGTGAGTCAGAACAAGCGGCCCAGTGCCTCTGTTTACATGAGCCGGAGGCTTCGCCCGTGCTCCCGCACCGCACCGCACAATACATGAAGAGCCGAGCGGCGAGTGAAATACAAATCTATTTATTCATGGCTTGTTGACTCAGCTTTATCTGCCGCAATTAATCCAAGTCAATAATGTAATCTTTAATTATAAAGAACGCCGTTAGTATCTACATCAAACAATCACAGCGGTCCACAAATGTCGGTAAGAGGAGAAAACAAATTTCTCCGCTGGGCGATTATGTATTTCCATGCACCAAATTAGATCAGCCAGACAATTTTGTTCTTCCAGGCTGCAGAAAAGACTTCCTTCTACTCAGATTTATGTTTATATCGATGCGATGGCGTTACCGAAAAAGCTCAATACGGTGATTGTGACCGTTTCCTGTGAATGCAAGGCTTGTGATTTGAGATGCTGGGCTTCGACCGCACGAGCGACATCAGTCATGCCGGCCCTGATGTGAAGTAACGACAAATCCATGAGAGGTTCTTTGCTGAGAGAACAATATGCAAAACATCACACATGATGGAAGATCTGGTTTACGAAACTGCCTAATGTCAACCGTTATTTCAATTACTTTTCATCACGCGGCTTTCCCAAGAGCGCCACACGGCCATTACCTAAACAAAACATCTGGAGCTCCCGGAATGATCAATCGCAAGCCAGCACAAGCAGCAAGCCAATCTGACGTAGGCCCCGCGAGAGAAAGAGTAATCACCTACAGTATGGATCACTATTTGTTTGTGTGTGCGTGTGTGTGTGTGCATGTGTGTTATGAGGTGGTGTGGGCATATGAACACTTAATGTGATTAATACCATATCACCTATAATCATGGCATCCTTTTATTTTCAGGCTCCTTTTATATTCAAACTTGGTGCACCCATTCATTTTTTATGGGAATCACACACGCATGCACACACACACACACCCATGCAAGGAAGTAAATGCATGTGAGGGCATTTTTATCTGCCCCTCCGATGTTCAGCCTCATATCTGTTAGTGCATTGCAAACCCCCCCTCCCACCACCACCACCACGCCTGGTTCCACAGCTCCCAGTCCCTGCCTTCCCGATATGCTCCCAGTAGTGCTGCCCTAAGTGTGTGTTTGTGTGTGTGTGTGTGTGTGTGTGTGTGTGTGGAGGGGGGTCAGGGGGTTCAACTAAGTGACTTGTCATGTGCGGCGGCAGCAAGTAGCCTGTAACAAATCTAACTGACAGCGTCAAAAAATGCCGATCACGGAGCCCATAGAAGAAGAAAACAGTGTCGGGGGGGGGGGGGTTGTTGGGCAGGATCTTAATCCGTGATGAAGTCATCCCCGGCATCAACGGGTAGCCATGAGAGGTCTGTCTGAACAGCTGACACGGGACAGACATTTCCTGGACATCAGAAGCGGCTGCTAATTGACAAGCTGTTGGGGGGTAGGGGGAGGGGGGGGGGAGTCCGAGTGTCACGGGGTATCCTCATCAAATGTGCTCAGCGCACACTATAAACTTTTTACAGTCATGTTGTCTCGTCACGTCGCGGTCCAACTTTTTCGGCTGCTGGTAGGAGCAAAAACATTTTCATTTGCCAGGTAAAAAGATCAGACAAAAAAAATACAAATAAAAATACAATGTGTCGGGATGTGTTCTTGTGTTAGAGATGATTACAATGTTGCTACATGTCTTTGAAGGCAGATATATATATATATATATATAGGCTACTAGTAGGAAGAAAGATAAAATAACAGATATCTGTCGATACAATGTTAAAGAAACCAAGGGGGGGGGGGAGATGTGATTGCTGCCATTTCTTTGGTCTGCAATATAGCACATCAAAGGTAATGATTTGCAAACCCTGTGATGAAACCGAATCTTTAGGTCTCACGAAGGTGAGCGTATCAGTGTTCAACACAGCCTATTAAGACCCGACAGCCATACTTTATCATCACTAAAGCAATTGCATATTCCTGTTCCTCCTGGAGAGACGGGGGGGAAATCCATCTCTTGCAAGGACAGTGGCTTTAATAAATAGTGCACAGGACACAGACACAAACTCTTTCCCTCTCACTCTCTCGTCTCACACACAGACACACACACACGGCTAAACAAAGACACACACTCTTATGGAAATTGTTTCATTCCTTTTAGTCAATCTGGCTAATGCAAAAATCATGTATGTCTGTCTCTAAATATTTAATCTTAACAGCGGCCAGATTGAAATACAGAGTGGTGGGGCACTCCCTCTCTCCCCTGAAAGGTACGAGAGCCGAAGCAGAAGCAGCCGCTCTGCAATGTCAGATAGAGACGGGGAGAGAGCAGACAGGGACCGAGGGTGGTGGTAAAAGGGGGAGAGAGAGAGAGAGAGAGAGAGAGAGAGAGAGAGAGAGAGAGAGAGAGAGAGAGAGAGAGAGAGAGAGAGAGAGAGAGAGAGAGAGAGAGAGAGAGAGAGGAAGAGAGTCGGCTATTTTAAAAGACTATTTTGTTGCCATGCACTTTCAGCTGCTGGAGTCGGGGGGAGGCATTGAAACCGGTTCCCCGGAAAAGTACACAACCACATACAAGAAGCTTTCCATTTTCTTTTTCCCTGGGAGCAGCCTTTGTTCCATAACATATTAGAATCTGCCACACGCCGAAACCCACGGCTGCAAAAACGAGAAGGAAGGAAAGGAAAAAAAACAAACCCCGTTGCTGCTCAGAACTCGATAAAAGATACAAGCACAATGACTAAGACAAAGCTCTGAAGCTCGCATACAGAATTGTATCCGGGGAACCACATGGTTCTCAGAGATGGCTACCGGAGCACGCTGAGAATTTCAATTATGGTCCCCTAACGCTATCGATTTCCCCCCTTTAACGTTCACGCTTACAGTTTTGTATGAACAAGAACTACCCCGGAGTGACACGCTATTCCTGCAGGTTGTCTGTAATGTGGACAATTTCTCTGAACTAGTTTGACATACTGTGTCCGAGTCCTGACACTGAGGAAACTTGATGGAGACCGTAAGTAACGTGAGAGAAATGGCTCATTACGTGAGAAGCGTACGGCAGCAACTTATTACAAACTTCCTCACTCACCACAGCGAAGTCCTCCACCGAGCAGTTTTGCCCGCTGAAGTTGCAGCTCATGAGCATCTCTTCCAATTGATGCCCCGTCCTGTTGAAGATGTCCTGCATGTCGGGGGCAGGATACTCCAAATCAGTGGGCTTGTGTCCATCCTTGTTTTTCGGCGGCAGACCCGTCAAGTTAGCGAGGTGATAGATGTCGGCATCGGTGAGCGCGGAGAAGCGAAAGCGGTTGATGTTGCAGATAGTCACGGCGGGGAAAACCATCTCGGGGGTCGCCTCTTCATTCAGCGCCGTCACGTGAGGATGCTCCAGGTAAGAGATGGCACACTTTGCCGCCTGGTAGAGGAACAGCGCCAGCGAAGCCAGGAAGGCGAGAGCCCAAAAGGTCTGCCGAATGCCCAGGCGACCGGAGACAAAGATGTGGTTAATCCCGTGAAGAGAGCAGGAGTTGGCAAATCCGGCCAAGTCCTTGGCCGGAGGTGTGCAGCTCTCCTCAATCAGGCTCTCCCTGTCCCCATCCTGCTTTGCTTTCTGCTTCTCATCCTCCTCTGCAAATTTGATTTTGCAAACAAATTCGATAGGCATGGGGGCAGCCAGGTCTGCGTTTGGGTTTTGTTTTTTTGGTAGCAGCTATCAAGCCCTGGATCACTTCCTTCCTTCCTCCTTCAGCGTTTTGTCCTCTGAACAGGATACAACTCCAGAAAAGAAGGAGGGGGGGGGAGAAGAGACAGGAGAGTTTGTTGTTTCTGCTGCTGCTGCTGCTGCTGCGACTGATACTGAAGCTGCTGCCTCCGCCACCACGGCTCGCTGTGACTACAGCACTGCTGCTGCTGCTCCACCGCTACGGCTCTGGATGGTTGTCTCACTACTTGATCAGCGAGCACAAGTCCTGCTTATCAGCAGTAATACAGCTGTCAGAAGAAAAAAAATACACACACTCACGCACACGCACACACATACACCCTTTGCTCCTCCGCTTCAGAGCCACAGATGAAGATGCAGCGTTTTGAGCTGTGCTAAAATAGGCAGAGGGTCACTTAATAATTCATGAGAAGGCAACATTGTGATTATTTCCTCCTCACTGGCATCAGCCCCGGTCACACCCCCACACCCCACCAAGCTCCGCAACACCACCACAATGCTTCCCAAACACAGCCCCCCCCCCCCCCGCCTAATCCCCTTGTTCGGATTGCGCTCCCACTCCTTGACTGGAATAAAGTTGGTGTCAAAGGTTGTTCTGCCAAACATCCGGTGCTTGATGTGAACTGCAGTAGGGGGGTTGGAGCGTGCGGGGGGGGGGTCATCACTTGTTAACACCACCCCCAAATAAAGCCTCAGGAGAACCCCTAATTGGAACAATAATGAGGAGTGAGAGAAGTGGAAATGAGCGAGAGGCAACTCCCGGCGATCAATCGTCTCTTTGGAGCTTTAAAAAAAAAGAAAAGTGAAAGACTATTGATTGAGCTGATGCATCTGTCAGAGATTAAGAGAGGTAGTAGTACAGCGGCCTTGTCTTATCAGGAAGTAATGGTAGCATCGCAGGCTCCAGCACGAATTTGAATTAGTGGATGCCTCCTGATCTGGTCCCCGATGCTGCTAAAGATGTTGAAATAAAAGTATTGATCTGCCCTCGCCCCTATCCTTTACAACCCCTGTCTTTGTGCTGTTAATAGCCCCTTTCCGAGTTGCCAAACAAAATTATGCAAATAGACGAGCCATAAGTGAAATCCCTAATGCATGTTATTTCCCCCTTAAATGGGATTAGTCATGCGGGTCACATCCCGGTGGGCTTGGACATTTGGAGAAACTGCATATTTAAAAGTAAATTGAGACACTTTTAACACACATGCCAAGTCGAGTCTGTTGGAACAAAGGAGGGGTGAAAAAAACCCTGAAATTACAACACTGAAGACCTAAAACCAGAGAGACCCTGCAGTACCCTCTTTCACCTCCTGTTATGTTTTTGGTGACAAGGGGAGTCACCTGTAGAGACAAAGAAAATGTTCTCAAGTGTTAGAAATATTCCCTTTTTCGGCTTCTCATTTAGGATAATATGAAGCGAAGCTCAAAACTCAGGAGTAAAACTAGTCAGGGACAAATAGAAGCAAGAGAAGAAGAAAGCCACTTTAGTTTGTCATTGCACAGGTTACAATGAATGTGTTCTCTACATTTAACTCATCCTATTGTACAGCAGCAGTGGGCAGCTTCAGCGCCTGGGGACCAACTGCAGTTCTTCTGTCCATTGCCTTGCTCAGGGGCACAGGCAGGAGTATTAACCATAACATGCATGTCTTTTTGATGGTGGGAGGAAACCGGAGCACCCGGAGGAAACCCACGCAGACACAGGGAGAACATGCAAACTCCACACAGAAAGGACCTGGGACGGCCTGGGGTTCGAACCCAGGACCTTCTTGCTGTGAGGCAACAGTGGGCTGCTGTGCCGCTCCAGTATCCCCTCCACACACACACAGGCTTGTTACTCCTGTCATGTAGGCTTTTCATGTCGCTGACTTTATGTTCTTCTGCCAGAAAGTACAGATGTCTTATGAGATCGCCTCCTCTGGCTTCAGATAATGGTGCCATGGTTTGGCCATGTCTCAGGTAGACAGAGAGGTCTGCTGCAGATGGACTGTTTTATGTAGGCTCTCCCCAAGGATGCCGGCTTTATTTAAAGTCTCGCAGGAGGGAAGGTGCTCATCATTCAGGTTGGGGGGGGGGGCTCATTGTATGCATGGACGAAATACCAACTGTGAGGAAAAATTTTGCAGACACAACTGACATATGTAAAAAATGTAAAAGAGTGGACTGCATTATATGTGTGTTTCTGAACTGTAACAATACCCAGTCTCCACAACTAGGCAGCATATGTAAGTATACACTCACCAAATGTGCTGTATAAATTAACATTTTCAATATTGTCTTACAATGCAGGACATTGAAAGACAGAATTTTTTAACACAAACGTAGCACTCTCACAGTCCAATCATTACAATATACAATTATACATGTATTAATTTCCAGCCACGTAGAACTTAAATACTTGCTCCTTTACCATTTCAGTAAATGGTGCCATTTATTTACATCTGTGGCGTGTCAGTGGTTTCAGCAACCTGCTGCACTGATGCATGCATTATTCTCAGATCAAAAGGTCCGATGCATTCTCACAGAGACCGGGCCTGGACAAGCGAGACATGCCATACATGCCTGCATGTAACAAACATACTTGTTGCTGGCATTCAAAGCACCAACGCTCACAAATACCACGCATATTACCTCGAGCAATGACATTTCAAAAAACTAATACATCTTATAAACCTTACATAAACTTATCGGCAGCTTGATCTGGAATGTAAACCGCTTGTGGGCAATGCAGAAACACTGTAGTAGATCTGTAGTATGCACTTCATTTAAACTAGGTGTGAATAGAATTACACCTTAAGCACTTACATGCTGAGGCGTTAATACGTTAGCTAATTGTGCAGTTTCGGAGACAGATCGTCTGTTTACATGCTACGGCGCCGTGCTGCTGCGATTTGGTTGCATTGGTATTTTCAATACATTAGTTATTGACAGGAAATGTCTTTGCCTCAAAATGCCAGCCGCGCACTCCAATTTAATCCCAAAGAGGCTGACAGTTAGAACGGCACTCAATTTGACATGTGCCGTCAATCAACCTGAGCTTTCACACTTGTATGTATGTAACTACTGTATATGAGATGCGCATGCTTTGATCAGATGAAGAGGGCTGAATACGTCTGGGCCGCTACGTCAGCAGCAACCTCGCCAGGTACCGCTAGTAAACAGAGGAGCTGGCTCTGTGGAACAGGCTGGGGAAAATGTCAGATTTGCATAAAAGCCACTTGTTTTTTTCGTCGGTGCTTCTTACTCAGCAGCGAGAGGCTGGAGAAGCTTCAGCTGATGGGATTGATACTCGCTCTGTTTTGCTAAGAAAACATGGGAGGTCCCCGCTGAAGGAGAGGTACATTACACTACTATAATGCAAGATCTTGTCAGGGGTCTCGGCTGAGCGAAGCTCCCCGTGTCTGTGCTCTACAGTGAACTTAATCCAGGTGTGACTGGCATGTAGGGTTAAAATCCCTATTTAACCTATCACGTCCCTTTTACGACCTTGGTGCATATGAAATCCTTAAGGTCACAGCTTTCGCCTCCATTACTCTGTTCAGTCCATTTCCAGAAAAAGAGCGGATGTTATTAATAATAATGCTGGATGTAATCCATGTATCTAAGAAGAAGAAGAAATGTGACAAGAGAAGGAATTTATGGGCGTCTGGGTAGCGTAGCAGTCTATTCTGTTGCCTACCAACACTGGGATCGCCAGTTCGAATCCCCGTGTTACCTCCGGCTTGGTCGGGCGTCCCTACAGACACAACTGGCTGTGTCTGTGGGTGGGAAGCCGGATGTGGTTATGTGACCTGGCCGCTGCGTTAGCACCTCTTCTGGTTGGTCGGGGTGCCTGTTCGCAGGGGAGGGGGAACTGGGGGGAATAGCGTGATCCTCCCATGCACTATGTCCCCCTGGTGAAACTCCTCACTGTCAGGTGAAAAGAAGCGGCTGGTGACTCCACATGTGTGGTAGGAGGCATGTGGTAGTCTGTTGCCCTCCCCGGCTCGGCGGGTGGAGCAGAGACCGGGACGGCTCAGAAATCGGGGTGATTGACCAGGTACAATAAGAGAGAAGAGGGGGGAGAACCCCCCCCCCAAAAAAAGAGGGAATTTACAGCCTTCAGACTTACTCTGAATACAGAAAGTGAAGCATATGCGGTGATGTACAGACAGTCTGGCTATGATGCTTTATTGGCAGCACGGTGGCCCAGTGGTTAGCAATGCTGCCTCACACCAAGAAGGTCCTAGGTTCGAACCCCAGGCTGTCTCAAGCTCCTTTGTGTGGAGTTTGCATTTTCTCCCGTGTCTGCGTGGGTTTCTCCCGTGTCTGCGTGGGTTTCCCCCAGGCGCTCCGGTTTCCTCCCACCATCAAAAAGACATGCACATTAGGGGTCAATACTCCTGCCTGTGCCCCTGAGCAAGGCAATGGAAAGAAGAACTGGAGTTTGTCCCCAGGAGCTGCAGCTGTCTACTGCTCCTATACAATGGGACGGGTTATATGCAGAGAACAAATTCATTCTAACCTGTGCGATGACAACCTAAAGTGGCTTTCTTCTTCTCTTGCTTCTATTTGTCCCCGACTAGTTTTACTCAGGAGTTTTGAGCTTTGCTTCATATCATCCTGTAACCTGTATGATAACAAAATAATGTGGCTTTCTTTCTTTTCTTCTTTCTACTGCAGCAGTCAGCGTCACAGTATTTCAGTTAGGCTGCCACATTTCTGATCAATACTTCAGTCAGACAGTCGTCTGGACCCACTCTGAATGCATCCTGTCTGTACACCTTGTAAACACACCGTGTTATATGTAAAAAGTGTTATGCATTAGAAAATATTGATTTACTCCTCTTTCCCGTGGCTAGACACACACTTTGGCACATGTAACACGTATCAATAAAGGAAAATATAACCCGAGGGTAGATCGGCTGAAGACGTCTCACTATTAGTAAGAGATACGAGAGCAGAAATGTCCATAAAGATTACTGTAGGTGTCTAGTTGTATTTCCAGTGTAGAAAAGTGCACTAATACAGGATGATACGGTTCAAGTTCTTTATCTCAGTATGCAAAAGGGATAGATCTCAATAGCAGTTATTTCCCTTTCCTTTTTTTTTTGTACGTGTGAATAATGTTTGAGAAGATGGATCCGGCAGATTGGATTCTCCTCGTGTCTACACTCAGTGAGTTTTTTTGGTATTATTTTAAAGGAAGTGACATTGCCGTTTGTGAGAGGGAGTCGAAGGCGGAGAAGTTACTCGATACTTTGTCAGTGTTTACAGCGACAACGTATCTGATGTAGACAAACGAGTCGGCGGCTTACTTGGATGTTTTGGTACAGAGAAAGCATCGAGTCACACAGCAACGCTGCAACGTACATCAGTAAATTAGATCTAGCGGGTGGAAAGAAAACAAGTTTAGAAAACTGTGTCTACATCAAGGGAGCAAGCTAGGTGAAACGGAAATATAGTTGTTATAATAAGAACTATGAATAATTATAATATATGAATGATGAGGTCACCAACAAATTAGAGAGGATGGATGTTACTTGAATATCGGGCTATATTTGGTAAAGATAGTCATCGTTACATGCCAAGAGACCACAATCAACACACAGCCTTGCTCATAGGCTGTCATCCATGCATTTTTTTTTTTGGACAGGTACAACTGACTTTGCTATGGAAAATCCCACTCAGGAAATGTATATTGATATGGAAATGCCCATG
Organism: Lampris incognitus; assembly: GCF_029633865.1. NCBI lineage: Eukaryota > Metazoa > Chordata > Actinopteri > Lampriformes > Lampridae > Lampris > Lampris incognitus. The sequence goes on from NC_079221.1 coordinate 38,378,987, forward strand.
CAGACCGGCAGTTCTGATAACACCGAGGGCAGTCTGATCGGATGCGAAAGCGGGGCAGGCTAAGCTAACTGTTAGCCCATGCAGACTGGCGGTTCCTATAACACCGAGGGCAGTCTGGCGTTGACTGTATTTTTGCTGTCGTCGTGTGGAGTGCGGGGAGATGTGTCGAGGGTGTCTGGCTGGGGGAGCCGGCGTCAGATCGGCTAAGGGAGCTTGGTCTGCTGCGTCCGGGGGGGCCCAAGGACCACATCCCTGCCCAGAGCTGCGCCCAAAAAAGGAAACACCGAGGGCAGTCTGACAGGATGCGGAAGTAGGGCAAGCTAAGCTAACTGCTAGCTCATGCAGACCGGCAGTTCCGACAGTCATCCTGGCTAGCGTTCGTTCTCCTGGACAGTGAATTTTTTTTTTGTGGATATGTTGGATATATGTGTGGGGCAGCACGGTGGTACAGTAGTTAGCTCAGTCGCCTCACAGCAAGAGGGTCCTGGGTTTGAACCCCGGGGTAGTCCAACCTTGGGGGTCATCCCAGGTTGTCCTCTGTGTGGAGTTTGCATGTTCTCCCCGTGTCTGTGTGGGTTTCCTCCAGGTGCTCCAGTTTCCTCCCACAGTCCAAAGACATGAAGGTCAGGTGAATCGGTCATATTAAATTGTCCCGAGGTGTGAATGTGTGTGTGTCAGCCCTGTGATAGCCTGGCGGCCTGTACAGGGTGTCTCCCCGCCTGCCGCCCAATTACTGCAGGGATAGGCTCCAGCATCCCGCGACCCCGGTTGGGATTAGCGGCTTGGATAATGGATGGATGGAAAATCCATACTAATGCTCAACTCTATCAAAAAATTTATATTTCAATAAATCTAATCCAAAATTCTGTTAATCACAACAGAGGTGAGCTAAATGACCTCTGACTGGCGATTCTGGGCGGGTCAGACTCAAGAGGGGAACATGCAGGGGGGGATTTGGGGGAATTTACTCACTGCTCCGTTCGAATTCACAACACTTCAGCTTTCGTCAGCGTTCATGTCTATGAAAATGCTGAAATGACGAGTGTAGCTTGGGAGGTAACAAATCAGCCTGCATTAATGCTGAAATTGGACATGCCTTGGTTCAGTGGCTTAGTTCAACCTTGGCCAGCGCAAATTCTGCTACCATGCTATAATGGTACATGAAAGTCAGAAGTTCTACTGCCTAATGAGAGCACTCATTATTGAGGTTGTGCTGGCTTTGGAAGGACCATATGGGTACTCATTTTGCTGTCTATGTATGAACATATTGCCCAAAGGCAGGAGCAAATATGGGGAGTCTGTGCAGTGGACTGAGCAATTGCCATGCTTTGCACACCCGAGTGCAAAGAGCAAGGTTCACTGACTTTTTTTTTTTATAGCCCTGAGGACCATTTTTCTGCAAGTACACACACACACACACACACACACACACACACAAACACACACACACACAAAGGGAGTACAGCTTTACTCAACAAAGCAGCCTCTTACTCTTACACACCCTCGGTGTTTTGTTAGAAAAACAGGGATGTGGGTACCAAATAAATTGCGGGGTGATGGAAAGTGCACCTCAAATTATCTCAGTAGACGTGTCAATATGGACACAGAAGCGTACTTCAGTTTGTACTGTGTTGCAGATACCTGGCATCAGACTGATTTAAATAAATACTGCTTTCTCATGCCTACAGAGAAAGGAGAACACACCTGCAATTATTGATCAATTGCTAAATCTAAATACTTTTTTTTTGCTGTTGACAAAGGCCACCTACTAATCAACTTGTCTAATAGGTTTCTGCCTCTCTGGCTGAAGGTCAAGGTCACAACGCTGATCAGACAGAAGCGTTTCCTTATTTCCTTAAATGTGATATTTAGCTCTCTCTCGGCCCACCCTTACATGAAAAATGAACGAAATGCCCCTTTTCCCAACAACCAAGTGTGGAGCAAAAGATGAATGTCAGCGGCTGAATCTTCCCCAACCAAAAGCCATTCATGCGAATACTTCTCAAATATATATGATTTATTGTTAATAATAAATGTCTTTTTTTTTCTTCTCTCTCTAACATCCTCTTAATACACACACACACACACACACACACACACACACACACCAGCTTCCTCTCCTTAAGGCTCGTATTGTCAGGCTTTCTCTGAACAGGCTGCAGCAGGACGAGGCCGTATCGCCAAAGGAAATCACCATTTGTGCTTCGGCTGCTTGCATCTTAAATACAGAATATCAATCTGGCCTTAAAAGAGTATGAGAGCGAACAGCGGGGGGAGGCGGGGGGTCGAATACATCTTTTGTAGGAAACTGCTGTTAAGCTTTTGCATGATGAGAAAAAAAACCCCATATCAGCTTGGCAGTGTGAGTCTATACTCCAGCCAAAGTGGCATGTTGTATAATTGATACTGTATGTTTTGAAGGAGACAGTGTGATTAGGGGGCGAGAAAGGGGGCAGTATTTCAAATGGACACCAACCTTTTCTCCGCCTCCATGAGCGACCCGTTTGGGTTTGATGTCTTGATGCGGCGCGGGGAGGCGTAGTTGCAGGACAGATGCTGACTTGTTATTTGGCTTACAGCCTGTCAGCTTGGAACAGATGGGATGTGGTGGTGGGGGTGGGGGTGAGAGGAGAAACGCCTGGAAGGTACCACTGACCCCTCTTCCCCTCCCCGTCAGCGCCACCAACGACGCAGCACGCGCATCACGGGCCCGACCCATCTTCTGCTGTGACAGGAGCTCACCTGCCAAGCCCCCAACACACACACACACACACAAAACAGGGCATGCTCCCCCGCCAGCTGTGCAGAGCAGCCTGTGCCGGCCGCCCTGCTCAAATCTGAACAAACTGCAGTTTGCTCTGGGGGAAACCTTTATACGGAGGTTCTCATGCATTTGGGTTATCAGATTTCGCAAATAAATAGCAAAAGTACTCTGTGGGCATGCGAGCGTACGTGCGTGCGTAAGTGTCAGCATATGCACTTGTCGTCAATGGGTCTAATGCATCGCAAACTAGAGGACTGCACTCGGTAAGTGCAGATCTCCGCCAGGCGTATCTCCCCTTTTCCGGTACTTGGACTTGGCAACAAACCATTTTTTCACCTACTGGGAGAAAAGCCATACACACACACACACACACACACACACACACACACACACACACACACACACACACACACACACACACAGAGAAAAACCAGTGTTTTTCCTGCCATTATAAGACTATTGTGCAACACCCAAGTCGATTGAGCGGGAACTATGGGGAAAAAAATTGATAATCTGCAGAGCTCAATCTAAAAAAAATCTACCTAACAAAAACGTTTTGCCTTTCAGTCTGTGGATGTGCAGCCTCCTATGGGGACCCTCACATGAAGGTGACCCAGTCTAACATGAAATGACAGAGATCAGGCTATCATAATTTCAAAGCCCTTATTAAAGGCATCAAATGTGTTTAACTGTCGTGATTTTCATGATATAAATGAATCAAAGTGAATGGCTGCTCTGCTGATTGACTTTCCTTCATTCTAAAACAAGAAGAAAACAAAGCTCAGCCATGGGAAATATGTTATTGTAGCTACCGAGATGATTTCCGACTGACTGATTAATCCTACTCTTGAAATTGTATTTTTAAAGCGGGGTTTTAACATGTCACCTCCACGTGGCGGCGAGGTGAATAAGGTTAATTATTTTTGGTTCATCCCGTGTTCCTCCAGGTCTCCTGTGCTGAGATCAGCAGCGAATGATTTGTTGTCTTGCAAAATATGATCGACTCGTTTACTTTCAAGACTCCTACACGAATACATAATGCTTTGGTTTCAACACTACTGCTGCCTGATCTGACTCAACTGTAGATGTGAGTCGCGCATGTGCACGGTTGACTCAGCTCGGGCAGTGCTGGTCAAGCGAGCTAGAGAGTGAACGAAGAGAGCGAGCAGCTATGACAAGGAAAAAACGTCTTTCGAAGGTTTTGAAGCAGCAACCACGAGAGGTTCTTCATCATACACTCATAAGTGCGCACGCACACACACACACACACACACACACACACACACACACACACACACACACACACACACACACACACACACATGCATAATCCCTTCCAGACTACCGCCTGGTGGAGATAATTAGCCTTGTCCACTGATGAATACTAATATGATATTTTGAGATGCAAGACTGTGTTGTTTTGGTGAAGCCATTTTTTTAAAGAATTGAGAAATAGCTTTTTCGACTTCTTTAACTTTTACTGCAGAGTGAATGCAAATCAAGAGAGGCTTTTTGTTGTTAGTGAGAGGAGGAAATGGTGGGTGGGGGGGGGGGGACTCCGACAATAACACATTAAATATAAACAGCTATAGTTTTGAAACTGTGTTAGAATTTATTTATACAGCCAGGCTCTCTGCTAAGTGGAGACTGTCACAGCTACTTTCCACTGGAGGAGCTGAAGTTGTAGTCTGTAAAAAGGTTCTGATACTTTGGATGATGAAAGTACTCAGCCTGTGGAGCCCCGTCCCAAGGGGAAAGTCCTGACGCAAGATATTAGAACCCGAATAAATCCTGTAATGTTGCTGTATCATCTCTGCTCTGATCAATCTTGAAAGATCAATATGTCCGTCTTCAGGCATGGTGTCTGAGGGACGGCGAGGCCGGCACCTGCTCATTAGCATTTGCTGAATGATTGGTTGACGAGAAGGGCGGGGGGTGGGGGGAATAGGGCAGGAGGGTGAGAAGCATAAATATTGCAAAACGGTCACCCGATAATGGGATTCTTGCAATTGCAAATAGTGACAAATCAATTTTACACAATTCGGTAAGCTTTAGCATCACCCGTCTGCTGTGAACCAATCGTGGCGGCAGGTGCGGTTTATTACAGCTCGGAACAACACGCTACTAGAAGTTAGCTGCTTGTAACAAAATCTGGTCACTCATAGTGAAGCGTTCACTTATCTGTCAGTGCCTCGTATTGTTCATTCTTTATGAACGGGCCTCTCTTTGCTCTGCGTGGCGAAGATAAAGAAAGCAATAACTGTCTGTATTAAAAGTGTATCCATGGCGCTTTTGGCTCGTCAAAGCAAAGGGATATAGCAAAACAGCACGCCAGTACTTGTTTATTTATTCATGTTATGCTTGCTCCCAGCAAAAACAAAGAGTCCTATTCAAGTCAAACAGATTAAATTCCCTCATTAGAGAACAATTAAGTACTTAAATTTATTGAGTTGTGTCATGGTTTTTCCTCTAATATATAGATATCTTTATATATTTGTTTATCTTTGGCAAAAACTTCAAAGGTGACTGGCTGTTGTCTCACAATAAAGCAAATTACAATGGTTTCAGCGAGGTTTCTTTGAATATTCCATTAGAAGTTTGAAAACCTAACTGCAAATTGATTAATAATACTTAATTGTACCACTAGAGCAACTGAACTATCGGCCATATTTCTTAAGTCCATACCCACTTTGTCTAACAGTTTTATGTCCTGTGTTTCTAAGCCAATATCTGTGCACAGCAGAACTGAGAATTATGGGTGGATATGGACACATTTTCCAAAATATATTTAAGCGCGTTATCCCATCTTTTTATCACTCTTGATGGCAATCCAATTTGCCTTTGAAAAGGATCGTATGGGTTTTTTTTTTTAAGCTCAGTAGTCAGCAGCTAGAGAAACTCAAAGGTTACAGTATTAACCTTGGTGGAGCCTTTCCTCTGTACAGTTTACAATTATGCATCAGATTGTGTTTTGTCTCAGAGTGCTTACTTCAGAGGGTATGTTCACTTATGTTTGACGTACATTTACACAAAACACTACACGTTTCCGAGACATCCGGTTTTCAAATGATTTCTCCAGGTCCGGTTTGGAGAACTCAAGTCATACATCAAAATGTCATGTTATTTTTTCTTTAACCAAAGCCATCCACAATGCATATGCTGTTCAACTGAAGCAAAGAATCGTTTATATTTGTTTTCACACAAACAAGGAGCAATTGATAAATTGGATTAGCACACAGATTACCGTCCATGATTTAAGGCATATTGTGTTCAAGCACATTATGGCAGAGGTTAGATCCATTGTTTCTTCTGTAGTTATTATCTCTATTCGAAATGTGGTGGTTGTTGGTAAAATTTGAAATTGGTACTAGTTTTCTTAAGTCTTTTTGGTATCCTTAGTAAATTAAATGTAAAAAAAAAAAATCCAATTATGAGCATGCAAATTATAGGCATGGTATCACATGCACAAACAAGCAGGTGCTCCACCAAACTCAAGTCCCCCTGCCACCCACCCACACACACACCCACACACACACACCAAGTGCATTGTGTTGCAAGACTTTTGATAAGGAGCAGTTGCGTTTGCTTGAGCTCCATGGCCAATATGTGAAAAACACAGCAAATGTGATTTTTTTGGACTAAAACCATTACATACAGTACATTTAGACCAAAGAAAACATAGGTTTCCATTGTATTGTAGGGGTATTTAACTAAAGTGCGTCTTTAAGACAAATTAAGGCAAACATGGCCACAAGTATGTGGACACCTGAACGTCACACATGTGCTTGTTAATGATCTCATTCCAAGGACATTAATATGGAATTGGTCCCCTCTTTGCTGCTATAACAGCCTCCACTCTTCTGGGAAGGCTTTCCACTCGATTTTGGAACATGGCTGCAGGGAATCGCTCCCATTCAGCCACAAGAGCATTAGTGAGGTCGGGCACTGATGTTGGGGAGAAGGCCTAGCTCACAGTGAACGTTCCTACTCATCCCAAAGGTGTTTCATGGGGTTGAAATCAGGGCTCTGCGCTGGCCAGTCAATGTCTTCCACACCAAACTCATCAAACCATGTCGTTATGGACCCCACCCCACCCCCACCCCCCCGTTGTGCACAGGGGCATTGCCATGCTTAAACAAGAAAGGGCCTCCCCCAAACTCTTGCCACAAATTTGGAAGCAGACAATTCTCTAGATTGTCATTGTATGCAGTATTATTAAGATTTCCCTTCACTGGAACTAAGGGGCTAAGTCCAAACCATGAAAGACAACCCCAGACCATTATTCCTCCTCCACCAAAATTTACAATTGGTACTATGAATTCAGGTAGGTAGTGTAATCCTGGCATCCGCCAAATCCAGACTGGTCCATCAGGCTGCCAGATAGTGAAGTGTGATCACGCCAGAGAAAGCGTTTCCACTGCTCCAGAGTCCAATGTCGGTGTGCTTTACATGACTCCAGCTGAAGCTTTGCATTGCGCATGGCGATCTTAGGCTTGTGTGCGGCTGATCAGCTATGAAAACCCATTTCATGATGTTCCTGACGAACAGTTTTTGTGCTGACGTTGCTTCCAGAGGCAGTTTGGAACTTGGTAATGAGTGTTCTAATCGAGGACAGACGATTTTACGTGCTATTCACTTCAGCACTTGGCGGTGCCATTCTGTGGTCTTGTGTGGCCTGCCGTTTCACGGCTGAACCGTCTTTGCTCCAAGACATTTCAACTTCATGATAACAGATAGATAATATAATAATAGCAATATAATAATAATAATAATAATAATAATAATAATAATAGAGTGGTGTAGACAAACAGATTTGCCTGAGTAGCATGTAAATGTGCACCAGCTGGAATGACCCAAAAGATGGCACTCAGAGGAGAAGGTTCAAGTGAGAAATGTAAAACAGTGAGCAAGGCCTCAAAGATGGAATGCCAGAACTGAGTTAGTTTCGGGCAGGACCAGAACATGTGTAAGAGACTGGCAGTGGCTTATTTACATCTGTCACATATTGGGTCTACATTTTCTCTTTGCACCAATGAAGGCGGTGCACTACTTTGAACTGAATTATGCCATGTCCTGTGCTTAAAGAGGAAGAGTGTATTCTCTTAATTACCAAATCCCAAGTGTCCCCTGGGAGAGACATTTCCATATCACTCTTCCATCGATTGTTTTTAGGGGTTCAAGTGGTATTTGGCCAAAGTATTATTTGCATAATAACATATACTGATATACCATTTTTCAGCAGGGTTAATTTCAAGAATGTGTTCCAGTTAGGTCTGTGGAGGGACAACTGGGAAACGATTAAAGTTAGATCGAGTAAAATCACTAATCTGCAAATATCTGAAAATGTGAGTAAAAAAAAGGTACATTAAACTTCTCAGACAGCCGATCGAAAGATGCAAAAGCGTCATCAATAAATAGGCCCTCTAAAGTGAAATACAGGGGACAAAAGACTGATTTAAAAAAAAAAAATGTTTTGTAGTGGACGTACAAATAGGGAGATCTTTAAATTTGAAAGGCTGTCTAAATTGTTTCCAAATCTTAGTAGACCCACATATCAATGGGTTATCAGTAAATTTGGATATAGGGAGAGCCCAAGGGAGTGCTGAGCAGACAAGCAAATGCAAAGATACATGAAAGACAGATGACATCTCAAAGGCTAACCAACATGGAATTTCGGCGCCTGTGACGTAAGACTACCAAAAAGGACAGTGCTCTTACATTAGAGGAACAGTAATCTTACTGAAAATTTGGTAAGGCTATTCCTCCAGCTTCATGAAAGCTTTGCGTATCCAAGGCATTTTTCCATTGCAAATAAATGATGACATAAATGTATCTAGTGAAGAGAAGAACATCGTTTTAATATAAACTGGTATAGATTGAAAGAGATATAAAAATGTGGGTAAGATATTAATTTTAACTGCATCAATACGACCTACGAGAGATAGAGGGAGCCTAGACCAATGTTCCAGATCAAGTTTAGTACAGCCTATCAGAGTTATCCGAAGGAGTTGAATCAAGTGCAACTGGACTTGGTATATATCTGTGAAGACGTTTCGCCTCTCATCCAAGAGGCTTCCTCAGTTCGTGTCTTTCTGACTAGACCAAGCTAGTCTAACTGGCTGGTGATGAGACTCAGCCATCTATGCAAAACTGGAAAAACCATCCCTCAACAGAGGAGGAGGTCTGCGACATCACCTATCTCCTACTTACAATGCCATCCTTTCATCTCTACCCAGGAGACTCAAGAAGCCTAGCCTCCAAGAACAACAGTCGGTCACTAATGGCTCCAACGACTCTCATGACCACTGAATAATGAAGTCGAAACTAACACCCCCAACGACCATCGCTGCTAAACAAATGCAAAGATAATAGCCCCGATGGCGACGGGCGCGGCTGGACATCGGAGCACAGGACAGCCACACATATCAATAGCTCTGATAACGATGGTACACAAAAGAGCCACTCATATCTATGGCTCTGTTAGCGACGGGCGTTGGTAAACATCGGATCACAAAGAGCCACGCATATCAATAGCTCTGACAATGAATCCTAGAGGATAAATGCTGACTCTCATCACCAGCCAGTCAGACTAGCTTGGTCTAGTCAGACAGGTACGAACTAAGAAGCCTCTTGGATGAGAGGCGAAACGTCTTCACGGATATACGTATACCAAGTCCAGTTGCACTTGATTCAACTCCTTTGGATAACCATGACCTGGATGAATGAGAAAATTAACAGACCTATCAGAGTTAGAAAGTTACATTTAAAAGATTCGATTCCATTGCCGACCAAAACAGGGATCACCGAATCGAATCCTCGTGTTACCTCCAGCTTGGTTGGGCGTCCCTACAGACACAATTGGCTGTGTCTGTGGGTGGGAAGCCGGATGTGGGTATGTGTCCTGGTCACTGCATTAGCGCCTCCTCTGGTTGGTCAGGGTGCCTGTTCGGGAGGGAGGAGGAACTGGGGGGAATAGCGTGATCCTCCCATGCGCTACATCCCCCTGGGGAAACTCCTCACTGTCAGGTAAAAAGATGGAGCTGGTGACTCCATATGTATCGGAGGAGGCATGTGGTAGTCTGCAGCCCTCCCCAGAACGGCAGAGAGGGTGGAGCAGAGACAGGGACAGCTCAGACGAGTAGGGTAATTGGCCAGATACAATTGGGGAGAAAAAGGGAACCACCCCCAAAAGAAGATCATGATATCTCCGCGTTACAACAATGCCAAGATAAGTAAATTTGTTAGTTGTAATCTTGTCTTGAACAGAAGTGAGCTATGTGGACATTTATCTGCCATAGAGTTAATTGGGGTTAGTTCACCTTTATGTAAATTGAGTTTATATCCGGAAAAAATTCCAAAATCCTTCAAGATCTTAAGGATGCAGATTAAGGGGTCAGATACAAAAACCAACAGGTCATCAAGAAAAAGTGATGTCTTATGTTCCTGGTCTCTATGAATACCACAGATGTTGTTGTCGCTACGCAGGGCTATGGCCAGAGGTTCTATTGCTATGGCAAAGAGCGGGGGGGGGGCTTAAAGGGCAACCCTATCTAGTTCCTCTACCCTAGCTGGGAAAATGAAGAGATTATATCATTTGTACATATTGAGGTCTTCGGGGACGAGTACAATAATCTGACCCAGGATATAACATTAGCACCAAAGCCAAATTTTCGCAAAGTAAAAAAAAGGTAGTCCCACTCCACCTGTTCAAAAGCCTTTTACACATCAAATGATATCACCACCACTGGGGACTGAGAAGGCTTAGAATAAAGAATGTTAAAAAGATGACAAATATATATAAGAAATGAAAAATTAAAAAAAAATGAGTGCCTGTTTTTGACAAATCAAGTCTGGTCTGGGGAAATTATACCTTGAAGCACTATCTCTAAACGGTGAGCCCTGGAGACGTGCCACTCTGCATGAGTACAAATTCCTACTGTGGTTTGATAAGCCAATGTTTGGCAAAGCTGATGTGCAGGAATTCTGCTGTAAATTGCCATGGATATGTCTGGGGTTTGATTTATTTCAAGTGATTAAATAATGTTATTTGAAAGAATTGTGATGAAAGCTTCATCATAAAGCAGGAGAGAGTTAAAGCCCCACGGTCGGCAAGATAAGGGTTAGTTTGGTAAAGTTAGCTCACGAGTCAGCCAGCATAGCTATTTGTTAGCTCAGGGAGCTAACATCAATAATATAGCCGGAATAAAAAATAGCCCTGGGCTTTTTGACTCAGGCTTTATTGTATTGTAATTCCATATCGAACCATGAATTCAACAACAGCAATATAATATAACATAATCAGTTAATGACCACATCAAACCTCCACACGGGTATCAAAACCAAACATCACAGTGTGCTACAATACGGCCAACTATAGCAGGGCACAGTATACTCTGCATAGTTTCTCGGCACAAATAAGACACAAGATAGGTCAAATAGCAAAACAGCCTATAAACACACAAATGTATGAGCATTAAATCAAAAACAGAGCATGCCAGCCAGCCCACAAAGGATTGAGTCCTCATCAACAACAGTTAAAGTTACCCATTACATACAGATGAGCACAATAATTTCTTGGTAATTTAAGACATCAAAATGTGAGGGTCACGTATCAACAAACTAGCCGAGAACAACACTCACATACATGAGCATTGTAAATACCAACAGAAATAGGCCAGGCTGCCTACAAGGGATCCAGTCCTCATCAACACCCATCACATACAATACAGTTGCTAACAGTGAATAATACAGTTAATTGGGAATAGCCCTTACCTTAAAACAGAAGCGAGCACAGATGCCTGTGATCAGCTGCCTTTACTGTTCATCCAGAAGCACATGATGGCGACTTGCGATGACCTGATTTAATTCAAGACGTGATAAAGGGTGTTGGGTCAAATCTCTCAGAAGGGGGTCCATTAAGATCCACAAAAAGGAGCGATGAGAGGCTGTTTTCATGCACCTATTGCAGGTCTTGTTATTAGTATTATTATCTGCAGAAAACCCCCTCTCACACTAAGATGAGGTGGGAAGGTATGTCCTGCTTGCTGTACAAAGGTTTTCCAGCATTTTGCCTGGTGCTTTCTCTTGTAACTTCCAGTCGCAGAACTCCTCAACTGCCTCCCTGGCTGGTTCGCCAAGTGTTTTAGCAATCCCATATGACAGCAATCCCATCAGGTGTATCATCAGTGTCGGTTGTAGAAGATGCCTCTTGCTCTGGTTGCTCTTCGATTGGCTTGGACTTTTTTAGTTAATCCAAAATTTCCAACCAAGCTCCCTTGTTTTCTTTTTGACGTAGCTATCTCTATGCTGACTACAAAATAGAAATGAATAATGGCGATTCGGCATGCAGACTGAGGGGCTAAGAGAGTTTTTTTTTTCCAGAAAGTTTGTTTTTTTTCTGATTGCGCCACCATGCTTCGATGGTGATGGCAAGAATTGCATGCATGTCGGTATATTCATTAAAAGTGAATTAGCGCTCCTCATGTATGACTCATGGATCATTAATAGACTAATTTTACGCATGATCCATGATGATGAGGACACAGTCAGTTTAAACTGAAGACGTCACTTATCAGATGAGTGATGGAACGTTTTTGTCAATAAATGTTTTTCCAGATGAACTGATTCAACTTTCTTTGATTTTCTTACCTGGATTATTGAGCAAGCGTCAACACATTTTGAACTGTTTAGTTTGGATTCACTGTAAACACTAACACTGTCTGACCTGTACAAAAGATTAAACAACAAATTAATGCAACACAAATGCAAACACAAAAGAATGTCAACAATTCATATAACAAAAGTGAGATACGAAAAGGCAACACAAACACTAAAAGGTAAAGCATGAAAATAAATCCTCTAATTACATAAAAAGGGAAAGCAACTGCTCATCACACAACAATATCAAAGAAACCACACTGTAAAGGCCACAATGGCAATGTTTCCATATGACCCCTATGAAGAAGAGACATACACAAATTTTCATCCACAAGTACCAAATCAGCTGAAGACACTAACATCTGTTGACACACAGCACATTTGGCAAATAGCCCATCAGCTAGAAAAAAAATACAGTATATGCATATAATTTGGATAAATAACTTATTTCTGAATCAAATTATCGGTTACCATAAAGTGAAAGGATTGTTTTTTGCTTATAGTCACTTGTTTTAACATAAATCTGAATCAGTCTCATGCCAGTGTTCAAGGATCTTATTTGCAGATTAAGCACAGGTAATTTAGTAATTTACTTAGCTATACATATTTTAATTTCATTACTTGGTTTTTCTGCTTCTTGATGATTGCTCATTCAAGTCTTGTAAATCGTGCGCCCTCATGGCTAGCTTGACGATTACCTCCATTCGCAAAACCCAAAGTCTTGAACATCTTGACCATGGCCCCGACCAAATAGTTGTGGACATCCTCCATGCCAATTGTAAGCCTTTGGTTTTATCTTAGTATGAAACGTTATTATTTTATTTTTTTATCTATGATCAATATGTTTGGCCATTAGAGGCTTGGCTAGTGCTTGCTTGGTTTTAGAGTACTTTTTTAGACTAGATAGATTTTTGTTTAACTACATGGCCAATTCAAATTTAAAGAATAAAGGACCAAGTTGAGAATTTAGCTGCAACAGTGCTCTCATCAGCAGTATATACATGATAAAGACGCTATTATGCAATATTGACTGATCCCACCACTGCCTGAGTCATACAGAAACACTCTCATTGTGGGGTTGCTTTTCATTGTAGTTTTAACACTAGTTTCACAATTTACAAACCTATATATGTTGCCAAGAACTTTTCAACAAAGGGATGCCACAGCACACATCAGGATTGTAGTAGGTTAAGTACTAGCAATGGTCAAGTTGGAGAATGAAAACCCATTTATGTCCCATGTATTAGTTGGAATGTTTGTTGCTTTATGGTATTTGTTGTTCAGATGTAACAACAAAAGACACATCGTCACAAGTGGCCATGAAACCCAAAATTGGTAAGCTGCTCATGGAGTAACAGCTTGAGAAAAAATGAAGTCCCTTCCTCTGAACAAGAGGAGTTTTCATTAAGACAAGAGAAACTGAGCATGTTTATCAAAGAAATATTTGCCTATGAAATAGCAGTGGGTCGTTTCACAGACTGCTGCATTAATTAGATCAGCAGTATGCATAATGGCGTGTGACCTTTAACATTGCTTTTGGCTTCACCTCCAGATTGGGATATTTAGCTGTCGCTGTGGACAATTATCTCTCAGGTACCTCCTGCTGTGTCAGGTAATAACACTTAATTAGCCAAAGAGCAGAAAATAAAGGGGGGGGGGGCTGTCTCTCTCTCTCTCCATCTTTTCCATCTTTCTCCATCTGTCTCTCCCTCTTGCCTACTGCTTCTCCACTCATCTGCACAGAGAGGGGTGGTGGACCTATGCAGCCTGCTCTGCTCATAATCACGGCATTTACAGGTATCATGCTTTCAGGGGACAAAGAGGTCAGACCATCTGCAGATAGGGGGAGAATCAGGGCCCATCTGACTCTAGCCCCAAAGCTACTCTAATCATCATCATCACCATTACCATCATCATCATATTGCAGGCCAGATAAGACAGGGAAAAATTATGTGCCGGCAGCCTTTGTAATATCATGTACACTCTGCTCAGACTGCTTGGAGACTGAGGTCAAATTTAACAACTTGGCCCAACTAAGAAGGTTTAAAACAAGTAAAATGTAGCTGCCCTTTTGTGTGGAAGGCGGGGGGAGGGGGTCAAGATGAACAACAACTTTGTTCATGAGTGTTGACCGCTATCATTAAGCACTGTAACTAACAACTACTGCACAAATCCTAAAAACATAAAAAAGGAGCATAGAAAGGTAGCAGATTCCCAGTATTTTTGCCTATATCTGCATTTTTCAAAAGCTTTCAGTATGCATCAGCTTGCTGCGATCACTGCATACTTTGCTTAGAAGTGCGAGTGTGAGCCATGGCTTTGGAGAGGCTTGGTTTGCCAAGAGTTTAGAAACCGAACCCATAACATATCAAGGAGGAAGAATAAAAAGGTAGTCAGAAAACCCCAACTAAAGCTCGTGGACTTTTTCTCTGTTCGGTATGATGAACAGCTGAGCTGACTTCCTGAGTCAATCACCTCATTCAATCGATTTCCTTTTCATTCGCCAGGTATTCCAGAAAAGAAGTTTTCACCTGGTTGAAAGGTACTGCATCATTAATGAAAAATACTCATTTAAAAATACCCCTTCCATCATTCAACATTATTTCTGAATAACCATTAAATAAGTTAGGACAATTACAGCAGTACTATGAGGTTCCTGTATTGTAAAGGAACACATGTACAGTCTTTTTGAGGTTCTTTCATTGCTGCCCCATTTGAATGCATTGGACCCTGATGACATAGGCTACTCCGCTAACTTTCTGAATACTACTACTACTACTACTACTTTCAGCTGCTTCCATTAGGGGGTCGCCACAGCGGATCATCCATTTCCATTTCTTCCTGTCCTCTGCATCTTCCTCTGTCACACCAGCCACGTGCATGTCCTCCCTCACCACATCCATAAACCTCCTCCTTGGCCTTCCTCTTTTCCTCTTCCCTAACTTTCTGAATACTACAGTTATTATTTGTACTGCTCACCATTATGCCAGAATGTAAAATAGGGCCTAACTTCAAAAATACCAAGCCTATCGTTAAATTTACAGATTCAACAGTT
Source organism: Lampris incognitus (assembly GCF_029633865.1). Lineage (NCBI taxonomy): Eukaryota > Metazoa > Chordata > Actinopteri > Lampriformes > Lampridae > Lampris > Lampris incognitus. The sequence goes on from NC_079221.1 coordinate 38,394,463, forward strand.
GTTTTTCAAATGTATTTAAAAAAAACAAAAACATATTTACTCCTCTTTGGATTTTCATATTTATGCATTTATTTCATTCATTTTTGCGGATTCCTCTGTGTTCCATTACATTACACATAAGCCTTGTCAAAGGTGATGAAACCAAGTAACAAAATTGTGCTCAGACTGGGTTACTGCAATATAGAGCACAGAGGTACATTATAGCTCCACTAAAAAAGTTTAGTTTCTTGCTTCCACACCTGGCACAGTAATGTTTTTTTGTTTTGTTCTTTGCAAATATGCCCAGTAGCACCAATATCAGTTCCAACATTTAGGGTAAAAGTTTACCTTTGATTACACCATCTGTTCAGTTAACACTGGGCAAAAGTAAATGGTATGAGGGGTAAAAATTGGATAGTGTTTTCCTTCTGATATGGCTTCATTGGAGGCTGAAGATGGAGCGAACTAAATGATGTCTGTGGTCTCGATCAATCATTGTAAAAATGGCAGACGCCAAGGCCTGAGACCAGAACAATAGTGCAGACACTCAGCAAATGACTTCAGTCAGTCATCAATTACCCAGAGACAATGAGGGAAGTACAAAAGCCACCTAATTACATTTAATCTTCACTCTAGATGTAAAACAGGAGGTTAACATAATATCACTTAACCATCTTCATGGTTCAATGGTGCCAAATGACTAGGCTAATGAAAGCCAGCCTGCCTCGCTAACACCCTATGACTGGTCATTTTTTTAAGAGACAAGGCCCTCTTGAAAATCCAATTTTCTGTGTGCTGGTTTCTTTTTTATGTCTGTTCACTTGTCATGTCTTATGTCAAAGAGATTTTTTTTTTTTTTTTGCCATTTTGCTAGCTCTCCCTAAATCTATCATTTACAGCAGGTACAATGCTTGGATAGGGCAAATCCTTTCTGCATGAGCTCCCCTTCTGTGGAAAGGACTTGAAAAGGGGATGGAAACTCTTGAGCAGAATGAATGAGTTCTGGGGTTTTGAATATGTCATTGGCTTTCTATTCTCAGGGGGAAGGAACACAGACCAGTGGAAAGCACTGACATTAAGAATTTAAGTCATTTGAGGATCAAGAAGGCAGCCCTTTTACAAACTGCACTTTTAGATCGAAAACAAATGGGATATTTCCCGACTGGTAATATATATATATATATATATATATATATATATATATATATACACACACACACACACACACACACACACACACACACACACACACACACACACACACACACACACACACACATACATACACTACCGTTCAAAAGTTTGGGATCACCCAAACAATTTTGTGTTTTCCATGAAAAGTCACACTTATTCACCACCATATGTTGTGAAATGAATAGAAAGTAGAGTCAAGACATTGACAAGGTTAGAAATAATGATTTGTATTTGAAATAAGATTTTTTTTACATCAAACTTTGCTTTCGTCAAAGAATCCTCCATTTGCAGCAATTACAGCATTGCAGACCTTTGGCATTCTAGCTGTTAATTTGTTGAGGTAATCTGGAGAAATTGCACCCCACGCTTTCAGAAGCAGCTCCCACAAGTTGGATTGGTTGGATGGGCACTTCTTTGAGCAGATTGAGTTTCTGGAGCATCACATTTGTGGGGTCAATTAAACGCTCAAAATGGCCAGAAAAAGAGAACTTTCATCTGAAACTCGACAGTCTATTCTTGTTCTTAGAAATGAAGGCTATTCCATGCGAGAAATTGCTAAGAAATTGAAGATTTCCTACACCGGTGTGTACTACTCCCTTCAGAGGACAGCACAAACAGGCTCTAACAGGTACTATTTAATGAAGATGCCAGTTGGGGACCTGTGAGGCGTCTGTTTCTCAAACTAGAGACTCTAATGTACTTATCTTCTTGTTCAGTTGTGCAACGCGGCCTCCCACTTCTTTTTCTACTCTGGCTAGAGCCTGTTTGTGCTGTCCTCTGAAGGGAGTAGTACACACCGGTGTAGGAAATCTTCAATTTCTTAGCAATTTCTCGCATGGAATAGCCTTCATTTCTAAGAACAAGAATAGACTGTCGAGTTTCAGATGAAAGTTCTCTTTTTCTGGCCATTTTGAGCGTTTAATTGACCCCACAAATGTGATGCTCCAGAAACTCAATCTGCTCAAAGAAGTGCCCATCCAACCAATCCAACTTGTGGGAGCTGCTTCTGGAAGCGTGGGGTGCAATTTCTCCAGATTACCTCAACAAATTAACAGCTAGAATGCCAAAGGTCTGCAATGCTGTAATTGCTGCAAATGGAGGATTCTTTGACGAAAGCAAAGTTTGATGTAAAAAAAATCTTATTTCAAATACAAATCATTATTTCTAACCTTGTCAATGTCTTGACTCTATTTTCTATTCATTTCACAACATATGGTGGTGAATAAGTGTGACTTTTCATGGAAAACACAAAATTGTTTGGGTGATCCCAAACTTTTGAACGGTAGTGTATATATACACATACATACATACATACATACATACATACATACATACATACATACATACATACATACATACATACATACATACATACATACATACATATATACATATATACATACATATATAGTGTGTATGAAGACACAAGCCTAGAACATACTACATAGGGTTCATTTGTCCAAAAATTACAAATCATGAGGACTGTTTAGTCTGTTGCTTATAATGGGTCTGTACAGGTAATGGGGGAATGGGCTTACCACGACAGACAAATGGCCAATTTTCTCCTGAACCACAAATTACCTTCAGTACTTCCTAATATGCTCTATGCTCTCAGGAGCAGAGCCATTTTTGCCTATTTGCAATATAAGTGACTGCAATGGGCCCCCTAACCACCAGGGGACCCCTATGGGGCTTTTTTTTTTTTTTTACTATGGAGACATTGTTGAATAGAGGAAATGGTTGTTTAGCTTTTTGAGGACGACTGGACTGGAAAGACGGATTTAAAATTAATGGAAACTGGGGGAGAATAAAACCTGAATGTGGCAGTAATGAAACATCATGGATGCCAACTGTCGTAAAACCTCACAGAAGAAGGAAGAAGAAGGAAGGCCCAATCCCAATGTCCCCCCTAAGGCCTAAGCCCTGAATCCTCACAGACTTAATTGACATCACTCGATAAGTGCTTGAGGGTGAGAGGTTGCAGGGGCTCACAATAGTATGAATAGGAATGGGAGAGTACTTTGCAACATATCACGTTACCTTGACGACGCCATAACATGTTTCATACTATTGTGGGTTTTGGACTTCCTTTTTTTGTGTGCATTTTTTACTTTTAAGTTAAGGGGCCTGATTTGAATGTCTTCCAGGCCCTTGCCTTACAGAGTGGACGAGATGTAGTTGTCAGTCAATTTACTCGTTTTTGTCTGAACAGCTTCATTAAGCAAAAAATAAATGAAATGGTTGATGAATAAACTAGGTCCATAATATAGCGTATGCTTGCATTCCTCTGATTTCATGTGTTCTTTATTTACCATCTTAAAGTCGAGGTAAAATGAAAAATACCTTAACCCTTTCATATCACATCCCTGGTCATATTGTGCACCTATTTAACAATATATGCCAAAAAAAAACACACAAAAAACAAAAAATCCACTTATTTGTATCTTTATATTGAAATCCAATCATGTTTTCTTCCTGTAAAACAAAACATAATCTATACTTAGGTAGGCTTGAGCGAACCAATTTCAACCAATAATATTATGACATCCACCCATCAATAAATCTTCAACTTTTAGCGGCACAGAACTAAGATTCATTAGTTAGCTAGCTAGCAACACATCCACTTTTCAGCATTCAGTCAAATTCCTCCCAATGTATTTCCTATCTGTCTATCCTGTTTCACTCGGAAATATGTCACAATACGGAAATCGGATACTCTCGAAATGCCGTTTCAGATGGACTTCAAATCCTTGGTAATGTATCAGAATCATGTTTATTGGCCATGTAAGTTTGCACAAACATGGAATTTGATTCCAGTTTCATGGCTGTCACAATGTACTTATCAGAATAACAACACTACAACACAACAATCTTCAGCTATATACACAAGGACTGACTATATACAGGTGAAATACAGGCGAAAGAAGAGGCAATAAAGTGCAATGGTTCAGAGAATATATCAGAGATGCTGAAATGGCTGAGGTAGATAGATATGACAGAGCATACTAGTATACATACAATGTATAGTACATCATATGCAAAATAGTTGGATTTATTTGACAGTGTGAAGCGTTCGTTTGAATGACAGCCCATGGAAAGAAACTGTTTTTATAGGGGGCAGAATTCAAACAGCAGTAATCATCAACAGGAACCTCTGTAATACCCATATCCGATCTCTTGTCAGTTCTACTCCTTGTTTACACTGGGTGTGTCTTTAGTCACGCATCTCTCAATTAAAATGTTTTCATTACAACTGATTCTGCTGTTCTATACCGGGTTCATGTAGATGTGCTTCTCGGCTGCATTTTGAGGCGAGTTTCCCCCCCTTCACTGTGAAGCGCTTTGGGTGTCAAGATAAAGTAATCCATTATTATCATTATTATTATTATCTGGTTGTTTTGGTGTACAGTGTTCTATAGTGCCTACCAGAGGGGAGGAGTTGGAACAGGTTGTGGCCAGGGTGTGATGCGCCTGCAGTGATATTGGCTGCCCATTTCCTGACTCTGGAGATGTATAAATCCTGAATGGAGGGCAGGTTGGCACCAATGATTTTTTTCTGCAAACTTAACTGTCCATTGTAGTCCATCCCTGTCGTTTTTGGTTGCCAATCCAAACCAGACAGTGATGGATGTGCAGAGAACAGACTGGATTATTGCAGATTAGAACTGAATCAGCAGTTCCTGAGGCAGGTTGAACTTCCTTAGCTAGCGGAGAAAGTACATCCTCTGCTGGGTCTTTTTGATGACTGTGTCTACGTTGGATGCCCACCTCAGATCCTGGGAGATTGTGGAATCCAGAAATCTGTAGGTTTTCACCACTGACACCGTGCTTTTGAACATGGTGAATATGGTGAGGGGGTGCAGTGTTGGGGGCTCCTTCTGAAGTCCACTGTCATTTCCACAGTTTTGAGCGTATTCAACTCCAGGTTGTTATGGCCGCACCAGAAGGCCAGATGTTCAACCTTCTGTCTATAGGCAGACTCGTCACCATCCCAGATAAGGCCAATGATGGTTGCCCGCATACTTGAGAAGTTAAACAGATAGGTCTACTGAGATGCAATAATTTTTGTAGCGGGAGAAAAGTAGAGGGGGAGAACACATATCCCTGGGGGGTGCCAGTGCCAATTGTCCGGTTGCTGGATGTGATTTTCCCCAGCCTCATCCACTGCCTCCTGTCTGTCAGGAAGTTTTATATATATATAATTTATAATTTATTTTTTTATGATTTTTCCCTTTTTTCTCCCAATTTAGTGGCCAATCGATCCCTATTTTAGTTCAAACACCCACCCTCGTACCGCATGCATTCGCCAAATGCATCTCTCCTGCCGGCAGTCTCGAAGGAGACGCCTCCCCACTTTCGTGACAAGGCAAATCCAGACTGAACCACTGCTTTTTCCGACACACACAGAGACACATTCATGTGACAAACACAAGCCAACTCCATCCCCCTCCCGAATACAGAGTTGCCAATTATTGCCGTTTCGAGTCCAGCCATAGTCGTATCTGACGAGACCGGGGCACGAACCCCGGTCCCCAGTGGGCAACTGCATCAACACAAAGCCAATGCTCAGACCACTACACCACCGCAGACTTGTCAGGAAGTTTTTAATCCACTGGCTAATGGGGGCTGGTACAGCAAGTTGGATGAGTTTGGAGTGGAGGATATCAGGGACGTGTAGTGTTTCTTTAGGCATACCGGCACACCTAACATGCCAGGCTGAACACCTACATCTCCATGGATCCTTCCATGCTCGTTTGTTTACAGTTTTTTGGGGGGGGTTTTGCGCTTCTGGGCTTCCCCTGGTAACCCCGTGTTTAGCGCCACAACGCTATGTACTGTGGGTAATTCCCTCAGGCAAAGTCTGCAGAAAGGCGGACTTACGTAAAGTGTGCATAAAGGGCTCAAACTTTCTGCGAGAGAGCCCTCATGAACTCGACAATTTGACAGTGGGACAGCTACGCCTTCGCAGACTTACCTCACGTGCCTCAAAGTCCATGAGTGTGGACAATGGGATTGGACCCAGGAGAAGGAGAAGATGATGACGACGATGACGAAGAAGAAGACGACGACGACGTGGCTAGCTAGCCTAAGTTAGCCAATTGCCTTCTTTGGCTTTTTGGTAACATTGCACATCAGCTAACTTGCCAGAGCCGTAAATTCTTCTTCTTTCAGCATCATCAGCTATGATGTTGGCCGCCTAAAAAGCACGCTCAACAACTGCCTTCATAGTGTTAAGCATATTTGGGGTTTTCGGTAATGAAATAGACAGTGGTTTACCATTGCCTTCTGCTCGCAGTACAGGAGACCAGATACAAGAGTTTCCAGCATGCTTCCTGTTGTCCTGAAGCTACTGTTGGCCAGACGGTTTGGCTCATCCACTAGCTACAGGTACTACACTGCTGCTGCCCAGTGTAGAGCAGGTCTATTTAAAGGCGACCTTCAAACGCCTTGTCACAGTGCCTTTATGGGGCCTTTGCAGCTTTTTATAGGTCCACCAGTGCCACCCAATGGCCCACTGCCTTGGTAGCAACCAGAGCTGTTGGTCCGCAATTGTCCCCCATATTTGAGGGAGCATTCCACTATCCACCACCTGTAGACGCACTCCATAGCAGCACAGCTCTGCCAGAAGGAGAATTGTCTCCTGAAATCTAAGAATGGATGATACGATCTCAAATAGCATACAGTGTGAACTATACCATGGCTTTTGGGGGAGCTTGCATATGCCTCAAAGAAAGGGCTGAATGTGAATCTTGTTGCAAAGAAACGTTTATAGCTGCAAGCATGTAGGCCTACTTGCTTTATGTCAGTACATCTGATTTAAAGGGAATGTGAAGGTACGTCACCCGCTTTGTATGTTGCGACTGGGGTGCCATCTTGTTAGAAATGCGCTCTGTTAGGCATGTAAAACAATGTAAACAACAGCCTAACAAAGCAATCTATGAGCAATATGTTCATTGAAAACGCTCAAAATAAATTTATTTTGACTCATGTAATTTGGTCTGGCTTTATTGTCTTGTGGTTCCATGTTATCTGGATAAGGTGACCCATGAATTCAACAACAGCAACATATTATAACAATCAATTAATGACCACATTAAACCTCCACACGGGTATCAAAACCAAACATCACAGTATGCTACAATATGGCCAACTAAAGCAGGGCAGAGTACACTCTGCATAGTTTCTCGGCACAAATAAGATACGGATAGGTCAAATAGCAAAACAGCCTATAAACACACAAATGTATCAAAAACAGAGCATGCCAGCCTGCCTACAAGGGATTGAGTCCTCATCAACAACAGTTAAAGTTACCCATCACATACAGATGAGCACAATAATTTCTCGGTACAATAAAGACATCAGATGCGAGGGTCACGTATCAACAAACTAGCCTATAACAACACACAAGCATGAGCATTGTAAATTCCAACGGAAATAGGCCAGGCTGCCTACAAGGGGGTCCTTATTAACACCCATCACGTACAAAACAGTGCTAACAGTGAATAATACAGTTAACTGAGAATAGCCCTTACCTTAAAACAGAAGGGACCAGTGGCCTGGGATCAGCTTCCTTTACTGTTCTTCCAGAAGCCCATGATGTGGACTGGTGATGACCTGATTTAATCCAAGATGTGATAAAGGGTGTTGAGTCAAATCTCTTCCAAAGGGGGCCCATTAACATCAACAAAAAGGAGCGATGAGAGGTCGTTTCATGCAACCTATTGCGGGTCTTGCTAATAGTATTATTAACTGCAGAAAACCCCCTCTCACACTCAGATGAGGTGGGAAGGTATGTCCTGCTTGCTGTACAAAGCTTTTCCAGCGTTTCACCTGGTGCTTTATCTTGTAACTTCCATCAATGGTGATGCTGATTCATGAACTGATCTCTTTAATATTTTAAACAAACTTCTTCCGCATTTTCTGTGCATTATGGCCTACAATTTCAACACACAAGTGATCTGACTCATATACAGTGCCTACTTTCGTGCCATTGAGCTCCTGAAGCTTCATCAAAGGAGCGAGCTTTTTTGTAAGCCAGCCTTTCCTTGGCCACCATATAGGCAGTTCTGAATGAAGTTGCTGTTTCTTCCATTAACTTAGAACTGATCTTGAGTACCTTGTTTGGCAGAATCTTCTTGGTTGCTGCAACTTCAACAGTCTTTTTGTGTGCTATGCTATCACGATGTTTATAGATTTATTTATTTTTTGCACAACTGATTCTGTGCGTGGCTGCTTACATCCCCGTTAATGCGCTCTTCCGATAAGTGCATACCAATTACCTTTTCAGAAAGCAGAAAGGTTTTTGCGTCTTTCCATACTGTGCATCCCAAGCTTCCACCCTTAACAAATAGCTATGTCTTACAAGTCTTCGATTCCCTTCACTGCTGGCTGGTCCAGTTAGGCGGGAAAGAGGGGCAGGTGGAGTTAGCATCATCATCGGCCTCTTCCTCTTTCAAGCTGTTACCCCCATCTCCAGCTTCTTCTGTCGGCTTGTCCTGCGTTGTCACACCGGGCGTTGGCGGGTTTGTGCTGACAGCAATTCCAGCAAGTGTAGCATCAGCGTCAGTTGTCAAAGACACCCGTTGCTCTGGTTGCTCTTCGATTGTCCTAGATTTGCTAGTAAATCCAAAATTTGCAACTAAGTGCCGTTGTTTTCTTTTTGACATAGCTATCTGTATACTGACTAAAAAATAGAAATTAATAATGACGATTCGGCACACAGACTGTGAGGGACTTTGTTTTTTTTTTCAGAAAGTTTTTTTTTCTGATTGCGCCGCCACACTTCGATGGTGACGGCAAGAATTGCCTGCATTCATGCCAGTATCTATTAAAAGTGAATTAGTGATCCTCATGTATGAATCATGCATCAATAATCGCCTAATTTTACACATGATCCATGATGATGAAGACACAGGAAAAAAAATAGAAATGCTATTATTGTCAATATTGTACACATTGTCAGTCACTGTACATATTGTCAATATTTTAAAGACCACCTAAAATTTCACAAATCATGTGTCGGCGCTGTGATGGACTGGCGGCCTATCCATGGTGTCTCCCCGCCTGCTGCCCAGTGACTGCTGGGATAGGCTCCAGCATCCCGTGACCCAAATTTGGATAAACGGCTTGGATTATGGATGTTTTCAGGGGAGTCTTATTAAGGGGAGCCAAGCACCCCTTGTAGTTTGAATCCTGATATATCAATCTGTGTGGACTGAATTAATAGATAAAAGTGCATTGTTGGCTATTCGATAAAGATGTTCAGCATTAGCTTATTGGCTAATAAAGCCGCATAGTGTAGACCTACCCCGGCATGGTTTTTGTTTTGTTAAATTTGACTCTGTGTATTTGTTTTTAGTGCAGCTGCACAAGTACCAGAGGGGGAAACTGGATTAAGTCAGCCATCAGGTAGGTTACAACCACCTTGCTGCTGCTATTTATTTAAACAAGATGCCTAGTTTGCTTGCTCATTATAATGGGATGGGTTCTTTCAAGTCTGTTTGAATAGAGTGAGCACTGTTGCTCATTATGATGTTGCTATGAGGAACAAGTTTGATGATGATTAGTGTCGTTGTTGTGTTATCGTATCGTTTTGGCTTCTAATATTAACATTAATAGTAATATTGTTGTGACACCGTTTATCACTTCCCAGAGATGCAAGGAAACATATATACAGAAAAACAACAAATTAACTAAAACAGGTTAAATGGCTCCCACAATATACATATTAGTATTATACAGTAATTGATATTATAGTGATTTAATGATACATTTTCTTTTATTTCTTTATATCAACTAATCCAGATTCAGATTCCCCAGGTACAATCACATCAACAGTCTGAAACCACCTCAGTTACTTCTGAACCACAACATGCTGATCCATCCAGTGCACCACCAGTTCACCCATTAGAAGATGAAGAAATTCGAGGTCCATCAACTCAACAGCCACAAACCACCCCAGGTATTCCTGCACAACCCACTCATCCTCTGTCCAGTGTGCCACCAGTGGATCCAGGAGACTGGCCATCTGTTCTCACAGATGCCGACAAGATGGAAATGATATCGAGAGGGCCATTTCAAATCAACCCAGATTTCACGCTCCCAAAACGAACAGATGACAGGAGCTTCCACACCCATTTCATGTAAAGAAAGCTAGTAAATAGAGATAAGATCAAATGAAGCTGGCTTATTTATTCCAGAAAGAATAACACAGTTACCTGCTTTTGTTGCAAATCATTCTTCCCAAAAGACATAAAACTAATAAAAGAAGGACTCTGACTGGACAAACATTGACAATTTACTGAAAAGCCATGAGAACAGCCAAGAACACACCACAAATATGGCAAAGTGGAAAGAGTTGGAGATTCTAAATAGAACTGGCAGTACCATTGACGCTCTCTGCAGGAAGCTGAAAGACAACACTGGCAAGATGTAATTACAACACTGATTGCTATTATACAAATCACTAGCCGAGAGAAACCTAGCTTTGAGGGGCTCTTCATCCACCCTTTATGAAGAGCATAATGGAAATTTTATGAAGGAGGTGGAGCTCCTTGCAAGATTTGATCCAGTCATGAAAGAACACATTCATCATGTTCAAAGTGGGCAATTCAGCCAAAGCAGCTACCTTGGCAACATCATTCAAAATTAACTCACTGGCTCAATCAGTTTGAAAATACAGGACATAGTAATGGTAGAGTTAAAAAGATCAAAGTACTTCTCGGTCATCTTGGACTTTACTCCAGATATTAGTCACGAAGAACAGATGTCAGTCATTCACCATTCAATCTGTGAAAATGGGGCCATCACCGGAGGTTCAAGAGTACTTCCTGGGGTTTTTTTCTGTCTGAGAAACAACAGGTCTTGGTTGTGTGTTGGGCCATCCGTTTGTGTAGTAGTTGCTTGGTTTCTCCTATGTATAGGTCAGTGCAATTCTCATTGCATTGTACAGCATACACATGCTTTTTGGGGTGTGTGGTACACGGTCTTTGGGATGAACCAGTCTTTGTCGGAGTGTGTTGCTGGGTTTGAAGTATACCGGGATGCGGTGTTTGTTGAAAATTCTCCTGAGTTTCTCGGAGACCCCAGAAACATATGGGATGACTGTGCTATTCCTTCTGTTCCTTTTCTCCTCGTCGCTCACCTGGTTGGTCTTTTTGGAACGTGTTTCAGTTTTCACAAAGGTCCAACTGGGGTAGCCGCAGGTTTTTAAAGCTCCCTTCAGGTGTTTGTGTTCTTCTCGTTGGGCCTGAGTGCTGCAAGACCGTGTACCACACACCCGGAAAAGCAATCTGGTGTATGCCGTACAATGCAATGAGGATTGCACTGACCTATACATAGGAGAAACCAAACAACCACTACACAAACGGATGGCCCAACACAGAAGGTCAAACTCCTCAGGACAAGACTCAGCAGTCTATCTACACCTAAAGGAGAAGACACACTCCTTCGAGGACAGCAACATACACATTTTGGACAGAGAAGATAGATGGTTTGAAAGAGGGGTGAAGGAAGCAATCTATGCAAAACTGGAAAAACCATCCCTCAACAGAGGAGGAGGTCTGCGACTCCACCTATCTCCCACTTACAATGCCGTCCTTTCATCTCTACCCAGGAGACTCAAGAAGCCTAGCCTCCAAGAACAACAGTCGGTCACTAACGGCTCCAACAACTCTCATGACCACTGAACAATGAAGTCGAATTAACACCCCCAACGACCGTCGCGGCTAAACAAATGTAAATCAATAGCTCCGATGGCGACGGGCGCGGCCATAACATCGGTACACAAAAGAGCCACGCATATCAATAGCTCTGACAACAACTCCTAGAGGATAAATACTGAGTCTCATCACCAGCCAGTCAGACTAGCTTGGTCTAGTCAGAAAGGCACGAACTGAGGAAGCCTCCTTTGGATAACCATGACCTGGATGAATGAGAACGTTCACAGACACGAAAACAGAGATGAATAAACTGGCAGCTATGGTTACGTCACATCAATCCCAGCTCCCATGAGCAGCCAGTCCTCTTCGTTTTAGCTGGTGTTCAAGTTTCTTGTTTTTAGTGGAGAGAGAGAGGTGTGTAGAAAAATGCTGTTGCTTCCGCTGAGCGTGTGCCATACCGTTCCCTCACTTTTTTTGTCTTGTGCCCGCCGGCGGTGACCAATTATCAATCAGCCCTTCCTTTTTTCTTTTTTTTTAACCATTAAATCTATTTAGTAGCACTGCGACTCCAGCAGAATGATTTGAGCCATGAGAAAAATATCCCTACACTGGGATTTCCAAAAATTTTCATCATCACTACATGAATGAGTTTCTTGTAAGAAAACTATATCTACATTATCTTTTTCTGTTCTTCTGGGTAACTCTACCTCCTCAGTGGCTCAGTTGAGTTGTGGTGTCCTTCAAGGCTCAGTTCTTTGTCCCCTTCTCTTCTCTTCTCTATATACATGCTGCCCCTTGGCCAGGTCATTCAAAATCACCATGTGCTCTACCATTTTTATGCTGACGACACTCAGTTATACATGCCACTAAAATCCGGCGATCCTAGCGCCCTATTAAATCTCACAGCTTGCCTCACTGACATTAAATCCTGGCTGTCCAAAAATTTTCTTACATTTAATGATGGTAAGTCTGAGGTCATTCTGTTTGGTCCCAAAAATTCCATCAGTCCGTTTGCTACCAATCTTGGTGGTCTGTCAGGTAATCTTAAACAGGCTGCTAGGAATCTTGGGGTAATATTCGATGCTAACCTCAGTTTTGACAATCAAATTAAACATGTTGTTCAGTCATGCTTTTTCCAACTCAAGCTAATCTCCAAAATTTGGTCATTTTCATCAATTGCCGATTTGCAAAAAGTTGTACACGCTTTTTTATCGACTCGACTACTGTAATGCACTTTATTCTGGTATCAGCAAGGGCTCATTCCACCGTCTGCAGTTGGTACAAAATGCCGCTTCTCGGCTTATTACAGGGACAAGGAGGCATGACCATATCACTCTTGTGCTTGCCTCCTTACACTGGCTCCCTGTTATATTTCGAATTGATTTCAAAATTTTACTGTTCACTTTTAAGGCTTTAAATTGTATTGCTCCTTTATACATTTGTGATTTATTGACTTGGTGTGTCCCCCCTCGACCATTAAGGTCTGCAGATGAAGCCCTGCTAGTTATTCCCAGGTCTCAGTTTGTTACAAAGGGTGATCCGGCTTTTGCTGTTAGAGCCCCCATACTATGGAATACTCTTCCTGCTGAGCTAAGACGAACTAAGTCTTTAGCTGCTTTTAAATGTAGTCTTAACTTTTCTTTTTATGAAAGCTTTGACAAATGTTTGATATTTGTTTTTATTTTTACTCTTATTTGATCTTACACTTATTCCTGTCTTGTATGTTTTTTTTGTGAAGCACTTTGTAACATTGTTTTAGAAAGGAGCTATATAAATACAAGTATTATTATTAACATAACGCCTACTAAAGAGAAAAACTGCCTTCCTTTTTGTGCTATGACGTAATCTCCTTACATTGATAGAACATAAACTTAATGCATCAAACTTAAAATTCGTCATACTTTAAGAAAATAAACAAACGATTAGCTGATGTCTGAAAAAAAACTTTTAACTATGGTAGAAAGATAATGAAATAGGTACTTACCAACAGTATCCCTCAACTATAACTTTAAGTACCGACCCACTCAACTGTGCATTTTAAAACCATTTAGTATTATTAAAAGTCAATCCAACTGTGGCTTGTTTGCTGGAACACTGTGAGTGTTAAACTCAATGTTAACTTAACGGGTCACCATTTTTCTTTCAATATAAGCTTGTGCACCACGAAAACCGGCACGTTTTCCTTGCTTTCTGGCTGCATCCACAAGTGGCCAGAGTTTGTTTCTTTCCGTTTTGTCGACCTGTGTCAAATCTTCCTTGAGGAGTAGTTTCCGCTCTTTCAGGATCCCACTGCCATGGGAAATCTTCCAGAGTTTGTCTCTGAAGGATCGCCTTGTGAAATGCACAAGGACGGGCCGAGTTGCATTTTCCCGTTGCACTCCAACTCTATGCACCGTGTCGACAAGAAAGCCCATCTTGTCCTTATCTTCATGAGCGGGCAATGCGAGAAGCTTGATGATTTCTCCTCTGATGTTTTCTGCAGGTGTCTCTCTCATTCCATGCAGGCGTAAATTCCATCGCCCGCTGTAACGTTCAGCCTCTTCACCTCTCTTCTGCAGTTGGGAGACTTGCCCCGAAATCTCTTTCATATGTTCTTTGTTTTCGTTTACTTGAATTGGATTGCCATCATTTTCAGCTGCTCGGACACTGGTAATGGCGTCGGTGTTCTTGGCTATGTTTTGCTCAAGAGTAGTGAAGCATTTTGTCAAATCAATCACCGCTTTTAGGATATCAGCATTTGAAATGCCCTCCGATTCTTCACCATCCCAGGGGCGCTGTTTCTTCGGTTCCGGGCTCTTAGTTGGTGTAAAAGCTAACGGCGAGCACAAACCATCAAAGCCCTCGACTTCTTGTTCAAGCGGTGATGTGCAGGTTTTGTTTCCAGAATCTCTTTTCGGCATGTTGAGCTTGACGTTAAGCTAGCACTAGTGTAACCGGTTATTTTCTTGCCCGGTGCGGGATTCGATACGGGGTGTACTGCACCACAAGGCGACATCACTAACCGCTCGGCTAAAGGGTCAGACCCATTAGCTAGGGGCTAACGTGTCTTATTGGTAGTGTACAGTCGTCACCCTCCCCGCGCTCCGAAGAGACTTCTGAGGATCTGCACACTTCCGGATCCCACCGCTGCCACCAATGTAACCGGTTATTTTCTTGCCCGGTGCGGGACTCGATACGGCGTGTACTGCACCACAAGGCGACATCACTAACCGCTCGGCTAAAGGGTCAGACCCGTTAGCTAGGGGCTAACGTGTCTTATTAGTAGTTTACACTAGGCTAACGCAAAGCCAGGAAGTGAGCGTGTACTTTTTCACGTTTATTTCACAAGAAATCCGTGTTTAGGCGCTGTTCCATTTACTCACAGTGTTCTTCTTTTTCAAAACGTAGGCACAATGCTGGGTTTATCCGTCTCTCTTTATTGCCGTACAAATTATAGCTTCGGAGCTCACCACCCACTAACCGCACAGGTCTCCATCTTGACTCGATTTGTTAATATTCTTGAACATGTTCTAGTTTACTGTTTTTATATTGTGTTATGGTACAACCGCGACAAGCAAACAAGCGGAGCTCGCCACCGCAGTAGCGCAACGTGAAACGAATGGAGAGGAAACCAAACACAGAGCTGATATATGAAAACAGAGATGAATAAACTGGCAGCCATGCTTACGTCACTGCAGCCGTGGGCTGGTTCGGGATCCCCGCGAGGACGCTTCCTCTCAGTGGTCCGAATAATGCAATCCCAGCTCCCGTGAGCAGCCAGCCCTCTTCATTTTAGCCGGTGTTCAAGTTTCTTGTTTTTAGTGGAGAGAGAGAGAGAGAGGTGTGTAGGAGAACGTCGCTGCTTCCGCCGAGCGTGTGCCCAGAGCCCTAGAAAGCGAGAGTGGCGTCAACGAGGGGTCAGGACGCGAGAGGGTCACGTGGTTCATGTAGCCGCCGAATAGTTCCAAACGGAGCTTGGCGGGTAATTTAAATGAACTGCTTAGCCGCGATTTCTGGTACCTACCAATATTTTCATATTTTTATATTTATATATATATAGAGATACATTCCAACGTGACACATGTTGTATGCGCATGTGTAGATACATTAAAACTAATATTTTGTTTGAAATTGACGAGCTGTCACGCTTTAAATTACGTCGTTAGTTTGATTCAAACGTGCTTGTAAAATGGTCATCATTAAAACGTCAACTGTAGCTTCTTACCTGAAAATTAACCTTTAATTAATGCGAGAAACGTTCCTTCGCCATAGAAATCCTATTGCCCCGGGTCGCACTGTTTGGAACTATCCGGGGCTCCCATGATCCGCCATTGCTGTTAAATAATTGGCCCATTGCCGTCTACGGAGTTGAAGTAACTCTCTCTTTCTAGGGCTCTGCGTGTGCCAGGCCCGTAGCCAGAAACATATTTGGGGGGGGGGGTCGGGCAACACTGCCGAAAGCTGCCGGTAAATAAAATTCCCACACTGTATACTATAGCCTAATACCCAACCGTACGGTAAATTTCAACGTATTAATGGCCCATAGATAATCATCAATTAATTAATAAATAAAAGTGGGTCTTACCTTATAAAAGCAGGTCCAATCGTCTTTTTTGTCTGCAAAAGATGTCCAGTACCTCTTCCGGCGTCACCACAATGTCTCTGTGCTCCGAGAGCAATGTCAGTCCATTAAGCCGTCTTTCCGTCATTGTACTGCGCATTTTGTCCTTGATCCTTCCCAGACGGGAAAAACTTCTCTCGACATGGGCACTGGTGACAGGATGCGTGGTCAAAACGCGGAGAAACTTGAAGATGCTTGGAAACAACTCACTGTTACAGGCATTTAATGCCTCAATGGCATTTTGTGGAACATAAGTTGCATCTTTCCATTTATCCCGCCAGGTGTCAATTTCTGACTTTACAACTTCCAGATGCGGTGACACTTCATCAGGATACAGGTTGGAGAGCGCTTGAGCTGAGCTGTCGTTCAGCATGCTGACCTTAGATGGCAGTAAGGAGCAGAGGTTGGAGATCACATTTCCGTGTTTGCTGAAGCGTTCCTTCATCTGTGATGAATAAAAGTCAAGCATGACTATGAAAAGCTTTTGCCGGTAGTGATTTTCACAGGCCTTCAATGGCTCCTCATTGCAGTCCATGCCTCTTCGTGGTCGAAATTCAACCCCATACTTGGCTGCTTGGGAAGAGGTCTTTTGGAAAATCTGCCTGAACTCCATCTCAGAGTTAGCCCTCATCTCATCTACCTGCTTAATAACAGCATCAGCAGCTGAAACGCAACTCGCCAAGTCACAATTTTCCTTCTGAAGGAAGGTGGACAGGTGGTAGGTTTTTGCAAGCATCTTCTCACTCACATTCATGGACAGCATGAATTCTGCATTGTCAATTGAATTAAAGAGCTGAGTGGCTTTAACAGATGTGTCTCCTGTGAAGGTTTCACTGATTTTCTGCAGGCTGGATCGCACAAGGTCTAAAAGCTCGTTGAATGTAAATATTGCGTCGTGGCGTTCGACCCATCTCGTTTCACACAACTTCGTCAGTCGCGTTTTCTTGCAGTCGGGTAAAAGACGCTCCGTCTCGTGTCGCAGACTGGCAGAGCGCAAAGCCCAATCATGGAAAAAAGTGCAGATTTCCGAGACAATTCCAAAGCAATTTCGCACCATTTGTACAGTGCAGCACTTGTTTAGGACCAAATTCAAACTGTGGCTGGCACAGTGCACATAAACTGCTTGCTTGTGCTTCTCTTTGATTTTAGCTTGGGCACCATTTAAACGGACACTCATGGCAGATGCGCCGTCGTATCCCTGGCCACGTAAAAACTGTAAATCAACGCCTGCATTTGTCAACTGACTTTCGATTGAATTGGCGATTGCCTCCCCGGTTAACTTCTCGATATCAACAAAGGACAACAAATCCTCTCTGATGCTATATTGGCTGTCATGCTGGTTCACGTGTCTGACACAGACAGAAAGCTGCTCCCGCCCTGAAACATCTTTCATTTCATCTGCCAACACAGCGAAACACTGCGCGGAGTTTACTTTCTGCACCAGTTTGTTTGTTATCACATATCCAATTATGCTGATTGTTTCATTTTGTACATCAGGACTGCAGCAGCTAGCGTTTGCTGCACATTTACTCAAGTGTTGTAACAGTACTGTGTCGCCAGATGTAGCCCTAAACCTGAGTAAAGCCCTGAAATTTCCGTCATTGTGAGTTGGCTCATTCAATGTCACTGGTCCTGAATCAATATCACCTCTCAGGGCGAGTTCTTGGCGACCGCAAAAAATCAACGTTGCAATGATGCTTTTGAGTTTTTCTCTGTTTTCTTGGACTCGCTTTTTTCTCTCTGAATCTAGCCTCAGTGAAATTGCATCCATTTTATTGTTGAGAACCATTTGGAAATTGTCCGCTTTCAAACATGCATCCTTGTGATATGCCTTTTGTGCGTGGTCTTTGAACGTCTCTAAAGCATGTTTCCAGTCTGAGAAGTGGACATTAATTGGCTTGCCAGCTTTTCTGTGCCCTCCCTTGCCCACAACATGCTCGACTGCAAACGCAACACAGTGCTTACAAAAACAACCGTCGGACCTTGTTGAGTATACTAGCCAGCTAAACGGGTCAATCCAATGACGTTGGAAACGTAGTTTACCTCCTAGTTTTGTAGGGAATGTTTGTCCGATATTGGCCGTCCAGTCCAGTGAGTATATTTCTCTTCTCTGTTCGTCTGATATTTTCCCACCAATATAATCCACAAAGTCGTGTGAAAACGTTTCTGAGGTAGAGGACGGCGGGCCGGGTCTGCTAACTCTGGCTCCGTTTCCGAGGAGGAGGGCAGTGGGTCTGCTAACACTTGCTCCGGGAAATCGGTAACGTTAGTGACCAGATCATCTGTAATGTTCTTGTTTTTTCTTTTTTGAGTCGGGACACGTTGAAACAAAAAAAATCACTGATTTTACGAATATTAACTTTACTGCTCTTGCCTGATTTACAGGTAGCTTTCGGCGGCTCCATTGCTTTTGAAAAGCAAACTATAGATCGACCATTTAGCTAGCATAACCAGTGGCAGGTTGCTTAGCTGACTCGTCAGACCCCTGAGCCAATCAAAAGCCTGTGATTTTATTTGTTTTACGAAACAGACCAATAAGATACATCATGTTTAACAGGTTTAACGTCTGTCAGTCACGATAGATGCAGTGTATGAGTAGGCTAGAGGGGCGGTGACAAATAATCAAAACGATAACTAAATAATTATTGGTGCCATTTCAGACGGGCCGTGGGGTTTCGGGGGGAGTTCAGACACGAAAACCACCTACCTGGCTACGTGCCTGGCGTGTGCCATACCGTTCCCTCACTTTTTTTGTCTTGTGCCCGCCGGCGGTGACCAATTCAGCCCTTCCCGCCAAACGAATGGGCAGGACGTGACTGTTACGTCTGCACACATCGACAGTGCTGCATTTGATTTGGTGCTGTTCTATTGTGCTGGGATCGATTGGTGATGCCTGCGGGCTCTGGGTTGTTTGATCGGGTCTGCCTGTGATGCTGGGTCAGTCTAAATAAAGAATGCAACGTAGCGGTTGTGTCGAGCGACAGCGCTGTGTCCTGACGTGATTTCTAAATACAATATTGGCGACGAGGATGGCTGATATCTCTCTCCACCACCTGCCCCCTTCCTGGCATTACCTGGCGAGCCTCCGGTACCATGGACTCGCTGGCTACATAGTTTTGAAAATTACATCATCGCTAGTGACGACACAGGAAATCTGCACTGGGATTTGTAGGCTCTTCTTTTTTTTTTGGTAAATCTCCCAGGCGTCACACAGCGTACAACACACAATAATAAGCATAGCTGTGGCATCTCATATTTACAATCAGCTCTGCACAAAAAAAGAAAAGAAAAATAGAACGGAAGGGGAAAGAAAGACCCCAACACATATCCATAACAATTGTATTAGAATAATCTTGTAATTTGCACTGAAAGGATGTGTTATTCTCTTGAACTAATATTTGTGTAATTTCATTTTCTAAAAAAAAATGTTGTACATAGTTATTTATGGTTTTCATATTGTGCTTTATTTGTTAATTAAAAGCTTTATTGATGATAACGTATGCCTAGTCATTCATTTTCATTCAGGGATATTAAAATGACAGTGATTTGGGTTTGGGCAGGCCCCACTGTAAGATGTCGCTTAGGACCCCAAAATGTTCAGAAACGGCCCTGCCCAGGAGACATATTGCAGATTTGGCACTCTCCTTTTGGTGCACATGTTGGTACAATATCAAGGACGATCTACCAGGACAAAGGTACGGGGTAAAATTAAGTTGTAAAAAATACCAGCATAAAGAATTAAAGGGGGCTGTCAAGAGATCCCTCTGAGACTGATGTTGTCAGTGAGCCCTGCCATACTCTAATGATTACCAAGACAATGTTTACAGAGACCTTCCCAAAGAGGTGAGGAAAACTCTTGGCACTGAAGTATAACCTAAGGGCATTCAACACTTTGCTGTACAACAAAGCAGATACAAAACAACTCCTAAAGTAATATCAACATGTTTATTAATAAGCGACTCACCCTGAGGTTGTGATATTGACAACAGCCTATACAGAGGCCTAATAAATCTGTGGGTAGGAGATAGTTGAGACAAGATCAAGGCGAGCTCTGAGACGCTCAAAGACAGCAGAATGTAATCAAGACACTGCCACCACTGCCATCAACATTACAACATAACAACCAAACCTTACAACCTGCTTATCCAGTCCACTACCTATCATCACAGTAATAACATTACACCGCAGCTACTTCACTCTTATCTGACACCGTTATCTTAAATTAACTTTCTGCACAAGTAAAACCTTTAATGAGAAGGGAAATTATGAAGGACATATTTTCAGTGACAATTAAACCTGTGGAAGTTTTTGCTTGACCTCACATTTAACACCATGTGGGTCTAAATTGTCACTTTACACTAGCACGCATCACCTTGCCTCATATGACCTTGCCATGATACAGAAACTGTTGCCCCCTTTAAGCCTCATCCCTTTTTTTCCCCATTGTTCTTCTGATAAACTAGGGTGACACTGACCTTTTCTACAAATCCCACTTACGGGTAATTCTGATTTGAGCAAAAGGAACATGACAGAGCCTGAACGAGGGCTCCCCGAGGTCACCTTGTACCAATACATTAGCTGCTGGTCAGTTAAAGCTTCTGGGGTTCATCTGCTATTTAGTAGCATACCAGAGCACATGGATTTCAAACCAGTGAAGCCGAAGAGATGTTATTCATGGCTGGGCTTGTGCATACTCCAAATAAGCACTGAGAACTGTTTTGTGCAAAGGATAATCTGGAGCATGCTTATGTTTACCCTTATCTGTACTGTCAGACTTCATGTATATAAATAATATTTTGATTAGCGGTCAGTTTGGCTGATTAATCGGCGCCAATTAGTTTTCTTTTTTTAGCTCTGATAGAATGCATACAATTACACTGTATTTGTATTCTTTCTACTTACTGTGGAAATCGTGCTTTTAATTATAAATGGAATTCTTGCTCACCACTGCTGCAATGGCGGTCAAAAACAGGGACTGTTCCCAAAGGCACCGTTACGTATGATAAAAATGAGTAGTTTGGCTATACTTCTCATCAACATTTTGTGTCAAAACATGGGATGCCCTCCTAGTGGGTTTGGGAAAAACAAACAAACAAGAAAACGTGTCAAATGATAGCTAATTCCAATAGCTTGGTGTTATCAAAATACTTTGATGAAGAGAGTCTTTTTTATTTTATTTACTTATTTTCGTTTTATTTATTTTTGTCAATTTTATATAAAAACTAACAGGTTAAATTATATACTTGCCTTCACAAATCTTTACTTATTACATCCATATTTTATATACAATACCAATTAGGAAGAAAAATCAAATTCAGCTCATTGAATGTTAAAAGGGCTTACATAAATGATAACATACTTATACTATCAAAGTTGTATCATTGTCATATTACAGATACTTAACAGCCACTAATCTAAAATACACTGAATCACAGTGAATGTATATCATAAACATTTGTTTAAATTGTCCATCAACAATAGTATGTTGCAGTATTCACAGTCACATAATTTCACCAATCCCAAAGGCTCGTTTTTTTCCCCCCATTGTTGATCCCATTCTGTTCCATATGTTGTCTTTACCATTATTTAACCTTTACTTTATCATTGGCTGTGCCACAATATTGACAGAAAGTAAAATATTAACGTGTTCTCTGGTCTTACTTCAGTCATAAACCTATCCAGTAATTCAACGGTTATTGCTTACAGCCAATTGTGCATGTGAGTGGCATACTAATCTAACTCTGAGGACCTAATGGCTTTGAAGTGGGCTATGAAGCTAAAAAAAAAAAAGTGCACAGCTCCCTTCATTCTGGCATTTCTGCCACACTCAAACAGGGACAGAGTTGTCATATATTAAAGATGGCACTCATATGGAAGGGGAATGTATTGTATTTCACAAATTCAGATTCAAGTATTATATTTGTCTCTGACAAAAAATAAATAAATAAATAAATAAATTGCTGGCATCTTTTTGGAGTATGACATTCCAAAGAATTAGATGAGAGGAGCATTTAAATTATAGAAAAAATGTAATAATTCCAACTTGAACAATTTGTTAACTAAGCTCTTTGCTAGAAAACAGTGTTTCAGAAAATCGTTATATTATGTGCTTGTGCTGAAATACCTAATGACTCTTGTTGTTGTGGTATACCACAACCACTCATGCCAACTGCAGTTCCTGCTTCACATGTCCTGAAGATGCAACTTCATCTTTAAAATCAAGGAGACAAATATTTCAGAGGGTTTAAACAAAGGCCAATATTTTAATTCAGTCAGATAAGTTTTATAGTTGAATATCAATGTTGGGAGTGGAATTTTTTCAGCTCCAGAAATTTCATTTGATTTTTTTCTTTATAGTTGTTTTAGCGCACCACCTCTGTACACAGCCAATTCTCAGGAGGTATTCATTCAACAGCATTCAACTGAGTGAACCAGAGTTGTATGCACTTGCAACCCAGACATTAATCAACTGCTGTCTTGACAGTTATACCTATGGCAGTAAATGAAAATGTGTTGCTCAAGCGGTAGCCATCGCGGCTGGAAGTTGAAGCCAATGCTTCTCTCTACGATATGTTTTCAAACATGACATAGCTCTTTATTCTACTCAGCAGACTTTAGGTGTGGCGTAACCCAAGGTTCCATTCTGGGTCCCGTTTTCTTCTTTACATGCCTTCACTTGAGCTAAGAACACACTACACAAATGCCCGATTACAACTGATTTTGCCATGACAACTGATTTTCGAGATCCTGGAGAGTCTGCACTGGTCTGCATAAAATAGAGCAGATCTCCAAGGACATTTGGCACAGGTTAGCGTGGGGGTTTAAGATCAATTTTTTCATCACTTGAATGAGCTTCAGACTACTCAGAGCAGACACTATTATACTATATCAAACATGTTTAAATTTAAATGCTCAAAGCTAGACGAGTCTTGACATGATTGCGTAGTGAGCTGGTCAGTGACAAAATATGTTAAGTGCTTGTACCTCTAAGTTTGAAAGACAAGAAATTGGCAAATTTCAATTGTTAATTTTCAGTGCCTTGTCTTTTCACAGTCTGATGAGATTATATAGGTCATGTAGTCTCTCCAGGGCTTTTGTCAAATAATTTACAGAAAAAGTAAAATCACGATAGTAACCGGAGTACTTCTGGTATTCCTAAACAAAATACAGATGTGATGGAGAAGGTAAACAACAAAGGGATAAATGACAGCCACAAAAAGGGTGGTAAAGTGTCACACTCTGATGAAGGCATATGCTGAAATGCGCAGTGTAATGTATAATGCTTTAGGTCATTCTTTTTCACTTGCAAAGTCAAATGGGTGCCTGGACCTGGATTTCTTAAGTTACATTACCAACCTTGTGTGACCATTATGTATCCTAATCTTTTCTTCAGTAATTCACAGACATACGTATATAGTTCCATCACTATGTTCTCCATAGACATCTATATTCACTCCTAAAACAGTTATGTAAATAGCCTTGAAATTATTCAAATGGCCAAGAACATTGCTCAAGCCTTTATGTAATCAGACATAATGAATCTGACATTGTCAAGTTTGGCTGAGGAAATGCGTCCTTGAAATTTCATGATTGTCCTGGTAACAAATGTCTCAGAAAATGTTCCATCCCTATCATTATCCTTGTTTTGAGTGAAAAAGGAAAAAGAAACGAAAACAGTTCACATTGGTTTTCTATATTTTTCTGACTTAGAGAAAGTTTGTCACTTTATTTTCTCTTGTGGGGACATTTCTTATGAACTATAAAAAGAGAAGAAACTATGTTTTTTAAAACATATTTTTATTGAAATAAAAGGTTCAGATACATACAAAATAAAAACAGTTGTATAATGTTTCTTTTTATTTATTTTTTAACAACCTCCCATCTCCACCCCCGTGATCCCTGCCTTAGAAAGTAAAAAAAAAAAAAAGGTCATAACAGTGTGGTAGATTTACATGTCAGCCTTAGCATACATCATGACAGTCCTCGAATGAGGGTAAACCAAAATGATGATTTCTGTGCCTAGGTAGAGGCAATGCATACAAGGTGATAATACCATTATGAGGTATGGTCTGGAGATACACTTGTAAGCTTGTCAGAATAAGTTATGAGGGGTTACCAGATAGAGAAGAATTCTTCTGTAGACCCCCTGATTGTGTATTTGATTTTTTTTTAAGCTTAAGATAAAGCATACATCACTAAGCCAGGAGGAGGAGGAGGAGGGGGGCGAGGCAGATTTCCAGAGCAATAGGATTTTCGACGGGCCAACAATGAGGTGAAAGCAATATCTGCCTGCTTTTGCAGCGACAATTACATTTTCAGCAGGAACCCCAAAAAAGTGCACTAGGTTGAATTTCAGTTCCTAAAACCTCTGACACAGTGTCAAAGAACGCTTGCCAAAAATTGCCTAAGCCTTGGGTACATTCAAAATATATGTGCCAGATTGGCTGGAGAAAGTTGACATCTATTGCATGTGTCTGAGTGCTCTGGATTTTTTTCAGCCAGTTTGGAATTAGTAATATGAAACCTGTGTAAAACTTTAAATTGAATGACTCCAAGTGTGGCACAGAAGGTCGAAGAATTTACATGCAACAGAGCAGTCTTCCACCAGGCATCCAACGTCCAATTTCTCCCCCCAATGTGATTTAATCTTGTTCAGATCTTGAGTATGCTGCGGTAAAATGAGGTCAGATATATGAGATTCATATATAGATACATATTATTCTCGAGGTATAAGGTGGTTATATTCTAGTACTTCTTAATCTATAAGCAAAAAATGTGAGGGCCTAAACAATCTCTTGAACACTCTGTGTTACATTTATGACAAACAACAATGCAGCATTTGTGGTGACCGCTGCTTTTTGGGGCATCTGAGTAGCGTGGCAGTCTATTCCATTGGCTAACAACACGGGGAATGCCAGTTCGAATCCCCGTGTTACCTCCAGCTTGGTCAGGCGTCCCTACAGGCACAATTGGCCGTGTCTACGGGTGGGAAGCCGGACGTGGGTATGTGTCTTGGTTGCTGCACTAGCGCCTCCTCTGGTCGTCCCATACGCTACGTCTCCCTGGCGAAACTCCTCACTGTCAGGTGAAAAGAAGCAGCTAGCGACGCCACGTGTATCGGGGAAGGCATTTGGTAGTCTGCAGCCCTCCCCGGATCGGCAGAGGGGGTGGAGCAGAGACCGAAACAGCTTGGAAGAGTAGGGTAATTGGCCAGGTACAATTGAGAGAAAAAGGAGGAGGGGGAAAATACTGCTTTTGTAATAAATAAGCCAAAGTGCATTTACTCTAAACTCAGACTTCTTAGATAAGCACACACAAAAAGGCTAGCTAGCTCTGTCACAAGGCTGAGCGTGGACAACCTGCAGGAGGTGGCAGAGGGAGAATGAGCTACAGATCACCCTTAGCTGCTGGCTCACCATTACAATTATATGAAGGAGCACTTCATGTGTTCCTCAAGTCAACTGCCACCCAATTTCAGAAAGCTTCCTGCAAAATTGGCAAAAGCTTTGGAAAAAAATAGGAGGGTGCTGAGTACCACTTGCACTGCACTGACTTGTTTTTGCAAATATCTTGGAGCAAGTTCATATTTCAACTTTTTAATCTTTTTTTTCATGTGTTACCTCCATCAGTTACCCAATAATGCCTATCACTAACTGTTGATGAACCTCTGGTTGTTTTGAGTAGAGCTGTCAACTTACCATGTATTACGCAGACTAAGATGACAGGGTGGTACTAGTACCTACCAGGGTAGGAGGACTGGCAGCTGCTACTGGCTGCTCTCGCTCTGAGCTCGGGGATTCTCTAGTCAGTTGCATAGGTCCATTTAGCTATTGGTTTGTCCTGTAGGGGGAAAAAAAATCTAATCATTTGGTCTACTCAAGGCAAATTCATAGTTTAGTTTGATGTCTGCCGTTTTTGCTGCCTCCTCTTCCTCATTATATATTAGGCAGAGCAAATCTAACCCCTTCCACACAAACCCACACATACAGAGCCTACTTATGTACTGTTGTGCTATTTAACACATTTTAAGCCTGCCGTGTGTGCAAATAAAACTGTACATTGGTTAGAGGTGTTTAATGGTTATGGATTCCGACTTTCATTATAATGTTTAGCATATTTTCAGTTTCAGTGGTACATTGGAATTCAGTTTAACAATAAAAAATATTTTTTCGTCCTATCATCGAGCTTTGGTTGTTACGCAGGAGTAGCCATTGTGCTTTTTTAAGAAGAATTCAGCCATAAAACAGAATTCACCTGTTCTTGTGATGCAACTGTTGTATTAACTATTATCATAGTTTAATATCTGTATGTGTCCAAAACGGTTTCCTTAAAAGATATCTAAAATGGTCATGCAATGCATGTTTTTATAATGTAATACCAATATGATATACATAATGCATAGTCATCCCTTTCTAATATTGACCAACATGTACCAGCTGATTTTACTGTCAAAATTGTTTGTGTAGATTGAAATACTAATTCAACAAAACTGATGACTGTAGTGTTTCTTTTTTTGCCAAAATAGCTCTTAGATTTTCTAAAGACTAGGGCTGTATGCCGCCGTCGGGCCACTGCTGTCACCAAAACGGCTCTCCCGCTCACCTCATCCGTACCTGTGCTGCCGCCAGAGTGGATTAAATTCATGTGTGAAGCAAGTGATGATTAGGATGGCAGATTTCACCGGAACGGGTAACCTTGAGACCCCTCATCCACCTCCACATGCCAGCCAACTTAAGTGCAGACACTTATAGTGGCACTACAGGTGACTTTCTGAGATTCAACACAGCTCCAAATGTTGCATGGTACAGGTACAGTCTGCTGGCTCTGCAGCACCACACCTAAAAAGCCCGGTTCAGATAGGAGATATAGTGAATGGAATATAATCAACAAAAAAGAAGATAGGAGCACGTGTGCACAAAAACCTTTACGCAATTACAGGAGCTACGCATGCAGTTAGAATGTGGCTCTCTTCCAACACATTAGATGTATTAATACAGTCTCTCTTTAACAGAACAGAAATACACCTGGTTTATATGAAAATGTGAAACTGTTGTTACAAGAATTGTTTGTGATGATACCCCGAAACAACTGTCATCTATTAAGCCGTTGCATGTCACAACTGTTTGTATGCTGAAAAATGCACAAGACATTTTATAGCACGGCAATGAAAATATGCTGTATGAAATCGAGTACTGGGAACCAAATCTCATTCAGAAGGAAGCTCATGGACTACAGCTTAAGCTCTTGCACAAGTTCACAAAAGATTAAACTTTGTAAACTGCTGAGAGTAAAAAAGTCAATGTTTATTTCACTGCAGAAAATCTGTGTCGTTTTGAAAGGCTATAATATGAATTAACAAACTGCAAAAACCAGTATTGACACACCATAGAACAAGCTATTATAATCTAAATTATATAGTACTGTATAGTACAGCACTCTTTACTGTACCCTGTCAATCATTTAAACCTTGGACAGAAACCTCTGCAGACTGGAAACTGCTGACACATTAGAAGAATATATTAGACTCATTTTGCTCACGGACAGTACTATCTGCAGATTTTTCTCATTTGTGAACATGTTAGATTTGCATTTTTATAAGGGGCAAATTATTCCTTTCGTTCTCATTCCACCTTGTGTTCTGACATTTGTTATGGTGCTTCAGCAATGGTGTATGTCATGTTATGTTGTAAGTACTTGGCCATATGTCTTAGATGAGCAAAGTTGGCTACTAAAAAAACAAAACAAAACATGCCTCTGGCAATGTATTTCTTTCTTTTATAAGACACTAACCCTAAGTGAGGAAAAAAAAGAGATGACACCTAAATCCCCCTGCATTCTCATTAGCACACAAAAGACATCTAATGAACAGCTGACCTTCACATGTGTTTTTTTTTTTTAGAGAACCTGCAGTTTGAAAGCCAAGGTCTTCATGCCAGATAAGCAGCAGTGCATTTTAATCCTCTCGCTGCTGAGTGGGGCATCTGGTTAAATAACTGCCTTTTCACCCCTTCCCTTTTGTACTGGGGATTTCTGTTATGACTGTGCTTCCCTCCGCAGATCCCCAAGACTTCAGATCCAGCCATTGTACAGGCGCATTGTGTCGGGCTTAAGCTCCCACTCCGAATAGCCTTCGTAGGCTAAGGCAGCATATTCCTGTCCACAGCATAGACCATATTTCCAGTGATCTTAGATTATAAACTTTTTCGATGTTTCCTTCCCGTTCCCATGTTTACAAAAGCAGCTCTTGGTCAGTTATGGGTGAATATCAAAACTTATTACGTTTCTCTCTCTCTCTCTCGCTCTCTGTTGTTAAGCCAATACTCTTGAACATCTGTGACCAATGTTTGGTTCTTTCAATCTAATTTTCCAAGGCAATATGACATTAAGCAGAATGCTGTGGGTTTGCCATTTCTGTGCAATTTCAATTGTTGTACTTCAACTAGGTTAATTACTTATTAAATGTAAAATGTGCACACAGACGTGGTCATGACATGCTATTAGGAATGGGTGGATTCCTTTAATGAACCTCATTATTCTTCCAGTGCCATACGCCCCTGATCCTGATACAATGCAAGTGAGGGTGCAACTTATAAATATGCATGCACTGAACGTTTGACTCTACTACCTAGTAGGCAGCGTTTCAAATCAAAGCTGCCTCAATACCACATCTGAAAGATCACAGGATGTGTCAGTATATGACAGTTTCTCTGCTACATACTTTGGTGATGCCATGGTGATCTCCCTCGGGCAGAGGATCTCAAACTCTCTCCTCAGTAGCTAATATTCGAATCTGGTGGTTGACGCAAACTGGTTCAACTAAGTGACAGACTGCCTGCCCATATAACCCCTGCTCTTTTCAAATAACGAACAGCTTCAAGCTAGGAGAAATCCTAGTCAAAAGTGGGATCCCCGATATTCTGTAGAATTTTACAAGGCCTTTTGGCCTCAAATTGAGCCCCTGTTTATGCCCGTGCTTACTTTTTTTTTTGAGAATGCATCTTTCCTGAATCAATGAAGACAGCTGTAATATCATTGATAGATAAGAAGGATAAAGACAAAGAATATACTTAATTTCAGCCAATTTAATTACTCCCTGTTGATTTCAAGAAAATATCAAAATTAATCGCTCAAAGATTAGAAGAGTTACTGGCCCAGCGTATTAATTCCGATCAGTCTGGCTTTGTAAAGGCACGATACACTTTTGACAAAATTCAGAGGCTATTAAATGTAACTGACCACTCGACCCTATACAATCGACCAGTGTCCTGCAGAAATTTAACTTTGGTAATAGATTAATTGGGTGGATCAAGTCTATGTACAACAATCCATAAACTCAAGTATGTGTAAAAGATACTCTCCCTGAAAAGTCTGGCTTATACAGAGGCTGCCGGAAGGGATGCCCATTATCCCTGTTCTTATTAATTTAGTGATTGAATCCCTTGCAGTGGCCATATGGGCTAGTAGAGAGATTTCCAGAATTGATATTGGGAAAATAGAGAACAGAATCTCATTGTATGCTGATGATATTATCTTGTACCTAACCAGCCCAGAGAGATCAAGTCCAGCAGTGCTAGATCTCATCAACAATCTCTAGTAAACTCAAAATTATTTCACCCTTCACCTGGGCACAGAGCTGACTTAAGTATCTGGGGATGAATGTGTCTCCCACACTTAAAGACTTGTTTCATATAAACTATGCTCCACTACTCGAAAAGATCAAGGAAGAATTGGAACATTGGAATCTTCTCACCATCTCATTACTTGGATGAATTAATGTAATTAAAATGAACGTGTTGCCACAATTTAGCTATCTATTTCAGTCATTTCCCTGTTATTTAGACAAAGCATTTTTACATCCATAAACAAACTGATAAGCTCCTTTATTTGGAAGAACTCTTCACCCAGAATAGCTTTTAAAACTTTAATTAAGTCAAAAGACAAAGGCGGACTGGGACTCCCAGACATCCAGTTGTACTACTGGGCTGCCCAGACAAAGGGCCTGATTAGTTGGGTAAAAAAAGGCAGAACTGCTTACTGGAGCGATATTGAGGAACTTTGCTTTCCTACCATAACGTAAATGCACTACATTCAGTACCAAGAACCTATGTAATTCACAACACGTTTCGGGCTTGGCAGTTTGTAAAGAAATTTTGTGGATCCTCCACCAGAATCGCTATGTAAGCTCCTTTATCCTCCAATCCAGACCTGCCACTGTTGATTGGAAAGTCCCTGTTAACAAAGTAGAAAGAATGTGGTATACATCAATTTCAACGCTTGTTTACTGAAGGTTCCCTTAAATCTTTCTCAGATATAATGTCAGAATTTGAAATTCTGAAACAGAATTTTTATGAATACCTACAAATTCGTCACTTAATTACTACTCTGCAAGGGGCAGGATGGCTATCTCTGGGGTTGTCAAGCATAGAGGAGATTCTGGAGAGCTTCACATTATCGAACGGGAAAATCTCTATGATTTACATTGTTCTGTTAGACCATCATAATTTTTTCCTTGACCCTACTTAAGAATGTATGGCAAAAAGAGTTGGGATGTGATTCTAGTGATAAACAGTGGGACTTTACATATTGGAACATCTTTACTTCATTGTCTTGTAATAAGATAATTGAACAGAATTATAAATTCATACACAGGATGTATCTTACCCCGCTCTATTTAAGTATGATGTATCCTAACTCATCTTCCAGATGTCATCGTTGTGAAATACAGGGTCAATTACCCATGTTTTCTGGGAATGTAGAACATTAAAACACTTTTGGAAGGTAGTACATGAGCTAACTGCCAAGGTTTTGGAAATTCTGTTAGACATTACACTCACATGGTACCTCTTTGGTACAGAAATGGACAGGACACTAGACCCCATGTCTATGAAGAGTACTGGCATAATATCATATATAGTGAAGAAATGCATCTTGCTCAACTGGAACCAGCAAAGACCTCCAACATTTAATTTGTTCAAACACATTCTGAACGAAACATTACAACTAGAACAGCACACTTATGCCTCTCTGAGAACATGGGAACTTCTTATGGACCTCTGAGCATCTGCCCGGTCTGGTTAAATGTGCTTTGATTCTATGTAGAAAACTGTGACCATTTTATTTTATGTTTTTGTAATGTTTCTATTTATGTATTCCCAATCATTTTGTATTTTGCTTCACTTTAGTTAGTAATACTACTAATTTTTTTTTGCTTTTACGTTATCTGTACTCAGTCCTTTGATTGTGTTTGTTGAATGATGAAAATAAATAAGCATGAATAAACACAAATAAACATATATACAAGTATGACAGGAGGACAGACCTGCTGGCATTCAGTTCTCCTTAGAGACAAGGAGTTGTGAACACATGTCCACGCATATTTTAATGACATGTTATTCAGCTTAACATTAGTATGATTTACAGATTCATGTTTTCTCTCTCAATCTGATAGCCAGCTCGGCTACATGTTAGATGCATTCAGAGATTACATGCGCTGTGAACATTAGTTTTTGTTTTTGTTTTTTTTAAACCGTAAACTGAAGCTAAGGATGCTCTGACCTTTCTGCCAGTTGATATTACAGTACACGGAATCTAGAGCCATGTTAACGAGAGAGGTGTAAGGCTTCTTGCACACTGACATATTCATCTCCCTCGCTGCAATGAGTTTGACACCAAGCACCCCCATTGACGGATTTGCACACAGAAATACTTATGGAATAATGTCTGCTGTAGAGATCTGTCAATTATGGCACCAAAACTAATTCAACAAGGGAGTTCAAGAATATTGGGGAAAATAAATGCATTGACAGGAAGTTAGGAAAATCCTGACTGCATCCAAGGTCACAGGGTTTATGTAATGAGCGCTACTTTCCATTAGTTTGTTGCTATTAGGTTTAATCATTATATATATATATATATATATATATATATATATATATATATATAAAGTGCATCCGGAAAGTATTCACACCCCTTCACTTTCCCTACGTTTTGTTGTGTTACAGCCTTATTCCAAAATGGATTAAATTCTTTTTTTTCCATCAATCTACACACAATACCCCATAATGACAAAGTGAAAAATGTTTTGTAGAAATTTTTGCAAATTTATTAAAAATAAAAAACTGAAATATTGCATGTACATAAGTATTCACACCCTTTGCTATGACACTCAAAATTGAGCTCAGGTTCAACCTGTTTCCACTGATCATCCTCGAGATGTTTCTACATCTTGATTGGAGTCCAGCTCTAGTAAATTCAACTGATTGGACATGATTTGGAAAGGCACACGCCTGTCTATATAAGGTCCCACTGTTGACAGTGCATGTCAGAGCAGAAACCAAGCCATGAAGTCAAAGGAATTGTCTGTGGACCTCCGAGACAGGATTTTATCGAGGCACAGATCTGGGGAAGGGTACAAAAAAATTTCTACAGCTTTGAAGGTCCTGAAGAGCACAGTGGTCGCCATCATTTGTAAATGGAAGAAGTTTGGATCCACCAGGACTCTTCCTAGCGCTGGCCACCCAGCCAAACTGAGCAATCGGGGGAGAAGGGCCTTGGTCAGGAAGGTGACCAAGAACCCGATGGTCACTCTGACAGAGCTCCAGCATTCCTCTGTGGAGATGGGAGAACCTTCCAGAAGGACAACCATCTCTGCAGCACTCCACCAATCAGGCCTTTATGGTAGAGTGGCCAGACGGAAGCCTCTGCTCAGTAAAAGGCACATGACAGCCCGCTTGGAGTTTGCCAGAAAGCACCTAAAGGACTCTCAGACCATGAGAAACAAGATTCTCTGGTCTGATGAAACCAAGATTGAACTCTTTGGCCTAAATGCCAAACGTCACGTCTGGAGGAAACCAGGCACCTCTCATCACCTTTCTAATACCGTCCCTACAGTGAAGCATCGTGGTGGCAGCATCATGCTGTGGCGATGTTTTTCAGCGGCAGGAACTGGGAGACTAGTCAGGATCGAGGGAAAGATGAATGGAGCAATGTACAGGACCTCAAAATGGGGCGAAGGTTTACCTTTCAACACGACAACAACCCTAAGCACACAGCCAAGACAATGAAGGAGTGGCTTCGGGACAAGTCTGTGAATGTCCTTGAGTGGCCCAGCCAGAGCCCAGACTGGAACCCCATTGAACATCTCTGAAAAGACCTGAAAATAGCTGTGCAGCGACGCTCCCCATCTAACCTTACAGAGCTCGAGAGGATCTGCAGAGAAGAATGGGAGAAATACCCCAAATATAAGTGTGCCAAGCTTGCAGCTTCATACCCAAGAAGACTTGAGGCTGTAATCGCTGCCAAGGGTGCCTCAACCAAGTACTGAATAAAGGGTGTGAATACTTATGTACATGCAATATTTCAGTTTTTTTTTTATTTTCAATAAATTTGCAAAAATTTCTACAAAACCTTTTTCACTTTGTCATCATGGGGTATTGTATGTAGATTGATGAGAAAAAAAAGGAATTTAATCCATTTTGGAATAAGGCTGTAACATAACAAAATGTGGGGAAAGTGAAGAGGTGTGAATACTTTCCGGCTGCACTGTAGTTGTTTTTATAAATGCCTTTATAAAGGAAAACTATGCCAAGGTACAACTATATCGTCAAACTAAAATAAAATTCATCTCACCTATGCAAGCCATAATTTTACAATTCCGCAATATGAAATGACCTTTGATAACCATATGAGCTAAAATGCAACTAAATCATATATGGAGAGCCTTTTAATATATAAAAACGTGCTAACTGCACTGACAACATTGGATCATGCCTCATTTCCCTCTATAGTGAAATGCTATGTATATATTTAACAGTGTACTCCCATGCATTATGCAGAGGGTGAGAATAAAAGTGCACAGCAAAGTCATCCAGCACTGTGGCAGAAACCTAACACCAACATACTGCATTCTGCAAACCATTCGGTTAGGAAGTTGTTTTTTTGACCAGTTTTTTTATTTAAGTTTTCTGGTACTCTGGTAGTCCATGCTTTGCTAAAGCACCCTTCCTACTGGGATAAAGACTAGACCGCCATTTTCTTGACAAAATAATCAACTACCTCAAGCTAACGACATCTGCATTACATGCAAAATAATGCAAGGGGACAATCCCTTTTCGTTCACGGCAAAATATGTAATTGCAGTATAACTGTGTGGATCTTTAATGCCATTCCGGGAATAAATGAGAACACTTTCAGTGGAGCTCACGGCACATCATTTAGAACGGGTGTAATGAGAAAGCACGAGGGAAGGCAATTAACATTTAAAAGAGGAGCCCAGCTCATTGATAATGGCGATGATGCCATGCCCCTGTATGACTTAGCACATCGCAAATATTTAACAAGGTCCTAACTGAAATGGATGAATGTAAAAAGGGGATGGAGTCTCATGTCTGCAAGAGGGGAGGGAGAACACCGTGCCTGCATTTTGCCAGCCTGCTATAGCTTGTATAGAACATGCTAATCTTATAGAGGAAGTAGCTGAGGTTTGTGTAAAAATAGGGACACTGATTAAAAGTTTGGTAAAAGATACCAACTGGTGTGCTCTCGAAACCATTTCTGTGGATTTTAACAACAGTGACCGAATAATCAGTGTTCACACCGCAATGCTTGGAGCAACAACATAGTGCTTTGATGCAATATGACATATAGTGGGGTGGCGGAAAGCACCAGCAGCTCCATGCAGGTGTCCTGGTCTGCACCACTGTGAGGAAATAGACTTTTGTTAGCCCAGAGGTATAATAGCACCACAGACCCAGCCACAGCAGTGGAAATGGAATAACTCGAGAGTTAACCAAAAAAAGAAAAAAGAAAGAAGAAGAATAAATCAGATCTTCACCAAAAATCCTAAGCCATCAATCTGTGTAAGAGAATTATAACTAGATTTCTAATCATTTAGTTCAGTATCTACAGTTAGAATTCATTATAATCTACTGGTGTGCTAAGTATGCTTTGCATTAAAAAATACCTTAAAAAATAATTAAAAATAAGCCAGACAAGATGACCGTTACAACCAACCAGCCAATATTTAATAATCGTAATAATAATAACTTTATTTTTATAGCACTTTTCTAAAACAGCGTTACAAAAGAAATAAACCCAGACAATGCAAAAATAAGAGTAAGACCAAATAAGTAAAAGTGAAAATATAAATAAATAACTAAACAAATCAAACCTTTGGAAAAGTTTTGATAAAAAGAAATGTTTTAAGACGAGATTTGTATAAAGCTAGACACGTGGTTCGTCTTGGTTCAGCAGGAGGACTTCCCTAGGGTGGGGGCTCTAACAGCAAAATCCTGATCGCCCTGTGTTACAAACCTGTTAGACCTGCAAATACGCAGCCAATATTTCAGATAACTCACGTTTTGCGCAGCTGACAAAATGTGTCGGGTACACAAACTGTGTCCAGACTGGACTCGTCTTTTTGATAGTGAAGCACACAGCCAACGCTAATGCCGCCTCCCCCCGGCTACCTGGAAAAAAAAACACGTTTGTGAGAAGGATGCCCCTGCAACACACACACACACACACACGTGTACAGTATACCACTGAAGGGTGGGTATGTAAGAGAGAGCGCTGTCACACAGGACACGTGACTTCATGAAGCGCTTGCGTATGACTGACGGGAGCGCGTCCAGCGGAACCTGTTGCCATGTCACCCACAGGTCCGTCGATGTCAGCCAGACCGGATTGGTTCGGCTAAAGGCGAAGCTGCGGGAAAAGAGTGAGAGGCAAGCATGGGCTCACTGTCCTTTCCCGCCCATTGTGAAGGACATTCTCCCACGACTGACTGCCCAATCAATCAGCCTCCTGCAGGGAGCGGGAGCTTCCCCGTCCCCATCCCCATCCCCATCCCCGTCCCCGTCCCCATCCCCGTCCCCGTCCCCGTCCCCGCCAGTCAGTCACTCGCTGCTTTGGCTGCACCGCTAATGGAACGTCGGGCTCTCAGCGGCTCATAATCCCGCCTGTCTGGCAGAAACTGTCCCACAACGTGCAGCTTTAGCATAAGCGGATAATTAAAATGACAACAGAAAGGGCGTCCGGGTGGCGTGGCGGTCTATTCTGTTGCCTACCACACGGGGATCGCCGGTTCGAATCCCCGTGTTACCCCCGGCTTGGTCGGGCGTCCCCACGGACACAACTGGCCGTGTCTGCGGGTGGGAAGCCGGATGTGGGTATGTGCCCTGGTCGCTGCACTAGCGCCTCCTCTGGTCATTCGGGGGAGGGAGTAGCACGATCCTCCCACGCGCTACGGTCCCCCTGGCTAAACTCCTCACTGTCAGGTGAAAAGAAGCGGCTGGCGACGCCACATGTATGGGGGGAGGCATGTGGTAGTCTGCAGCCCTCCCCGGATCGGCAGAGGGAGGTGGAGCAGAGACCGGGACGGCGCGGAAAATAGGGTAATTGGCTAAGTGCAATTGGGGACGGGGGAAAAAAGGGGGGGGGCAGAAAAAGCAAATGCGTTCAACCTCCGAAACTCCATGGTGACACTTTTCTTTGTTTTTTTTGGCTGGATTTATTTAATCTGTTTCGTATTGCTGAGATTCTAAAAGGAGACCTGTCCAAGATGAGGACACATGAATAATTGCAGACAAAAAAAAAAAAAAAAATCCGACAACAATGAATTAAACATTTGACCACGCA
Source organism: Lampris incognitus (assembly GCF_029633865.1). Taxonomy (NCBI): domain Eukaryota; kingdom Metazoa; phylum Chordata; class Actinopteri; order Lampriformes; family Lampridae; genus Lampris; species Lampris incognitus. Next base: position 38,431,534 of record NC_079221.1, read on the forward strand.
GAGGTAATGAGCGAGAAAGAGGGAGAGAAAGATGACAAGACATATAAACAACGACACGTAGTAACTGACAGAGCAAATAACGACTAATCCTGAACATATTCTATCTCCCAGCGACTGCGGTTTCCTCGTCATCTCTGCTCTCCAATTTGTATTACTTAGAAGCAAAAAAACAAAAACAAAAAAGACAAACTCTGTGTTTACGCCAGTTAACTTCTACATTTACTGAATGAATTCTAATAGCAACTGCGTGTGATTTGCATAAGTTTTACTGACAGTGAAAATATCCATTTAGTGTTAATGTGCAGTTGAGGCCGAGATGGGGGGAGGAGATGTGCGTGCGTGTGCGTGCGCGTGCATGGGCTGCCATGTGGAGGTAGCCTAATGCAAGAGACAGGGAAACAAAGGAGCTGTTACAAAGTGAGAGAGTAGGTGCTTTTAGTGCTATTTCTGTCCTTTTTGAATCCAGGTGAGTGATGTGAAGCTGTTGCGTGTCTGCTCTACTCAGCCTCGGGCACTACTTTCCCCTTTTTCCCCAAACAGTGCATTGTCGAATAAGACCCACTGTCAGAGGCAAAAGCTCGTGTAAGCCAAATTCTGCCCACTCCAAAAAAAAAAAAACCCACTATAAATAATCTGCATTAGAGCTTAAGCACACGAGTGTATGGCAAAAAAACATGAGAATAGATTATCAGGAAGAGAGGGGAGAAAAAAAACAACAAAAAAAAACAGGCTATTCAAATTCCAATTTATCCTGTTTCAAAGCGGAGAAGAAGAGCGGCTCTCGCTGTGGCAGATCTACGAAACTAGTCTTTCGTGTCACTGCAATAATCTGGAGGTTTTGTGTCCGCCATCCAATTATTTGCATTTCATTTCCCAGTGCAGTGCCTCTATATGGTGCAGCGCCGACGTGCACAGTGGGCCTGGCAGAACACCCTAAAGGTTTTCCCCGGAGTCGCCCGGGGGATTTCTGCTTTCATTTCCAAACCGCGAGGTTCAATACCCGGCTGTGTTCACTGGAAAAGAATTATGGCGACAAAAGTGCACTGTGTTGGTGGCGGTAATAACGAAAGGCAAAGCCAAAATGAGTTTGAGGAGAAATGTTTTCCTGTTTTTGCTTGGCAGAGCATGTTATACAGAGGCATGACTGTGATCCAGATAACCTTTACCGCATATCAGACGGGAAATCCTCTTTCATGGGGACGGGGGTGGGGTGGACAGGGGACGGGGGGCAGTGGAAGGCGTGTGTCCCCATACGCCTTCATATCTCTCCGATGATGGGTGGACAGAAAGATCAGGGATAAAACAAGCCAGCCAGAGAAGTAATATTTCCTCAGAGGCTGTAATATAATGGCTCGGATCTTAGCCGTGATAGATTTTTCTTTGACACTGTGTAAAGAAAATTTCCACACTATCCAGTGTCCATCTGTGGGCGCAAACAATGCCAAGATGGGCCGGCGTCTAGTTTATTTGTTTCACGTTTGTTCTCCTTTCCCTGTGGGTAATAGTTTGCGGAGAAGTGTCATTGACTAAAACAGACAAACATTTAAGCCAAGAGCTGCCCTGACTGTAAAATAGTCTCTGAAACCAGCTGTATCGATTTCTTGTCCCGGGCACACAACAGAGGAGCATGGTAGAGTACCATCTTTATCTCGGCTTTCCATCGCTGTTGTGACGGATAGAATAAGCCCTCGGCTAACAGTCCTGTCGTCTACATACGCGGGCAGCTTCAAACCCGCAACACATTGTCCTCCTCGCGTGCCCTGCCAGCCAGGAGCCCACACAGTTACAGTCTTTAACAAATGAACTGATGCTATCTCACCCAGCAACACAGTGGCTTCAACAAAAAGCAATTCATGGGGACATTCGGTATTTATAAATGTCAACTTAAGTAAAAGCCGAGGCCCTGGGATGCAAAGGTTTTGTAATTAAAGGTCAGCGTCGGCGATAAGGCTGTTGTTTCTTTAAAGTATTCTGTTTTCCGTTCGCGCACACAAACTTCCAAAAACAAAGATTGAAGGGAAATGTTTACGTTCGAGAGCCCCTCGAGAAACCAGAAATGGGTTTCTCAAAGTTGCGTTGTGTCGCTTTTAAAACGAGCTGTGTGCTCCAGTAAAGCTTGTAGGCCTCGTGCAAGATAACCTTTAAACATCCTGCATTACATCTACTCAGCTGCGTGAGATTCTTTTTTTTTTTTTTTTTTAGAAATGCATGCAAATGTTGGGGTGTCCGGGTGCCGTGGCAGGCTATTTCGTTGTCTATCGCCGGTTAGAATCCCCGTGTTACCTGTGGCTTGGTCGGGCGTCCCTACAGACACAATTGGCCATGGATGCGGGTGGGAAGCCGGATGTGGGTATGTGTCCTGGTTGCTGCACTAGCGCCTCCTCTGGTCGGTCGGGGCGCCGGTTCAGGGGGGAGGGGAACTAGGGGGAATAGCGTGATCCTCGCACGCGCTACATCCCCCTGGCGAAACTCCTCACTGTCAGGTGAAAAGAAGCGGCTGGCGACTCCACATGTATCAGAGGAGACATGTGGTAGTCTGCAGCCCTCCCCGGATTGGCAGAGGGGGTGGAGCAGCGACCAGCATGGCTCAGAGGAGTGGGGTAATTGGCCAAGTACAACTGGGGAGAAAAAATGCGGGGGGGGGGGTGTATGCAAATGTTCTCTAGGATTTCACATTTGTCTCTGAGTTGCCGATGTCACTCCTGACGAAGGCAGCTGTGAACTCCATGCACCTGTACTCAAAAATCAATATGTTAATGACTAAAGCAGAAAGTGCGTTGTTAACGATGACCTTCTGAGCAGCTCGATCCTGTTGAGTAGTGAATTGTTGTCTGCTGCCCATCAAAGTCTTCTTCTCCTGCAGCTCTCTGGAGCAGTCAGGAACTCACCACAAGCCACCAGTGGGAGGAACAACTCAACTGACCAAAAAAAAAACAAAAAGAGAACTGCTTGCAGAAGTGACATAAGTAAAATCAAGAGAGGATGGCCTGGAGGACATCAAATGAGACACCTGTTTCCACTTGGGTAGCATAGTGACAGGTAAAGAGGGGTTGCCTCCCTTGTGCAGACGAAAGGCCTTTCAAATTGGCCACATTGTGAAAAAGACAATGATAGGCTGCCTCCAAGCATTTGTGCTGTTAACCTCCCCCCCCGGCTACAAATGAATGCTAATGACTTAGCAGCAAGGTTAGCTTCACGTTGCACTGGGGAAAAGAAGGACATTGGTAATATCAGCCCACGTGTTACAGCCTGCACAGACATTAAAGGCACAATCCTTAATTCCCATCTAAACAAAAGGGTCAGCCCGCTACCAAAATACAAAATACAGGATTGGTGTCTCCTATCACTCCCAAAATGGTTGACAGGTCTCTTAACACACGAACTAACACGAAGCAACAACTAAATCCAAGTTTCTCATGTTCCCCAAAGCTGTTTGTGTACATCGATGATAGTTGTCAACACTGGAGTAAAAGGAAGCCAGATATTTGGTTACGATTGGTCGAGAATCAAAGAAAGTTGTTTCAGTTCATCTGGACACAATGTATATGGAGAGAAACGTTATATTATTGAGCATGCATAAAGACAATTGGTCGAGAAAGACACAAAATGCTAATTTTCAATCTATAACTCAAACTCTTATACTCTGTATGTAAATAACCCTCAATCTTATAGGGTCAAATAAATCACAGTTTGGACCTTTAAGATAATACCATTATTGATGTATGGCACAAGAAAATAATGACCCCCTGGTGGCTATGTAGTAAAAGAATAATAGAATAATAGAATAGTAGAATAACAAAACTATCACAGAAACCCTCTATTCTACATTTCCTTTTTCACAACCCTTATCGCATATTAAATAAATCTATGTGGTACTTTGACTCTAAAGCATCAGCATGTCAAATTGTCTTCATGTACTCTGTCCCAGTGGTATGCACGGCTAACTCAGATGATCATCCTGCAGGACCTGCTAGACTAAACTGGTGTCTGCTTGGTTAAATTATCAAAAACAGCGATGAATTAATCATACACGCAATGTCTACCCTGAGATCGATTTGTTTTCTGAATCCTGTCTGATCTCACAATGCGATGTCAAAACCCGAGCTGCACAAGCTATAATGGGTAACGGATTTTGAGAGTCGAGTAGAACAAACTGTCTTTTTATAAATTGGTAGTTACAAATAAAACACACAAATCAGTGACGGCAGACATGTGAAATTACAGGTCTGAGTGGTGAAGTCGTCAACTGTGCTATTTACATTAGTCACAGACAAACACTTTCTTTTTTCTTCAACCCAAATAGAAAAAATGCTGGTGGGAGCTTGCGAACGAAATAAAACCTCTTCCATAATCTACAGCGCTGAGCATTTTTCACAATGCCGGTTTGTTATTAATTCCAGCCAAAGGACTGGTCTGATTAATCACAATATTCATGAGTCTACAGTGACAGAGTGGGAGTGACCTTGACTGCTTCCCTCAACGCGCTTATGCACGCCTCGCAGTCAAGGAATATCAAAGGGGACATACTCCTGGAGATGTGGGCCAGAGACATCACCCGCATCCGTCACACAGCCTCGGGCCAACCCGACACTCTGCCAGGCTGCTCCGCACTCTGGCTCAAATCTCAGACCTCTCTGGACTTCCTCAGTCAAGGTAGGGGCCGGATCCTGAGAGACTAAAGCAGTGCTGCAGAAGACTACAAAAAGAGAAGAGAATGGAAGAGGATGGGAAAAAAAGAAAGAAAGGCAAACAAACATGATTTGAATTTATGGCATACAAGATGCAGATGTCTGTGAATTAAAGCAACAAAAGAAACAAAAAAAACCCCCAAAACATCAAGAATATGATCCGCACTGTTTACTACTGCAATAGAGAGCTTTGGAATATATTTTCAAATTTAGGATGAGGGGGGGGGAAAGTGAAGAAGAAGCCTGGGGTTACTTCCTTCCCAGAAGGGTCAAATGAAGAAATATTGAATTTCTTGAGGTGATGAATGAGGAATAATTTCAAGCCTTCCACTGTGCTACCACCAGCCAGCATTACAATGAGCAAAGGAATTTGAGTGGCAAGGTACATTTTACCAGCTCTCTGACAGCTAATATCGAGGAACAGCAGTATACGTGACTGATATATTTCTTTGTCATAAACACACAAACAATATGAGGGGAGACAGCGGCGTTACTTTATCTGTTATGGGTTGTGGTGTTTATGAAAGCACATGTGTAATTTTGGACCTGCAGCATGATAGTCCTGAAAGATGGCAGCAGCGCTTTTGTTATTGGTGGCGCAAGGTGCAAGTGATGTGAAAGAACTTTGCTAATGCATAATCATTGTCTTATTTCAGGTTTGTCGATGTTAACTGAAACGTGATAAATGAGTAACATGGAATAATCATAGTTATTATCATATTATCACATTATTGTAACTATCATCATATAGCTATCATCAATAATCATCTGTGGGAAGATGGTGGCATGAATCCATGGTTGCAGCGGCCTCACCCAGTACTACCCATGCAGTGTCTTTGGCCGCGTCTAAGTTTGTGTCTTTGTTTGATGGCTGAGGGTGCTTGGTCTGTTGCGTCCTGTGGGCCCAGGGACCACGGCCCTGCCTGGAGCTGTGCCCCAAGAGGAAACACCGAGGGTGGTCTGACAGGACGCAGAAGCGGGGCAGGCTAAGCTAACTGCTAGCCCATGCAGACTGGTAGTTCCGACAGTCATTGGATGTATGTGATTTTGTAGTTTTTTGTTTATTTTTTTGTAGCTTGGATACATATGTTCTTGAAGTTTGGATGTGTTTTTGTCTTTGTGTTGCACTGCTGTGGGCTGGGGGAAACGACATTTCATTTCATGCCGTGTACGCAAGGGCCTGAAATAAATGACAAATAAATGTTCCTGATTCCGGAATCAGCCTTTTTGCCTCAAGTCAGCGTGAAGTTTGATGAGCCCTGATGTTTTTTTTGTGTATTTGTGTCCTACCTTGGGTTCCCCAGGTGTCAGATTAGAAATAGTATTAGTAGGGACTGCTCCTCATCAGAGCTGCTCCGTTTATTCTACACCATCTCCTACTTCTGTCAATTTATGGGAGAGCACCTGATGACCACACAAACCAGCTCAGCCCTTTTCTGAGGTTCACGTTCTGCAGTGCCAGCATGGGCTGTCAGGGACATTTAACGCAGAATTTACATTATTTATGAGACTACCTTTGAAATGCTTTTCTTAATTATGTTTCAAATTTCCATAAAGGGCTCTTGCAGTTTACTTCGCAACACTTTGAAAAACACACGCGCTAACAAGCAGTCGCCGGAACGGCACCGGGTGTCCAAACAAATTGAGTTGTGTTGCCGTTGTTGATTGATCATGTTTACCTCACCCATCTCGCAACTCACATTACAGATAAACAAGTTTTAACCAATTTGCAACAGTTTAAGCGCTGCGGTTTCCTTGGTTACTGTTCTCATCCAATCACAAAGCATGATGCCTCCTGCCTCTCCCCACCTGGCAGGCTGGAAGCGGCAGATTAAGTTAGGAGACGCGGCTGAATCCATCCTGAACTGCCTCGGGGTCACACTAAAACAAGCAAAATAAGGCAGGAACTAAATTACCTTTGTTTGCGCCTGTGAACGGTATCGCTGAAAGTCCTTTTTACAGGCAGCGGTACAGTAGATCACGCAGGGGAGCAATTTTGTTGATTCTTTTGGGGGGGAGAGCAACGTGAGATTAAATGATGCTTATAATCGTATATTTCACACACTGCCACTACCGGATCAAAGCAGGAAGCCATCCCAGCTGTGAAATTATGTGCTACTTGTTATTATCTGGTGCTTCATTTCAGCTGTTAAAAAAAAATTGGCAAGAACCTCAAATTAGGTAAATTTTATCCACTTCAACCGATGTGGATTTTTTTTTCATTCAACTTTTGTAACTAGCTGGTTTACAACTCTTATTAAAGCTGCTACATTTTATGATTGAAAAAAAGAAAATACAGTCATCCTGCCAACCAATGATCCGTCCTTATCAACATAATATCCATATTGTATTATGAGATTAGATATTGAATTCTGGTTATCGTAACGGGACATCTAAAATGTTGTCATTCCCTGGTCTTAAAGACAGCATTACAGTAAAGTGACGCCATTTTCTCAATTTATCTGACTGTTTTGGCTGAGTAAAATTAATCATGAACTTTTATCTGAATAATGAACTACCTGCTTGGTCGTCATGGCCCCCCATTACTCATGATCACGTCTCAAAATTGTTTTGTGTAAATATATTATTAAAAACCCCAATAAACATCCCCAAAATATCATCACATTAGTGATAGAGGTAGCCACTAAATGATTTTGTCAATATCGCCCAGTCCTATCTGATTCTTCAATGAACTCAAGAAAATTCAATTTACAAGAGTAAACTACAGGTTTACATTTTAGTATTTCCATAAAGTTTCAGCCCGTGGTCTTAATAAAGACCTCATAACAAATAAGAATAATCTGCTATCATCTAAACGGTGTCTCATCCGGAAATTGAGCGAGTGGGCAGAAAAGGGGGCAAAAACACCGGGTAAATCTTACACCATTTTCTCTCCCTTCCCCAGCCATGACAGTCTTGTGTACTCATGTACTCAGAGTACACTACCCTAAGCTAAGTCTTGGAAAAATAAGAACATTAAAATGGAGGTGGTGGTGGGCAGAGAGAAAAATAAGAGGGGGGGAAAAAGGAAACACAAATGTGTGTTTGTCAGTGACAGTGTGCGTTTCCCTGAAGCTCGCCTAAATAACACACGTTCTGCAAGTCATGCAGAGGAGTAATCAGTCGTCCCTTCAGCATCTGGCAGGATGATTTATTCGCTTGTTGGAGCCTCGATTGAGGTTTTAATGTATTTAACAAATTGTATTTTATTCCAAATTGATATGGTGGGGATGGTCGCAGCTGGCTGTTTGGCCTCCGATGCCGACCCGTTTAAGTCGACTTCCATGGGCCTCTTTACAAGGCAAGAGAAAAGACCACTCTGTGATTTTTCATGCAGATTTTTCAAACTTTCACACCGTAAAAACCCAGGTTTAACAATGCACAACAACAGAATCCTCGGGTTTTGCGTGACGGACGAGTGACATTTTCTTCTTTGTTTGTGGTCGTATTTGCAACACGGGGGCAAATGAGAATTGTAATCATTTCCGTGCACGTGGCCTTTCAATATGGAGAGATTTGATAAAAGAGGAATAATGTGCAAAAGCTAAACACATGTCAAGGGGCATCAGGCATTTAAGCTCACTGTTGGATTAGCCGCTGGACCACCTCACCTCTGAAGCCCCATCACAGGGACCATCCAGCATGCCCTGTCTCTATGCTCTCATGCACTTAAAAATGACAATCTCAACAGTGGTGAGGGGTGTCTGTGTGCGCTGGCGGGTGGGGGGGGGGGGGGGTGAGACAAGCCAATCGACTCAAAGGGAGAGTAGGTTATTTTGCACCGAGAAGGGGGGAGGGGAAGAAGCCAGCAAGAGGTGGAATGAGAAAGTGTGGATGAGGGTAGGTGGAAAAGAGACCTTCCTACAAAATGGACACTGAGTCAAATACACACAGAACAGAAAACACACACACACAAGCAAGCATGCAGGGAGTGAGTTGGGAGATCTAAAATGAGACTGACATTGTCTCCAGACAGCATTCATTATTTCTACATTCAGCCAGCGCAGTGCTGAGGGGATGCGGCTGAAATACAACTTCACAATACATCTGACAGTGGGAGCAGAGAGGAGGCGGAGGATTTACAGCGCCATACAGTATTATCGTAATGTTCAGCTCCTGACATCACAAATCACACGAACAGGGATAAATCCTACAAATTTATTTGCGGAGGAGAGATATTTCCTTGGTTTGTTTAAAAGGATGGGGACCATAAAGGGCATCCGATTTAAAAGCTCCAATCACATATCTTTTTGTTTTTGTAACAAACGCACAAAACAACGGGTGAGATGGCAAGCCTGACACGTTGTGGGTTTTAGAGGTACGGCACGTTTCGGGTTGGGTGCAGCTGCTCATATGCTGCCACATCTCAACCTGGGATTTACAAAGTTCAGCTTAAATATGCAACTAATGCAACCGGTTATTTTCTTGCCCGGTGCGGGATTCGATACGAGTGTACTGCACCACAAGGCGACGTCGCTAACCGCTCGGCTAAAGGGTCAAACCCGTTAGCTAGGGGCTAACGTGTCTTATTAGCAGTTTACACTAATATTAACAGATCAGGGAACGGTGGTCAACAAGATATGGCACATCTCCATCTGGCCCACACAGCTCCACTCACCTCTACTTCATGCATTTATCCGTTCTGCCTCTCGGAGTAATGGATGACAAATGCGCTGACAAACACGATGTGTGCACCGCTTGCACATTTTAAGAACGGACAGCAGCTTCCGCTTCCGGTGTGAGAAGATGGCGGCGCGAATTCACGTTTGCAGCAGCCTCACCCAGTACCGTCCGTACAGTGTCTTTGTCCACGTCTACTTGAAGTTTGTGTCTTCGTTTGACGGCTGGAAGAGCTTGGTCTGCTGCATCCTGTGGGCCCAGAGACCACGGCCCTGCCCGGAGCGGGGCAGGCTAAGCTAACTGCTAGCCCATGCAGGCCGGCAGTTCCGATAACACCGAGGGCGGACCGGCAGCGGCCTCGCCTGGCGTTGACTGTGTTTTTAGCGTCGTCGTGTGGCGTGCGGGGAGGTGTGTCGACGGTGTCTGGCTGAGGGAGCTTGGTCTGCGGCATCCGGTGGGCCCAAAGATCACGGCCCTTTGCACGAAGAAGGACCACCGATGGCGGTCTGACAGGACGCGGAAGTGGGGCAGGCTAAGCTAACTGCTAGCCCACGCAGACCGGCAGTTCCGTCAACCATCCTGGCTGGCGTTCGTTCTTTTGGACAGTGATTTTTTTTGTTTAGTTTGGATATATGTGTTCTTGTAGTTTTTGTGTGTGTGTGTGTATATTTTTTTTAAATTTTTTTTCTTCCCCCTTGTCTTTGTGTTGCACTGCGGTGGGCTGGGGGAAACGATGTTTCGCTATAAAATACAAATAAAGTGTTCCTGATTCCCGATTCACCGGTGTCCGTCTGTGTGGTACTGTCATGATGCTGAGTATGTGATTACTTTACTGCAAAGGGACTTCCCTGGCACCCTTACCTTTAACACACATTGAACTGAGCAACTAAGACATGACACCGTCCTTGCTCATCTAAATACATGATGAATCCTCGTTAATAACACAATTACTGGGCAAGTGTGTAACTGTGAGAGGGGGGGGGATTAAGAATAGTATTTGGTGGTGGCGGCATGAATAAATAAGTAAAACAAATCTGTCCATGAGAAATGAGCAGCCTATATTAATCAACTAAATGACTGCATACAAGTTGCCCTTTAAAATTTCAGATGTCCCTGGGGAAAGTGCCGCCTGTTAATATTTAATACATACCCGTGTAGTGTGACAAATCAATCTGTCACACCAATTAGTTCAAATTAATTCAATTGGTCAAAAAGCCATCTGGATAATATGACCTGCTGACTTCAGAACAGCGGCAATTTATATAGGTGATGCAGGAAATGGGGCGTCACCTCTGCAAGACGATAGGGTTTTTATTTTTCAAGTGTATGTGGACATGAAGTGAAAAGTCATCCTGTGTTTTTTTTTTTTTTTTTTAAGGACAATGCAGGGGAGATGCTATTAGCGCGACTAGGCCTTTTACATTCAGGACTGCCGTGGTAGGCATCCAAGCGGCCGGGGTGTTGAAAAGATATTTCTATGGCGTCAAGGTAGCGGCATGTCATAAATATGCATGCACCCAGGGCGCTCATGGAAAGCAATAAGACATCATCATCACAGAGATCACCCCGCTGTCACTCCCTTCTGCAGGGCCCATTAATAAACACTGACAATCAGAGCACCTTGACCTGCCCCTGCCACCCCAGGCGGATGGAAGAGAGGGGTTTCCCCACCACCACCCACATGCCCCCCCAACACTCCTGCCAGTGCACAGGATGGAGTTTACAGCCTCTTTCCAATGTGATAAAAGGAAGGACTGACTATGCGACAATGCCTCGTCACGAAACCCCTTTCACTAGAGACGATCCTTTTTCATCATTATCAACTGCCGTATAACTCCATGAAGACCAGACTTGAGCATGGATGAACCACACTTCATAGTTTATAGATCAACACAAACATTACAGCTTTAGTTAGCTCTGGGAAACAAGCAGAGGGTACATTTCAGATTACTTATTCCTCACCTGAAAAAAAAGTCTAAATCTAATATGTTCTCATGAATAGACAGACCTTCTTCTTCTTTCGTATTGTTCCATTTTTCAGGGGTCGCCACAGCAGATTTTATAGTTTCCTGATTCAGTACCACGTGAGGGCACAGCACCAGTGGTGGTTGTTGTTAACCCAGGCCTCGACAGATCCGGTATGGTCTTGTCAATCCGCATACTGATTTGGCAACATTTTACATTGGATGCCCTTCCTGACACAACCACTAACCCTATGGACGGGGGCACAGGTAAAGCGCCGGACGCTATCCCGGTATTCATGGACCTGTGCCCATGCCTGTCGCATATTTTATATAATAGATATTATGCATTTTTTGTGGAATATTTACATGTTTTCATTTTCAAAATATAAAATGACATTTTCTAGTATCTTCTAGCATATACTGAATGTATCGAGTTTCTGTTTAGCCTCATGTTTATAAAAATGTAACTTGCAATGTAATCGCAAGTTACATTGGACTCAGTGTGTTCTGTTGACTAGCACAAGGTGCTTGTTTACAAGAATAATTAGGCTGCTTGTGTCACACATTTCAAGCAGGTAAAACAACAAAGGCAGAAATGCAGAACATTTCACGCTCCATTTTTGTTCACTCCTGGTACACGGGTGTCTATCCACATTTAAGCAAAATGCATGGATTACAGTCGCAGAGAGATGGAGAGGGTTTTGCCTCCAGGTAGTGGAGGCATCGGTGGATGAACAAGAGGCCTGTCACAGCGGAGCCTTTCTCCTCCCCCTGTCTGAGAGGATTAACCTTTGTTTATCCCCTGTCTCCATTTAGACGCTTCCATGCCCCGCCAGGTGCCTGGGAGCAGACTGGAGCGCTGGGGCCCTGTCGTCAAACCTCCACCCACCTTGCCTGATCTCCACGAGAGCCTCTGTTGGCATCCTTCCGGTGGCTTTAACAAGCAATGCCTAAACCAAAGCAATGCTAGGACCGGTTTACTTGAAATAATAAGTCCTGCAAAAGAGCATGTGCTTTTAATTACCTGGCCCAGGGAACAAGGTAATTATTTAGGAGGTGCTCATAAAGTGTCATATGCATGTTATAAGTGCACTGTGAGTGGATCCTAATCATTATAAAAAATATTCAAATGCATAAACTTAGATACACAAGTGTAGGTAATGGCAGAATGATGTAATCAGGAATCAGGAACAATTTATTGTCATTTCTTTCATGTACTTGCATACACAAAAGAAACAAAATTCCATTTACCCCAGCCCACAGCAGTGCGACACAAAAGACAAAAACACACATCCCAAACTTCCCAAAAATGACACCATCAACAACATACAAAAACAGAGAGAATGAAGAAAAGAAAACAAACAAACAAACAGTTAACAACACAGTCCATTCAGTGCAACACAGTCCAAAAATTCCACTGTCGAGAGAATGAACGCCAGCCAGGATGACTGTTGTAACTGCCGGTCTGCATGGGCTAGCAATTAGCTTAGCCTGCCCCGCTTCCGGGTCCTGTCAGACAGCCCTTGGTGTTTCCTCCTCAGGCGCAGCTCCAGCAGGGCCGTGGTCCCTGGGCCCACCGGACGCAGCAGACCAGGCTCCCCCAGCCGATCCAACACTAGCTCTCCTAGCCAGACACCTTCGACACACCTCCCTGCACTCCAGACGACGACACTAAAACACAGTCAATGCTAGGCGAGGCAACCGCCAGACCGCCCTCGGTGTTATGCAATTTTGTTGTAATTTTGCAATCCAGTTACACATGTAAAATAGTTAATGAGCATAAACAACATGCTAATGATATCTCATTCCTGCAATTCTTGCAATTCTAAGCATTACAATGAGCTAGCTATTACTATAATGCCTCTATACTACAGGCTTATACCAGAACTCATTAAATAATTTGAGCAATATTTTAATATGTATTTACAGTGAAGACATGACTCAAAAACTTTAAAGCTATGCCAAATAACAGTCCCACTCAAATGAAGATGCACATGGAAGAGATGGATCTGAGGAATCATTTTTAATGAATGAACTAGTAGATAGGCAATTCCATAGAGGTCCATACGTCAATGGTCTTTTTAGCTCCGCTCCATCCCGTAGCCTATTAAGCTCTGATTTATGGCTCCATAACTGTAATTGCTGAAGGGCAGCTGCTCCATTGCATGATTCAACTGAGTTTTTAAAGCAGCTACTGCATCACCTGCTGTACCACTTAAAACTCCACATATAAGGTAGCCTGACTCCTTATAAAAATCACCCATCCTGGTCCAGATTGTAGTTATGAAAAATAACAGCCAGTGATCCCCCGAACTGAGGGTAAAAATCACCAGAGACGAAGTTGTCATTCATCATTCAGTTTTATTTATCACTTATGAACCCTGTGGACCCCCTTATGTGTACCAACTCATTTGGAAGATGTAATTAATAAGACTTCTGGACACATCCGAAGACGAGGAGCTGGATAGAGGAGATCACCACCTGCTGTGTGCTGTCATCCTAATACAGATGTACACTGAGAAACATTTAATAAGACCTTGTTGATGGCAAAGTATGCACTACGTTGCAATGAAAACTGCTGGTGCCTCCACGGTCTTGTTGCCTTACTGTTTTGCATTTCAAATGCAATCATGGATAATTCGCACACACCCTGAGTGACAGCATAAAGGTGGTGCATGACTGCAAACGAGCAGCTAATTATGGTGCCTCTTGATTTATCAAGTTAAAAATATAATATGAGACTTATTTAGAAAGTCGAGATTTTTGGATGCATTCAGGGTCTGATTATGAGCAGGTGGAAAACAGGCTTTGTAGATCTTGCTTCAAGGCCCAGGAAACTAGATTCAAATAATAGTTACATTTCCCAGGGTGTCTTTTTAATATTTTCTTACAAGTTTTTTTTTTCTAACAGAATTCAAACTATTAGATTACTATGGACTATTCAGGAGATGTGAACAGTGAAAGCGTGTCTATAAAACAGCATATGTAATAAAAAAAATGGTGGCTAAGTTGTGTCAATTGAAAAAATTGTATAGAACATTAACAATGCCCTTATCTGTGTTAGGTGGAGAAAAGTGAAGTTGAAGAGCCAGATCTCATTCTACACAACCCAGGCTCTGAGCAACTAGCGTCACAATGGTGAGTTTATTTTCCTTTCGTGCACTGGTTGGATAACCTGTACCAGCTAACATGGGTCTGCATGTAATGCTAATAGGGCATTCATTTTAAATGCAAATATCGAAATTAAATTCGAACAAACTGGAAGAAGAAGAAAAGAGAAAAAGAAAAGAAAGACAAGGAGAAAAAAGAGGGGAAGAAGAAGCTGATGATGTAACTGTGGTGCCAACAGACAGTGGACTTAAATGCACGACTCACACAAGGCAGGTAGGATAAATGTTTTTACTGGAGAATGAAGAACACAGTAGATCAGTTCAATAGACAGGAAGAGGTATCCAATAAACAACAAAACACAGAAACACAAAAGCTAGTTGGAATATTACTGAAGAACATAAGAGAGGTAAGGAGCTGGACCGCTTTGACAGAGAGGTACAAAGACAAACTGGCAAAGTAACAGGGAAAATGAGGATATATATATATATATATATATATATATATATATATATATATATATATCAGGGGCAGGTGAGGGTGATCAAGGAGGTGGAAAACACACTTGAGGACAGGAACTTAAAAGAAAGAGGCCGTGGCATTTACATAAGATTAATCTAGTTGCAATCACGATGTCAGCCTATACAATTATATAACTGCAAAAGGCTGTGATCTAGTTAAATAAAAAAAATGTGCATGTGTTAACATGAGAACCTTTTCTCTGTTCCTTTGCAGTCTGCTTATCGGAGGCATGGAGATGTTTAGGAGAGATGGCAGTGGAGTTTTTAACGAGATTGTTTAACACATCTTGGAAAGTGAGAGGATGCCTGAGGAGTGGAGAAGAAGCATACTGGCACTGATTCTCAAGAATAACGGTGATGTGCAGAGCTGTGGCAACTACAGAGGTATAAAGTTTATCAGCCACAGCATGAAGATATGGGAAAGAGTAATAGAAGCTAGGTTAAGAGGAGAGGTGACGATTAGCGAGCAGCAGTATGGTTTCATGCCAGGAAAGAGCACCACAGATGTGATGTTTGCTTTGAGAATGTTGATGGAGAAGTGTAGAGAAGGTCAGAAGGAGTTACACTGTGTCTTTGTAGATTTAGAGAAAGCATACGACAGGGTGCTGAGAGAGTAGGTGTGGTATTATATGAGGAAGTCGGGAGTTGCAGAGAAGTGTGTAGGAGTGGTGCAGGATATGTATGAGGGAAGTGTGACAGTGGTGAGGTGTGCGGTTGGAATGACAGATGGGTTCAAGGTGGAGGTGGGATTACATCAAGGATCGGCTCTGAGCCCTTTCTTGTTTGCAATGGTGATGGACAGGTTGACGGACAGGATCAGGCAGGAGTCTCCGTCGACTATGATGATTGCGGATGACATTGTGATCTGTAGTGAGAGTAGGGTGCAGGTTGAGGAGAGCCTGGAGAGGTGGAGGTATGCACTGGAGAGAAGAGGAATGAAAGTCAGTAGGAGCAAGACAGAATACATATACATGAATGAGAGGGAGGACAGTGGAATGGTGAGGATGCAAGGAGTAGAGGTGACGAAGGCATATGAGTTTAAATACTTGGGGTCAACTGTCCAAAGTACCAGGGAATGCAGAAAAGAGGTGGTAGAAGAAAGTCCAGGCAGGGTGGGGTGAGTGACAGAAGGGTACCAGCAAGAGTTAAAGGGAAGGCTTACAAGATGGTTGTGAGACCAGCTATGTTGTATGGTTTGGAGACAGTGGTACTGATGAAAAGACAGGAGGCGGAGCTGGAGTTGGTAGAGTTGAAGATGCTAAGATTTTCATTGGGAGTGACAAAGAAGGACAGGATTAGGAACGAGTATATTAGAGGGACATCTCAGGTTGGACAGTTTGGAGACAAAGCAAGAGAGGTAAGATTGAGATGGCTTGGACATGTGTGGAGGAGAGATGCTGGGTATATTGGGAGAAGGATGCTGAATATGGAGCTGCCAGGGAAGAGGAAAAGAGGAAGGGCAAAGAGGAGGTCTATGGATGTGGTGAGAGAGGACATGCAGGTGGCTGGTGTGACAGAGGAAGATGTAGAGGACAAGAACAGATGGAAACGGATAATCTGCTGTGGCGACCCCTAAAGGGAGCAGCCGAAAGTAGTAGTTGTAGTAGTAGTAGTAGTAGTGTTAGTATTAGTATTAGTAGTTTGCAGTCTGCTCATTATCTACGCCCATAATAAAGAGATGACCGGTCAGTCTCTGTTTAGGCAGTGAAATGTGTGCAATATATGGTCACATGACTATCCAGTGTCCAGAGGAAATGGATGGCAATGAGCAGGCTGACTCTGAAATAGCGGCCAAAAACAAACAACAACAAAAAAACACGGCCTCTGTTACATGGTGATATTTTGGATTCAAGCCCAGCGACTCCGAGCAGAGATGTGCTGTGTAAAACCTGCAAAAAGAAAGTGGCCACATCACGCGGCAACACGACAAATGCGTATTATCTCTGCATCAGAGAGAGCTTTTAGCTCTGGCGGTAATCAGAATCAGAATCAGAATCAGAATCAGAATACTGTATCAGCCCATCACTCCTGTCTGAAACCAGACAAGGTGGACTTGTTGATTTATTTGGCAAAGAACCTCTCAAGTGACAGCTGGAACTTTTTAGAAAGAGGATATGGAAGTACAATTTGATAATTGAAAAAAATCATGTAAAATAGACATCAGTTTTAGTGGTTTGGGTTTGATTGAATGAACAAAGCATAAAGCATCACTTTTATTTTATATCCAGTTTTATTTTTAAAAGGAGTTGTAAACAGTGTACCCCATTTTGTAACTAACATACAAATCACCCATTTGTATGTTACACCCTGCTTAAATGTCCTTGTTTGTTTCAGCATTCAAAATGTCTTATTTTGACGAAAATTTGTATTTTCTGAGCATCCGGGTAGCCTAGCGGTCTATTCCGTTGCCTACCAACACTGGGATCTCGGTTCAAATCCTTGCGTTATCTCCGGCTTGGTCGGGCGTCCCTACAGACACAAGTGGCGGTGTCTGCGGGTGGGAAGCCGTATGTGGGTATGTGTCCTGGTCGCGGCACTAGTGCCTCCTCTGGTTGGTTGGGCGCCTGTTCAGCGGGGAGGGGGAACTGGAGGGAATCGTGTGATCTTCCCACGCTCTAGGTCCCCCTGGTGAAACTCCTCATTGTCAGGTGAAAATAAATGGATGGCGACGCCACGTGTATCGGAGGAGGCATGTGGTAGCCTGCAGCCCTCCCTGGATCAGCAGAGGGGGTGGAGCATCTTAACATAGATGACCTCTTTGACTCCCCGTTCAAACCAGTGTTCCTCCCTATCAAGGATGTGCACATCCTCATCCTTGAAAGAGTGGCCACTGGCCTGTAGATGGGTGTAGACCGCAGAGTCCTGGCCTGACACATTAGATCTTCTATGTTGTGCTATCCTCTTGACCAGAATCTGTTTAGTTTTCCCAATGTGCAAGTCACTGCAATCCTCATGGCATTTAACAGCATCCACTATATTGCTCTTTTTGTGCGGGGAGAGCGATCCTTGGGGTGCTCCAATTTCTGGTGCAGCGTGTTTTGGGGTTTGAAAGCAACTGAGATGCGGTGTTTGGAAAATATGCTTCTCAACTGTTCTGAAACACCCGCCACATACAGAATCACCACTGGTTTACGCTTAGGCAGCTGTTGTCCTTCTCTCTTCGATCGGATGGTGCACTGTTTTGGCATCTTCCTGGCTTTGACAAACACCCAGTTCGGAGAACCACACTTAAACAGGGCCTGTTTATTGTGGGATTTCTCCCCTTCTCCGGGCGCTGTGTCAGTGGGGATGTTGTCAGCTCGGTGGTTCAGCGTCCTGATGACTCCTAGGTTGTGTTCCAATGGATGATGAGAGTCAAACCTTAAGTACTGATCAGTATGTGTTGGTTTACGGTGAACATCAACAATCAAATGTTCCCCATCACCAACTGCAATTTCACAGTCTAGACCAGTAGTTCTCAGCCTTTTTGGGGTCCTGGACCCCCTGCGTATTTTTGATCTACCCTGAGGACCCCTCCACCTGATCTTGGGGGAGGGGGGTTGCAATTTGATGGAAACAGTAGAAACTGCATTTTAAATTGCATTATAGCATTTATTCACTCTTTGGGGCAAAAATAAGAGCTTTCAGTTGTAACTTAGATATAGTTAACAAAACAGAATTCTTATGCAGTAACTTTCAGATATATGTAACAAAACAGAATATGTATGCAGTAACTTTCAGATATATGTAACAACAGAATTTTTATGCAGTAACTTTTAACAATGCAAACGGGAGCGAGATCTCTTATTAAAATACAATAAATTACACTTGTGAAACAGATGTAATTAGAGAAAAAAGTCCTGTTACCCTTTATAGTTTAGGTAGATAAAGGTCTCAGTCACATTTGAGTAAAATAATCCTATTTCTATAAATGTCATAGGATCTTTTTTTAAAGATATTTTATTTTCACGGACCCCTTGCAATTACACCACGGACCACTAGGGGTCCGCGGACCCCCAGTTGAGAAACACTGGTCTAGACTGTGACTAGACTGTGAAATTACATTGAGCCATGAATTCTTTATTGTGGAACTCATGCGTCATTTGGACAAGTAAAGGAGTTTTCCAACAAAACTCCATCAATAAAATGATGACATTTGTCGATTTTGTGGTTTTAATGATGAAGATAAAGAAGAGAGACAAAAACAATACGTTCAATGGTATAATAAAACCACAATATGCTGTAGATTTAGATGACCTTACCAGGCCCATTTGAAGTAGGGATGTGATAGTTGCTAATGCTAACTCCCCAAAGACAAAGGGCCATATTGGGGGGGGGGGGGGTTTACAAGGTTTTTCCTGTGGCCCTTTGACAAATATGCAAGGACTTCACAGTCAAAAACCCAAGTGTTTAATACACATCCTTTGCAGATCATTGATATTTCTGATGGAATGAGTCAAACATGCCTCGAAGAGAGCGCAATCTTTTTTCTTTCTTTTTTTTTTTTGGTCATAGTTGACAATGTTGAAAGTTTCGAGTGTTGCTGGGGGGGACATTGAAATCTGTAACATGATGGGCTCACAGGGGAAAGGGCAGGATATATCTGACCCAATTCAGTTGGCACCGAGCAGAACACGAGTCTCTCACATTCATTAGGTCAGACTAGTGGCATCATAACTGTTTATGTGTGTTGGAAAAAAAATGATGTTTTATGTCGCATTTCAATGTGTTTGACTATGTCAATTACATTTTGTGTAGCCACAAATTCTGTTTGATACCGACACTCACTTCTCCAAACAGAGAAACAACATACCAATCACTGGCCGCTGGATAGGCCTATATTCAATCTTGAAATTGGAGACATTTTTTGATGCACAGATTTGAATGTATATTCAAACTTATGTTAATTTCTGTTCCAAATAATGAACAGATTTTTTTTGACAACCTGAAAAACTAGTGAGCATTACCTGCATTTCCCAGTAATAATTGAAAAATAATGTGTAGTATTTTGTGCCATATTTTATTGATTTCTTTACTACATAAACTGGAATAACTTGTATGTCTCATCACTAGTGTCCTTATGTGGCAAGTGTCACATATTGCCTGCAAAGACAGAAAACTCCTGATGTCAAGAGTTCACACAAGTTAGTCCAGCTTTAGCTTTTTAACCACCATATTTCTGCTGGTGAAAGTTGCTGACGTGTACTTCAAATGCTCACTTTGGTAGATTGTGTTCAAATGTTCATGACTGTAAAAAATTGCATTCATTCATCTTCACCCTCTTCTCCGGGGTCGGGTCATGGTAGTAGCAAGCTAAGTAGGGCACTCCAGATGCCCCTCTCCCCAGCAACGCCCTCCAGCTCCTCCTGGGGGATCCCAAGGTGTCCCCAGGCCAGATTGGACATGTAGTCCCTCCAGCGAGTTCTGGGTCTACCCCAGGGTCTCCTCCCAGTTGGCCATGCCTGGTAGACCTCCAAAGGAAGGCGCCCAGGAGGCATCCTAATCAGACGCCCAAACCACCTCAACAGGCTCCTTTCGATGCGAAGGAGCAGCAGCTCTACTCCGAGCTCCCTCAGGATGTCCGAGCTCCTCACCCTATCTCTAAGGCTGAGCCCATACACCCTACGGAGGAAACTCTTTTCAGCCGTTTGTATCTGCCATCTCACCCTTTCAGTCACTACTCAAAGCTCATGACCATAGGTGAGGATTGGAACGAAGATTGACCACAACGGTCCGGTACAACGTCCACATTACTGCTGATGTTGCACCAATCCACCTGTCAATCTCCCGCTCCATCCTACCCTCGCTCGTGGCTCCATCCTACCCTCAGCCTTGGTTTGTCTTAGTTCAACAGAAAGAGAGTTCCATAGTGTGGGGGCTCTAACAGCAAAAGCCCAATCACCCTTTGTGAAAAACCAAGACCTTGGAATAACCAGCAGGGCTCCATCTGCGGATCTTAATGGTAGAGATGGCATATACCAGGTCAATAAATCAGAAATATATGTAGGAGCAACACCGTTTAAGGCCTTAAAAGTCAGCAATAAATTTTTTAAAATCAATTCAAAATATAACAGGAAGCCAGTGCAGGGAGACAAGCACGGGAGTGATATGGTCATGTCTTTTTGTCCCAGTAATGAGACAAGCAGTGGCGTTTTGTACCAACTGCAGACGGTGGAGGGAGCCCTTGCTGATAAAGTGCATTACCACTGTCAAGCCGGGAATAGATAAAAGCACGTACAACTTTTTGCTGATCAGCAATTGATAAAAATGACCTAATTGTGGAGATTACCTTGAGCTGGAGAAAGCATGACTGAAAAACATGTTTGGTTTGATTATCAAAATCGAGGTTAGCATCGAATATTATCCCAAGATTCCTAGCAGCCTGCTTAAGACTACCTGACACACTACCCAGATTAGTACCAAAAGGGCTGATGGATCTTCATTCCGACATTATCAAAAACTGGAAAACTGAACGACAACGACAGGACAGTTAATTGGTTATTTGCAGGTTACTTCTCCATGATTTAACTTGGCTATCATATGTTATTCTACATTGATGCCTGACAGTTAGCCAAAACATGTAACAATCTAACATTAAATGTGACGAGTATGACCGTGACATTTTCCACCAAGCTGAAACAGAGGAAATAATTTTCCATTAGGTTTGCTGGCAAGCCAGCTAGCTAATCTTCACGTTGCATAGTCCGTCGAACCACGATAATGGCAAAGTAGTTTGCTAGCTTGGTTAGTTGGTTATTTTTTACATAAATAGATTACATAGTTAATTATATTGCCCAAGCAACCAAATATAATAGCTACATCGTTTGTTATGATTTATTTACTTGCAAAAAATAATTCTGTGCTCAAAAATCACACATTCAGAAATGGGACACAAATATAAATCCATAGTTTTGCCATGTTAACTACTGCTAAAAATCCCACAAGTTCTACAATTAGCCACAAACAATGTTTAGCTTTTTTAAGTTACTAAAAACTGCTGCTGCAACATGTACTTTGACACCTCTGTGTAAAATTTATCTAGTTTACCTGTTCAACACTTAAAGTAACAAGCATTTTGATAAATACAAACAGGGTTAAAGGTTTGCTCTTACCTTTGGGACTCAATGCAAAAAGGAAGTTTGTTGTGGCACATGTCACTGTAGGAGGTGAATGGCCCTTGTTGGCTGTGTGGGGTTTCCTATGCATTTTTGCAGGGGCCACACATACATAATAGTTGAGGCAACTATTTAATCTATGTCACTTGGACTACTCTGACTAGACTGATTAGTTGGGCAAGTTAAACTTGATATTTCAAGTACACCGAACATTTTAGTTGAACTGACTTAGGAAAATGAGCTGAGGTAGCTAAAATCTCAAATCCTTTTTTACAGTGATGGGGAACCGAACACAATGATCTCAGACTTATCATCATTGAATTTAAGAAAATTTTCGGACATCCAGGACTTAATGTCAGAGGCAAGTTGTGAGATTTGCTAGAGCGCTAGGACCTGTGGGTTTTAGTGGCATGTATGTTACGGCCACGGGCCAGCTAGTTTGTGTGTTGTAGCTACTTTGTGTTGATGTCTTTGTAGCTACTTTGTATTTGTAATGTCTGGCCCGTTTTCGGTTAAGTTTGCATTGTTTCAATTTTGAGTATTTTGAGTTATGTTTAGCCTTTAGTTTTAGTTCTTTTGGGCAAGGGGATCAAGGTAAGATGCCCATGGGCATACACCCCATCACGTAGCTTACCTCCTGTTATACACACTAGGTTAGGAGCGGTTGCCACCCTCTGTCTTTAGGCTTGGTGCTTTTGAGCACTGTCAAGGGGGGGGGGCTACTTTTGTTAGTAGTTTGTTGTTTTGGCAACCGTTCGGTTCCCTTGTTCTGTCATGGTGTTAATAGATATTTATATTTTGTTATATTTATACCTCACTGTGTTGCACCCTCACCTCACTGTTACCCAGTGAGGTGTGGGTGAAAAAAAGTGACAGGTAAACGTATAAATACCGAGGGATATATAAAGACCGACGGATGTAACAATGTATAACTGAATATCATCAGAATAAAAACGGTAAAGCACATCCTGATTTTGAATGGCCTGGCCAAGGGGCAGCATGTATATAGAAAACAGAAGGCGACCAAAAACTGAGCCTTGAGGGACACCACAACTACTAAGAGCAAAGCCTTTGGTACCAACCTATTTCTTTAAGCAATGTAAGAGGATACTGTGATCAACTGTGTCAAAGGCAGCAATGAAGTCTAAAAGAAAAAAAATCGAGCAGTCACCTCTGTCTGCAGTTAGCAGTAGGTCATTAGTGACCTTAATTAGAGCTGTCTCGGTACTATGAATTGCTCTAAAACCAGACTGGAAACTGTTAAAAACTGTGTTCATAAAAGAAATCATCCATCCATCCATTATCCGAACCTCTTATCCTGCTGTCATGGTCATGGGGATGCTGGAGCCTATCCCAGCAGTCATTGGACGGCAGGAGGGGAGACACCCTGGACAGGCCGCCAGGTCATCATGCAGGGTCGACATGCACACACACACACACACACACACACACACACACACACACACACACACACACACACACACACACACACACACACACACACACACACACATTCATACCTAGGGGCAATTAAGTATGGCTGATTCACCTGACCTACATGTCTTTGGACTGTGGGAGGAAACTGGAGCACCCAGAGGAAACCCATGCAGACATGGGGAGAACATGCAAACTTCACACAAAGGATGACCCTGGATGACCCCCAAGGTTGGACTACCCCGGAGCTCGAGCCCAGAACCTTCTTGCTGTGAGGCGACCACGCTAACCACTCTGCCACCATGCCGCCAAAAGAAATCAATTGAGGTGAAATTACTCTCTCCAGAACTTCGGATAAAAAAAAAAAGACAATTTGGAGAATGGTCTGTAGTTACTTAAGGACAGCAGATCTAAATTAGTTTTCTTCAGCAATGGGTGAAAATTGGCATGCTTAAAACTGTCTGGAAAAGAACCAGAGGCCCGAGAATTATTAAGAATTTGCAGAAAAACGGGGCTATCAGTTGAAAATCCTCCTTGGGCAGTTTAATAAGAATGACGTCTAAGATGCAGAAGGAGGAGTTCATATTGGAGACTGTGCTCTCTAACACTGAAATTGTAATTAGTTGAAACTGGGTAAAGGAGGCAGAATTAACACGAGGAAGGGAACGAACGCAAGAGCCAGGCTGGATTTGGGACCTGATATGCTCCACCTTATTTACAAAATGAGTGAGAAATTTTTCGGACAACTCAACATCAGGTTCAAAAAAGAAGCGGACGGACCATTAATAACAGAATCAATTACCCTAAAGAGAACTTTAGGACTGTGGTTATTTCTTGATATTAGTTCAGAGAAGTACACTGATCTCCCATCCTTAACTGCCTTCTGGTAAATTCACATTTGGTTTTTAAGGGTGTTATGTGCTAATTCGGACTTGTTGACCTTCCATTGTCATTCTGATTTTCTACAGAGTCTTCTAAGGGCACGAGTATAATCGTTCAGCTAGGGAAGGTTATTTGATTTTTGTTTCTTATACAGTGCATTTTGGTCAAGGATGGATAGGCACTGATAATTGAATGAATTTAACAGTGCATCTGGATTGAGGGGGGATATACAGGGATTAAAGGATGATGAATTAAAAGCATCACAGAATTTAACTGCAGCACTCTGGGGCGGGGCCACCGCCGATTAGCTGTCACCATGAGAAAGCAGAGCCGGGGAAGGGGGCGAGGTGCGCTGGGCAAATACATGTTACGGCAAGCTGGAGCCGCTCCAACGGGAGGGGCCTATCTCCAAAGGGGAGGGGCATAACTCCAAAGGGCAGGGGTATAGCTCCAAAGGAGAGGATGGAAGCGCTTGAGCGCCAAGTGGGTGGAGTCATTTTAAAAACGTCATCCCCTCGCAAAAACATGTAGGCTACATGTCATAACGCACATATCGAATAATTCGCCTGCCAGCTTAAGTAATGTTGACCAAAAGAAGAGGAGGACGAGAAGCATGGCTGTAGTACATTATTTCGGTATATTTTATATATTGTAACGTGCATGGATAAGTAGACACGCTGGTCCTTGACTAAGGGGTCGGACCCTTTAGTCGATTGGTTAACGTTGTCGCTTGCGGGGTGGGAGACACGGATTCGCGTCCTGGCTGTGGTGGTTTCCGACTGCCCCTGAATAGTGGGAGTGCAGGAATGAGGAGATCAATTCCGTTTACTCGCCACACAAAACGACACCGACACAGCACAATCTCTCGTGGCAACCAGCTAACCGCTAGGCTGCTGCAAACATGGCTCCACCCCGGAAACTCCTAGCAGTGCCTGCGTCAGCACTCTGAACGTCCGCCTTAAAGGAGCAGCAGCCCCTGGTGAATCTGCCCTCAATTGTGTATCACCACAATGTAGTCTTTTTTTAATCTAATGTTCGCCAAGCTTGCGAGAAACCGAGCTGAAGCTAGTGTGAACTAGGGGATCTGTACGCACCGTGCACTATTAGCCAGTGACGTTAACACCAATCATCGATGGACTGAACGAGGTTATAGTTTGGCAGCCTAGAAGGGCTTTGACTACGTTATTGCATTCTTTCTGACCGTTTCTAATAGATTAAAAGTATATTTCGTCTTGTTTGTTAGCTAACGTAGGCTTGTGAGAAACAGTTGAAGCTAGTTTGAACTAGCGAGCAATGGCGTTTGTTTTTGTTGTCAACATGAAACATATACATGAAACTGTAGAGCCGAAGGAACGGAGAAGACCGTAGGTTCACACTTTAGCCGTGTAGGCAACTTTCTTTAATCCACGGTAAATCAGAGAGACAACAAAACCACAGCTCGACTGAGCGGAGGCGGCAAGAATTCCCAGAAAACTGGCTGGACAACCATAACTTAACCCTGCGTTAACCTGCCAGGGCAACCATGACTTAACCCTTAGTTCCTGGGTTGAATTCTGTACCCAATACGTGTCCACCACATGAGCCCCCCCCAGAATTCGCCCTAGTAATCGAAGTCAGGCAGGCGCGGGGGGATGACAGGCCGTCCGCGGCGGCTCCGGGTAACAGGGGCCGGAGTGTCTCTGGGAGGCATTGACGCGGGCCTGTGGAGGGATCACGTCGGGGTCACCAGTGTAGAGCCGAAGGAACGGAGAAGACCGTAGGTTCACACTTTAGCCGTGTAGGCAACTTTAATCCACGGTAAATCAGAGAGACAACAAAACCACAGCACGACTGAGCGGAGGCGGCAAGAATCCCCAGAAAACTAGCTGGACAACCATAACTTAACCCTGCGTTAACCTGCCAGGGCAACCATGACTTAACCCTTAGTTCCTGGGTTGAATTCTGTCCCCAATACGTGTCCACCACAAAACCATATATAACCATATATAACCTACTAGTTTGCCAGCTAATGATGGCAACCGGAATTAGTGTGAAAACTTTATATTCTGCGGTCGATATTCGCCCTTGACGTTTGATTGTGCATGACGTTTGTGCTAAGCTCCACCCCTTTGGAGCTAGGCCCCTCCCATTTGGAGCTGCAGTTATACCCTTCTCGCGTTGGGGAAAGACTTGAAACCTCTCCGTGCCGGACAGATCTGTGGCCAGCTCTATCTACTCTTCGTGTTTGCATGTATCAGCGGCAGCTGGTCAGCAGAGGGCGCTTGGGGCGTCGCCCCCTTCAAATATCAAGAGATGAAAATCTACTTAAACATGTTAAATATAATTTAGTTGCATAATGCAAATAATTATGAAATAAAAGTGTTATTCATTCCGCGAGCGCCTGTCAGCAGCCATTAAATATTGGTTCCAAATAGTGTTTGGTTGATTTCCGTGTGAATACATATACTTCCTGGGTGAGGAGCGCCGGCCAAACGATACCTTATGCAAAGCCCTCAAACGTTTGGCGAGCAGGTGACCTGAGGCTGCTGTCTGATTGGTTTCTTCAGATTTTCCATGGGGCGCAGTCCTGTGCGCCCCAGACACTCCCATTTTTACTGGCAGCGAATTGGTATTGTTTTAATGTTTTTTGATCTGATGTGATTGGACAATTCTCGTGGCTGTCAATCATGTTCACACCCACCACGACGCCTCGTCTCGA
Source organism: Lampris incognitus (assembly GCF_029633865.1). Taxonomy (NCBI): domain Eukaryota; kingdom Metazoa; phylum Chordata; class Actinopteri; order Lampriformes; family Lampridae; genus Lampris; species Lampris incognitus. Next base: position 38,458,543 of record NC_079221.1, read on the forward strand.
CTGTCAATCATCCACCGTCTACAAACCCTGATAAAATCTATAGGCTACATTGTCCTTCTTAATAACTTTGTGGCTGTGTGGACATTAAAGCAGCTGTCAGGTGTGCTGCGCCAAGGTAAATTGCGCCCCCCCTCCAAAAAACCAAATTTTTAGCACCAGCCGCCACTGATACGTACGTGTCGTAACAATTATATCTGTAACTGACGATATTTGCCTCTGTGTCTCTGTCCAAACCCCGTCGTGGCAACAGACTTGCCACAGTCGCGTACAAGTGGATGTATCAATTCCAGCTACTGTAGGGGGCTGTGATTTGGGTGCACTATTGAAAAATCTGTCTCGCTTACATTATGTTAGACATTTGCTGTAATTACTCTATTCTCTAGCAGCATAATTCTACCTCCCTTTATGTTTGTAGCGGGTTAATTAGCCCCTTCATATACAAGACATAATTGCTCCTACAGCCCAGACATTTATTCTTGACATGAGCCAATATGTACAAGTCAAGGAAAGAATAACGTTCTCATCATCTGTTTCCAAACAAAGGAAGCAGGAAACAAAGCATATTTTAGGATTAAACAGTGTCATCGAGTCACTGTCTATGTAATAAAATACATATAAAAAGACTACAGCGTGTTTTAAATGAAAAAAACTTGGAGGTCATTTGGCTGAGGAAATGTGGTTTGGTGAAACCAGCGCGGCCTATGAGACTTCAAATCCCTTAATGACTGACTGACGCCCAGTTGTTTAGATGCGCGTGCGCGAAAGGCCAGCATTACACCAGTAGAGGGGGCGGTGTGAATACACACACGAACGCACACACACACACACGTCAGCATCAGAAACAGAGGAGCGTGCATGTGATGCAATCTAGATATCGATGATGAATAGATGTTTGTGAACACTTGCTTATGCAATCTTGATGTAACTAAGGGATTTGTTGAAAAAATAATTCAGGTGCTGAATTTAATCACTATGATGTTCATTTCCTGGTTGTTAATACAACAGTGGACAAATGGCCAATTGTGAAATGACCAAAAACAGTTTTGACAGGACTGTATTTACGTAAATAAGGGATTAATGCAAAAAAACAAAAAAAATCATTGCATATGTAGTATATCAACTTTGTCATTTTCAAAAGTAAATGTCTGCTGGTGTGGGTACAGGAACGTGGGAAGTAGGGGATGGGAAGGCGAGCAAAGTTGAGTCCACGCAGTTCTCAGCAGGATTCTTATTCAAATCTTACTGAACATCCATCCATCCATCCATTATCCAAACCGCTCATCCTGCACTCAGGGTCGCGGGGATGCTGGAGCCTATCCCAGCTTCCATGATTACACTGATAGTGAACTGATGTTTATCCTATCATGCAAGTTAGGGGCACGAGGTCAGGAGGAGCACAAGTGCAGAAGGGAGGGGCGGCTCTGGAGCTCCCAGACATGGCATGCAGTTTGGCTCTTCTAGTTTAACTTTGATTTTCACGTGTTATTGCCGATCACCACAACATAAGCGTTCCTATTTTCCATCCTTCGCTGCAAGTTGTGTGTGTATGGGTAGTAGTGTAATCAATTGCATTCACCATTGCCATGTCAGCATCCACAACTCTAACAATAAAGAAGTGACCACCTTCAAATTATATTACAATAAATGGAAAAGATACAAATACAAATATACGACGACGCAAAATGCCCTTTCAATGTTTAAACAATCCTGTCACTGCTTCTGGTGACATTTTGCGTGTTTCTAAAGCCGACTATAAGTCAATTCTTTTTACATGTAAGAAACAAAAGATTGGATAGACGTTCTTGATGGTTGGGTTATGCTTACCCACATTTTGATCTTACTTCAATAACTAATAAAGCTGTCAACAAGACTGTTTCTAAAGCTGGAGTTTTGCCTTTGTCGGCTTATGACCAGCTTATTGGTCCGCATGTAAACACAGTCGTTAACGCTTCCCTCGCTCGATCAGCTTCCAGGTAAAAGCTTCTTTGTTAAAAGCGCCATTGCTGTCTAATCGTACTGCTGTAGCAGCACTTCTTCAGCCTTCAAAACAGCCCAATTATTAAAAACAGAGTCAACTACATCACCTGCCGCACCAACTCTGTTTCTCCTAGAAATGTCTGCAAAACATGCTTTATTATTGTGATGGCATTTGCAAAATACCTGGATATCATTGTTACTGCTTTTCTGCTGTTTCCCCAATTTTCTTTTGAAAACAACAAACAAGTCATTTAAAAGCCGACTAACTGCAACTACATCAGGTTTGTCTCAAAACCACTTAATTGCGGAACGCATGTTTGAACAAAACAAACAAAACCAGCAAAAATGTTTTTGATTTAGAGGAAAACTTCCTAATAATGATAACAATGGCATCCAAAATATACTTATGTGTGGTAATAATGTGGTTTTTTTTTTTGGCCAAACCTTACTGTAACACAGATAGGTCATGTTGATTAAGTTATGCTTGGCGTGAGGTTACAAAAACTTATACAGAATTCTGGACACAGCATGAGGTTAAATCACTGCCACACTGTCTGACCTCAGGAATCCTGCAGTAAACTCTGGAACAAACTGGAGTCGAAACACTTAAATTCCTGTTCGTTTAGGGCAGAAGGCCAACAAGATTTTAAGTCTTGGCATTTCCATCATAAATATAATCTACATAATTGATCTGTTTACCATATGTGTCTGTATATTATAATCCTTAGCCTCCAAAACTAGCAACAGGCTGGTTTCCTTTCTAACTGATTAGATGCTGATCGTGTGAAAACCTAACATATTAAAATGAAGAGCCCCAGCTAGAACACGAGCTTATCAACTATTTCACATTCACTCAATTTCCCCTCGTGGATAAATATAGTATTCTGGTTCTGATTCTGATTCACGACAGCTGCAAAAAACTCAACCCAATTTTTGTGTGCTTTCCATGAACAAGTCCCTGGTGGACATGGGAAGAAATCTACACTTTCCCCTGGTTGTCCAAACATCCCTGAGGCCTGACATGGTCATATGGTCCAAGGAGGTGAAGTGGATCATCCTGGTAGAGCTGGTGGCCCCGTGGGAAGACGGATGTGAAGAGGCCTCGAAGAGGAAGGCCACCGAGTATCAGGACCTGGTCCAACAATGCAGGAACAATGGGTGGCAGGCATGGCTATTTCCAGTTGAGGTTGGCTGCAGGGGTTTCCCAGTGCAGTCTGTGTGGAAGATACTCAGCGCTCCGAGAATAGCAGGAAGGGAGAGGAAGACAGCTGCTTGCAGGTTGGGGGAGGCAGCGGAAAGAGTCTCTTGTTGGCTCTGGAACAGGCGGCAGAACTTGAGCTGGATCCCAGGAGAAGACGGGCAGTGACTGGCTATCACTGCCGACCCACCAACGGGATGACATTGTGGTTCAGGGTTGAAACGCAGAGGAAAGTTGGATGCCACCTGATGACACCTTCTCCTGGCCGAGAGCTTCAGTCATAAGAAAGAGGCTGAAGGTGTTAGTATCTAGATGTATCTAATCGTGAGTTATGAAGAGACTCTATGATGTAATAAAGCCTATGTATTGATTCGTGTACACTGGTGCCTAGTTTTCAAACTATAATCGATTTCTTTCTTTATAATGCAAATACTGATTTAAACATATCGGCTATGGTGCTAATGATTTTGGTGATTAGCAAAATTTCACCAAAGGTATGTAAATGAGGTAAAAAATATGGAAGGGTGCATCATTTCCACAATACATTGGATTCTGAGTAGGGATAGGCACCAAAACCCAGTATTAAACGGGCACCAGTGCTAAATTATTAAAGACTGTAATATTGGTAAGCTCTGATGTTAACGGTTCTGCTATCGGCATTGGAGAAATGAAGAAAATAAACATTAATTTAGGCTACATAAACGTTACCTTACACCTTTTATCTCATCAACTCAGTTTCTAATTTGCAATAAGATTAAGACATTTGTCTATGAGGCATTTTTGCTATTCCCAGTCCAGAAGAGAGATCTCTCTCTCAGAGCCTGTCTAAACGGTCAAAAGTCTGGCTGTACGTCACTAGAGTCGATGGTGACAATGCTCGATGCCACAAGTGCGACAACTCTTTTGCATGTCAGGGCGGAAACACAAGCAGTCTTTAGAAACATCTAGTGAAAGTGCATCAAATACAGGGGGAGAAATGTAGTTTTCAACTACCTAGCTCGTAGTGCATCTATTGTTGCCCCATCCGTCCACCTCAGGTATATATGTTATGTATGCTAGCAGCCTAGAGCCCACACGAAGTTAACTACATTATACACACATGGGTTAATGGTTAAGTAACGCGCTCTTTCTCCATGAGGTTTGAGGAACCTAAATCTGAGAAAATTTGGGAGAAGTGGAAATTTTGTATTTCCCCATAACGTCCTTCTTTTGTTCAAATTAATTTATGTAAATATGGTTTTTGTACTTTTTCTTTCTTTTTTCCTTTTATCTCAAATGGAAAAACACCCACCCCCATGTTCTATTTTTGTGTTCTTTATATTTACTCTGTAAAATGCAGAAAAGATGAATCACTTTATAAAACTATCTGACTAAAAACGATTATGTAAAAATGCTGTTGATATGTGATTCCAAATTAAAAAAAATTTAAAAATTTAAAAATGAATAAATAAATAAAAGTAACGCTCTTTCCAGACATGAGAAAATAAAGAAATGTTAATTCTGTTCTTAATTTTCATATTTTCTCTTAAAAAATAAAAAAATAAGAGTACCGTTAACGTATCGGATCGATAAGCAGTATCGGTAAGAGTAGTAAGTAGTACAGTTAAAATCTTAACGATACCCGTCCCTCAAATCTGAGTGTTTTTCACCACACTAAACAAATCACTCAGCAATGTCGGTGTCAAAACTATTTATTTTGTTTGCTGACAGTAAAACATTCAAGCCTTATTCAAGGACACTCAGTTCATCAATTCGCAAATGCATATTAGATCCACAGGGGTTCGCAATGAAATGAGTGAGGTGCCACAAAGCTATATGTGCCAGATTTTATGACACTAAAGTACAAAAAAACTACACACCTGACAAGGCTGACCAGGCACATTATCTTCGTCATACAGTCACACCCATTATGTCCACGGTCTTTGAATGTCGGCCATTGACTAACACCACTAAAGGAATTGACTTGTGGCATTTTGCTCAAGGGTGACTTGGCAGTAGTTGTTGAGGGAGGGGGAGCATTATGTCCACCTACCCCGCCACACTTCTCTATGTAGAGAACTGAACAAAACACCATACAGGTGTGTCACTAAAGCGCTAATAAAGTCAGTCCATCCATCCATCCAGCCATCAAGCCATCCGTTATCCAAACCACTTATCCTGCTCTCGGGGTCGCGCTGTCGTGGGGATGCTGGAGCCGATGCCAGCAGTCATTGTGCGGCAGGCGGGGAGACACCCTGGACAGGCCGTCAGGCCATCACACAGGGCCCACATACACACACACACACACACACACACACACACACACACACACACACACACACACACACACACACACACACACACACACACACACACACACACACACATTCATACCTAGGGACAATTTTAGTATGGCTGATTCACCTGACCTACATGTCTTTGGACTGTGGGAGGAACCGGAGCACCCAGAGGAAACCCACGCAGACACGGGGAGAACATGAAAACTCCACACAGAGGATGAACCGGGACGACCCCCAGGGTTGAACTACCCCAGGGCTCGAACCCAGGACCTTCTTGTTGTGAGGTGACCGCGCTAACCACTGTGTCACCGCACTAAGAAAGTCTAGCTACAGAATTAATTCATTCCAAACATTTGCTGTTATTTGACTGGTTCAGGTAGGAGATAATACCATTCTGAAGCATTAACTAGGCTGGCAAACACCAATACAGGAACAATTTGTTAGAAAGATGTCACTTTTGCAGAATTAACTTTTGCCCACCATCTGTGCTGTATTTCAGTATTTTATGCTCTTGTTCAATTTTGGTTTGGTAAGCACGCAACCAAAACAACCACAAATTGGCATTACATCAACCACACAGAAACTACCTTTTTTTTCTGCAAAGCACATGCTAAATTAATGTGTAATAACTATACAGGTGTTCCATACACACTGGCTTCCCCGTCACTTCTTCTTCAACTTCAGTGCATCTGGTCTGTGTTTGTTTTGATAGGCTTAGCTGCAAAATCTGTATGCCGGCTGCCTTATGCTGTGAGATCTAAATGCACAGGACTGCTGCTATGTGTAAGTACAGAGAACAGGCCTCACGCAGCCCACTGTACGCAAGGCAAGCCATTCATCGCAATGGACTCAAAAGGATTTGCCTGGGGCATCCAGGTAATGTAGCTGTCTATTGTTGCCTACCAACACGGGGATCTTCGGTTCGAATCCCCCTGTTACCTCCGGTTTGGTCAGGCATTCTTACAGGCACAATTGCCCGTGTCTGCGGGTGGGAAGTCGGATGTAGGTATGTGTCCTAGTCGCTGCACTAGCGCCTCCTCTGGTCGGTCGGGAACTGCGGGAATAGTGTGATCCTCCCACGCACTACGTCCCCCTGGCGAAACGCCTCATTGTCAGGTGAAAAGAGGCGGCTGGCGACTCCACATGTATCGGAGGAGGCACGTGGTAGTCTGCAGCCCTCCCCTAGATCGGCAGAGGGGGTGTAGCAGTGACTGGGATGGCTCGGAAGAGCGGGGTAATTGGCCGGATACAATAAGGGAGAAAACGGGGGGTGGGGAAATACTCCCCCCCCCCAAAAAAAAGGATATGCCTCACCGTGTCAACAAATCCCATGAAAGGGAAAGCAGAGAGCTGTTCTTGAACTATAATTAGGTAAGTTTTCGGATGACAATTGTGGGGAGAACAAAACCAAAAAGTATTTGCCGGTGCAGCAAACTGCTGGCAAAATTGCTGATACAATTGCAGACATGATCAACCTTGTCATTTGTCTATCAACAACCCTTCTTTTCGCAGGGTCTGTCTATATAACTATATGCTTGTTTTTCTGCCAATTTTCTGCATACCTCCCGATGGGGGAAAGGGTGTTTATTAGGTGTTGCAGCCATTTATGCTTGACTCTAGTTTTAAAGTTGGAATAAGACACCCCTCAACTGTGGTAAGAAAGACTGCAGTGTCGACGGAGATTAGTATATGCTCGACCTTGCCTCTGACAAATAGTTCCTTTCCCATCTTTCCCCGAGAGAGTGAATGGTTCATTTCAACCCATGAGTACAAGTAAACAGGACTGTTTCAAGCCGAGGCTGAATTATGCTCCACATTCTCCCAACAGCATACATGAGCAGAGGACTATAGCAACGGCAAGCTCCCTCCAGAGTACTCAGACATGATGGGTTGATGGCTAATGATAGGTCAGTGAAGATACGGGAAGATCTCGGTTGCAAGTATTCAAGGAAGAGCTAGGTGGAACAACAGGATTAATTCAGAAAATGGAGGTATCAGCCACATGCTGTGCATGTTTCTATCTTGGGATTTTCACAATTTAGCCAGGCGATGGAATACTGTACGGTCATACTGACATCACTGTTTGTACACAAGTAATAACGGCAGCATACAATAAACTAAAAAGCATGGACAAAGTGCCTTTTTTAATTAGCTTAGCTCATGATGACCAATTTCATGTTTTTTTTTAAACAATGTCTTTGTGGATTTTTCCTTCTACACACATCAGCATTATTATGCAACAAATTGCACTGCAAATTTTAACTTTCACAAACAAAACATGCCCCCCACCCCCCCCCCCCAACACTCACCTGTTCTCTCTTAACGTCCCCCCTTGTATTCAGAGCCAAAATGAATATAAACCATATGACAAAATCAATCATACAATTCAATGGTACCTTAACAAAATAAAGATACACATAGATAAAAAAATTATATTGCAACAAAATTTCAAAACATGCTTCCATCCCCTTCTGGAGTCTACCCTTTACCTTTGTACCCTACATTCTTTAGGTACCTTGTCCTCGGTTTTCCTCCTGCAAGAGCTCCCCTATATCTCCATTTTTTGTAAAACCAACGAATGGTTTCCAGATTCCTTCGTAAACTCCCATTTTGTTGTTCAAGGTTTATAAATTGTTCTCTCTATTGACTTAGTGCGCCATATTCTTAATCCAAGTACCAACTGTAGGCGCACAAGCGTTCTTCCAGCTCAAAGCTATCCGTCGTTTTGCCCGCAGTATAGCAAAATCAATAAATTTATATTCTTTAATTCTCCAGTTGAGCTCTATTGGATACATGTGTAACAATATCATCTTGGAGTCTAGTGGGATATTTACAGACAAGATGCTCATGATTGTATTGATCACCTCCCTCCAGAATTCCTTAGTTTTGTCACACTCCCAAACACAATGTATAAATGTTACCCGAGCCTCGTTACATTTAAAACATGTGTCAGGTATATTGCTGTTATATTTATTCAATTTGATACCAACGTCTTTCCTGAATTCTCTCTGATACAAAAACAGAAATGCCAAAAGCATCATCTAAAAAAAGAAATGTCTCTGTATTATACTGGAAGACTGCAGCAGTTCTTTAACATTGTGTAAAGATTCGGTTTTGCTACTCACAGCTTATGCACACATATTCACTTATTAGAGGTGAAACATAATGAAACGGGTTTATTTTCAGCAGCTTCGACGTAAAAATTATTTTTTCAGATTGAAATACTGTCCTGCAGACTAATTTTTAATGCTTTATGCAAATTAGGAAATATGAAAGGAAATAGGGAAGTGATTCAATTTCAACCTTATATGTTTTTGTTGAAAAGGCCAACTAATCCTGATTGGCTTCATTTCATTTATATATTTGCTGATTATTGTTCCTAATGAAGGGATATTTTGTGGGTGTCTCAACCTTCTGAATTCTCATGCCCGTCTCAAAAACATATAATCAGGAGAAGAAGATGGAGTGGCCGTTGGCTAGGAGGCCGGGGCTACAACATTTTGAAAAACTATCAGAAGGTCAGGTCACCTCTATTGCTTGGCCCTCGCCATTTATCTTTAACTACTACGTCGGGGAAAATAAGCTAAATTGCTGTTGGTTGAAATGTAAGATTTTAAATTACTCCTCACTGCAGAGGTCCAACAATTAACTTCAGAATCCCAGTGTGAATCTGTTTTTAGTATCCAAGTAAGGCTGCAAATACAGCACATTTGACCTGGCCAGCTGCTAACATAGAAAACACGAGTAACAGAAAATTATGAAAAAGCAGTGTGTCTAATTTTAGGGAATATTGTCTCCTCCGTGCAGTGTGTGCAAATACATAAAATGGCATTAAAAGACTATAATAACTAGATGTGTCATCTAACAAGTTTTACAACAAAGGAATTTGGGAAATAATGCATCCCTGCTATTCAGTATTCCCATGTACTCTGATACAGCCTGTAACACGTAATTCAGATCGGCATGGATAATGTATTTATTTACAAATAATTATCCTTTAGTAGTAGTATCAGCAGTGGTATTCACATATTTTAGATTTTAACACAAATATTCATCATGCTCGAGAAATGTATGGACCAAAAGCTGGAAGAACAATGCTGTGACTTGTAGGCCTAGAATGGGGAGCACTGGCCAGTCCAGGGTTCAAATTACACAGTGGCTTTCAGGGGAGCCCTATTTTCCGGTGCACTGCTACACATCACATGCACGCGCATACATGGACGTGCGCAGTCAGTTGCAGGGTTACTACGAAAAACTTTCTACTGTTACTGCACACAGTTAATACCGTCAATATTTTAATAATATTGACATGGTGATGCAGTGGTTAGCGCTGTCGCCTTAGAGCAAGAAGGTCCTGGGTTCGAACCCCGGGATAGTTCAACCTTGGGGGTCATCCCAGGTCGTCCTCTGTGTGGAGTTTGCATGCTCTCCCCCGTGTCTGCGGTGGGTTTTCTCCACGTGTTCCAGTTTCCCCCCACCATCAAAGAAACATGCATGTTAGGGTTAATACTCCTGTCTGTGCCCTTGACCAAGGCAATGGGAAAATAACTGGAGTTGGTCCCCAGGTCCTGCATGAAGGCGGCAGCCCACTGCTCCTAGCTACACAGATCACAGCTAGGACGGGTTAATTTGCAGGAACTGAATTTCCCCAAGGGGATTAATAAGGGAAACTTTATAAATCAATTTAATATTCCACTTCATACAGAGAAAATCTAGCCATGCAGGTAACACAGAGAGGCTGAAAAACAATTCACTGTTGCAATGTTATTTATGTCACAACAACAACAACAACAACAACAACAAAATCCACACAGTGAATCGGCCAGTGGTTTGTGCTACACGTTTAAACAGACCAGGCCTAGGTTACATCACATGACAACATCGGAGCATGCCCACAGCCTCAACTGCTGGTCTTACACAAAACATATGCTTGCAAGATAACAACCACACTGGGCGGCACAGTTGCCCAGTGGTTAGCGGCGTCGCCTCACAGCAAGAAGGTCCTGGGTTCTAACCCCGGGGTTGTCCAACCTCGGGGATCATCCCAGGTCATCCTCTGTGTGGAGTTTGCATGTTCTCCCTGTGTCTGCGCTGGGTTTTCTGCGGGTGCTCCAGTTTCCCCCATCATCAAAAAGACATGCATGTTAGGGTTAGTACTCCTGTCTGTGCACCTGACCAAGGCAATGGGAAAAGAACAGGTGTTGGTCCCTGGGTGCTGCACAGCAGCTGCCCACTGCTCATAGCTACACAGCTAGGATGGGTTAAATGCAGAGCATACTTTCCCCACAGGGATTAATAAAGTATATCAAAATCAAAACACAACACGCAAACACTTATTGCATAGTAAAACATCCTGGAGACAACATCACTATGATACTACACAACAATACAGCACCCACCACACTTTTGTTCAGCACCTTGCAAAAATGGAATGGGAACACCACAGGGCTAAATAAAATGACAAGCAATACCACACAAGATACAGCATACATGATGCAGGTGCATAGCCCACATTGCCCACATTGCCTGAATTATAGGCTAGCCTATAATTACATCATGCAAGACAATATCATAACAAGCACAAAACCGTCCAGACCCATGGCGCACAAGCCAAGTATGAGGTCGGATGATTTTCTCGATGATTGTCAAGAAAATTGTAGGACGGACTGATCAGCAGACACAAACTTCCATTTCAGTTATATTATTCGGAGGAATTTTGAGCGTCCCTCTCAGGTTGTCCATGAGTGAGTGACCACAATTTGTGACGCATAACCCACGCCGGCAGTTGCGCATGGGAAAAAAAATAGACCAGTTGCATCGCAGTTAGGGAACCGAATCACATAACTACTACTACTCATCATCATCATCAGTTCCGTAACCTATGGAGGTCGTAGGAGCACAGCTGATGCCTCAACAGGTTGAGTCATCATTGTGTTTCAGTAGGGGGAGTACCTGGTGGTCCCTGTCTCCTCTCCAGGTATGGATGGCTGTTGGTTCCGAGGAACTCATCCGCCCTTTGACAGGTTTTATTTGTAGTCCTGCTGGGTGTCCACACACCCTGCTCACAACAACCCAAGGGTTGAAGTGGGAGCGCCGGTTTAGTCGCCGACGACCCGACAGTTGCAGTTTAACGTCGTACCCCAGGACTCGCTCTGCAAAATCTCATTCTGACAGAAGAGATCCTCTTGATGACTAAGGAGATGCTCCTTCTCCTCCTGCCACCACTACTACTACTACCACTACTTTCGGCTGCTCCCGTTAGGGGTATCCAGAGCGGATCATCCGTTTCCATCTCCTCCTGTCCTCTGCATCTTCCTCTGTAAAACCAGCGGCCTGCATGTCCTCTCTCACCACATCCATACACCTCCTCTTTGGCCTTCCTCTTTTCCTCTTCCCTGGCAGCTCCATATTCAGCATCCTTCTCCCAATATACAGAATCACATAACAATCATTAAAAGAAAAAAACGTCAGTTGTAAATAGGATTAGGGGTAGTCCTCACAAACCACAGTTCAAACAAGTATTCCCTGATTCTTACCTTAAATCAGAGGCGACCACGGGAGCTTGGGGTCTTCTTTTGACATTCTGACTGCTCTTCCATAGACCGGTCAACAATATCGAATAAAAGCACCGTTTTCTAACGACTTACCATTCAATACCGCACTGGCTAACTTGTTAGCTAGCCAACTCAGTGAAGAGGTCAAGGGGTGACGTAACATTTTTTTTTTTAGTGCGCTGCCATGCACGGATGAGCACAGCAGGGATAGACACAGCATCCAGCATCCCCACGACCCCGATTGGGATAGCGGCTTGGATAATGGATGGATGGATAGTGGAGGCAAATGTTCGAAAACTGGGAATGAGCGAATAAACACAACACTGGCATAGTTTTATTATTATTATTCATTTAACCTTAATGTATAGAAAAAAAAATAAAAATCCATAATCTCTGACACAAAAAAATGAACGATGTTTCGGAGCGCCCCCCTAAATTCCTCAAAGTAAGCTTTCGGAGGAGCTCCCCTTAGACCCCCCCCCCCCCCGCTGTTCGAACCCTGCTGGCTACTCAGCAGTAAGGGTCCTTCAGGGATATCAGCCCATCCAGCAGAGCACCGAGGAGAAAATAAGTACCCTCGGTAGTCTTCAAATTACTACAGCTCGGTAATAATGGCATAATATCTGGGTAATATCTTCACATCAGCTGGGTGATATCTTCTCAATAGTAATGGGTAATATAAGTGTAATATTTCCATCGGTAATTTTTTACCGGGGAATTTCCTTCGGCAGTTATCATCGGCAATTATTGGATGATAATTTTAATTCCTCTCCCCTTACCTGTCCAAAAAGACCCCTTCTCATTTGTTTTATGGTAATTACTTAGTAAAATGCCTTATCAAGTGCCTTGGGCTCTTATTTTGTAGCAGAGACAGTAGTTCATACGTAACCATCTTGAATTGGAGCTGAAAAATGCAAAATCACCCATGTCCTTAGTTTTATGGTTAGTTTCAATTTCAGCTAAACAGCAAAGTGTATTGCAGCCCTGAGTCAAGGTCCACATGAACTACCATCCCTGTTTCCAGGTCAGAGGTCGAGGCCTTGGAAGTAGAATTTAGCAGTTGTTACTGTAAAACAAAAGAGAAGGGGCGTCCGGGTAGCACAGCGGACTATTCCGTTGCCTATCAACACGGGGATCGCCGGTTCGAATCCCCGTGTTACCTCCGGCTTGGTCGGGCGTCCCTACAGACACAGTTGGCCGTGTCTGCGGGTGGGAAGCCGGATGTGGGTATGTGTCCTGGTTGCTGCACTAGCGCCTCCTCTGGTCAGTCGGGGCGCCTGTTCGGGGCGGGGAGGGGGGGATAGTGTAATCTTCCCACGCAGTACGTCCCCCTGGCGAAACGCCTCACTGTCAGGTGAAAAGGAGCGGCTGGCGACTCCACATGTATCGGAGGAGGCACGTGGTAGTCATTTCTCTCTTCTCCACCTTACGTGCTGCTGACTGATTCTTGAGTGTGCGTAATGAGATGTCATAGTCTGATTCTGACCACCTTTGCTGTTGAGGTTTTGCGGCTGCGTTAAGCTGCTGTTAGTAAATTACTCACATTACATTAGTAAATGACTTTCTCATATTACATCACCCATTTTTCCAGCAAAGAAGCGGCGTGCATCCGCCACGGGTTAAATGTTAAATGATTTAAACGTTTGACCTTTGCAGCGAAGGAGACATTAACAGCCCGGCTTACAGCAGAGGTGCCCTCCGTCGTTCATTTGTGCCAGTGCACTTCCTAGCAGCTGCATCCCCATGCTAAGGCTAAGGATAGTCAGAAAATCCTGGTCCTCCCCCTCCCCGGTTTTCTTCTCACAGAGATTAGGAGACAGCTATAGAGTGGTCTGTATTCCACCCTTGTACGTGGTCTGTCAATTAAACCCTCAGTGCATAGTCAAGCAGAAGCCATTGTGCACCCACTGAAGTTTGATCAGCTAACTGTATCGTGACAGCTCTGAGCGGCGTGTGTGTGCAGAAACAACGAGGGAGAGAGGAGGAGAAACCCTCTGGGATTAGAGCTGAGCAGAGGGGGGATTGAAGTATTAATGACACTTCGATTTTCATATATATATATATATATATATATATATCCACATTATACCTGTGTGTGGGTTGAGTTTCTAAAATCCTATCTGAAGGTTTGGTTTTCCACTTAAAAGCGGCTGTGTGAGAGATTTGCTGGGCACAGTGGAGAGTGACATTAAGGACAGGCTGGGAAGAGAGGATGCCATGCAACACAGATCTCAGCCAAATTCAATTTCAAGGACACAGCGGTTGTGCCTGAGACTATATGATAGATGCGGCTGAGTCACTCGGACGTCCGGAAATAGTTTTTTCCCAACTTTTGCCAAGTGCTTTAAAACTTTAAGAAAAGATCTAATAGGTTTTACAGATAAGTTTTACTGCGACTTTAAGTGCAGCGAGGCTGGAAAGGGAAAAAAACAAAACAAAAACCCTTCTAGTTCTGATTGAGACCACATCCGGTCTTACCCCAGTCACAGAACCTTCTGGAGGGAGGACATATAGCGGAGATACACATACAGATGGTGGCATCTCAGCACACCAGTACTCAGCATCCTAAAAAGCTCAGATGCTTCAACAAAAGGAAAAAAACACACAAAAAGAAGCCATTACTGTACATCAAAATGTAAAAAAAAAAGGAAATGGGAAGTGGAAGGAATAGACTTGGCTGTAGAAGACTTGTTATTCTCAATTAAAAAAGAAAAAGGCAGGTAGTGAGAACACACAAGCTGTGCCCCGTTTCTCCTCGGTGATTTAGTGAGTCGCTTCTTCGGGTGGTGAGTCACGCCTATATTCGTCAGTTTCTCCTTTTTGTCCGTGTGGAAATGTGTCTGTTTTGGGGGGTTTTTTGGGGGGGGGTTTGGTCTCCTGCGCCGTGATGAGCTGTGAAGACAGGTTTCCATTATGCCTCGTGCGATTCTTCGCCGTTATTTATAACTGCTGCCTGAGAACGTTCCGCGTGAGCCATCTGAGGTCCTCGGCAGGCCGACATGACGTTTTATGTAAATGTCGAGGGGCTTTTCACCCCCTCCTCTTTCGCGTTGCTCAGCGGCGAGGGGAGATGATTTTAGCGCCCTTTCAGACGTGCGTTGTGTTGGACTCCTCGCCGCACTGCATTATTTTATTTTATTTATTTATTTTTTTCTGAGGGACTGGAATCTAAATCGTTCTGGACGGCCTTCAGTAGAGGCGAAGCTGCGGAGTTTAGTTTACGCTACATCTGAATTGATGAATGGCAGAGGATCAAATGGGAGACACACTTTTATGAGCGTCCAAGAACTGCAGTGACGAGGCAACCTTGGTTATATAAACACGTTTAGCATTTTAAAAAAAACACACACACACAAAATAAACAAATGCAAGCCACCAGCAGAAGAAATCAGAAATGTGTTTCCTTTCACAGTCTAAGAATAGTGACGGGAAAATAAATGACGTGTTCAAATCTAGCGTAGCGGATTATAACGTATTAGATGAGTACGACGCTTCACAACATGTTCTTTTCTGTCTCGCCAGTTGTGCCCGGCCGATCACGCCGCTCTTCCGAGCCGTCCCGGTCGCTGCTCCACCCCCCTCTGCCGATCCGGGGAGGGCTGCAGACTACCGCATGTTGCCTCCGATACATGTGGAGTCGCCAGCCGCTTCTTTTCACCTGACAGTGGGGAGTTTCGCCAGGAGGACGTAGCGCGTGGGAGGATCACGCTATTCCACCCAGTCTCCCTGCCCCCCCCCGAAAAGGCGCACCGACCGAGCGACCGAGCGAGCGACCGAGCAGAGGAGGCGCCACGGCAGCGACCAGGACACACACCCAAATCCGGCTTCCTACCCGCAGACACGGCCAATTGTGTCTGTAGGAACTCCCGACCAAGCCGGAGGCAACACGGGGATTCGATCCGATGATCCCCGTATTGGTGGGCAACGGAATAGACCGCTGCGCCACCCGGACGCCCCAATTTCATCTCAATTCCAAGTGCGATGAGTGGTTATAGCGTTAATGTCAACTCTGACGTGTCGGGGATTATGGGTAAGAACGAGAATCAGAAAGGCACAGGAGAGAGAGGACGCCAGTGCACATGGCAACGTCTGCCCGTGTTTCTGTGCACGCATCCGAACTCATGATGTAATCAGTGAGATTATACTAATAGCCAATGGACATGATCAAATTGGCACGAGTGTGACAGGCCCATCCATCAGGCGGCGGCAGCAGCATCCTCCCCGTCATCGCCCGCCTCTCATTCTGTTCTGCTGCGCTGCGCTGATTGAAATATGAAAGCGTTGTTTAGCTCAGCTGTTGTAACCGCTCTACCGAATAACAAGACAATTTCATTTCCTTCAAGTTTTTCTGCACTCGTTCTCCCCACTAAAGGCTGACAAACCTTAAAAGATCCACGTTGAGAGGCTGTGACGGCAAACGGTTTATTTCATCCTCTGTTCAATTCGGGCTTAAAAGTATTGTAACGTGCATGTAGAAGTAGACACGTTGGTCCTCAACTAGCGGGTCGCACTCTTTAGTCGACTGGTTAACGTTGTCGCTTACGGAGTGAGAGACACGGGTTCGCGTCCCGGCTGCGGCGGTTTCCGGGCTGCCCCCCCCCCGAATTCGCTGCAGTACCATTAACTTTAGATATGCACTTCCTAGTTATTAACGCGTTTGATCAAAACAATACTGTACGCCATTAACATGTTTTTTTTTCTTCAACAGCTTAAGATTCTGGATAGCCTTGAATAGGGGAGGGGGCATTTCATTGTTTATAATGAAGAGAGTTTGTTGGTTACCAAAGGAGTTTTATATTCAATTCCTTTTTTTTTTTTTAGATTGTTGCTCAGTACTACACTGACCCCACACCCTGCTGGTAACCACCAGAACAACACGTAGCCTATCATATAGCCTATAATATAGCCTATAACATAGTCTAAAGACCTATTGGATCTCTTAGTTGCTCGTTCCCTGTTGACAAACAACAGCACGAAACAGTGGGCCAGCGTGAGAGAGAGTTTGTGAGGAATTCTGCTTTTTTGCTTCAGGGATTAATTCGGGAAATTGAAATCCAAAACCAGGTGCTGCACAGCTCCAAATTAACAGTAGTTATCAAATAATTTACTCACTCTCCTTATATCCTAATTAGGCATATTTACTTTGGCAATAATCATTTTCAATTTCACGCCATTTTAACTTGAAGTTAATTAAAACAAGACTGTTCATTAGCGTCGTCGCAGACCCTTCCTAAGCCGCTGCACCTGCACCATACAGGCGGCACAGGAAAGCAGGGGGCGGGGTGGGGGTGCGGGGTGGGGGGGTGCTTCTATATTCTACCGTGGAAATCTCAAATGAGAGCGCTGAGACTGGCCAAGAGAAAACAAACAACAAATTCAAACAGCCTGTCAAGTTCACAAGGCTCGGGGGGGGGGGGGGGGGGGTGATTATTTGAGTCATGTTCAAAACAGTACAGGGGGTCAAGTGCAGGTTTTCCACGCATGTGAAGCGACAGAGAGGCCTGTCTGACTCCACATGTGTGCCGAGGCCGGTTGCTTCCCTCTGCAGGATGAGCCGCCGCCATTTCGTGAGGAGTGAAGGGTAGAGCATGTTTCTTAGCGTGTTTCACAGCTTGCCCTGGCCACCGCCTTCACGTTAGAGTTTATTGCCAACGTTTAGTGCCAGCTTCTTCTTTTTTTTCCTATCATTTAAAATGAAAAAGTCTCTGGAGGACCATGCTTGTCCTGCTGAAAACCAATGATTAACACGGGCTTGACTAATGACTGTTTGCAAGGTAAGAATAATGAGTGTTTGAACAACACCCAGTGTGTTTGCCTCAGAGAAAGGGCTGACTGGATGGTTGCATGACTTAGACTGGTTTTATTTTGAGGGGCTGTTTTTTCCTGTATAAATGAACCCTTACTGCTGTGAAGCATTGACCTCAAAATTAATAAAGGTTAGATTCACTTCATACTGGTTTTGCCTGTGTTTGGTTTTGATTAAAAGTCAAAGAGTTGGGCGGGATTTTTTTTTTTTTAAAAAAGCTTCATGATCTACTCGAACTCCAGTAAGTAAAGGGAAAAGCTTCAGCCTTCTGAAAAGTCATGAATTAATCAGACAGCCTTATTCCAGCTAGCTATACCCACTTCAGAGAGTTACCCGGTGTTTAGGGGGAAGGGGAGAAGCTCTTTCGGGCTCCTGGTCCAAGAATGTGGTGATTCTTCCTTCCATTTAAATCAACGTGAAGGTGACTTTTTACCGGGTCATCTTAAAACAGGCCAACATCCTGTTGTGTCGTTGCATTTGGCCCGTGGCCATCTTTCCATTTGGACTGGGGTGAAATGTGGGGTCTGAGTTTAACGCGGCATTATTTATTGTGGCCCGGCCCCCATCTGAAATAGGCTTAATGAACTGTCTGTCCTCCTACGCCCAGCCGTGTATTGCTCCAGAGCACGACAGCAGGATGATAGATCACAAAACAATAATAACTTATTTCAGTGACGATTTTATTTCAGGTTACACACCTGCTCACAGTATATAGCTCATTTGCAAGGAAAAGACAAAGTCAGGGAGAAACAGCGGTGGCCTGAATCAGAACCAGAATCATGTTTACTGGCCATGTAGGTTTGGACTACACGGAATTTGACCCCGGTTTCGCGGCTCTCTCGGTGTACTTAACGTAGAACTACAACACTGCAACACGCTAGCGTAGCGGACTATTCCATTGCCTGCCAACACGGGGATCTTTGGTTCGAATCCCCGTGTTACTTCCGGCTTGGTCGGACGTCCCTACAGACACAACTGGCCATCGTGTCTGCGGGTGGGAAGCCGGATGTGGGTTTGTGTCCTGGCCGCTGCACTAGCGCCTCCTCTGGTCGGCCAATTTCGATATGCCAGAATAAAGTGCTAGCTAAGCTGACTTGGTGATGTGGAGCAGTGACCGGGGACGGCTCGGAAGAGTGGGGTAATCGGCCAAGTACAATTAGGGAGAAAAGAGGAGGAAAAAAAAACACTACAACACAACAATCTTCAGATATACACACAAGGATTGACTTACATAGGTGAAATATGAGGTGATCGAGCGCAGTAGTGTAGAGAATATATCAGAGATGCTGAAATAGATGTTAGCAGGTTACTTACATACATGCCTGAGGTAGATGACTTGACAGAGCGTACCGGTATATGTACAGTGTACAGTGCAGTATATACAATACGGTTGGATTTATTTGACAGTGTTCATTTGAATGGCAGCCTGAGGACAGAAACTGTTTTTACATCCGGTTGTTTTGGGGTATAAGACGGAGTCCACAATGTGCCTCCTGTTATCCACATGTAAGGGAAAGAAAAAAGAAAGGGCTGTGAGTTTGTTTATCCGACAAGAGTACTGCTGAGTGTGTGTCATTAAGCGATCGAAGGGACCCGCTCCCCTCCGAGGAGAGCCCTGTTCACAGAGAGGGGTGTACTTCTGCTGCTCCACAACCCCTGGCTTCTCCAAGCCGTGCTCGCTGATTGATGTTTTTATAAGTAAGACCTTCCACTGCTTTCCCCCTGGGCCGTGCCCATGCTTCCTGGCATCAATCACGCGTCATTTCCATCCCTGCTCCATTGCCTGACAGAAATACTGTAAAGGTGATTATTAAGTGTCCGGCCATGCTAATAAATCATTCACATCCCTCCGACACTCCTACTGCCACACCTTTCACCTTTGACCCTTTTCCCCAGCTTGACTCTTGATATTTTCTCTCTTGTTTTCTGCAATAATAAAAACAAAAGCAGGGGGTATAGGTAGGAAATCCGGGCCGTTCGTTCCCCTCGTGGCTTCGGTGGGTTTTCAGGGGGAATTTTAATTGCGGCGTAGCGACCGGTGGGAGGGAGGAGGCGCTGGCTGGTTGGTCACACGAGGAGGCCTTGGGCTGCCATGGCATTAATGAGATGGCTGCCATCAATCAGGGACTGTGGGAGAAGACTGTAAATAAGGCTGAGATCACAGGAAGGCGTACAGTGACGGACAGGGTGGGGGTAGTGGGGGGGTCCGCTCCAGACACTCACATTTCAGTTTTTGTAAACACGTGTCAAGGTGACAGGGGTCAAGGGTTGGGCCAGAGCCCGGGCCGATATGGGGATCTGATGGTAAATGTATGACACAGGAGCCACTCTCCATTAGCAGGCAGCTCCACAGGGAAGGAAGCGGGGGGCGGGGGGTGGAAGACAGTGTGTTTGTGTGGATTGTATAAACCCAAAGCCTTTTCAAAATTGCCTTTTAGCTTTTGCTGCATTACAGTCAGAATCAGAATCAGAATCATGTTTATTGGCCATGTAGGGTTGCACATACATGGAATTTGACTCCGGTTCCGGGACTCTCTCAGTGTACTTAACATAGAATAACAACACCACAACCTCCAGAGATATACACAAGGGGTGACTATATACAGGTGAAATAAGAGGTGATAATGTGCAGCGGTGCAGAGAATATATCAGAGATGCTGAAATAGATGTTAGCAGGTTACTCACATACATGCCTGAGGTAGATGGACATGACAGAGCGTACCAGTATATGCACAATGTACAGTACAGTATATACACAATGGTTGGATTTATTTGATAGCGTTCAATGTGCAAACTTACATGGCCAATAAACATGATTCTGATTACAATGTCTTAGTGTTGTGACACCCAACAGCAAAAATGGTCCTCAGTATGGACAGCGGGTCAAATATAAATGCTGATAATGCAATTTGATAATTGCACACATGGGCTGTTCCCATAGATATTAATCTGAATTATATAGAAAAAAAATGTTCACCAAAATGTATGGTGATCTTTATCTCTATTCAAATAAATACATCCATATGAGGCTTTACATAATGGATGTTGAAATAAATGCAGAGGCCACATGACGTGAAACACTAACAAGGAACCACTCCTAATAAAAACCCGGACAGGCTCAATTCTCAGAGCCAGCACCACGGTGTTTTTCAGCCTCGGCGTTTGCACAGCCCTTTAACGTCTGAACGCGACAGGATGGGCATGAACGTGTTTAAGACATTTTGATTTCTTCTTTAAACACGACTTGCCAGTTTACGCCAGACCAGCATCTTTCCACATCTTACAGTTGTACACCTGCACTAAATTTCGCCTAGGATTAAGACCGCTTAAGATTAAAACATACATACACACAAAAAAATTAGAGATAATTACATATTGGTAAGAGTTCACGGAACGTGGGATTTAACATACGAGCTAGCTACTGTCTATTGGCAGTGCTCATTGTAAGTGCAGGCTGTTCGTGTGCAGAGTGCCATGCAGGATTTCACGAACCAATCTGCACGCCTGTCATTTCTAATGCAAATTAGCAGGAAAATTACTTCTTTCACGTTGAATATTGGAATAATTAAAAAAAATAAAGCAATTATAATTGTGTGCCAAAGTGTATTTAGGATAACAAAGAATTCGGATTTCCCCCACTCTGTTTTTTTCAGATGGGCATGAATGATTAGGCTGTCACCATTCTCCCAGCTTTTTGAAAGGGAGAATTTATGAGGAATGTGTCCAGTCTAATAACTGACAAAGATGATGTAAAAGCCGGTGAATGGATATTTACACAGCGATTTGCAGTGCCTCAAGACAGTGCTGAAATACAAGAAATGTAGGAAAAATATACATATACTGGACATGCACAGATCTATATGAATTCTCTATTTGGTCTTAATGTGTAGCTACAAACTGCAAAATGACTCAGTTAACCAAAAGGTCAAGTGAGAAAAAATGATTTAATTTAGAAATCTTAAATATACTGAGTTCAACGCTAGCCTAGCACACTGTGATGTGTAGCCTAAGCCACGGTTGCAAAATGCATGATTGATAATAGAGACATGGCATCTGGGTATGAAGATAAATTAAATTTATAACAGTGTGGAAAAAATAACCCAACCGGATTCACCACTGTTAGAAAATTGATAATTAATTCCAATAAATGGAGGACCTGAACAGGAAACTTGAGATACAACTCCTTCAGAATGTCCTTCCATTGGTCTGCTGGACTCAAATAAACAAACACCGGAAAGACTCAGAGGAAGACACGCGGGACACTGAGGCCTGTTTACTGCCATACACGCAAATCCTAATAAGCACCCGGTGAAACTTCACAAACTTGTGAAAAAAGAATTCCGGATACATTTTTTTGCAGCTTCATCATTATTTTATCCATTCATCCATTCAAGCCGCTTATCCGGATGCTGGAGCCTATCAGTCATTGAGCGGCAGGTGGGGAGACACCCTGGACAGGCTGCCAGGCCATCACAGGGCCAACAGACACATTCACACCTAGGGACAATTTAGTACGGCTGAGTCACCTGACCTACATGTCTTTGGACTGTGTGAGGAAACCTGGAGCACCCGGAGGAAACCCATGCAGACACGGGGAGAACATGAAAACTCCACACAGAGGACGACCCGAGACAACCCCCCGAGGTTGGACTACCCTGGGGTTCGAACCCAGGACCTTCTTGCTGTGAGGCAACTGCGCTAACCACTGCGCCACCATGCTGCCCCCCCCCCAAAAACAAACAAAAAACCCCCAAATTTTTCATCTTTAGAATAAAATAAAAATGATTCCGTAATTCAAATACGTGTTAAAATCGTCTAATGGAGTTTTTGACCACTGGCGGCGCTATAGCGCACAGTAAGAAAAGCACGTGCACATGGACGCACATACACGCCACGTGCACTGGTTGTGCGTATTATCATATTTCTACAGATGCAACACAACAAAGAAGAAGGAGACAACAACAACAACAACACATTGTCTGCAAGGTGTTTGGATTCAAGCACAGTTTCGTCTAATCAATTTGATTAATTCTATACTTTTGCAAATAAGAAGCCAAGCTTTCCAGGGCTCAGAATGTGTTGACAAAAAAAAAAAAGCTGTTAAACCATGAGATTTGAAAGATTTTCTAGGCCTTCATGTTGTATATGTGTGTATTTTCTCTTCCTGGGGTAATATTATCCATTGCCATTGATTCTACATACACGGTTTGTTTATTTGTCACTTACTGCATACCAATCAGCTTATAATAAAGCTGGATTTGATTTAAAGTGTGATTTGATCTTAAAAATAAAAAGGTCACCTAGAGGCAGCGAAGCAGATGCAACTAACGCAAAGAAAAGTAAGACTGACTGTAACGCCGGGCGGAAAACACAAACAGACGAAGAGAAAAATCACTTAAAAGTCTTCTTCGGTGCAGGAAGCACTAGTATGAGAGGGGATTTCATACCAAAATAAAATATTTACTTTATTATCATTGCAAGGTGCAATAAAATGTTGTTTAGCAGCAATCCAATATGCAGCATACACATAAGCAACACAGTTGAAAAAAATGTAAAAAGGTATTATTGCACATAAAAAGTACTTAACACAAGTAAAAACAACCTGGGGGCGCAACGACAACTAAATGACCTGTTTTTGCTTGTTTCATTCGGTTTCACGCAATTTGACAGCTGGTGGCGGTAATGTGGCAGAATCAAAAGGGAGGAAACAGTTTGACAGCCAGTGCAAACGATGCAACTTTCAACACACAATGAACAACTCGTAGAAAGGTGAATCAGTTCATCTGGACAGGATGTTTACTGACAGAAGCGTTTCATCACTCATCTAGGTGCCCTCTTCAGTCTCAGCTGACTGCAGGTATCCTCACCCTTGGCATAACGACCGAAACCAACATATCTTTGGTTTCGGTCGTTATGCCACTATATTGTTTAGGGGGGGTAGCTGCAGTGATGAAATGCTTCTTTTTTTGGGATGGGGTCCCCCTTTTTCTCCCCAATTGTACTTGACTAATTACCCCGCTCTTTCAAGCCATCCTGGTCTCTGCTCCATCCCCTCTGCCGATCCGGGGAGGGCTGCAGACTACCACATGCCTCCTCCAATACATGGGGAGTCGCCAGCCACTTCTTTCCACCTGACAGTGAGGAGTTTCACCAGGGGGATGTAGCACATGGGAGGATCACGCTATCCACCCCAGTTCCCCCTCCCTCCCTCCCTCCCTCCCTCCCTGAACAGGCGCCCCGACCGACCAGAAGAGGCACTAGTGCAGTGACCAGGACACATACCCACATCCGGCCTCCCACCAGCAGACACAGCCAATTATGTCTGTAGGGACGCCCGACCAAGCCGGAGGCAACACAGGGATTCAAACCAGCAATCCCCGTGTTGGTAGGCAACGGAATAGACCGCCACGCCACCCGGACGCCCGCAATGATGAAACATTTCTATCAATAAACGTTGTG
This sequence comes from Lampris incognitus, assembly GCF_029633865.1. Taxonomy (NCBI): domain Eukaryota; kingdom Metazoa; phylum Chordata; class Actinopteri; order Lampriformes; family Lampridae; genus Lampris; species Lampris incognitus. The sequence continues at coordinate 38,482,816 of NC_079221.1, forward strand.
TCCAGATGAACTGATTCATCTTCCTGTGATTTTCTTACCTGGATTATTGAGTATGCATAGAGACAATGAAAAGGGCTTTGCAAATGCTTTAAGAGGTAGGATATGCAATCAACATGTTTGTCAGACCATTGGATACCTTTCAGAAATGCATTGTTAGGTTGGGGGGGTACCTGTATGGGTCTGTCCCTCCATTGAAGAAGTTCTACCACTTTGGATCTGATGCTGAAAAGCACTTGCTCCCCAGCTTCTCCTCGCTCTTCTCTGCTTTTCCAGACTGCATTTTCTACCTTCACCCAAAAGAGAAGGCCTGGGCACCAAAGCGAGGACATAAATCTACTGCTGAGCTGTCGTAGATGAGATGAGAAATGCGATACTGGTGCTACACAGAGCTGAATGAACAGGCAATTTGGGGAAGCTGTTTGAAATGGTCTGGCTCCATCTGTATTAAACCCCATTCTTGGACAATATCAAGTGAACATAATACCGCACTGCACTGAGAACTTCCACAGCCCCTTTGAGACAGATGCCACATCTCAGTAGCAATACATGACCAAATCATCCAAGCTCCCATCAAAAACAGAGCTAAGAGCAGGCCAGCACTGAAGAACAGAAGGCCTGCGTGCCATATGTCCATAATTTGATATTTGTACAAGTCGCACCAAGTCAGTGCCAATTGCATCTATTTCGTATTCAACTGTACTCATTTTAGACTCACAGCTGCTTCTCTTTCCACTTGTTGTGACACAAGTTGAGACACTCTGCAGTCACAGCTTTTGATTTCATTCCCATTAGATAAGAGAGAGTAAGTAGAGAGATAGTTGTCCTGAGTCAAACAATGGACTGTAATGCCTCTTCCTACAGTTCCTAATGCTTCCTCCTACAGTGCACAAGTCAGAGTTCAGCCTCATCTCAGCACGAGCCCACTCATCTATGTGTGGTTGTGTTGGGCTTGGGTGATGAGATGTGTGGCTTGATGTGGTGCCGGTCCTGCGCCACCACTGTGTGCAATCTTGCTGGCCCTCAGCCCCGCTGGGCCACTAAACACCATATTTACTTGGTTTCCACTTCCTGCTTACCTCCACCAGCTCTGTCATCCCCTTTGTCCCCTGTAACACATAGCGGATATCCATACACACAGGCAGGGGGCACTGATGCCCAAATGCACACACAAAGAAATAGATGCTATACTTTTACTATTTCCTTGCATCTCTCCTCCTGTTCCTTCCCCCTCTCTCTGTCTCCCCAAGCCCTTTTCCCTTTGCCTCCACCACCCCTTCCCCCTTGCACTTTAGCAAGAAAAAAAAACATTGATTTTCTAAAGCTGCCGTCTGATGCAGAATGATTTAGAAGCTCCCCACACCCTCCACCTAGTATGAACTCTATGGTGAAGCCTGTCCAGAACAGGCCAGGGCTGAATAACTAGACTTGCTGATAGCTTTGGATGAGACCTTGCCCGCCCTCCTGTCTCCATGGCAGCAGTAATGATGACAGTAGTGCCAGTAATAGTGCATGCCATGCACACGGCAAGCCGTATAGATAAGAGGGAGTTACCACAACTAGTGTCTCTTAGCGTGATTAGTGTCCATATCCTGGAATTACAGACCCGAACTGATGCTTTATCTGCCATTATCAGCGCACTGCAACCAGCTCTGCCAAAACAACAGTGATTATGTCCGGCTTAGGTGTGCAATCTGATAGGATGTCTCAGACTTGGAATGATGTAAATCACTCACCCTCCCTCTCACAGCATATTTTCAAAGCCGCAAGGAACAGTCATACTGGTGACTGAACCCGACTTGGATTCGTATATTTCCGACTCGACTCCGAGTCCAGATTCTGAGTGAATAACTAAGTGTCAGCCAGGCATCGGCTCCAGGATGTCTCTTTTTATAGCATCACAGCACTAAGTCATAGTATGTGGTTTCCACTGCAGCTTTTGGAGAAAACACAAGTATTGTAAGATCAGAGACATAACTTGATTTCTCTTTCCGTGTAACTTAATATACTACGAATACAACATCAAATGCAGTATAAGGTATGTTTAGCTTGTTGAATGTCTTTTGCATCCGGTATATACAAATTAATTTCTCACCACAGCACAGTATTAAAGATGTGTAGCATAAGTGATATATGGGTAGTGCAAAGAGTCAGAATATATATGTGCAAATGAATATAGCTCAACATTAAAAATACACCCTCTTAAACTGGTGTTGTGTTAAGTGTGGTCTTGTGCAAAAGGAGAGAGAACAGGGAAATTTCCATAATGGCTGTGGATGTTAAAACCGTTACAACTTCATCATTTTAGCTGCTCACTGAATTAGAAGACACTGACAAAAGGTGTGTGTATGGTGATTTCTTTCCAGTTCGAACACAAGGGGGTTCAAATTCCACCCTGTTCTTCGGCGGTTTAGCATTCTGAGCATGCAGAGCACCGAGATGAGAGACAGCTCAAAAGGTTCAGTTTGGGCTGCAGACTGAAAGAGCTTCGCTGGGTGAATGTATAGTAATATAAATGTTGAGGTTGCTCGACAATGATCAGTCAAAGGACGGTTCAGTAGTTTTAATAATATTTTCCGAATCAATTTAGCACAGTTATAAATAAGTCATGCAAACCTCATTAGGTTTTCCTTTTCTGAGTGTGTGTCTGCAGTAGTTATTTAACCATAGTACAGATTATGTGATAATAGCTTATTAAAGTCAAAGTTCACTGTGGTCGTGGAAATTAATTTCAAGTGAGGAGGAGACATTTCTGTAACATTTAGATATGCCAGACTTCCTTAATTGTATGACAAACAGAATTAGCCCAATACATAGGCTAAGCTACCATAAAACAGAAACAGGGCGCTACCTTTCACATGCTTTTTGGCCAATTTTTGTGACAGTGTTGTGACTTCAGTGAGGTCAGCTGCACCATAGTAATTGGCATCTTAATAAGCTAATGTTTTAGTATGGGAAACAGTACCAGCATTGGTTTCAAATCAGTTATACTAACCACATGCATTTCTTATTTAATCCAGAAGTTAAAATGAGGGGTACTATATTCCCCATAAACATTCTTGGTACTAACACTTCATGAATCAATCCAGTGTAAAACACTAATATAGGGGTGTCTGGGTAGCGTAGCGGTCTATTCCATTGCCTACCAACACAGGGATCGCCGGTTCGAATCTCCGTGTTGCCTGCGGCTTGGTCAGGCATCCCTACAGACACAATCGACCGTGTCTGCGGGTGGGAAGCCGAATGTGGGTATGTGTCCTGGTCGCTGCACTAGCGCCTCCTCTGGTCGGTCGGGGCACCTGTTCGGGGGGAGAGGGGGAACTGGGGGAATAGTGTGACCCTCCCATGCGCTACAGCCCCCTGGTGAAACTCCTCACTGTCAGGTGAAAAGAAGTGGCTGACGACTCCACATGTATCGGAGGAGGCATGTGGTAGTCTGCAGCCCTCTCTGGATGAGCAGAGGGGGTGGAGCAACAACCGGGATGGCTCGGAAGAGTGGGGTAATTGGCCAAGTACAACTGGGGAGAAAAGGGGGGGGATCCAAAATCAAATAAATAAAAACACTAATATAAATCACAACATAAACCAAACACTAATAAAGATATGCAAGAGCGAGTTGGCGAAATATTATCAATCACCTTGTACAAAGCTCTACTACTACTACTACTTTTGGCTGCTCCCGTTAGGGGTCACCACAATGGATCATCTGTTTCCATTTCTTCCTGTCCTCTGCATCTTCCTCTGTCACACTAGCCATCTGCATGTCTTCCCTCACCACATCCATAAACCTCCTCTTTGGCCTTCCTCTTTTTCTCTTCCCTGGCAGCTCCATATTCAGCATCCTTCTCCCAATATACCCAGCATCTCTCCTCCACACATGTCCAAGCCATCTCAATCTTGCCTCTCTTGCTTTGTCTCCAAACTGTCCAACCTGAGCTGTCTCTCTAATATAATCATTCCTAATCCTGTCCTTCTTCATCACTCCCAATTAAAATCTTAGCATCTTCAACTCTGCCACCTCCAGCTCCGCCTCCTGTCTTTTTGTCAGTGCCACTGTGTCTAGAAAGGCTGTACAGGTGGGGATATCCTTTTGATAAAGGGATTGTTGAGGGAAAGGGGTGGGGGGTGTATGGGTTTATTTGTAGTGTTAATTTTGTTCGTTATGGTTTGTTTAATACAGGGTTTTGTGTGACATGCACAGCAAAGGTAATGGTTCAAATGGGTTTGTACTCTCCTCTCTTGCGAGCAGAATTCTCTACCAGATAATAGATAATACTGGATAGCCTAATGGCTAAGTACATAAACATAATTGCATGGAACATTAACGGATCCCAAAGTCCTATAAGAAGAAGGAAATGGTTGAGCTATCTCAAATCTAACAAAGCTGATATTGCCCTGATTCAGGAGACTCACATGGAGGGTAAAGAAGCAGACAAACTTAAGCGTGACTGGGTAGGGCAGGTCTTTCATGGCTCATTTACTGGTAAAAAGAATGAGGTGGCAATATTAGTACATAAGAAGTTGAATTTAGTGGTAATTAATCAAAAACAGAATGACGAGGGCAGGATGATTTGTATACAGGCCACCATTGATGGAGTTAGTTAATATATGTAATGTGTATGCTCCAAAGATGATAGTAATTTTATTCATATGGTTAACAAGACAATGGGAGGAATTGGGAAGGGTCAAATGTTGATTGCTGGAGATTTTAATCAGGTGCAACATGCCCAATTAGACCGAACAACATATCATAAGGTTGTGCCAAGTGACAGATTAGCTATACAAATGATGATGAAAGACTTGGGTCTGGTAGACATATGGCACTAGGTCAGTCCCCGAGAAAAAGAATACACCTTCTTTTCACATATGCATAAGTCGTTCTCAAGGATAGACTATTTCCTGGTCTCTAGTGAAATGATTGAGGAAGGGGCAGATTGTAAGATTGGGGTGATAGCTCTGTCTGACCATGCTCTGGTTGAGTTAAGCATTGTGACTAAGTCGAGTGGAACTAGAGTAAACACATGGAGACTAAATACATCAATGCTTCAGGACCCCACATTTAAGACTGCTCTGGAAACATACCTTAAGGATTTTTTTTATCATAATATTGGCTCAATGGAATGACTAGGGACGGTATATGGGAAGATTCGAAGGTGTATATAAGGGGCAGAATAATTTCACACACCTGTTCACTGAAAAAAAAACGGACAAATATGAAAATTAAAGAGCTTGAATCTCAGATTAAAAACATGGCTTGAAATATCAGCTAAATGAGATATTCAACAAGCGGGCAGAGTACGCCCACTTTAGGTTAAAAACCAGCTTTTATGAAAGTGGAGAGAAATCTGGCAAATTGCTGGCGAGAAAACTGAAACAAAAAGAAGCCAGCTTTTTAATTCCACCGATTAATAGTGATAGGGAAGAAGTTTGACAGATAAGGTTGAAATCAACAAGGTCTTTAAAAGCTTTTATGAGAATTTGTTTAAGTCGGAGACATCTGTAGATGAAATCAAATATGAAGAGTTATTTTCCAAAATAGTCCTTCCTGCGGTTTCTCCAGCCCATGCAGAGATGCTGGATGCACCTACAGATGAGTCTGAAATTAGGAAGGCCATATTATCAATGAAGGCCAGCAAATCACCTGGGTTAGACGGCCTTCGAACTGAATATTATAAAAAGAACATTGACATAGTGGCACCTATTCTAACTGATGTGTATACAGAAGCACTGGCTGAGGGACAGTGATGCTGTAATCACAGTACTGTTGAAAAAAGGCAAGAACCCTCTTGATCCAAGGAGTTTTCACCCAATCAGTCTGGAAAATGTAGATGGTAAGAGATTGACAAAGGTATTAGCAATGAGAATGGAAAAAGTTCTACCACAAATTATTAATGATGACCAGGTTGGCTTTATTAAAGGTAGATCAGCAGCAGACAACCTTAGATGCCTACTCCACCTTATGTGGTTAAATCATAAAGAAGCTATTCCAGTTGCTGCTTTCTCACTGCATGCCATGAAAGAGTTTGATAGGGTGGAGTAGGGGTATTTGGTGTATACTTTGTGGGCTTTTGGCTTTGGGGCAGGGTTTATTAAATGGGTCAAGGTACTATATTCAGTGCCGGAGCTGCAGTTCACACGAATGGTATCACATCCCCCTTCTTTTATCTGGAACGTGGAACTAGGCAAGGAGATCCGTTATCTCCGTCACTCCTTACTCTGTTTGTGGAGCCACTAGCAGTGTCAATCAGAGAAGATTTGAGAATCAAGGGGGTCCTGGCAGGAGGCAGGGAGCATATAAAACGTTTTTATATGCAGACGACATTTTGTTGATAATATCAGACCCACCTTTCTCTATTCTAGGTGTCATGGACATTGTTAAGAATTTCTCTGAGATTTCAGGTTATAAAATCAACTGGCAAAAATCAGAGGTAATGCCAATCTCCGTGGTTTGCTCCCTGCTGGTGAGGGGTTCTGTGTCTAAATTCACTGAAATGGGGGGTAGCATTCTCAGATTTATTAGTGATGCGGATCATTAGGTGGCAATATGTAAAAGAGAGCTTTGATGTATATCATATGGGATGTTGTGTATTGTGGGGGGGGGGTGTTGTGGCCTATCATGCTGTTAAGTTTGCTTCTGTTTTTTTTGTACTGTAATGTTGGTGTTTTGGGAAAATAAATGAATAAAAAAATATTAATGACAAAAAGATGGAAATACATGAGAGTGTAGAGGAGCTCAAGCAGGAGTCGTGACAACTTTCTCTTTCGGCTACACAACGTGCACCATTTATTCCTTCCACCATTACAACAACAACAAAAAACCCGTGCAGCGGAAGTGTGTCACTGTAAACCCGAACCGAGGAAACAGCAGCTGTAAACTAACGTTCCTACTAGCTCAATAAGGGGAATTATGTAGCCCCATAACCACTACACACGTCCCCCCAGAATTCGCCTTAATACGAAAAGTCAGTGTGGCGAGGGGGGCAGATCTCTCTGCCCCAACGGCTCCGCTGAACAGGAGCTGGGGGCTGGGTAACTGCAGGCAAAGCAGCAGAGTCCTCACAGCTGGACCAGGGAAAGGGAGGGGCTGGGGAAGCAGGGGGTGGCTCGCCGGGAGAGGGGGGCAGAGCCGGGGGGCGCCCCCGCCGTGGGGACAGGGCAAGACCAACAGGGCGGTCTAAGTCCAGGTGAGCAGGCTTGAGGCGGTCCACAGAAACCCGCTCCAGCCTGCTGCCAACCTCCACCACAAAGTGCTTATCTCCAGTGTCCCGTACCTGAAATGGGCCGTCGTAGGGTGGCTGCAGGGGACCGCGGTGCGCGTCGTGATGGATGAAAACATACTCCGCCGACCACAGCTCCGTGGGGACATAGGACTGAGAGCCGCCATGCTGAGAAGTGGGGACCGGTGCAAAAGCCCTGGCTTCCTCCTGCAGCGCAGTCCGTTGGCATCTGGCGGACCAGGGAGCTGTGGCGGTGGGAAGGAAGCCTCACCCCTAAACCCGTGGCGATCTCCTCCCAGAGCGCTGACGTGAATTGCGGCCCTCTGTCCGAGGAGAGGTCAGATGGGGTGCCAAAGCGGGCGACCCAGGTTCCGATGAATGCTCGGGCAACCTCTGGCGCTGTCGTGGACGAAAGCGGGACGGCCTCTGGCCATCGCGTGGTCTTGTCGACCAAGGTGAGCAGGTATGTGAAACCACGGGAGGGGGGTAGGGGGCCTACCAGGTCCACATTCACGTGGTCAAACCTCCTCTCAGGTACCGTGAAAGGTATCAGGGGCGCTTTGACGTGCCGGAGCACTTTGGAGCGTTGGCACTCCACACAGGTGTCAGCCCAGTCCCTCACATCCTTTTTGAGTCCATGCCAGACAAACTGTGCCGCCACCAACCTCTGTGAAGGCTTTCTGCCAAGGTGAGGCAGCCCATGGACTGCGTCGAAGACCCATCGCCTCCAAGCAGTCGGAACGACTGGTCGGGGCTGACCCGTAGAGACGTCGCACAGGAGCGTGGCGCCGGCGTCGTCGAAAGCCACATCCTCCAACTGCAGCCCCGTGTCAGCAGTCCTGCATGCCTGCACTCCTGGGTCGGCGGCCTGGTCAGCCACCATCTGGCTGTAGTCGAGTCCCAAATGGGCGGCACCAGCGATGGCCTGGGAGAGACAGTCAGTGACCGGGTTGGACTTCCCAGCGACATGCCTCACATTGGTGGTAAACTCTGAGATGTAGGCCAACTGTCGCTGCTGGCGGGCTGACCACGGCTCTGCCACCTTGGCCATCGTGAACACCAGCGGTTTGTGATCGACGAAAGCCGTGAACTGACGGCCCTCCAGTAGGAAACGAAAGTGCCTAACAGCGAGGAAAAGGCCAAGCAGCTCACGATCAAAGTTGCTGTATTTGCGCTCTCTCAGGTTCAACTGCCAGCTGAAGAAGGCAAGCGGCCGCCATGCACCGCTCACCCACTGCTCGTAAACCGCGCCAACAGCGTAGTCCGAAGCATCCGTCGTGATGGCAATGGGCACTCCAGACACAGGGTGTGCCAGCATCGCTGCGTCAGCCAGGGCGGGCTTCACATCCTTAAAAGCCATGTCCCTCTCTGCAGACCAGTCCACAGCGTGTTTGGGGGCTGTGCCCTTCAGAGCCTCATATAGGGGGCGGAGGAGATCGGCAGCGCAGGGGATAAACCAGTGGTAGAAGGACACCATGCCAATGAACTCCCGGAGGGACTGGGCCGTGTGTGGGCGTTGAAAGTCTGCGACGGCCTCCACCTTAGATGGAAGGGGGGCCGCCCCATCCTTGGTGACCCGGTGGCCCAGGAAGTCGATGGTGCTCAGACCAAACTGGCATTTGGCCGGGTTAAGTATCAACCCGTGCAGGCTGAGTCTCTCGAAAAAGGGCTCTGAGGTGGGACAAGTGCTCGGACACGGAGGTGCTAGCGACCAGGATGTCATCCAGGTACACAAAGAGGAAAGGCAGGTCCCGCAACACTGAGTCCATGAGGCATTGGAAGGACTGCGCGGCGTTCTTAAGCCCAAACGGCATACGCGGGAACTCGAACAGTCCGAACGGAGTTGTCACAGCCGTTTTGGGGACATCAGCGGGATGGACGGGCACTTGGTGGTATCCACGGACGAGGTCCACCTTGGAAAAGATCACTTTCCCAGCCAGGTGGGCGGAGAAATCTTGGATGTGAGGGACCGGGTAGCGGTCCGGTGTTGCGTCATTGAGCCAACGGTAGTCACCACATGGACGCCAACCACCGCCAGGCTTAGGCACTATGTGGAGGGGTGAAGCCCACGGGCTGCTGGAGCGACGGATGATGCTGAGGCGCTCCATGTTCTCAAACTCCGCCTTGGCGACAGAGAGCTTGGTCGGGTCGAGGCGCTGAGCTCGGGCGTGCACCGGCGGGCCGGTGGTGATGATGTGGTGCTCAACCCCATGTTTGGTCATAGATGACGAGAATGTGGGCTGAGTGAGGTCAGGGAACTCGGAGAGAAGACGGAGAAACACATCCTCATTGGAGAGCATGCTGGACAGCCTGACGGAGCCTGTATCGCTGAGTGCACACGCGTGTGAAGCGAAGGTGACGGCGTCAATCAGGCGTCGATTCCTGACGTCCACCAGCAGCCCATGAGCACAAAGGAAATCTGCACCGAGGAGGGGAAATGCCACGTCGGCGGTGACAAAATCCCAGCTTAACCGCTGTCCATTAAAACACATGTCAATGTGCCTCATGCCGTACGTACGGATAGAGCTGCCGTTAGCAGCTTCCATGGGAGGGCCATGAACGCCCGACAGGACGTCCACACTCGATGCAGGTACGACACTCCTCTGCGCCCCAGTGTCGCATAGGAAACGCCGCCCCGAGATGGAGTCTCGCAGGAAAAGTAGCCTGTTGTCCTCCACGCCGACGCCCATGGCCACTAGTGAGCGCCGGCCTTGGCGTTTCCCGACGAGCTGAAATTGCACGGGGAGGTGCACTTTTTCGCCTTGGCCCCGAACTTTGCATGGTAAAAGCACAGGCCAGGCTCCTGTCGCCGACCGGGGGTTGCCGCGGCGACCACCATGGAGTCACCAGGTGGTGGCGTGTGGGGGTGGGCAGGGGTGAGCGCGGACGCGCAGTGCGGCTGTTGGCTGGCCAGGAAGAATTTGTCAGCTTCTTCAGCTAGCTTGCGGCAATCGGTAATGCTGGTGTTAGCCAAAGCGGTCCGCACCTGAGCAGGCAGTTGTCGCAGAAATAGTTGTACAAAGAGGAAATCAGGTGTGTGCTCCGGTCCCAGCAGATTCAGCATTTTGTCCATGAGCTCAGATGGCCTGCTGTCACCCAAGTCTTGCAGAGAAAAGAGACAGTGGGCCCTCTCGGCGTCGGAAAGTTCAAAACCTTCAAGAGGTGGTCTTTGAGCCCCTTGTATTTGTATGCCGCCGGAGGATTTGTAAGGAGACTCCCCACTCTAGTTGCAGTCGAACACCCGAGCGCCGATACCACGTAGTAGTATTTAGTAGCGTTGTCTGTTATTTTGTGGATAGCAAACTGCGCTTCCGCCTGGGCGAACCATGTCGTTGCCGATGACTCCCAGAACTCTGGCAATTTGAGAGAAACCGCGTTGATTTCGTCAACCATGTTCGTTCGAAAGATTGTCTCTGATAAGTACCAAGAGACAAACGTCGGGGTCACCAGTGTAGAGGAGCTCAAGCAGGAGTCATGACAACTTTCTCTTTCGGCTACACAACGTGCACCATTCATTCCTTCCACCATTACAACAACAAAAAACCCGCGCAGCGGAAGTGTGTCACTGTAAACCCGAACCGAGGAAACAGCAGCTGTAAACTAACGTTCCTACTAGCTCAATAAGGGGAATTATGTAGCCCCATAACCACTACAAGAGAAGAGAAAAGGAGTAGCTGATTAGCATTTGTCCTTTGCTAGACAGCTCCGATCTTCAATTTGTTATTTTTGTATGCAAATGCGCTGTTAACTACATTAGACAAACACTGCACTTGATAAAATGGTAAAATCAGGCAGTTGGTCCCTCATGCAGCTCGGTAGTGATTAATGCAACATAAAATGTCAAATAAACACACGTAACGCTGTGATGTTAGAAACGTGCAATCACACGTAGCCTTGACGATACCAGTTGTTGCTACTGGGATTGACAACGTTTCTAACAATCACAGCTTTGCACGTTTATTTGATGTTCTATTTTGCAATCCCAGTAGCGACAACTGGCATTGTCAAGGCTATTTGTGATTGCAAAACACCACCCTCTTCCTTGTATTTACATTTTGAGCCCTTATTGCACCCGCGTGCTTATGCTGGTAATGTAGGTGATGCCAATTAAAGTGTGTGAGGGCTCAGTGCTTAGACTGGACCTGAGGTTGTGTTTTTCTGAGTGACTGACATCCCATTGTCAAAAGTGTACATGTGTAAAAGGCCAGAATTACCAGTATGGGGAGCGGCACACACACACACACACACACACACACACACACACACACACACACACACACACACACACACACACACACACACACACACACACACAGGTTGCGTTCAACAGCAGAGGGAAAGGCGAGTGCATGCATGTGCTGCAATCTAGAAACTGACAATGAATTGATGTCTGTGAACACTTCACCATGAAACAACACAGTGCCTCGCTAATGCAACCTTGCGGTAACTGAGGGAGTTTGCTAAGAAAATAAAAATATTGGTGTACAGATTGCTAAATTTAATCAGTGCGAGTTTCATTCCCTGGTTGTCAATATGACAGTTGAAAAATGGCCAACAGCAAAAAAAAAAAAAAACTGTTATGACAACACAAATTTTATTTAAGAAGTTCACAGGGGGAAAAAAAACAAACCAAACAAAAAACTATTTCCTAACGCATGGGCTTATCAAATCAGTCATTTTCAAAAACAGGATCTCTTGCCGGTGGTGCAGGGAAGCTGGAGGGAGGGAATGGGAAGGCGAGCAAAGCTGAGTCTACACAGCTCTCATCCAACTGTTACTGAACAGCTCTCACAATTATGTCAACAAAGAATTGATATTTACCCTGCTATGCAAGTCAGGGGCGTGGGGGGTAGGAGGAACGCACAAATACAGGGGGTAAATCCCAGGCGCAGCAGGTGGTCCAGCTCTACTAGGCTCAACAAGTTCTTCTTGCAGGTGTTTGTGTTCTTTGCAGCCATCATAAAACAACAAGAAAAGGCTGGAGACAGCCACCTGTGTAGCCACAGAGTGCCTGCGTGAGACCTCCCAACAAACTGTCAACCCATGTTCTTATGCCAAAGCAAGACTCCAGTGATGGTGTAGTTTTTTTTCCAGTTATGAACGGTTTTTACCTCCATAATCAACTCCTATCCAGAAGAGTGAGCTGCACAGCTAACTGTTTTCCCACTACTAATCAAGTATCCCTGTTCAAATCACAGTCTGTCATGGTGAATGATACATTGCATTTTGGTAAATAAACATAAAATGTTAGCTCTTGTTCATGCTCGTTTTTATTTTTTTCAAAAGATGTAAATTTGTTTTCTCTCATTCCGTATTACATTCGTGTTGCCACTTTATATGATAAAATCTCTCCTTAGCTTTCTATCTGCAGAGATGATGATGTCGTGTCTGGCATGGCGACTCTTGAAGAAATCCATGAAGTGGGTGTTGTGGAAGAATCATGAGTCCTGCACTGGATAGTTGGCTTGAGCAATGTTGGCCATAAACATTTTTTACCTACAACAAAATATTCATTGGGCTCAGGGGTCACATAAATTGTTTTCGCCACATCTCATCTATCATAGCCAAAGGGAGGAAGAAGAGGGCCGAGAAGTGAAGAAGGCTCGGACCACCACCTCCTGCAGAGGAGCTCAATCAGACTCATATCATTACAGAAAGTGTAAAATCTCACTTCATGTTGCAACATTTAACATTTTCACAGTGATTTGTCAAATCTTTATGCTGCATTTACAGGTTACAAAGAGTCAGTAAATATGTTTTCTTATATGTCACGGAGTGAACAGTGATGCCATTTATAACAAAAAAAAGATAAGGGAATCCCTCTTCAGCTGATAATAAAGCACAAATGAACAATATCCCCAACACAGTTTTAAGTGTGAGTGGTTCAACACTGACATGTAAGGAAAATCTTACAGCTGCAGACCCATGGACGTGGTCTACTGAATTTGTAGTTGCTGGTGTTAATCATTTGTTTAATCTCAAATCAACTTTTCCTGTGCATAAGTTGTTTAACGTGCTAACTTGATTTTCAGGATTAGTTTTTGCTAAAACATTTTTTTTAAAAAGTAAGAAGTATACATTTTTCTTTTATGCCTTCAGAAAACACTTTTGTAAACAATATAATGTGTAAACATGTAAGTAAATGGGTTTCACTTTGCAACAGGTGTCAGTAATGGGACAATAAAGTTTTAAGGATGTAGCTTGAATGATATGAGCCATCAGATTAATGAGAACATAGTGGTGGGCTGATCTTCACCTCACATCTCCTCTCACCATTTCTACTTCTCTCAACATTGATCTGGAAGACAATGAATATTTCTCGGACTTTCAGACTCAGGGTTTCCAGTGGCGAGGACACTCCTCTCTTCCGCTCCAACTCCATCTCCGCTTTTTCATCTCAAGTACAAAAAAAACAACAAAAAACACCTGCTCATACAGACATGCAGTGCACAGGAATGAAAGGATCGCCTTTGTGGACATTTCTCTTAGACTTTTTTGACCTTGTTATTTTATGGGTTCAAAATTCTGGGAGGCATTCTGGATTTTGAGATGCAACAACAACAACAGCAGCAGCCATGATCCCCCGCTTTCAAACATACGTATTGTAACATTGTCCGAGTCATTTCTTCCTGTTCACACATATACTAGTTTCTATCAGTAATGCTTATGGATACTGTTGGTTCACAGTTGACATGACATGACATGACATTTCCCACTCATGTATGATGTGTTTACATCATAAACTACAGCATCTGTAACCATAATGTTATATATATACACTACCGTTCAAAAGTTTGGGATCACCCAAACAATTTTGTGTTTTCCATGAAAAGTCACACTTATTCACCACCATATGTTGTGAAATGAATAGAAAATAGAGTCAAGACATTGACAAGGTTAGAAATAATGATTTGTATTTGAAATAAGATTTTTTTTACATCAAACTTTGCTTTCGTCAAAGAATCCTCCATTTGCAGCAATTACAGCATTGCAGACCTTTGGCATTCTAGCTGTTAATTTGTTGAGGTAATCTGGAGAAATTGCAGCCCACGCTTCCAGAAGCAGCTCCCACAAGTTGGATTGGTTGGATGGGCACTTCTTTGAGCAGATTGAGTTTCTGGAGCATCACATTTGTGGGGTCAATTAAACGCTCAAAATGGCCAGAAAAAGAGAACTTTCATCTGAAACTCGACAGTCTATTCTTGTTCTTAGAAATGAAGGCTATTCCATGCGAGAAATTGCTAAGAAATTGAAGATTTCCTACACCGGTGTGTACTACTCCCTTCAGAGGACAGCACAAACAGGCTCTAACCAGAGTAGAAAAAAGAAGTGGGAGGCCGCGTTGCACAACTGAGCAAGAAGATAAGTACATTAGAGTCTCTAGTTTGAGAAACAGACGCCTCACAGGTCCCCAACTGGCATCTTCATTAAATAGTACCTGTTAGATCCTGTTTGTGCTGTCCTCTGAAGGGAGTAGTACACACCGGTGTAGGAAATCTTCAATTTCTTAGCAATTTCTCGCATGGAATAGCCTTCATTTCTAAGAACAAGAATAGACTGTCGAGTTTCAGATGAAAGTTCTCTTTTTCTGGCCATTTTGAGCGTTTAATTGACCCCACAAATGTGATGCTCCAGAAACTCAATCTGCTCAAAGAAGTGCCCATCCAACCAATCCAACTTGTGGGAGCTGCTTCTGGAAGCGTGGGGTGCAATTTCTCCAGATTACCTCAACAAATTAACAGCTAGAATGCCAAAGGTCTGCAATGCTGTAATTGCTGCAAATGGAGGATTCTTTGACGAAAGCAAAGTTTGATGTAAAAAAAATCTTATTTCAAATACAAATCATTATTTCTAACCTTGTCAATGTCTTGACTCTATTTTCTATTCATTTCACAACATATGGTGGTGAATAAGTGTGACTTTTCATGGAAAACACGAAATTGTTTGGGTGATCCCAAACTTTTGAACGGTAGTGTATATATATATATATATATATATATATATATATATATATATATATATATATATATATATATATATTTTTTTTTTTTAATTTTTTTTTTACTTACTATTTGGCTATTTGATTTTTCCTATAACTGTAACCTGGATACATTCCTTGTGATTGGTTCATTTGCTCCTGTAAAATCCTGTGAAATACAGCATTGTGATTGCTTTTGTTCACAATATCGTCGTTTGGTAATGTTTCTTAAGTTAAAAAAAAGTCTTGCCCTTGGGGGGGGGGGCGTTTGGGTAGCATAGCTGTCTATTTCGTTGCCTACTAACATGGGGGTCGCCGTTCGAATCCCCGTGTTACCTCTGGCTTGGTCAGGTGTCCCTACAGACACAATTGCGGGTGGGAAGCCGGATGTGAGTATGTGTCCTGGTCGCTGCTCTAGCACCTCCTCTGGTTGGTCAGGGCTCCTGTTTGGGGGGGAGGGGGAACTGGAGGGAATAGTGTGATCCTCCCACGTGCTACGTCCCCCTGGCGAAACTCCTCACTGTCAGGTGAAAAGAAGCAGCTGGCGACCCCACATGTATTGGAGGAGGCATGTGGTAGTCTGCAGCCATCCCCGGATCAATAGAGGGGGTGGAACAGCGACCAGGATGACTCAGAGAGTGGGGTGATTGGCCAGGTACAATTGGGGAGAAAAATAAAAGGGGGAGGAGTCGTGCCCTTGGCTATGGCCCTTAGAGCAGAAGATAAGATAGCTGGCATCATAAGAGGGGGCTCTGCCCATAAAGTTTCACTTTATGCAGAAGACCTCCTTCTCTACATATCTGATCCAGTAGAATCCCTACCTCGGCTTATAGATACACTATATGAACAAAAGTAGTGGGACACGTGGCCATAACACATACATGAGCTTTTATGACATCCCATTCTACATCCATAGGCATTAATATGGAATCCCCCCCCCTAGCTATAACAGCTTCCACTCTTCTGGGAAGGCTTTCCACAAGATTTTAGAGTGTGTCTGTGGGAATTTTTGCCCATTCATCCAGAAGAGCATTTGTGAGGTCAGGCACTGATGTTGGACGAGAAGACCTGGCTTGCAATCTCCATTCTAGTTCATCCCAAAGGTGTTCGATGGGGTTGAGGTCAGGGCTCTGTGTGGGCCAGTCGAGTTCTTCCACACCAAACTCAACCAACCATGCCTTAATGGTCCTTGCTTTGTGCTCTGGGGCGGAGTCATGCTGGAACAGAAAAGGGCCCTCCCCAAACTGTTCCCACAAAGTTGGTAGCATAGAATTGTCCAAAACGTCTTGGTATGCTGAAGCATTAAGATTTCCCTACACTTGAACTAAGGGGCCTAGTCCAACCCCTGAAAAACAACCCCATACCATTATCCCTCCTCCACCAAACTTTACAGTTAGCACAGACAGGCAGGTAACGTTCCCCTGGCATCTGCCAAACCCAGACTCGTCCATCAGACTGCCAGACAGAGAAGCATGATTCACCACTCCACAGAACACGTTTCCACTGCTCCAGAGTCCAGTGGCAGCGTGTCTGTGAATGTTCTCATTCATCGAGGTCACAGTTATCCAAAGGAATTGAATCAAGTGCAACTGGACTTGGTTATATATCCGTGAAGACGTTTCGCCTCTCATCCAAGAGGCTTCATCAGTTCGTGCCTTTCTGACTAGACCAAGCTAGTCTGACTGGCTGGTGATGAAACTCAGATATTTAGCCTCTTTGGAGTCGTTATCATAGCCATTGACATCAATAGCTAGTTTCATCATCAGCCAATCAGACTAGCTTGGTCCAGTCAGAAAGGCACAAACTGATTAAGCCTCTTGGATGAGAGGCGAAACGTCTTCACGGATATATAACCAAGTCCAATTGCACTTGATTCAATTCCTTTGGACAGTGGCAGCGTGCTTTACACCACTCCATCCGACACTTGGCATTGTGCTTGGTAATGTAAGGCTTGGATGCAGCTGCCTGGCCATGGAAACCCATTCCATGAAGCTCCCGGCACAGTTTTTGTGCTGATGTTAATGCCAGAGGTAGTTTGGAGCTCTGCAGTTATTGAGTCAACAGAGCGTTGGCGACTTTTACGCATTACGCGCCTCAGCACTCGTTTACCCCGCTGTGTGACTTCACATGGTCTGCCTCTTTGTGGCTGAGTTGCTGTTGTTCCTAAACACTTCAACTTTTCAATAATACCACTTACAGTTGACCGTGGAATATCTAGCAGGGAAGAAATTTCACGGACTGACTTATTACAAAGGTGGTATCCTATGACAGTACCACGCTTGAATTCACTGAGCTCTTCAGAACAACCAATTCTTTCACAAATGTTTGTAAATGCAGACTGCATGGCTATCTGGTTGATATTATACACCTGTGGCAATGGGTCTGAATGAAACACCTGAATTCAATGATTAAGAGTTGTGTCCCAATACTTTTGTCCATATAGTGTATGTTTCACCACTTCGGAAGACTCTCGGGCTATAAATTAAACTTCTCCAAAAGCCTGCTTTTTCCTATTAACCAAATAGCATCAGATCTTAACTACAATAACGTTCCATTTAAGCTGGAACACCATTCATTTACCTATCTGGGAATCACTGTTACACGATCTTATAACGATCTTTATGGCCATAACTTTAAATACTTACTAGACCGTACAAAACTAGATCTTGTGAAATGGGTAGCACTACAGGTTTCCTTGGCAGGCAGGGTTAATACAATTAAAATGGCAGTGCTGCCTCATTTCCTGTATCTGATCCAAATGAGTCCTTTCTTTTTACCTAAATCTATATTTTGTGACCTTGACAGTCTCATCTCTACATTTGTTTGGAACAGATCCAGGCCACGATCAAAAAGAACCATTTTGGAGCTGCCTAGGTTGACAGGAGGACTGGGACTGCCTAATATTATGTTTTATTACTGTTCAGCCAACAAAGCTAAATTATCTTATTGGGTTGCAGTGTTTGAAAATAAAAGTGGCCTCACCTGGGCCCTTATGGAGACCCGTTCTAATCCCAAAGTCTCTCCAATATTCATACTGAGTTCTCCACTATTAAACATGTCAATAATCCTGTGATAAAAATTTCTCTTAGAATTTGGTGTCAATTAACAAAACACTTTAATTTCAATAGTACATGCGGCCATACGCCTTTGACATATAACCATCATTTTCCTCCGTCCCAGACTGATGCAGCATTTCAAATGTGGCATAACAATGGTTTGATCTTTTTTAGCGACCTAGCTGTAGATGGAATTTTTTGCTTCATTTGAAATTCTCCAACAGGACCATAATATACCGAAGGCACACTTTTTTAAATACCTCCAGGCCCGCAGCTTTGCCAAAGAATACTACTCAGAGCATGTTAGACATCTTAATGGGCTGGGACCTGGATACCAAGGGAAATGTTTCTAAAATATATATGATTATCCAAGCTACTGGCTCACCTTCCTAGGACAAAACAAAATCAGCATGGGAACATGATTTAAACATCAAGCTCAGTGAAGAGATGTGGAAACATTCCTTACAGCACATTAACACCACCTCTCTCTGCCTCAGGCATCGCCTTATTCAATTCAAAGTGCTACGTCGTTTACATTACACGAGAGAGAAACTGCCCACATTCTATCCTAATATCGATCCCACTTGTATCAGGTGCCACCTGAACCCAGCCACAGTTGGGCACATGTTTTGGGAATGCCCATCTTTGACTACATTTTGGGGTCATATCTTCGAAGCTGTCTCATGTATTTGTTGTAAAACAACTGAACCCAGCCCAATCACGGCCATTTTTGGAGTTCCCAGTGAGAGTGTAGACATTACTACACCTCAAGCTAACGCTATAGCATTTGCCTCACTTCAAGCCCAGAGACTTATTCTTCACAATTGGAAATCTGATAAGCCCCCATCATTCACAAGTTGGATCAAAGAAGTGCTATCTTTAATTCTATTAAAAAAAAAATCTCAGATATAACACATGTAAGTCCTGTCAGAAATGTATGGCTATCTGGTCTCCCATTATAGAATTCACTCTTGCTCTATCTTTTTTAGAAATACCAGAATAGATCTCTTTTCTCCCAATTACAGCAACTACCCTTTTGATTCTAAGTATTAGGACTAGGAATGGGTGATGCTTTAACAATTCGGGATAACTTAGCTGGAATAAGTGCTTTATTCATATGTTATTGTCGATCAGCCTGTCTGCCTATGTCCGCCTGTACTTAAATATGTGTACTGAGATGTGCGGGTATGTATAGCTCTTTATTTGTCAATAAGTATGTGCTTATACTGTATATATGTGTGTGTGTTTGTATATGTGTGCATGTTTGTGTGCATATATGTACTTAGCACTAGGTGTCTGACTATATAAGTCTTGGGTTGGCAAATTCCTGATACAAGTTTTACAATATACTGACTCCGGCTCGTATTAATGCATGAACCCAACACGTAAAGTTGAGAGAGCATGTGTGAATGAGGCTTAGATGGGCTCAGCATCGGAAAGGTTCCAGACTAAAGCAAAGGATCACACGATTAAAAGGACAACAGACCCGTCGCTCTGACCTCTGTGGTAATGAGGCCCTTTAAACGACTTGAGCTGGCCCACCTCAAAGCCAAAACAAACCCTTTGTTGGATCATCTGAAGTTCATCTACAGCGCTAATGTGTCTGTGGATGACCCATTAAAAAAAAAGGGGGGGGCGACACATCAGTTTGTGGAGTTGAGCTCTGCATTAACAATGATAATAGTTAAGTTCTTACAGCCCACATTTCCCAACTGACTTCATCCGTCAGTGAAGTCAGTGACTTTATGATTGACAGGAAAAAGCATGCAAGGCTTATATGGTTCTCCTCTCTGCTCAGCTCATTCTGAACCCAGCACTGCACCTTCAAGGACCCCTCAAGTCAGAAACATGTCACTCATTATGTCTACATGCAATCAATAACTTGATTAAAGTGAATAATCCAGTTAAAGTGATAATGTGATTGAGGTCGCTACATGTGTTTGCATAATGCGATCGCCATTTTTTCGAGTTTACAAGACTTGTTAAGACTTCAAAGAAGGTTGAATCAGTTCATTTGGATACAAAGTTTACTGACAGATACGTTTCATCACTCATCTAAGTGACTTCTTCAGTCTAAACTGAGCTCTTTGATTTTCTTACCTGGATTATTGAGCATGCATAAAGATATTTTTAAATGACTGGTTGGATAGCTGATTTGTGGAATGGATGTTACACTGTGTGAGACCCCACTGCAACCCCGCCGCATGTCCCTGACTTTTTGGAAAATGTTTCTGCATTGACCCACCTAAAAACATCAGGAAATTAAGCTCGTTCATTTTCTTAACCATGAACATCCATTGTTTCAGTTACACTCCAGAAATGTGGTTGTTTACTGCTGCTCGCCACGCCGTCCTTTTTTCTATTGTTTTAGGGTCAGTAGCTTGTGGTGAGAATTCTGGAGGAATCCCTTCCTACCTTTTTAGTGCCAGTTTAAACCAATTCTCTGACAGAACTCAGATTAAGGTGTACATAAAGGACAGTAGCATCCAATACTCTGTTGATAGGCTCCAGCTTCCCGTGACCCCAATTGGGATAAGCGGTTTGGATAAATGGAGGGATGGATGAACCTTAATTTGATTAAGATAGTTTTGAAAAGGGTGTTTACATGAAAGTTACAATAATCAAATCACCTGCTTAATCTGATTAAAATTAAATTTTAACTTGCATATTAACACACTGACTGATTGGCCTGGTACATAAATGGAATGACTGGCAAAACAGACAGGAGGTCAAGCAGAAGATGTGTTGGTGATGAACCTGAAGATGGTGGAGATCAATGACAATTTCCAGAAAGCCTGTCCAGCAAAGGACTTGGTAATTAAAACAGCTAAATAAATTCAACCTGCAACGGATAATGATGACTTGATTCTCTGTGACTATTAATGAATCCACGTTCCATGTTCGGCTCCATCACCACGGGGCCAGGTTTGATCACATCATCTAGTTAGAGAAGATAGTCTTTGGTTCACATGGACTCCCGCTGCAGGATCCCTAACAAGTAAATGCTGAGCGAACCAAACAATTCAGTTTGATTAGAAAAAAACAACTTGACCCCGGAACAACTTGTTACACCTTTGTTGAAGTGGCCCTGAATGACTAAGGAGCACATCTCACCACTTATGGACATTACTCCTTTACTGTCGGTATCAAACATTTGTGTCAGACAGCATTAAATCCCTGATCATAGGCTCAACTTCAGCTGCAAATTTACCAATCTATATCCCTCCACATGGAGCACTTTTTCTTTGTGTTGTTCAGAACTCAATAGAATATTTGAGATTTTTATATCTATGAATTATTTCCAATCCATAACACCTATCACTGTAATCATTTGGGCTTCATGAAAGACGTTAAAGCTCTGTGCCAACTTTACAAGAGACACCTCATTTATTATAGTCTTCATCATTCTCAGTCTTATTAGCCTAACCATGCATTGTTTTATGCTATTTGTACTTCAAGCCATCCATTATCCAAACCGCTTATCCTGCACTCAGGGTTGTGGGGATGCTGGATCCTATCCCAGCAGTCATTGGGTGGCAGGCGGGGAGACACCCTGGACAGGCCACCAGGGCTATTTGTACTTTTATTTTATAATTTTGTTTTGTGTTATGTCAAATGTGACCTATGACAGCAATGCACCAAATCATTGCATTGTTGCAATGCACCATCTCATGCACCAATCATATTCTTGTGCGAAGCTGCACACTTATAAAACAGATTCTGAATAATACGCATCCATGCTTATATCATAAAGAGACAAAATGATGATTTACAAGGAGGTCAGCGTCTACTAGTGGAGTTTTTTTTTAATTTGTTTTCGTACACATATGATATATAGATGGTCACAAGATTGAAATGCATCACTTCCAAAAATCAAATTGAATAAAAATGGAAAATAAATGAATAAAAAAACTCAAACAAGAACCAGATATTTGAAAAGTGGGTGTGCAACCCAGTGTAGCAGCCACTACATGGCCATCAGCGTACTGCACTCGGTGAGAAATCTGCCTCTTATCTTGGCAGTTAGCCATGTAAGAGGAATCATGGCATTTCTTTCAGAAACACATTTAGCCCTCTTATCCTGCAGATGATGTTAGAGTATTCAGGGGCCTGCTGGACCATAACGCTTCCTGTACCAAGGCTAAGAAGCTGAAAGCTCCATGTGCTTTGTGCGGTCTGCCCACTGTACATCTCCCCCATTAGTCCTGTCAGCCTGTCTCTCTGATCAACCTCACATGCACACACATGCGCGTACACACACACACAAACACACAAATACACACACACACACACACACACACACACGAACACGGGGGTTGCAGATGGGTAGTGTCAAATAGCCTTGCTCTGCAAACAAGCTCGGGAAGGCGACATCGTGCCAAAACAGCTCATTAAACGCTATTAGCCAGTCATTTCAGCTAAGTGAATCCCCTCTCGACTCTTCTGGTTTGCAAACAGCTTTTGAGTCACAGCTAGAAATTAAAAAAAAAAAAAAAAGACAAGCAGACAAAACCGGGGCCACTCACCCTAATGATGCTTGTGGGACCAGAGGCGGGGGGATAATGTGCTTGTTGTTGTTAACGATCAGAGGAACTGGATTTGAATCTAATTATGCTCAGAGAAAACCACTGGGTTTACAAGGTCTATTGTGTGCTTGTGAAAACATGCCACCGCTGCCGCCTCCTCCTCCTTTTCCTCAGGGTCAAAGAATAGAAATCTACTCAACGAGAATATCAAATGAGCCGTGCCGTGCAAAAGGAGGATTCACGAGAGGCAATTAGACAATTCACTTACAGGCACACAGGAAAAGCTTAATCGTTGATGAAATAATATAATGCTCCCTTTACAAAGCAGGGGTGAAACAGATGTCTCCCAAATGGCGACGCCGTGTAAGGCGGAGACCCAGAGACCATCTCTGGAGAAATTTCTCTTTTATGGGCTTTGCCGGCGTATTTCGTCCTATGTTTAAAAAGAAGTCTCCCCCGATGGCAGATCCAAGAAGAAGCTTCAGTAGCAGGGGGGAAGAAAGCACTGCAGAAAACGACCAGCTTATCACGGCATCTTATCTTCTCAGTTTCATAACGCTTGTTTCAAGAGTTTACCCTTAAGATTTTTCTTACCCCACTGGCAGATAATATTGCTGATTTCAAGTCAGCGTACTCGTTTCATGATTATAAGACTCGTTTCATTACATTTACTCTAGAAAGTTTATGCCAAATCAAGTTTCTTGTTCTTTTTTTGTTTTTTTCGGGGATTTTTTTTCTCTCTCCTCTATTCTCCCCAATTGTATCCGGCCAATTACCCCACTCTTCCGAGCTGTCGCTGCTCCACCCCCTCTGCCGATCCAGGGAGGGCTGCAGACTACCACATGCCTCCTCCGATACATGCGGAGTCGCCAGCCGCTTCTTTTCACCTGACAGAGAGGAGTTTCGCCAGGGGGACGTAGCGCGTGAGAGGATCACGCTATTCCCCCCAGTTCCCCCTACCCCTCCGAACAGGCGCCCCGACCGACCAGAGGAGGCGCTAGTGCAGCGACCAGGACACATACCCACATCCGGCTCCCCAAACGCAGTCGCGGCCGATTGTGTCTGTAGGGACGCCTGACCAAGCCGGGAGTAACATGGGGATTCAATCCGACGACCTCCCTGTTTGTAGGCAACGGAATAGACCGCTACGCCACCCGGACACTCAAGTTTCTTGTTTTAAGATTTCTTGTCTTTTTTGGTGAAAAACTCCTGATAACAAGTCTTATAATCACTAAACGAGAACTCTGTCTCAAAACAAGCAGTGGGTTAAGAAGGTGCTGCCAGCAATCTCTTGAAATAAGCATTATGAGACTTAAAATAAGATCAAAGAACTTGGTAAATCAGTCTTTTTTTGCAGTGTGTGTTTTATTACAGCGGTAAAGCGACAAATACAGTAAAAGAAAGTTTGCATCATCTCCTGGTTTTACAAGTCTCCAGTTTTCTCAGTCCATCCCTTTTACTGAGCACTGTAAAGGAGAAAACGTGGCCTTTATAAAATCACAAAAAAAAACAGAAACAGACGACGTGACCTCAGTGTCCTCAATGGCAGTCACGGCCGTGGTTATTATGATCGCTTCGTTGTTGTTCTTGCCATTATTCAATATTACCTCAGCCACGCGCGACAGGCGAGGTGCGGTCAGGGAGACGGATAAGCACCGCCAGACTCCAGGAGAGAGGGAACAGAGTTCAGGACGAGGGGGAAGAAGGATAGGGACTCTGAGAGAGATGGGCATTTTTCACAAAAAAAACAAAAACAAGCGGATTTGCTTTGAGTCATATAGCTGCTTAAAGGAAGAACAAATCTGCATCCTTTGAAAAACGGGTCAGGCACACACCCCCCCCCCCCACCCTCAGCCTGGGAATGCTGGGAAATATGGAGAATATGATCGCATTTATCATAGGCTATTTCACATGATCGTGATATATATATATAGTATATATATATATATATATATATATATATATATAAGCTTACATGTACAAAAATACCATGTTTAAGAATCCAACTGAGGTTTTTTTTTCCCGCATTGAACTGTTTGGTAAGCAAAACTAGTTTTCAAATAATACTCCCTCAAATATGTCATTTTATGAAAAATCCTGGCTAAGAGAGTCTCGTTATTTATTTTGACAACAAAATTGTGTATCGCAATATGACAATGTCATGATTTCTTTCTCATACCATACCACTGAAGGATATTAAACAATAATATTGAATTATTGCTCAGCCCTATCTGCTTGTTATGCGTAGTCACATAAAAGGGTGTTTCTTCTGCATTTCCAATAAGTCATAAAAATTAAGCATTCATTATGCAATACCAGTTGTTGAGGTCACAGGGTTGGCAACACACATTAATTTACATGTATGGTGTATTCCTTCTGCAACTGTCTTTTAACATCCTTGATGAGTCAGATACCATCTAAACAGTCATTGCTTTTGCATGAGAGAAATGATGAAGAGGGTGGCCAAATGGCAAGGGTGGCCAAATGGCAATTGTTTCGTGTTCACTGATTCTTAAAATTTATTTACAGCAAAGCCACGCTGGTAGCCTGATATGTTTTCTCTTTACTTCTTGCCCCCCCCCCCTCTTTATTCTGACATACAGGCCCATTTGAAAAGCTGTTGTGGTCGGTGCCTGCCACCAGAAGCCTTTATAAATCAAAATGACTCCACAAAGCCAGACCGCAGCCTAAATGGCGGCTAAACAGAAGATTAATATGGCCCAAGGTTTTGATAAAGGTCAATTTGGTAAAAGTATGCATCCGTTTGAAGTAATTACCACGAGCGAACTGGCTCCACCTGCAGAATAGGAGTTGCCATGGATACCTGCTGAGCAGGAAATGGTAATGTTTCCCCTGCATGACAACATCCTTAATATATTCATTACAGTGCTATTCAAATATGAGCAAAAACAAAAGTAAATTTGTTCATATAATTTTGAAACCAAATTCAATTAGAGCCTATGATATTGGACTCACTAATACATCTCTCTTACATCTGACAACAATAACTTCTTTTATAGCATGGAAATGCTTCATAAATTATACTTAGCTTTGTGTCTTGTCATATATGTCTGTACATATTCAAGTATCTGATAAAATTATAAACATGTTAAACACACATTAAATAAATCATATAAATGTTAAACATGTCTAAAGGTGGTGCCTTCTATCTTATACTGAAATTTCTCATTTTCATGAAGGGAAAATTTCATTGTCAAGGAATGGTAACAGCCTCAACATTTAAACCACAAGCAGTGGCAGCATATCATTCCACCACTAGGGGCAGGGCTTTTTAATGATCACATGTTTGATCATATTTTGGAATATTAACTTAAACAACATTGGAGAGTAAAGCATATTTCATAGTAATCAGAAACAAATGAACTACTGAACTATGCAAGGCTAAGGCTGTCTATTTCCACAAGCAAATTATTCAAACTGATCATAAGACTTAAAATATTATGGCAGACACTTAAAAGTCATCACCGGTGCAAATGACAAGAAAAAGAATGACAATACTCACATTTCTCTACAAGGCCCTCTCATCACTGAAGAGGAAAAGATTGCAAGCTCTTTCAATCATTATTTTGTTACAGCTGTTAAAGAACTAACATCTAACTTTGATACTCCATCTTATCCCTCGCCTGTTTTTTTCTGCTGTACCCCCCCCCCCCACCAGATCTCTTTCTCTGGGATTACACAGCATGAGCTGTCTGATATTTGAACTCTAAAAAAATTCTCATGCTTGTGATATTTATGGTTTAAATATGCATTTTTTATGACTCATGCTGACAGCTTTATGCCTCTCCTCCACCATCTGATCAGTCTCTGTATCAGGCTCTCTATCTTTCCTTCTGGCTGGAAAGCTGCATAAATCACCCCCATTTATAAATCTGAGGATCCAACTCTTGTTTCAAACTACAGGCCAATATCCATTCTCCCAGTAATATCAAAATTATTGGAAAATGTCTTTCCAACCAATTAAACAGCTATCTTGAAAGCAACAACCTCCTCAGTGACTTTCAATATGGTTTCCGCTCTACCCGATCAACTGTGCCTGCATAATTATTATTTACTAACAAATGCCTACTTAACTCAACAAAGGTCGTGCCACTGGAGCCATTTTATTGATTTTCATAAAGCCTTTGATACAGTGAATCATCAGATTCTGCTGAAAAACTCAGGTCATTTAAACTTTTCTCTTCTGTGGTAATGATGTTCTCCTCCAGGGCCCTAATTATAATATAATGTGCTCAAAATGTCCCCCCAATATAGTGATATAAGAAATATTTTTAAAAAAATTGCTATGCTATAAAAGGCAAGCATGCACCGCCATCCAAATTAATCATTAGAAAATGAGCTCATAATCATAACTAAACTTAACAAATTGCCATTATTGTTACTACCTGTTCTAGTATTACGGTGTAGCTGCTGCAGTTTTGCATGCGGTTTATGTAAGTGGTGTTACCGTACGCCAGCAGAAGCTGTTGCTCCACTGCCTTGGGTAGGTACAATCAAACACTCTACTGTCTCTCTATTTCATTACTTTCAAATGTATCAAAAAGTGTTAAACTAAAATAGAATATGAATGTTGCGTATGCTATATCACTGCCAATTGTGATAGTTTTTGTAAAGTGTTATGAAGATGATAATTTTATGAATGGTTATCATCTCACAATGTTATGCTAAATTTTCATTAGTTGGCGAACAGCATATACATCTTAAGCATATTCCACCCGCTAGCTTTGCGTAAAATTAGGATCCGTTGACGTTTCCATCAGTTGTTGATGGGACACTTATTATTGTAACGCTTAACTTCAGTCAGGACATGCATGAAAGGGTAACATTAATGTCAATACATCATTTTGCACTAGAACTGTAATTGTGGAAAAAAAAATTTTAAGTGTCAGCAATTGCATGGAGTGGAAACAATCTTTTTTGGTGAAAATGGTCTGATTTTCGAGTGCTAATCAAGCAACCATCGTTAACGTTAGCTATCATAGCTAAATTATCCGGAAAGTCAGTTAGCCACACATTCATCCAGCAACCAACATGGTGCTCACGTGCCTATTCAACAAACGTTATTGTCTTTATTACATTGTATTTGTCAGAAAGCCCATGTGAAGTCTGAATAAAGTGTCAGTCATTCATGTTGCACTGCATGTGTAATTTATGTAGACAGTAGTAGCTTTCACTTATGGCATATTCATATAGTATACTGTATAGCTGTACTTGCTTATGATAAATGGCATTATTAGTGCTTGTTTGATTAATAGCAAGAGGCATGGGCCCAAGCCCATGAATACTGGGATGGCATCCAGCGCTTTACCTGTGCCCCCATCCATAGGGTTAGTGGTTGTGTCAGGAAGGGCATCCGATGTAAAATTTTGCCAAATCCTTATGTGGATTGACAAGACCATACCCAATCAGTCGAGGCTCCATCCGGGATTGGCTGAGGCCCGGGTTAACAATGGCCGCCATTGGTGCTGTGCCCTCACAGGGTACCGATGAAAACTGTACAATCCCTTGTGGCGACCCCTGAGAAATAGGGAATAAACTGAAAGAAGAAGAAGTGTGTGTTTGATTAAAGTGCAGGCAGTTTCTTAACTGTCAGCTTTCATTCACAGTGAGTGTCCTCATGAGCAAGAGGAATGATGGCAGTGACACTCGTCAATTTTTTGGGCAGCCTCAGAGAAGAAGAAAAGTAATTTGACAGCAGTGAGAAACTGAGCACCAGTCAGATGATAGAAGTATGCAGTAGTGCAAGAGATGAGTCAATGTTTCATGATATAATAATCGTTGCCATTCAGATCAGAAATGATTAGTAATCTGTTTCTGAACATCATGGCACTTTCATGTTCACTCTGGTGCATTCAGAGTAAAGAGAGAGAGGAGGAGAGAGCATGAGGATGCTGACAGGGCAAGGAGAGCAGGTGACAGGGAGGTGTGTGAGAAAAGGAGCAAATATTGATGGTTAAGACCGAATAATGACACCACAACAGTCTAATTCTAATGTACAGACTCCTGTTGGCCTCCATATGTGTATAAACATTCTATCTAGTAATTAGTTTACTGATACTATTTCTTTCATGTTCACTCTGGTGCATTCAGAGTAAAGAGAGTGAGTGAGTGAGTGAGTGAGTGAGTGCGTGTGTGCGTGTGTGTGCGTGAGAGAGAGAGAGAGAGAGAGAGAGAGAGAGAGAGAGAGAGAGAGAGAGAGAGAGAGAGAGAGAGAGAGAGAGAGAGAGAGAGAGAGAGAGAGAGAGAGAGAGAGAGAGAGAGCACGAGGATGAGTAAAAGTGGATAGGGAGAGCACAAGGATGAGTAAGAGAGAGGGAAAGAGAGAGCATGATGATGCTGACAGGGCAGGGAGAGCAGGTGACATGGAGGCAGAGGGGGAAAACCATGTCCAGCAAATAAAAGTCCAAACCATGTATTTGCTCCACCCATGTACTAAACTAGGGAAACTAGTTTAAAAAAATCAGTTGATTTAGTACATGGGTGGATCAAATGCACGGTTAGGACTTTTACTTTCTGGACATGGTTTTACCACCTCTGCATGGAGGTAAGTGAGAAAAGGAGCAAATATTGATGGTTAAAAATCACAACAGTGTAATCCTAATTTTAATCTATTATGAGAAAAATCTCTAAGTATGGCTTCTCAGGTGTATTTCAGATAATACAATCAAGCAGGGAGAGTGAGTTTGGCAACTATCTGGACTTGTCTTCATATAGTTTATCTTTTTATTTTTATTTTACTACTTTATTAATCCCCATGGGGCAAGTCTTTCTCTGCATTTAACCCATCCTAGCTGTGTAGCTAGGAGCGATGGGCAGCCGCCGTGCAGTACCCGTAACAATGCATCGATTTTTGTTTATGGTTATGGTTGTACTTTATTAATCTCTGCCATCAAATACAATAAAACAAGAAAATGTAAAAAAGGAAAAAACATGGCAAAATAATACTATGCACTCTTAGATGTTATTGTAAAAAATAAAAAAATAAAAAGTTCATCCAACGTGTTAGTGAATTTTTAGATATGGCAGGAAATGAGTTTTCACATTTTGAAAAATTTCTGGGGAATGGGGGGGGGACACCCAACAGAATTGGTTGCCTCCCAGTGTTGACTCCATGGCTATGACCTTGCTTTCCTCATATCTATCTAACAGGTCCTAAGTGGTTAAAGTCGGCCATGTAACATCTCCACCTATAACTTGTAATATGGGAGTTGCACAAGGCAGCATTTTAGGTCCTTTACACTTTCTTCTGTCTATCAATGACGTTCCCAATATGTGTAAATATTATAATTGTCTATAATATGCCAATCTTCTTCTTCTTTCGGCTTGTTCCCTGTTTCTCAGGGGTTGCCACAGCAGATTTACAGTTTACATTGGTGCCTGTGAGGGCACAGCACCAACAGCGGCCGTTGTTTACCGGGGCCTCAGCCGATCCTGTATGGAGCCTTGTCCAATCCAGTATGGTCTTGTCAATCCGCATAATGATTTGGCAAAATTTTACATCGGATGCCCTTCTTGACACAACCACTAACCCTATGGAAGTCCATGCAGTAACCTCACATCCGGTCGGAGGGATTTCTGCACTGAGCTCGATCGGCGGCTTCCACTCGGCTGTCCATATCGAAGCAGTGGCAGAAAAACTGTCAATATCTCAAGAAGGCTGTGGTTTCATTATACTTACATTTGAATATTCTGCCTGTACTTTAGGTCTCCATGCTGAAGGCTAATTAACGTAGTAGCAATTGGGCCCACAAATACAATCAGTCACCAAAAGGAAGGTGAGTGTCATAGGTTTCCTAAAAGGCCATTCATATGGAGGCTTTAGCTGTGCTGTATCAACATGGTTGTAATGTTTAGCATGTACATCGCTGGACTCATTTTCAGGCTAGGAGCTTTGTTTGACTCTGTTTGTAATCACCTCCCTGTGTAAATTTACCAATTAACTGTCATCCCACAATTCATGCACAACTGCTCTGTTTATTTATTTATTTATTTTTACATCTATCAACATAGTGTGGAAGGATAAGCAATGCTAAGCAAGACTGGGGACAAATTGACCATCTTAGTCAAGCAATAAATAATCTGTAATTAACTATGACGATGTTGTTAATTCCATAGTAGTTTATGGATGTCAAAAGTATTTTGGGTATTCATCCATCCATCCATCCATTATCCAAACCACTTATCCTGCTCTCAGGGTCACGGGGATGCTGGAGCCTATCCCTGCAGTCATTGGGTGGCAGGCGAGGGGACACCATGGACAGGCCGCCAGTCCATCACAGGACAGGTACAACAATGTCTCCCTCCAAAAACGAAATAGGAAATAAATTCAGTCCCTTAATATGATGACTTGAAATTTTGTCCAAACCTGAAATCAAGAGTATGTAGGTCTTGTTGGTGAGAAAGACCTACAGCCTCTTTTAACATTGTATAAACCACTCCAAATCGGGAATTAAGAACAATGTATTTGTCATTTCATGTCGTGTACTATGTACACAAAAGAAACAAAATTCCGTTTCCCCCAGCCCACAGCAGTGCAACACAAAAGACAAAAACACCTACAATTCACCAGCTTTTTAGACTGCACATGGTACTCCATACTGAACTTTTCTAAATGCATAGCTTAATTAGGTTGCATTTAGGGTCAGTCAATCAATCACTCAATCCTCCAGAATGATTTTCTGCAATGACTTTCTGCAGAGAAAACCATTGGTGCCAACCTGCCCTCCGTTCAGGACTTATACACCTCAAGACTGAGGAAACAGGCAGAAAATATCACTGCAAACCCATAACACCCTGGTCACAACCTGTTCCAACTCCTCCCCCTCTGGTAGGCACTCCAGAGCACTGTACACCAAAACAACCAGACACAAGAACAATTTCTTCTTGCAGGCTGTCACTAAATCTAAGCTTGCTGTATATAATGCATATTGCATGTATACATGCATATTCTGTCATGTCCACCTACCTCATATATATACATAAGTAACCTGCTAAGATATTTATTCCAGCATCTTTGCACTCTGCACTATTGCACTATTTCCTTCCTGATTCACCTCTATATAGTCATTCCTTATAAATATTCCTGAAGAATTCTTGTGTTATTATTTTATGGAAGTACATACAATTCTGTGTATGTGTCAACCTATATGGCCAAATAAAGATGATTCTAATTCTGATTCTGATAAGAAATATTCATTGATACCGAAATCCTCTAGTGGAAAATGAAACGAGACTTCTGACACAGTCATAC
The DNA here is from genome assembly GCF_029633865.1 of Lampris incognitus. Taxonomy (NCBI): domain Eukaryota; kingdom Metazoa; phylum Chordata; class Actinopteri; order Lampriformes; family Lampridae; genus Lampris; species Lampris incognitus. Next base: position 38,514,861 of record NC_079221.1, read on the forward strand.
TTCTTACAAACTGTCTGGGTTTTTTTTTAATTTTTTTTTTTACTTAACATCGTGCTTGGCTAGTTGCATAATTGGCATCCTCCTGCTTCCCCTAATTTGCATGTCTCCTTAAAGAGGTCTGACACCATTTTATATGAACACTACATATTCCAGGATAGCACTAAACCCACCCACCAAAGGGCTTAGAGCCAGATTTCTGCATTCTGCATGTGAACTCAAACCCCACTGGCCCTTGGCTTCCTCTTCATTGCTCTAAATGGGCTCTTTCTTACACTGCAGTTTGGCTAATGGAGGCCAAATGGACCTTTGGAACCATCCACTGGGAAGATCTGAAATTAGACAACTGAAATCCAACCAAAGGGCATTTGACAGGTACCCTAAAAAAGAGAAAGGCAGTAGCATATGTTTTTGAGTAAACATAGTAAACTATGATGTTAACGTTTGTGTTAAAACTACTTTCATCTCACAGTTATATGTATAAACAAATGTTATATTTCAACTGAGAAAATGTTATTACCCTTTTTTCTCAGCCTGTAACTACAGGTGGAGGAGCACCTTATAGCCCCAAGCAAAGGAAATGACTCTAGTTATAAAAGGTGTCAAACAGATCTAAAGGCGTCTAATAAGGCCAAAACTAAAAGACATAAATCACCATGAGGACTTAATTTCTCTTCTAATCTGGGTGAGAACTTTTAACTCCTGACTTACATGTCCTCTGGTGTGCACATGTGATGATACGTGAGAGTAGGGCCAAGCAATAATTCAATATTATCATTTACTGTGTTTCATTGGTATTGGGATGAAATTAGGAATTTGTAATATCATGATAAAAAATGTTGTTGTCTAAACTAATGATAATGAGAATCTATTACTTAAAAAATGGCACAAAATGAGGTCTGAAATATATGAGGGGCATCATTTGAAAATTAAAATTTGATATTACACTTAACATTTAACATTTCTAAGCAGTTCAATGTGATGAACCTCAGTTGAATTCTTAAACATGGTATTTTTGCATATGTAAACACACACACACACACACACACACACACACACACACACATATATATATATATATATATATATATATATATATATATATATATATATATATACTGATATTGTGTAGAATTCTATTTGATTATCGTGATGATACTTTTCTTCTTCTTTTTTTTATTATTTTTCCCCCTTTTTCTCCCCAATTGTATCTGGCCAGTTACCCTATTCTTCCAAGCCGTCCCGGTCACTGCGCCACCCCCTCTGCCAATCGGGGGAGGGCTGCAGACTACCACATGCCTCCTCCTATACATGTGGAGTCACCAGCCGCGTCTTTTCACCTGACAGTGAGGAGTTTCGCCAGGGAGACATAGCGCGTGGGAGGACCACGCTATTCCCCCCAGTTCCCCCTCCCCACCCCGAACATGCACCCTGATGATCAGAGGGGGCGCTAGCGCAGCAACATGGACACATACCCATACCCGGCTTCCCACGCGCAGACACAGCCAATTGTGTCTGTAGGGACATCCAACCAAGCCGGAGGTAACACGGGGATTCAAACCAGCGATCCCCATGTTGGTATGCAACAGAATAGACCACCATGTTACCCGGACACCCATTGTGTAGAATTCTACTTGTTTATCATGATGATACTTTTCTTATCACCCAGCATTACTTGAGCGTGATCCCGGACTTTGCACACTGACCATACAAGCAGCCTGATGAACGCAGTATGACAATTTACATGATCAAACTCGGGGCCAATGATGCGTCAGCTGGCCACATGGTCAGATGGACCAACTCTTCACCCACATGCATGAGAACATGTGCTCTTCTCAAACAGTATGTTCAATCTGTCTCCTAGGGCCTCCTGTAAAGGTGCATAATAAAGTGAACACACCTTTTAAAGTGTTTCGCCATACAATGGATAATCCAATCATAGCTGTGTCAACACCAGAGTGCAAGAGCCAAATCTTGACCATCTGCTAATGCGTGGTGTTCAAACTTGCAAAAACAGTTTAAATTCAGTGTCAGTACCTCAGGTTTTTGCCACGGAAACCAGAAACTCGCAAAAGGGTTTAGTTAGACTTCAGCCTTCCCTCGCAGGTAGAATATTGCTTGTGACATTTCTTCTTACTGCAATATTTCTAAGATATGGTTGTCATCAATATGATTCGCCAACATTGTAATTCAACAGATATTGCCCAGAAGTTGTGACAATCCTGGCGATAAAACCACATCTTTTTTCTTTTTCTTTTTTTTGAAGATATTTCAGTGGAGTGACACTGCCTCCCGAGTGAGCAGGGTTTTAATTAAACCCGCAAACACAAGAGTTAAGGATAAAGTCTTCACAACTTAATGCCCTGTCAGTCGCCGCCATGGATGTGAAGAGATTGGCGAGGTTATTTACACCAAGGGGGCAGAGTTAATCTGCCTTGATGCTCTTAGATCTCTAATCAAATAAAAAGAGATTGTAAATATCACAGAATAATCCACCCAGCCGCAGTGGCAAGGCATCAGATAGCTTCAGGAGTTCACCAAGGGGAAAAGAAAGTTACACTAAAAACCAGGATATGAGTAGGTCATTACAGTACATGCCTTTCAGTCCACTCATTAAAAAAGAAAAAAAAACGCAGCTGATGTCCTTATCACTAAACCGCATGTCAGGCAGTCTTTATGCATGCTCAGTAATCCGGGTAAGAAAATCAAAGAAATGCGAGGTCACCAAGATGAGTGATGAAACGTGTCCGTCAATAAACGTATCCGGATGAACTGATTCGACCTTCAAAGCCTTCGAGTTGCAAAGCCTTTGAGCGTCTGACGAACACGTCTAACAAACTATTCCAAAACACAACAGCAAATGAGAATTCTTCAGTAATACACACACACACACACACACACACACAAAAGCACTTAAAGTGCAGCACACTCACTTTCGCTGCATGATACAGGCCTTTTGCAGAAGGGTGGGTTGAAAGCTCATGCAACACTGCGGTTTTAAGTGATGGCTGCCTAAGAAAAGATTAAGGTATGCACAAATACTGCAGTAAGAAAGGGACATCAAACATGTTTCGAGCTTTGATGTTGAGTTTGAGCCTTTGTAGGTGAAATAGTTGCCGGTGATCTCGTCCAAAATGCTGCAGTGTCCATTTTTAATCTGCACTGAGCGAAAAGAACCATTTTTTTTACTCCATTGTTCCTCTCATAAAACCAATCACATTTGGTAACCAGGTAACAGGGGGGGGGGGGACCGTTCATTGGGTCAGTCTTTGATTCTACAATAGACTTGGGCCTCTTATGCATATTCCTTGGTTCATTCACATTTCCCATACAACTGTGAAATCCTTTAGGGCAAAACCTCTGCTGAAAGGATTAAGTTCAAAGGCAAGCGAGAAAATTACTCGCAGACTCAAAAGTCTTCAGCTGCGCAGTGGGCTCTCTGAACGCGACGAGACTCCACCGTGTCCCACAGGCGGTGAGCCGAACGCTCGTACAGCTCCTTCCAGCGGCCGCAGTTTGGAGGCTCTCCCTCACACCCGCAGAGAAGGTCTTGGGAACCTTCCCCCATTTGCCTTCCTCACTTGAGCTGTGAAGTTCTCCACCGGCCAGATCGAGCTCACATGTTCTACGTTGCAGGGAGTCAGAGCAGCCATTCTCAACGGATTCATACTATAGAATGTAGCAGCGGAGAAGGTTTTCTCCATAAAACTCTTCTCTTCGAGCTTGATGATATGATGGAAGTGATAGTAGTAGCTGACTGAGATGATGACATGGTGGAAGACAAGGCCCAGAGACCCAGTGAAAGCACGGGTCCAGAGGCAGTGCCTCACACGAGAAGACCCCTCGTTGATAATGGGTTGCAGATCATGGCGCGTGGTCTGTTTGGCAAACTGTGGCAGATCTTTAGACATCTTGGAAGCGTCTGAGCGTGTGAGCACCAAGGACACAAGGTGGGGCTGTGGGCAGCTTGCAACTTGCACCCCTGCTGTGTAAATGTGAACTTCATGTTGTCTTGCTTATCATCAACAATGCTATAGTGGAGAGGCTTTTATATTTAATGTGGTTGGGTTGAGCAGGAGACCGCAAGGAGGGGCATTTGTCATCAGACAATTATTTCTTGCTGAAAAAGAGCCTTTTAGCAACATCGCATCCCATCTAAACAGGGAGCCAAGTTCAAATCCATCCAGCACGTCATGAAAACAAAAGCAAATCGGATGCAAGATAGACACATAAAAGCCCCCCCCCAACTCCTCGAGTAAGTGAAGCGGTTTTTGTTCCAACTGTTTGATTATGAGGTATGATGGGAATTCATTGATCAACCATTAAGTCTAATGCCATACCACAATAGGAGTAAATTTTAAAGAGTTCAAGCTGAGGTTTTGGTTTGAAAGCACTGTGGCAAGTCAAATTCAGTGCATTCAATTTGTAGTACATTTTCTTCAAATTGAGTATTACTCAGTAAAAGGCTTTTATTGATGCCAATAACTAGAAAAGTCAAGCGCAACAGCAAAGACCCATCAGTGAAAACATTAAGAATGCCTGCAGCCTCGATCATTTGGCTGTGGAATACAGTACTGTTTACTGCATATCAAATTCACAGATATTCAGTGTCCTTGCTTTGTTCTGGTTGGTGATAAATGCTCATAGTAGCAAGCCAGACTGCTAGAGACATGTTGAAACCATTTCAACACGTCACACCCCTCAACCCCTTCTTTCCATCTTCTCCACATTGCTGTTCTTATTTGTGTAAGAATTAAGAGATTTTAATCACATGTTGGCAGATGAAATTGTAAAGTGATTCACCAATGAAAGAAAACATGGTTCTACTGTTGATTGTACAGTGACTTTACCCATTATAATGCACGCACACATGTACATATATATACGTATATGTGTGTGTGTGTGTGTGTGTGTGTGTGTGTGTGTGTGTGTGTGTGTGTGTGTGTGTGTGTGTGTGTGTGTGTCCACAGGATGTTGCAATGAAACCGTCAATGTAGAAAAAAGAGCTCAACAATTCAGGAGCAAAGATATATTTTATAGCTCAAAGTGGCAGAAGTTGTTAGGTGATAATATATATATATATATATATATATGTGTGTGTGTGTGTGTGTGGGTGTGTGTGTGCGTGCGCGTGTGTATATATATATATGTACACACACACACACACACACACACACACACACACACACACACACACACACATTGTGATAATGATAACACGGTACACCGCCTTTAAAATATTACCATCTCTCTGCGATACATATTGCAGCCCCATTTATGTTTTGTGAAAGTCAGCTAAATGCACTCTCTGCTGGTTTATTTCTACCCAATACACATTTCACAATCCTGTTTAGACTACATCAAACGCATGAAACAAATTATGCAAATACACCTAATCAGAATGCCAAAACAACAGCGTCTTTATTGTTCATTTCAAATCAGCACCATCTTATGGATAGATAAAGGTTAATTTCGCAGAGGTAACAGTAATGATAGAACAATCAAGTTCTTTATCAGCAATGACCATGGAATTTTTAGGAAGAAGCTGCTCATCATTTGGTGTGTGTCAAAACAGCTGTCATCTTTTGTAATGGCTGTTACTGAGGACACTGTCAGCCATATCCAAAACATTGTGGCACACTGACTGAGGTTAAATTGATCCAGTGCGGGCTTTCCCGCTCTTCAGTTCATGTCACTCATCTCTGTGTTTTAGTTCTGAGGCCGAAGCCACTAAACAAGTTTTCCTGAAATTGCGGCAGGTGTGCAGGCCAGGAAACGTGGAGCAAAGACAGTGGTTTAATAGAAACTGTGCTCAGGCCAGGACAGCCTATATATAGAGCGACTGATCATAATATCTGCAGCGAGAAGATTGATGCCTGAGCATGCCTTGCGGACAGGACGGTCCATCTTCCTGATGTTAGAAGCTTTGGAATTGGGCAAGAAGTGAGCTGATACAAACAGGATGTGGAGCAGCCTGCTACACTGGCTGTTGTCATGATCAAAATAATCTACATTAATTCAATGGCCCGAGCAAGTCGCCTTCTTCAGATCTGAAGCACTGCACAACAATGTTGAGATTAAAAAAAAAAAATTTTTTAAAAACTCTCCCATGATTATGATATTTTTATGACCTTGGAATGTTTGGTATGGGTTTGTGAAATGTGTTCTGCAGCACTTAAACTGAGGTATGGGAAGCTGACAAAGTCTTTCTCCCTCAATCAGAGATTTCATTGGGAAATAACTTTAGGAAGGATGTTAATGTGTCCACTCTCATCCAATTGCCTAATTTAAATGTTTTTTTTTCTCTTTGATAAATTTCATCCTGGACCAACCAACCCAGTACTGTATACACCATGTGGGACCCATGAGGTACAATTACACTTTGCTCCATATGCTTAAGAACATATTAACTGTGTGCCTATGACATCAATTAAGTGACAAAACCCAAGTGAAGGGGGCGTCCGGGTAGCATAGCGGTCTATTCCATTGCCTACCAACATTTGGATCCCGGTTTGAATCCCCGTGTTACCTCTGGCTTGGTCGGGCGGCCCTACAGACACAATTGGCCGTGTCTCCGGGTGGAGAGCCGGATGTGGGTATGTGTCCTGGTCGCTGCACTAGCGCCTCCTCTGATTGGTCGGGGTGCCTGTTCCTCCCACGCGCTAAGTCCCCCTGGCGAAAACTCCTCATTGTCAGGTGAAAAGAAGTGGCTGGTGACTCCACATGTATCGGAGGAGGCATGTGGTAGTCTGCAGCCCTCCCCGGATCGGCAGAGGGGGTGGAGCAGCGACCGGGACGGCTCAGAAGAGTGGGGTAATTGGCCGGCTACAATTGGGGAGAAAAAAAAAAAGTGACCTCAAGCCTATTTTTTTAATACTGTGCAGATAGATTATTTTCTGGGGCAAATTAGTCCAGAAACATACTGCGTGTGTTTGAGAGGTGGGGTGCATAGTTTCTTCTTCACGTCATTGTTGAATTTATCTGCTGACATCAACACATCAGTTCACATCACCATGTATTATACTACGCACGGTCTGTTAGTGAAGACAACAGCACAAAAAAAAAATGCCAAAAAACAATAACGGCTAATCCTCTTATTCCATTTGTCACTGGCACATTGTCCAAATATTTAGATACAATGCATGTTCATCAGGCAGTGATAATGATTTTCTAATCTCAGTCAATTTGAGTTTCTACATAACACTCAAAAAGTATCTTCGCTACAGCTGAGCAAAAATAGACAGGTTTTAACTCTTATCATACCAGATAAGCCTAAAAAAACATGGTGTTTCTATATAATTAGTTTTAATGAATCATAACCACCAGACTAATTAATATTTCTGTGATTGTTTTCGGAGGAAATAAAATGATAGATTGGTTGATTTCCCTCAACAAGACTCCCTCCTGCAGCTCAGTGATTAAAAATATCCGCATAAAGGAAAGAACATTCATGGTTGTTTATCAGATGGATTATTTTCAAATACATTTGTTGATTTCTTTCTCCATGTGGTTTCCCGGGGCAAATAACTCTTCAAACCTACGAGTTACTGGGAGCATGACACGCAACAGCCAGTATGTTTCAATGCAAATAAAACAAATAAGAACACCATAAGAACGGAGACCGTGTTGGCCCCGGGATCCATGAGGTTTGTGGCCGGCAGCATCCCATTGGGTACTGAGAAATGGGCTCGTAATCAATAGTTTACTGCATGCCCGCTCATTATCAGCCACCCAAACAGCAAATGGCTGTTCAACTTCATTCTTTTATTTTTATCACAAATAAACAGGGGGGGGGAAATGACTGCAGATAGGTGGAAAGTTCCCGAATGATCATCAGAATATGAGCTCTACCATTCCCAGATGATGGCAACTTCATGATGTTTTGCGAAAAGACCGACGAAATTAATTGGGATACTTGGATTTAGTAGGGATGCATGATATTGGATTTTTGCCAATATTTGATATGCTGATATTTTCCAGCTTACTTTGGCTGATCACCAATGCCCATACCGATTGTATGCACATATTTTTTTTCTCCCACCTAATTACAGAGAACATCAAGTCTCTCCTGTAGTGGACTGAGCTGAGGCTGCTACGCTGACCATGGAAGCCGCACTGCTGATCTCTATTTCTACACAGCTGGTCTATTGTTTTTTTTTTCTGTCTTTTCTTGATTGTGATCACGCAGGCAGGAGTCTCCGTGGACTATGATGTTTGCGGATGACATTGTGATCTGTAGCGAGAGTAGGGAGCAGGTTGAGGAGAGCCTGGAGAGGTGGAGGTATGCACTGGAGAGAAGAGGAATGAAAGTCAGTAGGAGCAAGACGGAATACCTATGCGTGAATGAGGGAGAACATTGGAATGGTGAGGATGCAAGGAGTGGAGGTGACGAAGGCGTATGAGTTTAAATACTTGGGGTCAACTGTCCAAAGTAACAGGGAGTTCAGAAGAGAGGTGAAGAAGAGAGTGCAGGCAGGGTGGAGTGGGTGAAGAGTGTCAGGAGTGATTTGCGACAGAAGGGTACCAGCAAGAGTTAAAGGGAAGGTTTACAAGATGGTTGTGAGACCAGCTATGTTATAGTATGGTTTGGAGACAGTGGCACTGATGAAAAGACAGGAGGCGGAGCTGGAGGTGGCAGAGTTGAAGATGCTAAGATTTTCATTGGGACAAAGAAGGACAGGATTAGGAACGATTATATTAGAGGGACAGCTCAGGTTGGACGGTTTGGAGGCAACGCAAGAGAGGCAAGATTGAGATGGCTTGGACATGTGTGGAGGAGAGATGCTGGGTATATTGGGAGAAGGATGCTGAATATGGAGCTGCCAGGGGAAGGCCAAAGAGGAGGTTTATGGATGTGGTGAGAGAGGACATAAAGGTGGCTGGTGTGACAGAGGAAGCTGCAGAGGAAAGGAAGAAATGGAAACGGATGATTTGTTGTGGTGACCCCTAATGGGAGCAGCCGAAAGTAGTAGTAGTAGTAGTAGTAGCAGTAATAGTCTATTTTTTTCTCTATTCACGGCTATGTAGCCCTCCAGCAGACGAGTACAATCTGTTTAAACATGATTAAAATAAATAGCTCATTGCACCAGAGGCAATATGACACAACAATGCAACCTTGTGGGATTTTATTTTCATTGCACATTAAAATAAATCAAGGAAATCAATGTGTATCCATGATCCTGTAGTTAAAAGATCCAGTTAATTCATTCAGTGCCAGTTGAAGGATTTGCCACTTATCCATTTTCCTAAGTAGCCTACTTGAAGTCTCCTCAGAAAACACGGCTGGCACGCAACCACACGCAGCACAGATGCAGTTGGTGTAGCAGGTAAACAAACCCGCTCCGCTCCGCCCACCTGACACTCCACCTCCGTGCCTGGTCAGTGAAAGCGTCATCTTATCGGCCTGTCATATCGACATTTCGGGCTGATGCCGATATTCTGTTTTAAAGCCTTTATCGGCCGATACCAGTGACATGCTGATGTCCTTGGGCATCCCTAGGATTTAGGTCTTCATACTATCTACATTTTCACAGAACAGCTTGTTTTTTTTCTAGTTTTTACTCCCCCTTGAGAATATATGTTCAAGTCATGCTCAAAAGGTGGCTACTCCTCTTAGAAGACCATGAGCTAAAACCATTTTCATACCAAAACTAAAGTCTTGGCCCTGTTGCTATACGGGTTAGGCAAGACACTAAGAAAATTATATTCATGTTTCCCATGAAAATGATTCTGTACAGCTTTTTTTTTTCTTCCTTAGAGGTACTTTTATAAAAAGTAAAGTTTGGAGGGTATCCGAGTGTCTACCAACATGGGGATCGCCGGTTCGAATCCTCGTGTTACCTCCGGCTTGGTCGGGCGTTCTGACAGACAGAATTAACCGTGTCTGCGGGTGGGAAGCCGGATGTGGGTATGTGTCCTGGTTGCCGCACTAGCGCTTCCTCTGGTCAGTCGGGTTGCCTGTTCAGGAGGGGAGGGGAAACTGGGGGGATTAGCATGATCCTCCCATGTGCTATGTTCCCCTGGCGAAATTCCTCACTGTCAGGTGAAAAGAAGCGGCTGGCGACTCCACCTGTATCAGAGGAGGCATGTGGTAGTCTGCAGCCCTCCCCGGATCGGCACAGGAGGTGGAGCAGCGACCGGGACGGCTCGGAAGAGTGGGGTGATTGACTGGGTACACTTGGGGAGAAAAACAGGGCGGGGGGAGTAAAGTTTGGACAATTAACGTGCAAACGCCAATAAATGTTACTTGGATATGACTTGTTAACGCAAGGACCCAAACGCAGACACCGGAGATGGAGGTGAGTGAGAATCAACTGCAGGCATGCTTTAACAGCGGACTGTCAAAAGGTTCACAGAGACTGGGGAATGCTGACTAAACATGAGACTACAGAGTAGACAGAGAATCAACTACATATTAGTGGCAGAGATGGTAAATACCACAGCAGACTAGCACTGGACTAGTTGGGGTTGAAGTTTAAGTGGACGAGGAATGATGAGACACTGCACGGTGACACCCACTAGTCTGTACAACACACAGAGAGACAGACAGCAAAACAAAGGGGCAAGAGAGGATGAGGCCACAATGAGAGAAGCATCGTTTCCTTTATCAGCCAACATCTCAGGTACTTGAAATATAAATACTATTACTGCATAGCACCATCATACTGCACAAAATCCAAAATAGCATTAGGCCAATACATTAAGAACTTCATTCAGTCTACTACTACTACAACTACTTTCGGCTGCACCCATTAGAGGTCGCCACAGTGGGTCATCCGTTTCCATTTCTTCCTGCCCTCCGCAACTTCCTCTGTCACACCAGCCACCTGCATGTCCTCCCTCACCACATCCACAAACCTCTTTGGCCTTCCTCTTTTCCTCTCCCCTGGTAGCTCCATATTCAGCATCCTTCTCCCAATATACCCAGCAGCATTTGCAGTTATACTGACTTTGTGCACCCCTGTGGAGGGCAACTTCATTTTGCATGAGCACTATGCATTACCACTTGTCATGAAGCTCTACATTCACTCTGTGGTAGCTGGTGCGCTTGTTGGGAAGAAAAGAGTGAGAGATGGAGCAGTGTTGTGGAAAAACAGATGTTTATAAGATATACAGGGATGAGGTAATGTGTCACTAATTATGGCTATCCCGTCTGTGTGCCGTAATTCGTTTCATCAGAATTTGCAGGAAATTGAATCCAGGGACAAGTTCAAGTACTTGAAAACATTTAATAGCAATAATGAATAACCTGACATCCCCCCAACCCGCTTGAACTTCACCTACAAGGGTTTTTTTTTCCCAAGCCGAACCTGTGCGTGCCTCGAGGAAAACCGCAGGTCTGACAAGCTTTCAGCTGATCTGTGCATCCCTGGCGGGAATCTGTTTTTCAAAATTGCTAATCCAATAAAAGATCAATGCTCCGGATAACATCGTGACAGGGCATTTTATAAATTGTGCAACGTTTATGAGGAATGCTGCAAAATGGGTCCAACAACATTTTCGTAAACTGATGATTTTTGATATTATTTTCCAGATGAAGATTCCCCCCACATCTCTTCACTCACATATCTTCTTCATTTTAGATGGAAGTTTAACAGACGTTTGCTTGTTTACTGTTTGGATCGCCAAGGCTGGTGTGGTGTAATTGATCACAATTGCTCAGTTTGCAAATGGATGTAATTTGCCACAATATACAGGGACCCCCCCCCAACCCCCCACCGCAGCATTCATCCACTGTGCAAACAGGGAATGTCATACCATCAATGATAACTGAAAGGGTTGAGGCTGGCAGAAATGTAGTATGGATTAAGTCATTCAAAAAGATAACTGCAACCATTTATATCTTTTTCCATCTTCTCGTTCTCTTTTTGCAGAACAATCAAACAACTTTGGAACATTGCGATTTTTTTTCTCCCCTCTTATCAGCCCAGGCCCAATAAACAGTCCTTGAAACTCTCAACTCTGCACAAAATGTCTCTAAGTTCTCTCAGCCACCTGGAAATGTGCCATTATTTATGAATTATATGCAAGGGAAAAATTCACTACTTGGGCTGTCAAGATTATAAGTTATGCAGTCTAATGCGAGTGGTCTGGAAAGCTCAACTGAAAGGAGACAGTCTTGGGAGTTCATTGTATTTGGAGAAGTTCCCAAAAACCTACAGGATTGACGTTATGTAGCTGTAATGCTGTGTCTGCACTGGACTCCTAGAAGAGCAAAGCCTGAACTCCCAGTGACCCAATACCCAGTGAACGGCCATATCTGAACAGTGTGAGCAACGGCTGTGCCAAACTAGTAATCCTCTTAAGGGAGTGTACCTGCATGTAATAGCAAGCAGGCTTACTAGATTTTTTTCTAGACACACGTATTCCATTTTGAATTTGCCTCTTTCGTGGTTGTTAATTGCATCTCATTAACTACTTGATCCAGATTTTTTTTAAAAAAGGCACAAACACTTACAATGAGCAAACATGTGACCATCCCACAGGATACCATCAAGTCGCTGACGTATTCTCACAAGTCATTAATATACACACCAACACTTAGGCATCATTTAAGACTGAACAAAAACATCCGACAAAAGAGCAGAGATAATTCCACTGGTAGAGAAGGAACAATCCGCCTTTCAGTCTAGTTATCATCAGTTGCCCTCTAAATTCAATCCCAAGCCCCTAAATTCCCTCTTGCTCCCCTTGTTGTTTTCAGCTCACATGGGTCCTGTTCTCACACTAATTATCCCCCCCCCCCGAAACAAATGATGGTTAATCTCAGGAGAAAGATCACTGATGAACAGTTGAAAGGACGCAATAAATAAAACTCCAGCGTTTCCAAAGGAGGACTGATCAATGCTGCTCAACCTTGAAAGTCATCTGACAAGTCTTACTGAGGGGTTGCAGAGGGATGCCATGTTGAACTCAGCAATCAAACAAGACTGGCTTTCTTTTCTTTCAGTTCACTAACGCATAATTAAGTTTAATGTGGATTCTGAAAAATTATGAAACCAATCAGCGGGGTGTTAAAAACCTTAAGTGTTATTCTTACATGTTATTCTGGGGTGGAAACTGGTACTTACCAAAAGCATTAAGGTAAGACATTTGGCAAACTGACCACAAACAAGAAACTTTAGTGATCAAATTCTAAAGTGTCTGAGGCACAAGCCAAGTGACGTTCTGACTTTCGTACACAATTAAAGGTGCATTCAGTTAAATTGCTCTACTGGCCGCTATCGGCAAATGATCTGTCATAACACGCTGAGCGACTTTACATGGCCTGTAAATTACACAACTAACGCTAACAACAGCTTACAATTTCACATATTAGCTAAGACAGAAATCCCCCGAAAAATGACAAGTGAAGAGGAAATCAAGCTCAAGTTCAGCTTTGTCTTATGTATTTAGAATACAATATGCTTTAACACAAGGGACATAAGGACAAGAAACACAAGGACACACCATCCCAAAAAAAAAAAAACAGACTATGGACAGAGTGAATTCATACATTATATACAGAAGATACAGTGTATAATAATACAACAATGTAAGGTGCATATGGGTGCGTCAGCTGTTCAGCAACCTGACCGCCTGTGGAAAGAAACGCTTACGGAGATGGGTGATGTGTGATTTGATGCTCTGGCAACGTTTTTTTAGATGGAAGGAGTGAGAACAGAACATGAGTGGGGTGGCTGGTGTCCTTAATGATGTTTTGGGCTCTCCTTTTGCAGCGAGTGGTGTAAATATTATGAAGTTGTGGTAGTTCCATGCCAGTGATTTTTGCTGCTGACTTTACAGTCCTTTGAAGCAGTCTGCAGTCCTGAGCTGTCAGGTTGCCAAACCACACTGTTATAATGCCTGTCAAGACACTCTCCATGGTACTGAGATAAAAGTTCATAAGAGTTTTGGTGCTCATGCCAAAACTCAAAAGATATTTCAGAAAATACAGTCTCTGCTGTGCCTTTTTCAGGATGCATTTGGTGTTGAAAGACCATGCGAGGGTGTCTGATGAGTAAACTAAGAAATACAATTTCAATAGTTGAACCATTGATGGAAATAGGAATGTGATTTCCGCTGATCTTTCTGAAGTCAAGTCAAGCCAATTTTATTTGCATAGCCTAATATCACAAATTATAAAAGGGTCAACAATGATTTATTTTGTCTTACTGACATTTAGAGAGAGGTTGCTATCATGCCACCACGTGGTTAAAGCTTCCACTTCCCTTCTATAGGCCCACTCATCATTGTCACTTACTAGTCCAATCACTGTGGTGTCATCTGCGAATTTAATGATGTTGTTATCATATTTGGCAACACCGTCATGTGTAAACAGACTGTACAATAGGGGACTGAGACAGCAGCCCTGCGGTGCCCTGGTCCCAAGAACTAATGTGGATGAGTATGTTTTACCTATTCTCACAGTCTGGGGCCTGCCTGTCAGGAAATCAAATAGCCCATAACAGATGGAGTTGCCCAGACCAAGACCTCTGAGTTTTAACACCAGTTTGGATGGTACAATTGTATTAAAAGCAGAGTTGTAATCAATAAACAACATTCTGACATAGGTATTTTTCTTTTCAAGGTGTACTAAAGCAGTACGCAGTGCATGTGAGACAGCGTCATCTACAGATCTATTGGAACAGTAGGCAAACTGTAATGGTCAAGGGCAGCAGGAATTTTACATGATAATACCAATCTTTCCAGACACTTCATAATAACAGAGGTCAAAGCAATAGGTTGGTAATCATTAAGGCAAGAGACAGGAGTTTTCTTAGGTACAGGCACAATAGTAATTTTCTTAAAGCACAGGGGAACTACAAACAATGACAAGGACAGTTAGTAAAAACCCGAGATAGCTGTGTGCAACATGCCTTGAGGACACAGGAAGGGATGCCATGTGGGCCAGCAGCTTTACAGGCCTTAACCCTTTTAAAAGTTTTACTCACATCCACCTCTGTCACCTGTAGATCAACTTCATTGTGTGGGTACTGTGCTGCTGTCACTGGGTCCAAGTTGTGAGCTTCAAAGCAGGCATAAAAGCTGTTAAACTCATCCAGGAGAGAGTCAGAGGTGTTGATAGAGATAATTGGTTTGTAGCCCGTAATTGCCTAAAGCCTCCTCCACATGTGCAGCAAGTCATAGCCACTGTGGTCATTTTCCAGTTTGTCCCTATATCGTCTTTTAGAGGCTTTGATGGTTCTTCTTATGTCATACCTGGACTTTTTGTAGCATTCCTTGTCCCGTGATTTAAAAATAGTGGTATGCTCCCTCAACCTCAGGTGAATGTCACTGTTAATCCAGGGCTTCTTGTTGGGGTAGGAGCAAATAGACCGTATTGAGATACAGTTAACCACACAGAATCTAACATAGCCAGTGACCAATTCAGCATACTCATCCAAACTCAAGGCTGAATCCTTAAAGATTGACCATTATGTTGATTCAAAACATCCCTGAAGTTTGGATTCATGTTCATGTTCTGTAGTACAGCACCTTACAGTGGGCTGGATGCACTTCACTTTCTGCTTGTGGGCAGCAAGACAACTGACATGTGGTCGGATTTCCCAAAGTGAAGTCGTGGGATAGACCTGTAAGCTGACTTGACCGTGGAGTAATAGTGGTTGAGAGTCTCATTGCCTCTAGTTGGGCAGGTGACATGTTCGTAAAATCTAGGTAGCACAGGTTTCAGGTTACAGTGGTTAAAGTTCCCTGCCACAATTGAAATGGCCTCAGGGTGCAGGTTCTCCTGCCTGCTAATGGCTCCACACAGTTCGTCCAGTGCCGCTGTAGCAGTGGCTTGCAGCAATATGTAGACATGCAGGGGAATTCACTTGGGAGATAGAATGGTCTGCATCTTATTGTTAGTTGTTCCAACACTGGCGAACAGAACTGAGACTATTTCCATGTCATGTACCATGAATTGTTAACAAAGACGCATACACTACCTCCTTTTACCTTGCCAGTAGTCATCATGGAATAGTCCATGCAGTGCACAGAAAAACATTCCAGTTGTATAGTCCTATCAGGCGTATTAGGGCCCAGCCAAGTCTCTGTAAAGAAGAACACAAGAAGTCCTTCATGTCCCTTTGAGAGCTTATTTGGCAATGAAGTTCTTCCAGCTTGTTGTCGAGGGACTGGACGTTGAGACAGCAGTATGCTGGGAATCGGGGTCTGGTTAAGATGCCATCGTAGCCTCACCAGGACACCACCTCATTTACCTTACCTCGAGCAGCGCTGTTTGCAGCCATTACTCCATAGTAGTACCCGTTTGCTGTAGATCTCTCTTGGCAAGTCTCACTGCTTCCAGCTGTTAGGAATGTCTAATATGTCTATAGTAAAGTCTGGTGATCATAGGTAACTGTGCAAGACGTGTTTTGTGCAACAAAAGCGACATATCAAATGAAAACAAACAAAGCGAGAAGAGCTTATAGTGAGTCACCATCTTAACCTATCACACGTGGCTATACAGTTTATTCAATAACACCCTTCACCCTCTCTCAAAAGCAATACCTATATTTATTCTACTTTGAATTCTTTGAAGTTGTTTTATAAGGCTGAATCCTTCATATTAGAAAGTTGAAAAATACAGTGAGATGACTGTCACCCCTTTTCCACCAAAGCAGTTTGATGGCTGGTTCAGAGCCGGTGCCTAATCTTGAACCAATTCTTTGCGTTTCGACAAACAAAGAACCGGCTCTCAGCCCTGAAAACTGGTTCCAGAGTGACACCAACTCTTTGCTGGGCTAGAAGAAAGAACCGCTTTCGTCAGGGGCTGGGGCAGGATTATCGTGACCAACAAGAGGAACAATCAGTTCTGCCGAATATTGCGCGCACCCCTTAACATTCAGTAATGACACTTCAAATCAAAGTTTGATAAGAATCAAATCGTTTTATCAGCACATACTTTATTTGATCGATTTTGACAGTGAATTTGACATCACCTCACATTATTTTTTCCTCATAAAAACCTAATTTTAGTACAACTATCTGAAACCCTTTGCGTAAAACGCATCAACGAAGAACACCGAGACTTCGCCCTAAGAAATATTGGGAAATTAAACAAGGAAATCTTGTAAATTTCAGAACAATCACCCCACAGGAGAACAAGGCAGATAATCACAGGTTTCGTTAGTTTTATAATGGACATTTGTGTTATGGTATTTAAATAAATCATCTGTCAACAAGGAAATAAAAGCCTCTTGTCTACGAGACCAGTCTCTCGAGAGAGCTCCAGCCAGCTAACAGCAGGTCTGTGACCGGTCGGCTGATCGCCAGTTTGTGGAGCTTCTCAACTCTGAAAACGTTGGAGCAATTTTCGATTCACCATCAATTTTTGTAAAACTGCCAATATTTGAAATCTGCAATTAATTTCTCGTCTCAAAAATTCTAAGACATGAATTTAATCATGAAATAGCATACAAAAATTGTGTACGGAGATTGTAAAAAATTTTCAAACTCTACCACAGTTGATTTCTCACCTCATCTCGCCGGGAAAGCGGAGACATATACAGACGTATACAGTGAAGTAACGACGTGGCTCTCTAGCTAGCTCTAGCCCGTGGAAAAGCAAACCTGTTCTTAGAAGGTTCACAAGTTGAACCAAATGCAAACCGGCACTAGCACCAGCCCAGAGCTACAACTGTAGGTTCGCGTTGGTGGAAAGGGGGTATGTGTGGGGACCAGTAGTTTTGTAGATAGACAATGTTTACCCAAACAAAAACTCTGGGCCGGAAAGCAGATTTTGAAAGTCAGAAATCTCAGCACCTGGCACAGCTATCATACTGTAATTGGTATGGATCAACAACTCTTTCCAGATCCCTGATACATGTTGGTCTTTTTTGCTATGACAAAGTCAAAATTTTACTGATAGTACCTTTAAGAAAAGACTTGACCTCAACTTCTGGTCTCAGAGTAGACTGAAGAATGAAGTTTTCAATTAATAATCTTAACTATAGGGCCATATAAAAGATAGCAACTGGACTCCGACCTAACAACCATTATATTTATAAATGTGATTTACTTAACAGTCTGGCAAAACCAGCCGCTGGATGACATGTATGGGACAAATGTAACACATCCAAATCAAAGTACAGGTTGATTTTTGAAAAGAACATGTGCGTACCTGCAATGTAGGACATCATATTGTGAATTTAAATTTGCTAAGGGACTGTTTATCATGCACGGAAAATACATATTATGGGGAAATGGGAAAAACTTGACTCCATCAAAAGGTTTAATAATTTTCGATGACAGTAATGGTTTATTTTCTTATCTTTTTGTGGTGGCATTTTCCTCCACTTTTCATATATATTTTCACTTTTCCAAAATGAATTTTAATAAAGTCAGGAAAAAGGGTTAGCATCCCCCAAAGCTCACTTCCAGAGGCCAATTTGGGTTGGATGTTACTACAGAACATTTAAATCAAGTCAAGTCAAACTTATTTATAAAGCACATTTAAAAACAAACCACATTGACCAAAGTGCTGTACAAATCAGAGCAGGTAGCTAAAACACAAATACAAGAAACACTGACATAAAAAAAGACACATAGCTGGTAGGCACGACTAAACAACACATGGACAAAGGCACAAGCCAGAAATCAGCCACATCAGGATGATTTAAAAGCTAGTGAATAAAAATAAGTTTTGAGCCGGGACTTATAAGAGTCGATGGAGGGGGCAGATCTGATAGACAGGGGAATGCTGTTTCACAGTCTAGGCGCTGCAACCGCAAAGGCGCGTTCACTGCTGAGCTTAAGTTTAGATCGCGGGACAGCCAGGAGTCCCAAGTCAACTGACTTGAGGGACCTGGGGGTAGAATAGAGGGTTAAGAGGTCTGCGATATAGGAAGGGGCCAGCCCATTAAGGGCTTAATAAATAAACAGGACAACCTTAAAATCAATTAACAGGACAACCTTAAAATCAATTCTGAACCAAACAGGCAGCCAGTGGAGAGAAGCCAGTATAGGGGTAATATGGTCCCTCTTCTGGGAACCTGTCAGGAGCCTGGCTGCAGTGTTCTGGACCAGCTGCAGGTGGGATGTGGACAACTGACTAATCCCAATATACATGGAGTTGCAGTAGTTCAAGCGGGAGGATATAATGACTTTCTCGGGATCTTTAAAAGAGAGAAAAGGCTTGATTTTGGCAATAGTATGAAGCTGGAAAAAACTGGATTTCACGTCTGCATTAACTTGCTTGTCAAACTTGAACTCAGAATCAAATATCACACCAAGGTTTTTGACATGATGTTTGTTCACCTGTATATAGTTATTGGAAAAAGTTATTGGAGATGTATGAGAACATAAATAATAAGAAAATGGTTTTTGTTTGTAGGGACTTCAATATTGATTTGTTAAACCAACTTGAACACAATACCACTACAGAATTCATTAATTTAATGTACAGTATGAACCTGTATCCCTCAACCACACGCCCGACCAGAGTAACAACTCACAGTGCTACACTAATTGATAATATATTCACTAATTTCATTGATAGGAAAGTAATAAGTGGGTTAATAATAAATGACACAAGTGACCATCTGCCAGTGTTTGCAATCATTCAGAGCTGTACAGGGTTAAATAAGGATGTTACAACACACAAAATAATTAGACAAAAAACAGAAGGGACAATTAATTCTTTTAAAAACGATCTGATGGTACAAGACTGGAATAAAGTATATGTGGAAGATGTAGACGAAGCTTATGGCACATTTTTGTCAATAACAACGGCTCTTTATGAAAAAAAAACATCCTCTTGTTAAGAAAGTAGTAAAACAGAAAATTGCTGAAAAGCCGTGGTTAACTAAGGGATTATTAAACTCATGTAAGAAGAAAAATGTATTATATACAGACTTTTTAAAGAAGAGAACAAAAGAATTGGAACACAAATACAAGACGTATAAAAACAAAACAAAAATTATGAGAAACAGCAGAAGGGATTACTACAGCAAATTACTAGAGGATAATAAAAACAACATAAAAATACATGAATGGTATTGAATGATATTATTAAAAATAAAAAGGGGAACTGGATACCCAAATTGCTTCCTAACCAAAAATAATAAAACTATCAACGATACGGCCTTAATTGTTAATGAATTCAATGATTATTTATTTATTTATTTTGTGGTCTTGGTCTTGGTTTGGCTGGGGAGATTGCATGCACTGGCTGTAGAAATGACGTGGCAAGTAAAGATGTACAGGTAAAATAATCTTTGTTTTTAAAGGGAACAGGTGAAAAAGAAATTACTGACATTGTCAAAAGATTTAAGAGTAAGAAGTCAACAGACTGCCATGGTATTGAAATGTCACTAGTTAAAGATATTATTGAGTGTGTTGTTAAACCTCTTACATACACATATCTGCAATCAATCTCTGAAAACTGGTGTTTTTCCATGTAAAATGAAAACAGCTAAAGTCATACCCATATACAAGGCTGGAGATAGACACACACTCTCAAATTACAGACCTGTTTCTTTGCTTTCACAATTCTCTAAAATACTGGAAGAAATATTCTACTCAAGGTTGGATGACTTTATCACAAAACAATGTAATGTGTGAACAACAATATGGATTTAGAACCAATAGGACTACAACATCTGCACTCATTGATTTTGTGGAAGAGATAACAACTGCTAAAGAAAAGAAAGAATATGTTGTAGGGATAGTCTTAGATCTAAAAAAAAAAAAAGCATTTGATACGGTTGACCATAACTTATTATTAATAAAACTACAAAAATATGGAATCAGAGGAGTAGCTCTTTCTTGGCTATCCAGTTACCTAAATAATAGGAACCAATATGTGCAAATTAATAATTATAAATGACAATTAATGATGGTTAAGTGTGGAGTTCCTCAAGGCTCAGTGTTGGGGCCACTGTTGTTTATTCCGTACATAAATAATATATGTGAGGTTTCAAAAGCACTAAAAATAATTTTATTTGCAGATGACACAAGCCTACTTTGCAGTGGGGACAACTTGGAACAACTTTTGGATACAGTAGGAAATTAATTGAAGAAACTAAAGAGTTGGTTTGATTCAAATAAACTAACACTAAATCTAAGCAAAACGAAATTCATAATATTTGGGAATCGGTCAACAAACTCAAACAAGAAGCTCATGATAAATGATGTAGAAATCGAAAAAGCGTCGGAAATCAATTTTCTTGGAGTAATAATAGACAAGGAAATGGGTTGGAAACCACATATAAAGTATATTAAAGCAAAAATATCAAAGTCAATTGCAATACTATATAAAGCCAAAGATCTCCTGCATCAACTAGCACTATACACCTTGCACTGCCCCTTCATACTTCCATACATCACCTACTGTGTAGAAGTGTGGGGGAACACATACAAAACAAACACAGATCCAATTTTCTCCTTCAAAAAAGAGCCATAAGAATAAACAAAACCACTTACAGAGAGCCTACAAACCCACTCTTTTAAAACTGAAAGCACTAAAAGTTAAGGATTTGGTTGACTTCAAACCAATTCAAATCATGTACAGAGTAAAATCAGCAATTACCAAAATCAGCAGTTACCAAACAGTGTCCAAAAGTTGTTCCAAAGGAGGGAAAGTAAACACGATCTCAGAGGAAATGTACATTCAAAAAACAACTAGTGAGGACAAACGCAAAACTTCATTGTATATCCATCAAAGGAGTCAGCTATGGAACAACTGTAAGAAAGAAACGAAGATGTGTACAGCAATAAGTGACTTTAATCAACTCTTTAAAAACAACATACTGAATAGATATAGGATGGATGAACAAAGAGGTGGACTGGAATAACATGGCATGATACATGATGTGTAAGGTGCCTTGTTTAACTTGTACTGTTTTGTTTATTTTGATCTCTATGCATTGGCATTTCTTTTCTTTTTTTCCACTTTTGTTTTGTCTTGAAAGTTTTGTTTTGGTTTGATTTGATTGATAAAGTATAAGAAAGGGGTAGGACCAGAAAAGTTCTTTACTTTATCCTACGCTCTTTTCGAACATGGTCTAGTTATTACTTGTGTTGTTACAGAGAGTTTGCAAAATATGTTCACTATTATTTCCATTTGTTCATGTACTCCTGCCTGTGTATTTTATTTTGTTATTTTAGCATGTTCGAAATAAAAAAATCAATCAAAAAAAATCAATCAATATAGTCAATCCTTGTGTATATATCTGAAGATTGTTGTGTTGCTATTCTATGTTAAGTATACACTGTCAGAACCATGAAACCTGAGTCAAATACCATGTGTATGCAAACTTATATGGCCAATAAACCTGACTCTGATTCTGATTTTAAAGGGTGGACAGATTGCTGAGACTGTTGGTAAACACATTAACAGAGTCAAGGGGCCAAATACGACAACTTCAGAACTGCCTTCATTCAGCTTTAGGAAGTTTTGTGCCATCCAGCACTTTATGTCCTCAAGGGCGTTCAAGAGGCTGGCTAGATTGGACTGATCGTTTGGTTTCAGGGGGAGATAAAGCTGTGTCAACAGCATAACAATGGAAGGAAGTGTCATATTTTTGAATGATTTGACCAAAGCAAAGCATGTATACTGAGAAAAGAATGGGACGCAGAATTTGTGGGACCCCACAGGAGAGACTAGTTGGGGAAGAGGAAAAATTGCCTATGTTAATATATATATATATATATTGTAACGTGCATGGATAAGTAGACACGTTGGTCCTTGACTAACGGGTCGGACCCTTTAGTAGACTGGTTAACATTGTTGCTTGCGGAGCGAGAGACACAGGTTCGTGTCCCTGTGTGGCTCTGGCGACGGCCTCCCAGATTGCCCTCCGAATTCACTACAATATATATACACTACCGTTCAAAAGTTTGGGATCACCCAAACAATTTAGTGTTTTCCATGAAAAGTCACACTTATTCACCACCATATGTTGTGAAATGAATAGAAAATAGAATCAAGACATTGACAAGGTTAGAAATAATGATTTGTATTTGAAATAAGATTTTTTTTACATCAAACTTTGCTTTCGTCAAAGAATCCTCCATTTGCAGCAATTACAGCATTGCAGACCTTTGGCATTCTAGCTGTTAATTTGTTGAGGTAATCTGGAGAAATTGCACCCCACGCTTCCAGAAGCAGCTCCCACAAGTTGGATTGGTTGGATGGGCACTTCTTGCGTACCATACGGTCAAGCTGCTCCCACAACAGCTCAATGGGGTTCAGATCTGGTGACTGCGCTGGCCACTCCATTACCGATAGAATACCAGCTGCCTGCTTCTGCTCTAAATAGTTCTTGCACAATTTGGAGGTGTGTTTAGGGTCATTGTCCTGTTGTAGGATGAAATTGGCTCCAATCAAGCGCTGTCCACTGGGTATGGCATGGCGTTGCAAAATGGAGTGATAGCCTTCCTTATTCAGAATCCCTTTTACCCTGTACAAATCTCCCACCTTACCAGCACCAAAGCAACCCCAGACCATCACATTACCTCCACCATGCTTAACAGATGGCGTCAGGCATTCTTCCAGCATCTTTTCATTTGTTCTGCGTCTCACAAACGTTCTTCTTTGTGATCCAAACACCTCAAACTTGGATTCATCCGTCCACAACACTTTTTTCCAGTCTTCCTCTGTCCAATGTCTGTGTTCTTTTGCCCATCTTAATCTTTTTCTTTTATTGGTCAGTCTCAGATATGGCTTTTTCTTTGCCACTCTGCCCTGAAGCCCAGAATCCCGCAGCCGCCTCTTCACTGTAGATGTTGACACTGGTGTTTTGCGGGTACTATTTAATGAAGATGCCAGTTGGGGACCTGTGAGGCGTCTGTTTCTCAAACTAGAGACTCTAATGTACTTATCTTCTTGCTCAGTTGTGCAACGCGGCCTCCCACTTCTTTTTCTACTGTGGTTAGAGCCTGTTTGTGCTGTCCTCTGAAGGGAGTAGTACACACCGGTGTAGGAAATCTTCAATTTCTTAGCAATTTCTCGCATGGAATAGCCTTCATTTCTAAGAACAAGAATAGACTGTCGAGTTTCAGATGAAAGTTCTCTTTTTCTGGCCATTTTGAGCGTTTAATTGACCCCACAAATGTGATGCTCCAGAAACTCAATCTGCTCAAAGGAAGGTCAGTTTTGTAGCTTCTGTAACGAGCTAAACTGTTTTCAGATGTGTGAACATGATTGCACAAGGGTTTTCTAATCATCAATTAGCCTTCTGAGCCAATGAGCAAACACATTGTACCATTAGAACACTGGAGTGATAGTTGCTTGAAATGGGCCTCTATACACCTATGTAGATATTGCACCAAAAACCAGACATTTGCAGCTAGAATAGTCATTTACCACATTAGCAATGTATAGAGTGTATTTCTTTAAAGTTAAGACTAGTTTAAAGTTATCTTCATTGAAAAGTACAGTGCTTTTCCTTCAAAAATATGGACATTTCAATGTGATCCCAAACTTTTGAACGGTAGTGTATATATATATATATATATATATATATATATATATATATATATATATATATATATACGTTTTTTGTTTTTTTGTTTGGAAACCATCAATGGTGTAGATAAACGTGCTCAACAAATGAGGAGCGGAATATCAACATAGATGTAGGAAAAAACTTTAATGCATTTCAGTACAACATTTTTTCCTACATCTATCTTAATATATATTTGAATATATATATATATATATATAGGATGTGAACCAAAGCTCATTGCTTTGGTCTTCTCAGTCTTGCCTTTTATTAGTCCTGGCATGGTGGTTGGCTGGGTGGCATGGTGGCCCAGTGGTTAGCGCTGTCACTTCGCAGCAAGAAGGTCCTGGGTTCGAACCCCAGGGTTGTCCAACCTTGGGGTTCATTCTCTGTGTGGAGTTTGCATGTTCTCCCTGTGTCTGTGGTGGGTTTTCTCCAGTTCCTCCCACCATCAAAAGAAACATGCATGTTAGGGTTTATATCCCTGTCTCTGCCACTGACTGAGGCAATGGGAAAAGAACTGGAGTTGGTCCCTGGATGCAGCATGAAGGCAGCACCCCACTGCTCCTAGCTACACAGATCACAGCTAGGATGGGTTAATTTGCAGTAACTGAATTTCCCCAAGGGGATTAATAAAGGAAACTTAATTAATTAATTTTGATGCTTTCGGTGGCATAGCTACACGAGTGAATTAGTAAAAATTAAGCCTGCTGAAATGTTAATGTGACAGACATGGGCGCAGTTTCATGAATACTGGGATGGTATCCAGCGCTTTACCTCTGCCCCCCATCCATAGGGTTAGTGGTTGTGTCAGGAAGGGCATCCAACATAAAATTTTGCTAAATGAGTATACGGACTGACAAAACCATACTGGATCAGTCGAAGCCTGGGTTAACAACGGCCGCCATTGGTGCTGTGCCCTCACATGGTACCCATGGAAACTATAAAATCCATTGTGGTGACCCACAAAAAACACGAAACAAGCCGAAAGAAGAACAAGCAGCCTGCAGAAAAATTGTTTGAGATTGGAGTTGGATTTTCAAGGTTGTGAATGACAACATAACTCCCTTGAGTAGTGAGGCTTTTAGTATGACAGCCACGCTTTAGCCACTGTTCACCCCGATGGGGCACAATGAAATCCAATTGCACCCAATTACTAGATTATTCTTGGTGATACATTTAAACCACACAGAACATTTCACAAGCCATGAGTAACTCTACCCCTGTTTGTGCTATATTAATTCAACAAAACATGCTGCAAGGGAGCCATTTTCTGCACTAATTTAACTGTTTTCTATACGTAGCTCTAAACCTCAACTCCAATTTTGTTTAGAAACTCACCGCATCATTTTTGCCATACTGTAAATTGATCTTTTCGACCCATATCTAATATTTGATGATGAAATATAAAAGAAATATATCTGAAATTCTGTCTCTAATATCAATCAGAGGTTTTCTAGTTTACAAGAAAGGCTGGGACAGGCATGACCCTCTATGCTTAATACTCAGCCACACGCACAGACAGAGCTTATTTTGGCAGGGAGGCCTATATTGCCTGTTAAAAAAATAAATTATCTACACATATACAATATGAACTTTAAAGAGTTTACCATCAAATTTAATCTCGCCTGCCTTATAATGTTCAAGTAAAACATGCAGTTCAACAGCTTTTTGCACACTTGTATACTCTCTCCTCTGAGTGCAGTCAATGCGTTAGTTGTTCATTTAAAACCTATCTAATTAATTATTCAAGGGTATTATTTTCTACACTGAATTATCTCCTGCATCAGCGATGACAATAATGGCTCCCACAGGATGCTGGAGCATCATGCGTTCACTTTCTCTGGTTATAACACACTGCCTTCATAATGGTGCTGCCAACAGACTTCATAATAGCACCCATGCACACACACACACACACACACACACACACACACACACACACACACACACACACACACACACACGTGAGCGTGCAAGCACACACACACACACACACACACACACACACACACACACACACACACACACACACACACACACACACACACACACACAAAATCAATGTTTCAAGGACTTGCAGTATTAAGCAGAGTACTCTACTAAGTGCAATTTTTGTTCTCAGTGGACCTTTTTGCCAACAGTATCTCTCTGCATGAAAAACATGTTAGAAACTGGCTACAGATGCAGAAGCAGTATTCACACAGTATGGCAGTATTGCATTAACAAAGTTCAGCTTCCAGACAGTAAAACAGAGGGACAAAATATACATAGCAATGGACAGCCTTTTGTCATAATGTTTTATCAGACCCATCAAGGCACAGTGGACCTGGGGGACATGAACCAGGTTTGAAACAACTTTAAAATGGTATCTGGGACATAAACACACATCTTGCACAGTAAATTACACGTGCTGTCTGTTAGCTTTTTTGGATGTGCCACATTTTATGGTCAAAACCAAGTAAATAAGGAATTTACAACCTGTTGCAAAACTTTTCTAGACAAGGAATATTGACTGACTCACTGGAAGGTGACAAGGATTTTAACTTTTTTTTGGGGGGGGGGTCCTTCCCAATTGTATCTGGCCAATTACCCCACTTTTCTGAGCCGTCCCGTCTCTGCTCCGCCCCCTCTGCTGATCCGGGGAGGGCTGCAGACTACCACATGCCTATTCCAATACATGTGGAGTCACCAGCTGCTTCTTTTCACCTGACAATGAGGAGTTTCACCAGGGGGACGTAACACGTAGGAGGATCACGCTATTCCCCCCAGTTCCCCCTCCCCCCTGAACAGTCGCCCCCACCAATCTGAGGAGGCGCAAGTGCAGCGACCAGGACACATACCCACATCCAGCTTCCCACCCGCAGACACAGCCGTG
The DNA here is from genome assembly GCF_029633865.1 of Lampris incognitus. Lineage (NCBI taxonomy): Eukaryota > Metazoa > Chordata > Actinopteri > Lampriformes > Lampridae > Lampris > Lampris incognitus. The sequence goes on from NC_079221.1 coordinate 38,542,167, forward strand.
TCTGCGGGTGGGACGCCCGACTGTAGGGACGCCCGTCTGTAGGGACGCCCGACCAAGATGGAGGTAACATGGGGATTCAAACCAGTGATTCCCATGTTGGTAGGCAAAGGGATAGATCGCCACGCCACCCAGATGCCCCCAGGATTGTAAATCGAACCATTAAATGGCTGCAATGCAGTTTTCTTCAGCATGCACAGTGGTTTTTGCCACCTTGTGTTGCGAGAAAAAAAAAGGCGGCGGGGGGGGGGGTTTGGACCTTTGACTCCATAATAATTGTTTTAAAGAATCATTAAAGAAAAAATTGAGTGGACAAAATGAAAGAAATATGAAAAAATAAATGGGCTGCAAGCTACAGCAGCTCATGTGAGATTCCTTTTAAAAACACATTCTGGCCCAGTGGTCACATATACTAACTCCACTTCTGACAAAATATCTTCTCTGAAGTCTGTTATAATCTTGCACACAGAAGAAGGGGCAGGATAATAAAGGGCTGGACGTGGAACACAATACACACATCAGTAGGGAGACGCTGTGCTACTTATATAATATTATATAATATGGTTATGGTCGATTTGTGGTGGTGGTGGTCCAGTGGGATACTTATGACAGGGATAAAGGGAGAGGTCCCCGCACACACCGTTATGTCATGATATAGACATACCTACCTCTAGCATTATTAAACAACAATGTTATAACAAAGGTCAAGTGAAATCATTTAACTTTTATTAAGGGCTATAGGCAATAATTCAATATTATTGTTTATAATCCTTCACTGGTATTGAATCAAGATGAAATTAGAATATTGTCATGTTGTGATACACAGATTTTGTCTAAATCCAATGACAAGGAGAATCTATTCACTAACATTTCTCACAAATTGAGGTCTGCAATATATGAGGATGTCCAGCTTTACATTACCAAACAGTTTAATGTGGTGACCTCCAACTGGAGTCTTAAGTATGACATTTTTGCATATAATATGGTAAAATATAGTACATCAAACTTCTCCTGGATCACCACTTTGCTGGGGTGGAGAAGCTCGCAAGTACTAATGATCCCAAGAGCTATGCCGTCCGGCGCTTGGCTCCTGGTAAGGTCACCCAAGGCGGTTGGGTCAAGGGGGAGGTTCCAGACGAAGTGTGATAAAACAAAGACCTCGACAGCAGAGCTGGTGGAAGATGTCTGCAGGTCACAACGGCAGTGAAAGTGGATGAAGGCTGCAACAGAGGGTGGTCCCCAATCATCTTGGTTCTCCATGGCACTGGACTCTGGCCACCCACTGCCAAGGACTGTGTGGTTGCTGCAGGCACATCAGCCACTCCATGTAAAAAGCTGTCAAGCACAGGAGTCCTCCGCCAGTGATTATGATGATGATGATGATGATGACGCATCAAAATCATGTAAAATGTCCCATGATTATCCTGATAACATTTTCCATATCCGTCAGAACCACATTTATTAAAAGCCTATACTCTTCGAATCCCCGTGTTGCATCCGGCTTGGTCAGGCGTCCCTACAGACACAATTGGCCGTGTCTGTGGGTGGGAAGCCGGATGTGGGTATGTGTCCTGATCGCTGCAATTCCCCACCCCAATTGTCGTTCTCTTTCCACTTACTTCTGTCTGGGTTAGATCTTTACCCCAACCAACTTCTGCCATAACTGTACCCCCAGTACCATCCCATGTGTGTCACCGGTGTCTTCCCTTAACTTGTCCAGCTTCACGGAGGTAATAACTGTGACTGGTCGGTGAACGGCGAGCCTCTGAGCCGACACGAGCCAGCCGGCCCTACCAATCTGTGTCATGGAGAGTGACCGGAAATGCAATTGAATTCTGCCATCTGCCAGATTCCAGTAAGGTGCCAGCAGATCAGATACGTATCTGATCTAGGACCACATTTTAAAATGAGGCCCAAGTCAGATTTTGATGAAGAAAAAGAAACTTTTCCTTCTGCATTCACACCTTGAAAAAAAAAATCAATCCGTAATTCGATTTGAAGATTTGAGCAAAAAGTGGAAATTAAGTCAGATTTGAAGTGTTGTCTGAAATTAGCCTTAAAGTTCATCAACCTCATGGAGAGATAGAAAAATTAACCTAAGTGACAGCCGATGATTGCTTATGGCATGAAACAGACTTGTACTGTCTCATAGAGAATTTACTTGACTCACTGGGTTATTTTGCTCCTTATTTCTTGAGCACTTTCCCTACCATTGAGTGTTTCTTTTAACAAAGTTGTATATATATATGATAACATTTTCATATCATGGGGTAGAAAACATTACAACCAATGGGAAATAATAAAATGTCTTTATTACCCCCGCCCATTAGATGATACACATGTGACATTTATTAGATGTTGTATTTTTTTATATTTTAGCTGCCTGCCCTTCCAACTGTGCCCAAACATCACCCCACTATATGATTTACATGAATTGCCCCATTTGGCGTTACCTTGTTATATTCTAAATGTATGCTATTTCAGCAGTGCCCTGGTCATTTATATGCTTTTTCAAAACAAGCCTCAGCCCCTTACCCCATTGGTTGTAATGTTTTCTACCCCACCATTGGCTGCTGTCCACCGAAATAAGGAGCGTGATGCGGGGAAACGTATACTGTGTGTTTTCTTTGTTGAACCACATTAGCAGCTGATGAGTGTGCGACGCACGAAACAAGCGTGAACTGCTATGTATTAAAAAAGTTTTTCCTACATCTATATTGATATTCCTCATTAGTTCAGCGCTCTTATAAACACCATTGACGGTTTCCGAAAGAAAGAAGACAAAAACGCTATATATCCATCCATTACCCAAACCACTTATTCTTACTCAGGGTCACGGGGATGCCGGAGCCTATCTCAACAGTCATTGGGCGGCAGGTGGGGAGACACCCTGGACAGGCCGCCAGGCCATCACAGGGCCCACACACACACACACTACACACACACATACACACATACACACAAAAATTCACACCTCGGGACAATTTAATACAGCCAATTGACCTGACCTACATGTCTTTGGACTGTGGGAGGAAATCGGAGCCCCCGGAGGAAACCCACGCAGACACGGGGAGAACATGCAAACTCCACACAGAGGACGACCCCTAAGGTTGGACAACCCCAGGGTTCGAACCCAGGACCTTCTTGCTGTGAGGCAACCACACTAACTACTGTGCCACCGTGCTGCCATATATATATATATATACTAGAAGAACCCCGCTACAATGTAGCGGCTTGGTTATCCACCCATCTAAATCTTCATCCTGCCAGCTAACCGCCCTCCCCCTGCCCCTAAACCCCCCCCACTCCAACTCCCTCCCCCCAAATGCTCAGAATCATCTGAAATGCCGAGAAAATTGGTTTTTAGCCATTTTTAGAAAATGCATATTTTGCATAATTATTATAATTATATTTTAATTTTCTGCTATTTTTCTGGTCCTCTCTGGAACAATACCTACCACCTCCAAAAAAAATTAGGATCATAAGTGCATTTTTGCAAAAATCCATTTATTTTGCATAATGCCAAAACATTTCAAGTCCCAGAAAAAAAAAATGTATATAGGTGAAATAATCAAAGATGCTCAGAATCATCTGAAATGCCGAGAAAAGTGGTTTTTAGCCATTTTTAGAAAAATGCATATTTTGCATATTTATGCATAATTATGCATAATTTTAATTTTCTGGGATTTTTCCCTTACTCTCTGAGACAATACCTACCACCTCCAAAAATAATTAGGATCATAAGTGCTTTAGTTTTCGGTCCCGCTATCTACACTAACTAACACACACACACTAACACCACACACACACACATTCCGAAAATATATGAGTAGATATAGTATGTGTGTGAGTGTGTGTGTGTGTGTGTGTGTGTGTTTTTTGTTCAAAGAAGATATATATATACACTACCGTTCAAAAGTTTGGGATCACCCAAACAATTTCGTGTTTTCCATGAAAAGTCACACTTATTCACCACCATATGTTGTGAAATGAATAGAAAATAGAGTCAAGACATTGACAAGGTTAGAAATAATGATTTGTATTTGAAATAAGATTTTTTTTACATCAAACTTTGCTTTCGTCAAAGAATCCTCCATTTGCAGCAATTACAGCATTGCAGACCTTTGGCATTCTAGCTGTTAATTTGTTGAGGTAATCTGGAGAAATTGCACCCCACGCTTCCAGAAGCAGCTCCCACAAGTTGGATTGGTTGGATGGGCACTTCTTTGAGCAGATTGAGTTTCTGGAGCATCACATTTGTGGGGTCAATTAAACGCTCAAAATGGCCAGAAAAAGAGAACTTTCATCTGAAACTCGACGGTCTATTCTTGTTCTTAGAAATGAAGGCTATTCCATGCGAGAAATTGCTAAGAAATTGAAGATTTCCTACACCGGTGTGTACTACTCCCTTCAGAGGACAGCACAAACAGGCTCTAACAGGTACTATTTAATGAAGATGCCAGTTGGGGACCTGTGAGGCGTCTGTTTCTCAAACTAGAGACTCTAATGTACTTATCTTCTTGCTCAGTTGTGCAACGCGGCCTTCCACTTCTTTTTCTACTCTGGTTAGAGCCAGTTTGTGCTGTCCTCTGAAGGGAGTAGTACACACCGGTGTAGGAAATCTTCAATTTCTTAGCAATTTCTCGCATGGAATAGCCTTCATTTCTAAGAACAAGAATAGACTGTCGAGTTTCAGATGAAAGTTCTCTTTTTCTGGCCATTTTGAGCGTTTAATTGACCCCACAAATGTGATGCTCCAGAAACTCAATCTGCTCAAAGAAGTGCCCATCCAACCAATCCAACTTGTGGGAGCTGCTTCTGGAAGCGTGGGGTGCAATTTCTCCAGATTACCTCAACAAATTAACAGCTAGAATGCCAAAGGTCTGCAATGCTGTAATTGCTGCAAATGGAGGATTCTTTGACGAAAGCAAAGTTTGATGTAAAAAAAATCTTATTTCAAATACAAATCATTATTTCTAACCTTGTCAATGTCTTGACTCTATTTTCTATTCATTTCACAACATATGGTGGTGAATAAGTGTGACTTTTCATGGAAAACACAAAATTGTTTGGGTGATCCCAAACTTTTGAACGGTAGTGTATATGTTTTATTCAAAGAAGATATAGCTGTCAAATGACTGCTGATGATTGCTTATGGCATGATACAGACTTGTACTGTCTCAGAGAATTTACTTGACTCACTGGATTATTTTGGTCCTTATTTGTTGAGCACTTTCCCTACTGTTGAGTGTTTCTTTTAACAAAGTTGTATATAAATGAGATAAGTATTACTGACACTTTTTGTAATGAATCTTGTTATGACAACTTTTCTTTGAAAGCAGATTGAGGATGCCTAAAGCAGGGATGTACTGGTTTCCTCCTTTTAATAACATTAGAAAAAAAACCTCGTCTCCATTGCCAAATTGATTGGTAGCCAGATAAGGATTTTTGCACCCCAATTATCATTTCTGATAATAGACCCAACAGTCGTGTCGTATTCAGCACAACATAATGCGACAAAACCACAAACCGTTCCACATGGCAGATGTGGTGGTGAAATTATAATTACAATACTACCATACAGCCTTTCCAGCGTATTGCTAATTACAACCAGGGCAGAAGAACGACTTATTCGAGGAAGCAGCCAATACGGATGACAGCCTACAAAACCTCAGCAGCCACTTTCATAATTTCACCAGTCAAATATACAGTTTCAAACACAAAAGAACCACCTTACGACAACTCGCTATATATACACAGTTGGCAATATAGCAGCAAGTACCAAAATGCCCCAGCGTTTGGCTTGGGGCAAAAGTCAACACAGAGATCACAAAGACGCTACACATGATAAGCACATAGACCTGTTCTGAGCAGGACCCCCTTTTTTTTTTTTTTGCACCTTTCCAAATCATTTCACAAGACGCCATATTGTGCCACAACCTGGACGGCCCGCACACTTCAAATAGAGCCAGTATCACATTCCTGGTTAATATAAGCCAAGTAACCAAACAAATCTAAAGATGTCTGTGAATGTTCTCATTCATCCAGGTCATGGTTATCCAAAGGAGTTGAATCAAGTGCTACTGGACTTGGTATATATCCGGATATATAACAAGTCCAGTTGCACTTGATTCAACTCCTTTGGAAAATCTAAAGACAGAATTATGCACACATTACACAGTCATACATTCTCTTTTTGTCTTGTCGAATGCCGGACGTAAGCATTTACCTGGGCCTCATTTTTTTGAGTCGGAGCAGACCGACGTCTATGATGATTCAAATTATATTTTCCTCTCCATAACGTTAACTGCCATAAGGAAGACAATTATTGGCGATGTCAATTTCCCCCGCAAATAATGTCCCCCCGTAAATAAATGTTACATTAAAATGAACCCGCCAAATGAATCAAATGTCTTATTATCCCCTCCTGATTATTGTGAGGGTATTCTCTACATGCGGGACAGGGACAGATTCTGCATTCTGTACAACTCCCCCTATCTGAATTACATTTTTATCAACAGGGCTTGGCAAGAGCATTTAATTTAGAGAGAGAGAGAGAGAGAGAGAGAGAGAGAGAGAGAGAGAGAGAGAGAGAGAGAGAGAGAGAGAGAGAGAGAGGGAGAGAGAGAGGGAACTCACTTTCTAAAATCACAGGAGAATTAAATACACTGGGAAGGACAGATGAGAGGCAGGAGAGGGGGCGGGGGTGGGGGGACTGGCAAAAGGGAATAAACTGTGGTGCGTAAGCTTATGTGTGTATGCACATTCAAGAGGGGGAAAAGGGGGAGTGAGGGGGTGAAGGGGGGGAGGCTTAGTGAGAAAAAAAAGAAAGGGATGGGTAAGGTAGAAAGATAAATCAGAAATTGCTCTATACAAAAGGTTCTATTAAAATAACTCCGCTCCATTCTCCGTCAAACATACGTGGCGTAAGAGAAATTGGACGACGAAGGTGGCGTTGGAGAGGAGACACACCTGAAAGACTTCCACATAATTTCCTCTCCCTGACGTATCAGTTCTCATTTGCATCACAGTGGGCAGTGTAATATTGTGTATGAAATATTCTAAAGAAGTTGAAACATCCAGAAATAATTTTTTTTGGGGGGGGGCACTGTGCACTCCATTCCTATTTAAATATTTGGCGCAGGACTCACAAATGTGTGCCACCTATCATAAGTTCGCCTCAAAATGTGTATTTGTGATTGAAGCGCTAAGATTTTGCTGATTTTACCTGTCATAATGTTCTATCCATTAGATTCACAGTATAACACAATATGTCAATGTTTGTATTCATGTACACAGCATCCTGCGTCTTTCACAATCTTTAGGTAGCAAGCTTCAGCAGAAGGACAGATCATCACTACCCAGTAAAAAACTGATTTGCCTGACGTGCATCTTCCTAGCGTTTCTGTTAGTTACTGGCAGCAATATTACTTGAAAACATGAGAACTAGCAAGGCTTCCTGCTACATTAGGGATGAAGGAAAAAAATGCTATTCATTCACAGATCACTCTGTTGCTTTTCTACTCATGCAGCTGTCAAAGGCACGACCCAACACCTGCAATTAGGCTACGCATGCATCTGCATCTTGCAGTGGCATCCAAACTGCTTATCTGCTCCCAAAGCATGGAGGATCTGTGAAATAAGTGGTGTGGTTTTATTTTTATTTAGTTCACACTTACTGATGCATAGGGGACTCCAGTGCTAAGGAAGAAAAAATAAATAAATCACAAAGCCTCTGATGCTGCCATACAGCTTATTTCACTGTGAATGGCATAAAGTCAACCAAACACAACAAAGATTCACTCTAATGCACAAACAGCCGAGGCTCTGCTAGCCTTGAACGAACACCCACAGTGCCCTCTGCTGGGGACAAGGTGGAACACCTCCCTTCGAGCTTCAGGTTTGACAAGAAGGGGGCAAGAAGATTTGCACATAAACCGGGAGAAAACTCTGTTGCCTACAGGTAGAGTAACGTGTTCATATAAAAAAAAGAAAAAAAAACAGAAATTTAAGCAGATCTTCCTCCTACCTGGAGCTGTGCTGTCCTATGCCTTTGAACACCCTCGGCTGAATCCCCTCAACCGTGGCCCCTGACCTTCCGGCAAGCTTCCAGGGACCTCTAGAAAAATGCCAGATCAACCAAGCAAGCGATAAGCCATATCAACATAGTAAAAAAACACATAAGGGTGTTAAACGATAATGATAGCAAAGAGATACACTAACTGTAGGAAGAACTACATGAGTACATACCAGCAAAGCAACCATTAGGGTCCAGAGGGCAAATAAGTTCAGGTCATTCCATGTTGTACAATATAAGACGACTGAATAAGAATGGTGATTACAGCCAACTGAACAGTGAAAACAATATCATGTACCCCCAAACTGAAAAGAAAGACAAAGTAGTTGGACGACTGCAAAAAAATAATGTTATACTGACTCATACGAGTATGTGCTTCATTCCAATTCAGCACCCAGTTCACTCAGAGTAGCAGAGGTTATTTGTTAGTGAACGTAAGATTAGTTTGACAACGCCTCAATGGGGTCTTATTATCATGCCAGAGCTGTCCAGCTGCTGCTGCTGGCAAAGCAAAAACATATAACCCTTTACCACTGGGTGTATCCCTACAGCTTTAATCTTAAATGTACGGAGTGTGCAAAATGATGATTTTACATCAATGATGCAAATAATCACGCCTCCATCCTACATTAAAATGTGACAGCCTTGCATAATGCAATGGAATGAATAGCGCTCCACCTACCCACCACCATAGCCTTCAGAAAGCAGAGTGATGGTTTGCATGTCTAATAAATATTGCAGGAGGATACATTTGCACCATCTACTCCACTGCATAAATCAGGAAGACACCCAAGCCCACAATATCCAGGCTTCATTTGGATCGGCATCATGGCTGCTCGGCCCTTCAGCTAAGCAATGCACAAGACTTCATTTGGTTTCAACCATCCATTTCTTACTAAGAACTGGACCTTGTGAGCTTTTCAACACACACCCCAACCCATCACTCCGTAATTGCATTATGCAATTATGGCAATCATCTGGCCAGTTTTGGACATCGCTCATAAATTAAAGCCGCTCATTAATTAAAACATGGACTTCAAATCAGCACGTTCTGAGACTGATTGAGTTGAGGCTTATACTGCATGGTGAAACCATAAAACAAGAAGTTAGCCCAACATCAACTTTATTGCTGCGAAAAAGTGTAATATAGTGGTATGTGATATGAATACTTAAGAAATGCTTTCGGAGTTTGAGAAAGCTGACGGTTATTTTTTTCCTTCAGTCGTGTATGCCTTCACCTTAAATTGCCAAAAACTATGTACACCTATAGAAGCAGTTAGCTAATTAGCTATTTCCTCCATGTGCTTGCATGTACAATTATAACGCAACAAAACAAAAACAAAATAAAACAAAAGCAAAAAAGGTGAGCCTCTCAACATGTAGCGTCAGCCGTGGATTTATTATTAATTACTTATGTCTTTTTTTTTTGCTAGACGTCGGGGTTGGATAATGGATGGATGGATGATCTTTCTTTTTTTCACTCCTTGCTAATCTGTAGTTTGTGGAGCCCACCTTCTCTCACGACTTCGACCCTGTCCGTTTACTCTCCAGTAACACATGAACTGGGAGCGTATGTTTTTATTCACGTTATTAAAATTTAAAAAAAGAAAGAAAAGATCAAATCAAATCAATTTTATTTGTATAGCCCAATATCACAAATTACAAATTTGCCTCAGTGGGCTTAACAGCAACGCAACATCCTGTCCTTAGACCCTCTCATCGGATAAGGAAAAACTCCCTTAAAAACCCCCTTTAACAGGGAGAAAAAATAGGAAGAAACCTCAGGGAGAGCAACAGAGGAGGGATCTCTCTCCCAAGACGGACAGCGTGCAATGGATGTTGTGTTCATGCAATTTACATAATACAACATTGAAAGAGAATAACAGAATTGTAATGGACATAAAATTTATGAAGAACATGATGCACAGGATGCCAAGCAGTGTCCACGTGCAAACGGAGCAGTCCAGGACCCAAGCCACGCAACCAGCATCATCATGTACTAAGAAAAACTTAGGTGAGTAGTGGAAGGGCAGGCAGCATCCAAATGGCGGCCACCATCACCATGGAGCCCTAGGAGGAGAACCGACTGCACATGCATGCAAGAGAGACTCACATGACACCATTCAAACACAGAGAAAGAGAAAGGAGAAGACGTCATTCAGAGAGAGAGAAAAGACATGTTAGAGAAGAGAACAGTTTGCAATAGTCATTAGCCATAATCAATTAAGTCATCAATTCGTCATAATCTATACTCGATAATCTCGTCGGCAGAAGATTGGTTGGTAAATTCATTGAGACAGCAAACCAACCCGCCATCCAATACAGGTTGTGAAGCACTCAACTTAAAGGCAACTAGTTGTAAACTAAGGCAAAAAGATGAGTTTTAAGTTTGGATTTAAAGGACTCAACAGACTCCGATTGTCTGATGGCAGCAGGCAGTTTATTCCACAAAAATGGAGCCCGATAGGAAAAGGCCCAGCCACCTGCTGACTTCTTTTTAACTTTGGGTACACACAGGAGCCCTGTATTTTGAGAACGAAGTGCTCGAGATGGCATGTAAGGTTTAAGGACATCAGACAGGTAGGATGGAGCAAGCCCATTTAGGCTTTTATAAGTCAGCAGAAGCAAAGAAAAGAAAAGAAAAGAAAAATTGGTAATTTCTTCTCCAGGATTGACTCACTGGGTCGTTTTGGATTTGCTCTTTAATACGCTCTTACTGACCGATCTACCCCCCCCAAACAAAAAACAAACAAACAAACAAACAAAAACAAAATAAAAATACATAAAAGATTATTTGTTGAATCGTCTATGCGTAAATTCAGATTTCGTTTACTTCTTGGTCACAACTACGGAAAGCCGGAGGGGCCATTACATGTTCGCTCCTCCACGGGTGAATAGAATCGCCTACATAATGGGTGGGCCTTTTCACGCTTATAGGACGCACTTCCGGTCCGGCCATTGCTGAGTTAAATCATTTCAATCTGACATTACTTGTATACCTTCTGCTGTCTCATACTGGTCTAGTTTTGTTGGCAACCTGAATTGGAAAAATATATGGTGTGTCCCGTACAAATATCTTCTCACTAATAAAATAAGGGAAATTTCTTTTAAAAATGTTACATAGATTCTATCCTGTAAACGCCAATCTAGTTAATAAGTTTAAGAAAGACTTGTGTGTAAAATGCTCTTTATGTGAACTGCACCCTGAAACTATGCTGCACCTGTCCTGGCAATCTACTCATATATTTTCGTAATGTGTGTGTGTGTGTGGTGTTAGTGTGTGTGTTAGTTAGTGTAGATAGCGGGACCAAAAACTAAAGCACTTATGATCCTAATTATTTTTGGAGGTGGTAGGTATTGTCTCAGAGGGTAAGGGAAAAATCCCAGAAAATTAAAATTATGCATAATTATGCATAAATATGCAAAATATGCATTTTTCTAAAAATGGCTAAAAACCACTTTTCTCGGCATTTCAGATGATTCTGAGCATCTTTGATTTTTTCACCCATATAAAAAATTTTTTCTGGGAGTTAGAAATGCTTTGGCATTATACAAAATATATGCATTTTTGCAAAAATGCACTTATGATCCTAAATATTTTGGAGGTGGTAGGTATTGTTCCAGAGAGGACCAGAAAAATAGCAGAATATTAAAATAATTATAATAATTATGCATAATTATGCAAAATATGCATTTTCTAAAAATGGCTAAAAAACCACTTTTCTCGGCATTTCAGATTATTCTGAGCATTTGGGGGGAGGGAGTTGGATTGGGGGGGGCAGTTTAGGGGCAGGGGGAAGGCGGTTAGCTGGCAGGATGAAGAGGAGAGAGATTTAGACGGGTGGATAACCAAACCGCTATATTGTAGCGGGGTTCTTCTATATTTTCGGAATATGTGTGTGTGTGGTGTCAGTGTGTGTGTGTGTTAGTTAGTTAGTTAGTGTAGATAGCGGGACCGAAAACTAAAGCATTTATGATCTTAATTCTTTTTGGAGGTGGTAGGTATTTTTCTAGAGAGTACGGGAAAAATCCCAGAAAATTAAAATTATGCATAATTATGCATACATATGCAAAATATGCGTTTTTCTAAAAATGGCTAAAAACCACTTTTCTCGGCATTTCAGATGATTCTGAGCATCTTTGATTTTTTCAGCTACATAAAAAAAAATTTCTGGGACTTAGAAATGTTTTGGCATTATGCAAAATATATGCATTTTTGCAAAAATGCACTTATGATCCTAATTTTTTTTGGAGGTGGTAGGTATTGTTCCAGAGAGGACCAGAAAAATAGCAGAAAATCAAACTATAATTATAATAATTATGCATAATTATGCAAAATATGCATTTTCTAAAAATGGCAAAAAACCACTTTTCTCGGCATTTCAGATGATTCTGAGCATTTGGGGGGAGGGAGTTGGAGTGGGGGGGGTTTAGGGGCAGGGGGAAGGCGGTTAGCTGGCAGGATGAAGAGGGAGATTTAGACGGGTGGATAACCAAACCGCTACATTGTAGCAGGGTTCTTCTAGTGTCCTTATACTTTCAAACTGTGGAAAGACCTATCATGATATATTGTTGATAATGTTGACCCTGACTTTTCTCTTTATTGGAAAAATGTATTGTTTGGTATTCATGTTGATAATAGTAACGAAAGTAAAGAACTCTATATCACAAATTTATTTATTGTTTTAGCAAAGTATCACATTCATAAGTCAAAATTTAGCCATTCTAAACCCCTATTTTTAGTTTTTGAAAATGACACCAAACAATACATTAAGACCATCACAGACTCGAAAAATAAGAAAGCTGCGAAGAGTGTCTATTTTTGCAATCTATTTAATGTCTTTATTTGAAGCTTCCCCCTGGCTCCATTTAAATAGTTATATTTTTTTCTCTGTTTTATTGTTGGTTATATTAACAACTCTGTTGTTTGTATTTGTTGTTCTTGTTTGACAGATATATTTGAATACTGAATAGTGTATCTTTTATACAACTTGTTTAATAAAAAAAAATTAAAAAAAAGATTGTTGAGTTAAATCACTTCCGCCAACTTGGAAGGCAAATCCGATGGGCCGAATTTCATCACCTCCTTGGGCCTCCTTTTTTTTTTTGACACATTTTCTTCATACAACACCTAAAACAAAAGAAAGACGGGGAAATAAAAGTAAAAAAAAAATTAATAAATAAAGTTAAATACATACTAAATGAAAGGGAGGGGAGGGGTTCTCTGCAAGTTCAAGTTCTATCAAGTCAGAAAGTTCCATACCATTCTTCTTCTCTATTAACCTCAGTGATAAGAAATAATGACACAGTTCCCTATGAAATATGAAGTTTGGCTGCGTTTTCAGGATTCTGTTCTAATGTAAAAAGAACTTTCCAAGAATAATAATTGTGTTAATTGCCAAATCATGTGTTCCATCTTTCACCAGCATACCAAAAATCACATCCTTTTTTTTTTTTTTTTAGTTCAGAGAAATCGTCCAATTTAGGAAACAACCAGTAAGGTAGATCTTCCCAAAAGGCACCAGCAAACTGACATTCATAAAACACATGTTCTGTTGTTTCAGTATGTTCATTGCAAAATGAGCAGTTGTTACAGTCTAAACCAAATCAATGTCTTGAAAATTCTCCAGAAGGATATATTCCAATGAGAATTTTAAAGTGCAATTCTTTTACTTTTGGTGCAATTGAAAATTGAAGAATTTTGTTCGTAAGTTTTCAGATTCATCTTTGGAGAAATATTGTAAAATTGAGTTTCTACTGCTGGGATAGGCTCCAGCATCCCTGTGACCCTGAGAGCAGGATAAGCGGTTTGGAAAATGGAATGGAATGGAAAATGGATATCGACAAAGACTCTCCGGATTGTGGTGTAGATGAGATCACCTCCATTCACCAAAAGTTTAGGAAGGTGCAGCTCTACATCACTTTGATACAAGTTATAAGACACTATTATAGAGTGTGGGGTTGCTTTGATAACAGTATCATATTGTTTTCGGTCATCTAAATTAAATTTTGAACAAAAATTCTCATAAGATATAACATTTCCTGTATATTCCATTAAGTGCATTACCGAGCATATTCCTTTCTCAAGCCATTTTTTTTATTAAATAAGGAGTTATTTCTAAATACCACTACCTGCAATTCCACAATGGAGTGGTATTGGGACTAAAATTATGCTTGTAGATAATTTTCCAATATAGTCGTAATATCTGTTGATGAAACGTGGATAGTTTGATAGGGAGTTTTTAAGGTCATATTCACATCTAAGAAGAAGGTTGATGCCTCCAAGCTTCATAAAAATTTGGCTTGGGATATGGAACCATAAGCTGTTTTTATTTTCAATAAAGGACCTTAACCAATTCATTTTGATAGTGCCATTAATACATTCAATGTCAATGGCTTTTACCACTCTTTCCTCAAAATCTTTAACCATAAAGCCTTTTCTATTAAAGTGCGTTTTTCTTTTCCAGATATAATTAAAGTTGACCTGATGTATTGTGTTCATTGCATTTTTGGGGAGTGACATCAAGTAAGCTGGGTAAATGAATCTTGAAATGCAAGCAATTTTGGTGTGGAAAAATTCGGCCAATATATGTCTCTTTGAGACCACGAATTCAGATAAGATATACATTTAGCTAGATTATTCCAAATGTTGAAATTATCTAGTGTGTTATCCTTTGTAATGTGTACACCTAAGTATTTAACAGTTGATATAACAGGGATATTATGAATTGTTGTTAGAGGAGGGTTATGAATTGGAAGTAATTCACATTTTTTAAGGTTTAATCTTAAACCAGGTGCCTTAGAGTAGAAATTGATGGTGCTGAGAATGTTTGGAATTTGATTACCATTTCTCATGAATATGGTTGTATCATCTGCAAGTTGACTGATCATCAGCTGTTTGCCGAAGACTGTCAATTTTTGAAAATCTGAATGTTTCACAAGAATGGAGAGCATTTCCGCTGCAGCGATAAAAAGCAGAGGAGAGATGGTACAGCCTTATTTGACTCCTTTGTCAATTAAGAATCTTTGAGATGGACCTTGTGGTAATAAGGCTGTGCTATTAGTATCCTTATAAAGGAGTTTAACTAAATTTATTGCGTTTTCTCCTTATCCAAACAATTCTAAAGTATGAAACATAAATTAGTGTTCAATCATGTCAAAGGCTTTCTAAAAAAAAAAAATCAAAAACAAGATAAAACCTTCATCTTCAGCTGTAATGGCCGATGTATGTTCATAACCAGGCGCGGCCTGTCCATATCGGCAGGTGGGGCAGCACCCCACTAAAAAAAAAAAAAAAAATCATCCACTCAAAAACATAGCTCCTCCTCATAAACAAAATTTCCATGTTGATACATCATAATTTACATTGCAATAAATATTACCTACTTTGTGTGCAATACATGAATCAAACTAGTCAACAACTTTTGATCTTTGAAAGTTAAAATCTGGCCTGCTAATCTCCCTGAAATGGAAATACTCTCTTGTTTCCATTCCACAATTTTTTCCACCCTCTTTTGAATTTCATGCTGTTACTGTCTCTTATCCAGTCAAACTCACCATCGTGGTTGTGTACCACCCACCAGGCCCCCTTGGTGAGTTTCTGGAGGAGCTTGACAAACTTGTCTTGTAATTCCCTCTTGATGACTCTGCACTTATCCTTCTCGGTGACTTCAACATCCACACTAACAAGCTAGATCCTCTTCTCTCTTTCCTCTCCTCCTTTGACCTTCACCTCTCACCCTCTCCTCCTACCCACAAGGCTGTCAACCAGCTGGACATTATCTTTACTAGACACTGTCCTATTTCCAATCTCTCTGTTACTTCCCTCCAGCTCTCTGACCACTATTTCATGTCCTACTCTCTCTCTCCCTCTCTTCACCCCCTTCCCCTACCCACACGGTTTCCAACCGTAGACACCTCCGCTCTCTCTCCGCCACTGATCTTTCTTCCTCTGTTACCTCTATCCTCCCTACACCTGAATCTTTCTCTCTCCTACCCCCTGACTATGCTACTGATCTTCTTCCCTCTACCCTCTCCTCTTCTCTGGACAATCTCTGTCCCCTCACCTCCAGGCCTGCACGCCCAACTCCACATGCCCCTTGGCTGACCGACTCAGTACGTACTGACAGGCGGAGCCTGAGAGTGGCAGAGCGCAAATGGCGAAAAGGCAAACTCCCAGAGGACCATCTCAACTTCCAATCTCTTCTTTCCACTTTCTCCTCCTCCCTTTCTGCTGCTAAGGCTGCCTTCTATCGCTCTAAAATCCTATCCTCTGCCTCTAATGCTAAGAAACTCTTTGAAACCTTCTCTACACTTCGTCAACCCCCACCTCCTCCTCCTACTTCCTCCCTTCTCCCTGATGACTTTGCTAACTTCTTTGACAAGAAGGTAAACAACATCAGATCCTCCTTTTCTCACCACCCAGTTAGTGCTGCTTGCACTATCCCACCCTCTGCACCCTCCTTCACCTCTCCACATCCCACCCTATCCCACCTCGCTCCCCTCTCCCCCGACGAGGTTCTAAACCTCATCACATCCAGTTGCCCCACCACATGCTCCCTTGGCCCGGTCCCCTCCTCTCTTCTCCAGTCTATAGCACTTGAACTCTTTCCCTATCTAACCCACCTCATCAACATCTTCCTCCAGACAGGATGCTTTCCATCTGCCTTCAAAACTGCTAGTCACCCCCCTTCTCAAGAAACCATCAGTTAACCCCTCTGAAGTCAAAAACTACAGACCAGTTTCCCTTCTACCCTTTCTATCCAAAACTTTCGAATATGCTGTCTTTAACCAACTTTCTTTGTATCTCCACCAGAACAACCTCCTGGACCCCAACCAGTCTGGGTTCAGGGTGGGTCACTCGACAGAGACGGCCCTCCTTGCAGTGACAGAATCGCTCTACTCTGCGAGAACAAACTCTCTCTCCTCTGTCCTGATACTCCTGGACCTGTCCGCTGCGTTCGACACAGTGAACCACCAGATCCTCCTCTCTACCCTCGAGGGGCTGGGTGTCACAGGCTCTGCACTCTCAATGTTTGCATCCTACCTGACGGGTTGCTCCTACCAGGTGACATGGAGGGGATCTGTGTCGGAGCCTCGCAGACTGACTACAGGCGTTCCACAGGGTTTTGGTTCTGGGTCCTCTCCTTTTCTCCCTGTACACGACATCCCTGGGTTTTGTTATTCGCTCACATGACTTCTCTTACCATTGTTATGTCAATGACACCCAGCTGATCTTGTCCTTTCCTTCCTCTGACACACAAGTACAGACATGCATTGCTACATGCTTGACCGACATCTCGGAGTGGATGGCGACACACCACCTGAAGCTCAGTCTGGACAAGACAGAGCTGATGTTCATCCCGGGGAAAGGTTGCCCACACCTAGACCTGGCCATCACCATTGACAACACCGTGGTGACGCCAACTCGGACTGTGAGGAATCTGGGTGTGATCCTGGATGACCAACTGTCGTTTGCTGCAAACGTTGCATCGGTTGCTCGCTCCTGCAGATTTCTCTTCTATAACATCAGGAGGATTCGCCCATTCCTTGCTGACGAGATGGCACAGGTGCTTGTCCAGGCTCTGGTCATCTCCCAGCTTGACTACGGCAACTCCCTCCATGCTGGCGCTCCAGTGTCAGCCGTCAGACCTCTGGAGCTTGTTCAGAAAGCTGCAGCTCGTCTGGTGTTCAACCGCCCTAAGTTCTCCCACACAACTCCCCTTCTTATGTCCCTACACTGGCTCCCAGTAGCTGCTCACATCCAGTTTAAGACTCTGGTGCTAGAATACAGGGTACAGTGAAAGGAACAGCGCCTTCTTATCTCCAGGCCATGGTCAAGCCCTACACCTCCACCCGACCATTTCGCTCTGCTGCCTCGGGATGCCTGGTTGCCTTGTCGCTCAGAGGCCCCTGCTGCCGATCGACCCGGTCATGGCTCTTTTCTGTCCTGGCCCCACAGTGGTGGAATGAACTCCCCACTGATGTCAGGAAAGCGGAGTCACTGCCCATCTTTTGGCGCAGGTTGAAAACTCACCTCTTTAAGAACTACTACCCTGTTACTTGTTCTTAGCACTTATTGTATTCACTCATTAAAAAAAATCTCTTTCTTGCACTTTTACTTTAGCGTTGGTTTTGCTCTTAGATGCTTGTTTAGATGCACTTATGACCTCTGATGACTAGTAGTTCTCCTGATTTCCTACGTTAAATGCACTTATTGTAAGTTGCTTTGGATAAAAGCGCCAGCTAAATGACTGTAATGTAATGTAATGTCTGTGAATGTTCTCATTCATCCAGGTCATGGTTATCCAAAGGAATTGAGTCGAGTGCAACTGGACTTGGTATATATCCGGATATATACACGGATATATACCAAGTCCAGTTGCACTCGATTCAATTCCTTTGAACGTAATGTAATGTAAAAAATCGTCATTTCAGTGATTCGGTCTCAATTTAGTTCGTTGTGCAATATTGGGGCAGGAGACCTCAGCGCCCCACTTTCACCGGCAGATTTATCATAGCGCCTTGTGGTCAAAGGTGGGAACTGCAATGAGCGCCAATAGCGGCTCATTGGGGCAGAAATGGGTCTGCCCTACTCCTATACTCTGCAGCTGTCTACCGTTTTATTGAGTTAGTCCACACGTTTAGACTACTGCAGAAATGGTTACCAGCATTGTTGCACCTGCTGTGTCTAACAGTGTTGAGTTTATTTAAAAAAAACTGTTTGAACAACTGCAATTACAACACAAGTTAGTAATTAAGCAGCTTGGCCCTGATAGACCAGGCATTAACATTACTCAGTGAACAAAGGACAAAGGGAGTTTTATATAGGACCTGGGTCTTCTTGATGTTTAATGCTAGACCCAGGGCTCTGTATGCCTTGGCAAAGGCATTCAGAATGTCCTGGAGGTCTTGTGCGGAGTGTGCTGCGATGATGTTGTTGTCTGCATACTGAAGTTCCATGATGGTGGTGTTGCAGACTTTGCTCTTGGCCTTGAACCTATTAAGGTTGAAGAGCCTGCCATCAGTTCTGCATAGGATTGGGATCCCCGTGGCAGCTCTTTGCCAATGAGGTGGAATATGGCAGCAATAAAGATGGCAAACAGGGTGGGTGCGATGATGCATCCCCGTTTGATTTTGATTTTTTATATACTTTTTTAATCTGCATGGGGAAATTCATGCTTTGTATTTAACCCATCCTAGCTGTGTAGCTAGAAGCAATGGGCAGCCGCCTTGCAGCACCCAGGGACCAACTCCATTTTGGGGCACAGACAGGAATACCCAGAGAAAATCTACCGCAGACACGGGGAGAACATGCAAACTCCACACAAACTCTACCTGGGATGACCCCCATGGTTGGGTTCGAACCCAGGACCTTCTTGCTGTGAGGTGACAGCACTAACCATTGGGTCACCGTGTTGCCACTATGTCATTTGACCCCTGTTTTCACAGTGAAGCGCACTGACTCAGAGCTGCTGTTGCTGACCACTGTGACTGACATGCCATCATGTAGAAGCCTCCATATTCTGATGTATTTGTCAGGGCAGCCATATCTTGATAGTATGCTCAACAGAGCCCGGTGGTATACTGAGTCAAAGGCCTTTTTCAGTTCTATGAAAGCCATGTACAAGGGCTGCCTTTGTTCATGGCATTTTTCCTGGAGTTGGCATGCCGTAGATATCATGTCTGCTGTACCTCTGTATGGGTAGAAGCCACACTGATATTCTGGGAATACTTCCTTAGCCAGTGGTAGCAGTCGGTTTGCGATGACATGAGCAATGACTTTGCCTGTTGTTGACAGGCGTGAGATGCCCCTGTAGTTTCCACAATACACCTTGTCCCCTTCCTTGAATATGGCCACTATTCGAGCATCCCTGAGCTCTGAAGGAAGTTCTTCTTTTTCTCAGACCTTGAGGAGGAGGACGTGGATGTGGTACAGGAGCTCTGGTCCACCTTCCTTTAAGATCTCAGCTGGGATCCCATCTGGACCAGAAGCCTTGTGGGTTTTAAGGCTCTTGAAGGCATCTTGAAACTCTGTCAAGGTGGGGGGTTCCAATGTCTTCTCTGATGGGACTCTGGGGAATGTGGCTGGCAATGTCTGGTTCAGAGACATGTAGGTAGTTCTTCAGGAGCAGAATGCTTGGCAGCAAGCCTTCCTCAGACACCGTTACCCGACAGGTCTCTCTCATTGACTTCTGCTTTGTCCGTGTCATCCTTGCGGTCATCAACTGCATTCTAAATATGAATTGTGTGATATGAGTTGTTGAAGTCTACCAGAATTAAATTTCCCTCTAACATCTAGCCTAATTGGTCAGGTGCTTGCTTATGATTGAGAAGGTCTCTATTTATTTCATTGCTTGATAGGCAGTGTAGGAGCACACCTATCTTCCCAAGTTCTGAGTCAAAAAGTTACTGTAGCCTACATTATTACCGTATCATAGATATGAAATGTACTGTTTGCGTTGAAGTCTGTCCTGGTTAATGACTAATGATGTTCATGACACAAATGAGGTGCAGGTAGTCCTTATATTAATGTACAGTGATATTTGTACATCTAACTCTACAAGGCCTGTCAGACTGAATATCGACTTTTGGTGTTTGAGTACCAAGAAGACAAATGGCAGGTATGTATGTAGAATGTATGCCAAGTCTGTGTTACTCTTACTAATGTTATCTCATGTTTGTTTGTATGTTGCACTTCATGCTGCAAAACCAATTGCTCTTCTGGGAAAAATAAAATTGAACTTGAACTTGTAGGCTAATCCGTTTCAATATTAAGAAATTATCAAAGTTGTCAAACCTTCCCTGTACTTGGCAGTTTATTAGGTAGGCCCAGTTAAAGCAGCCCTGCATTACATTACATCACAGTCATTTAGCCGACGCTTTTATCCAAAGCGACTTACAATAAGTGCATTTAACGTAGGAAATCAGGAGAACTACTAGTCATCAGAGGTCATAAATGCATCTAAACAAGCATCTAAGAGCAAAACCAGTGCTAAAGTAAAAGTGCAAGAAAGAGATTTTTTTTTAATGAGTGAATACAATAAGTGCTAAGAACAAGTAACAGGGTAGTAGTTCTTAAATAGGTGAGTTTTCAACCTGCGCCAAAAGATGGGCAGCGACTCCGCTGTCCTGACATCAGCGGGGAGTTCATTCCACCACTGTGGGGCCAGGACAGGAAAGAGCCGTGACCGGGTCGATCGGCAGCAGGGGCCTCTGAGCGACGGGGCAACCAGGCGTCCCGAGGCAGCAGAGCGAAGTGGTCGGGCGAGGATGTAGGGCTTGACCATGGCCTGGAGATAGGAAGGAGCTGTTCCTTTCACTGCCCTGTATTCTAGCACTAGAGTCATAAACTGGATGCGAGCAGCTACTGGGAGCCAGTGTAGGGACATGAGAAGGGGAGTTGTGTGGGAGAACTTAGGGCGGTTGAACACCAGACGAGCTGCAGCTTTCTGAACAAGCTCCAGAGGTCTGATGGCCGACGCCGGGGCGCCACCAAGGAGGAAGTTGCCGTAGTCCAGCTGGGAGATGTTAACCATTAAATGTTAACCTCAGCAAGGTTATCTATCCATCCATCCATCAATCCATTTTCCGAACCGCTTATCCTGCTCTCAGGGTCGCGGGGATGCTGGAGCCTATCCTAGCAGTCATTGGGCGGCAGGCGGGGAGACACCCTGGACAGGCCGCCCTACTATCGCTTAGCAAGATTATAATAAATTTTTTACGTAATCTGTTTTTGAGAAGCGTTTGTCCATCCCATTTATGACTGAGGATAGAGTAGACTAAATATTAGAAACGGCTCTCGGTATAACCCAGTACAGTTCAACAACACCACAAACTACAACAGACACAAAAATAAACCAATACATCCCTAAAACATTAAATATACTTTATACAATTGTAAACTACTAATAAGACACATTAGTCGCTAGCTAACGGGTCTGACCCTTTAGCCGAGCGGTTAGTGATGTCGCCTTGTGGTGCAGTACACCGCGTATCGAATCCCGCACCGGGCAAGAAAATAACCGGTTAAATTGGTGGCAGCGATGGGATTCGGAAGTGTGCAGATCCCCATAAGTCTCTTCGGAGCGCGGGAATAACAAAGCGCGAGGACGCGCTTCCGGGAGAGGGTGAAGACTGTAAACTACTAATAAGGCACGTTAGCCCCTCGCTAACGGGTCTGACCCTTTAGCCGAGCGGTTAGCGATGTCGCCTTGTGGTGCAGTATACGCCGTATCGAATCCCGCACCGGGCAATAAAATAACCGGTTACACAATAATAAAATGTACCAATTAAACTGACAAGTCTACATATAAGTGGGTAGACAGGTTAATAAAACAGCGTAATAATTAGACAGACGTACAAACCTAGAGAGACATGCTGATATGGCGCGACTCCTCCATCCTCCACCGCATTCTGGCTCTTCCTTTGCGATTCCTCAGCTGGGAAGCCTCTTCAACTTATTAATAAAGTTAATCAACGGCAACCAGCGTCTGATCCTTTTTTATGCTTTATGTCTAATTTTCTAATGTCTGCTGTCTAATTTTGTTACTCCCCGTTCATTCATGCATTCACCAGCGTCCACAACAAAAGCCTTCCACAACCTTTTCCCCAAAGATCTTGGAACATGGCCTCTTTCACTTCGCTTTGGCCACGCGGGATGTGCTAACCGGAAGTTATTTACACAACAATGACCGCTTCCGGGTTAGGAAACTCAGACCGTCAATTGGGGAGCCGTTTGTAAGTAAGTCGGGGCCCGTCGTGTAAACTCGTGCGTTGCTTTGATTAGCGCCTGAACTTGTGAGTTGCTGTAACATCATTGATGGAGGAATCTCGAGCATTTCTGGGAGAACTTCTGTCCTTGTGCATCGATAGGATCCGCATTGAGAGTGTGTTCAACGCAGAGAATGACGGTAAGACTTTCCGAAGCATTTCAATAGAATTAATCAGCTGCTTCTTACACCATTTCATAGCATGAAGTGATAGATAACAGACATCTACTAACTCGAAGCTCTACCAGAGGCTCTCATCGTGCACTGTTGCAACCCGGGTGTCGGTTTTTCGTGCTTATGGTCAGGAAAACTAATTTATTGAATCGTGTTGTGCGGCTTGGCTTATTTCGTGCCACGCACGACGAAATTTAAACCCATGCGTTTTAAATGCGAGCGTTTCTCAGACTTTTTCCGTGCCGCACTGAACAACATTTAAACCATCCATCCATCCATTCTCCAAACCGCTTATCCTGCTCTCAGGGTCGAGGGGATGCTGGAGCCGATCCCAGCAGTCATTGGGCGGCAGGCGGGCAGACACCCTGGACATGCCGCCGCTTTTATTTGGAGCTTTTCTTCGACTTCAGCAGAAGGTGGCGCAACCCAGTGCCCAGAATACAATGTGTTGACATTTTACGTTGCTGCAAACGTTGATATGAAACGTATTCAGAAACGTCGAGGTTTACCAAAGACGTTTCTTAACCAAAGTAGCGGTCTATTCCGTTGCCTGCCAACACGGGGATCGCCGGTTCGAATCCCCTTGTTACCTCCGGCTTGGTCGGGCATCCCTACGGACACAATTGGCCGTGTCTGCGGGTGGGAAACCGGATGTGGGTATGTGTCCTGGTCGCTGCACTAGCGCCTCCTCTGGTCGGTCGGGGCGCCTGTTCGGGAGAGAGGGAACTGGGGGGGGGGGTCCTCCCACGCGCTCGTCCCCCTGGCGAATCTCCTCGCTGTCAGGTGAAAAGAAGGGGCTGTTGACTCCACATGTATCGGAGGAAGCATGTGGTAGTCTGCAGCCCTCCCCGGTTCGGCAGAGGGGGTTGGAGCAGCGATCGGGACAGCTCGGAAGAGTGGGGTAATTGGCCGGTTACAATTGGGGAGGGAAAAAAGGGGGGGTTAAATAAACGTCAGAGATTTTAACTATCCGTGGTTTGCAGAAACGTTGAACGCCAACATTTTATTCTAGGGACTTCTCGCCCCCTCTAAAATTGAAGAAAATAATAATAATAATAATAATAATAACACATCTTATTTGTGGGCGCCTTTCAGAGTACTCAAGGACACCTTACAGAACACAGTTAAAAAAAACAAAAACAAGCAGCACTGTATCAGACCACATAAAAACAAAACAGAGCAGGGTAGACAATAAAAAGTTAATACAACAGGTAAGTATAAAATCATAATTAGCACAAAACTCACTGAAGCGTGGATCTGACTGAATATGCCAGTTTGAAAAGGTACATTTTGAGATGGGATTGGAAGGTTGAAAGAGAGTCAGTGTTGTGAATAGCTTGTGGGAGAGTGTTCCATAGGCAGGTGGGCGGGGGGCAGAATGACTGAAGGCTCTAGTCCCCATGGTGGTCAAGCGGGCCGATGGTGTAGTGAGTTGGAGAGCAGAAGAGGATCTGAGAGTGCGAGAGGGGCGTGTGGATATGAAGGAGTTCAGAAAGATATGAAGGAGCTGGGTTATTAAGGGCCTTAAAGGTGAGGAGCAGGATCTTGAAGTCAATACGGTATTCAACAGGGAGCCAGCGGAGTTGCTGAAGAACAGGCGTGATATGATCTATGGAAGGAGTTCTGGTAGTGATACGGGCAGCTGGCTTCTGGACCAATTGAAGTTTATCAAGACACTTGAGGGGAAGACCAAAGAGGATATAATTGCAGTAGTCAATACGGGATGTAACCAGGGTGTGAATAAGTATGGCGGTGCTGTTAGGTGTAAGTGATGGGTGAAGACAATTAATATTGCATAGGTGGAAGTATGCAGACCAAGTAACATTGTACCCCAATTGAGGAGCACTGGTTTAAATGATGTTCAGTTCAGCACGAAAAAAGTGAACAATGCTCTCATTTAAAACGCACGGGTTTAAATGTTGTTCAGTGTAGCACGAAAAAAGTAGGACAATCGTGCTCCGGGACGGGATTCAATAGATTACTTGTCGTGACTATGAGCACGAAAAACCATGATACTGGGTTGCAAGAAATGGGTCTTTGTTCGAGCAGTAGAAGATGAAATGCAGATTAAAAACAAAGTCCAACCCAGGGAAAACGACACCCCAATGGACCTAATGCTGTGTGAGGGTGTAGATAGCCATTCTTGTGATATGCACCAATATCGCTTTTTCACGATACCGATTTTGACCATCGACCGATACCAAGAACCAATCTGATCCATTATTTTTTTGGGGGGTAGGGGATTTCCCCCCCTTTTCTCCCCAATTGTACTTGACCAATTATCTTATTTTCCAAGCCATCCCAGTTGCTGCTCCACCCCCCTCTGCTGATCCGGGGAGGGCTGCAGACTACCACATGCCTCCTCTGATACATGTGGAGTCGCCAGCCGCTTCTTTTCACCTGACAGTGGGGAGTTTCGCCAGGGGGACGTAGCGCGTGGGAGGATTACACTATCCCACCCCCAGTCCCCCCCCGAACAGGTGCCCCGACTGACCAGAGGAGGTGCTAGTGCAGTGACCAGGACACATACCCACATCCAGCTTCCCACCCCCAGATACGGCCAATTGTGTCTGTAGGGACGCCCCACCAGGCCGGAGGCAACACGAGGATTCGAAGCGATGATCCTCGTGTTGGTAGGCAACAGAATGGACTGCTATGCTACTCAGACACCCCAGAAATCTGTTGAACAGTGCAGAGTTAGACCTCTATTGTCAGTGAGCAAAAAAATTAGTTTTTTTTCCACCATTAAATGTAACATAAGAAGAGGCTTCCATATGCAGTAAATCAATACATTTAACTTTAATTTTGAACCATTACTCATGGTTGATGGTATCTGATTTTAGTCCCCAAAAAACTGATAACAAACCTATTTCAGCCTGGTATTGGCCAGATATCCAAAGCTAGTATCCGTCCATCCCTATCTCCAACACTTTCTAGGTACATTTTTCCAATATTCATTTTGTGTGTGTGTTTGTGTTTTTGTGTGTGTGTGTGTGTGTGTGTGTGTGTGTGTGTGTGTGTGTGTGTGTGTGTGTGTGTGTGTGTGTGTGTGTGTGTGTGTGTGTGTGTGTGTGTGTGTGTGTGTGTGTTTTGGGGGGCAGAGGAAACTAACTTTCACTGAAAATTCCAGAGTTTATTGAAATAGTGAAGAACTTTGAGGTCACCAGGAGAAAATGGCTTCAGGCTGAACTAGAACTCAAAAAGTACAAGGAGCTCCTGGTGAAGTCAGACGTGGCCAAAGCTGCTCTGGAGGTTAAGCTTAAACATGCTCGCAACCAGGTGGATCTGGAGATAAAGAAGAAATTCAAGATCGAGGAAGACTATCAGTACTTGGTGGGTCAAACCGAAAAGGTGGCTGGAAATAAGTTTTACTGAACGTACAGTTCCCATGTCTGTAAATTTCTTTTTGACGATAGGTTTGGTGCGTACTATATTACATCTAATAGGTCATTGGGATGAACTAAACTCTTATAATTGAGAACAAATGAGAGAATAACAGCAATTATATTGAATACACTAAAGATGTTGTTCAAACTAGTGTTGTTTGTTATTTACTGATGTTAGAATTCAGGAGAAATTTGTGGACAAAACTTTGCTCAAAATTGTCCCATGGCCACTTGACAGCAGCCACTGCTATGTCATGTCATATTAACATCACTGCAGAGCCCAGTGTTTGCTGCGTCACAGCTGCACACCTGCATCATTCAAAAGCAAGTGTAAGATTTGATCATTTTTGACCCGAGGACAGACTCAAACGTGGCACCCTGTTGCTCTTCCAGCAGCGGCAGATGCAGCTGATATGTGATATTCTGGTCCATGACAGCAAATCGAGTGCATGTCTGAATGAGCAGCAGAAATCTCTACTGGCCAATTTCAACCACAAGGGAGCCAGCATCAGTCAGCACAAGAGCAGCAAACAGTACGACATGCATTGCCATACTAGTCTGCTCTTTTGGAGGTACAACTTTAAAAAAGGAAAAAAATAATCTAGTGTGCTGTTTTTTATCTCCTTTTCTTTAGCTTGTGTGTCATTGATGAGTCCTCATTCCTGTCACACTCTGACATCAGCTATGACAGAACAGATGATGATTTGGTATGTCCATTTTATTGAACAAATAAGATATTACTAAAATGGTGGCATTTAGTCATTGTGGCATACTGCAATAAGATGGACAACATGATAACTCAATTCTATGAAGTTGCTCTGAAAGGAGCGGTGTCCTCTCCCTCGCTGAGTGTTGCTTTAATTGCTGTAGGACCTGGACACAACTGGGCTAAGGCCACTGAGATCTAGAGTCAGAGAGAAGAGGGTAAGCTTTAATATACTGCACAACCTTAAGGTAATTTTACTGTTTGACACGAACAGATGAGAACTTCCTTGATGGCCCTGCACTGCACAAAATAAACATCCTTTTTAAAAACAAAAAAAAACAAAAAAAACCCTTCAGGGCGTCCGGGTAGCGTAGCGGTCTATACCGTTGCATACCAACACAGGGATTGGCGGTTCGAATCCCCATGTTACCTCCGGCTTTGTCGGGCCACGATTGGCTGTGGGAAGTCGGATGTGGGTATGTGTCCTGGTCGATGCACTAGCGCCTCCTCTAGTTGGTCGGGGCGCCTGTTCAGGGGGGAGGGGGAACTGGGGGGAATAGCGTGATTCTCCCACGCGCTACGTCCCCCTGGTGAAACTCCTCACTGTCAGGTGAAAAGAAGCGGCCGGCGACTCCATATGTATCGGAGGAGGCATGTGGTAGGTAGTCTGCAACCCTCCCCGGATTGGCAGAGGGGGTGGAGCAGTGACCTGGATGATTCGGAAGAGTGAGGTAATTGGCCAAGTGCAGTTGGGGAGAAAGGGGGGGGGGGGTCCAAAATAAATAAATAAACCTTCCATCCACAGTCATTGCTTATTACAACTTAACGGTCAGTTTGGAAGGTTCTCTGAAATAATTGGTCTTGTGTGATATTGGGTATAATGTGCAGGTGTCAACTTCCCTCTCGCTGGAGGCCTCAGAGATCTGGGATGTTTCATTGGCACTTAAGATTTAAGATTATAATGTCGACAACAAATAAGTAATCGCCAACACACATGCCTCATCCTCATAAAGTAATGAGTGCTCTGTTGACCCCTCTTAGCGGTCATCCATGGGACCAACTGTTGGCGGTCCTGCTGGGATGCGAGGAAGGGTGGGAAACTGCTCTGGAGACCTCCTGGAAAGGAAAACTTTGGAAAAGGTGAACGTTGACTGTCAAGTGATTCTATTTCAGGCTCTTATGACTTTGACCTGTAGATGTTTTTTGCTGAAATGCCCTTAACCAAACTTATGAATTTATTAGTCAGAAGTTGTAAAATTCAGACTAGTTCTTATCTCTACTAACTTAAGGGGTCATGGATTGATTCACTATTTGGAATGGTGACCAAAGGACCAGGACATAACATGGCTTTATTCATGTAAAGAATTTCATACTATTGTACTTACATCATTAGAGAAAAGCCATTTTCCCAATTTCAAGTTCAGGCACTTGAACAGATGAAACAACTGATTCAACATCGCAGAAAGTTGATTCGGTTCATCTGGGCACAACGTTTATTGAGAGAAATGTTTCATTACTCATCTTAAAGAGCTGCAACTAACCACTTGTTGAGAACTGCTCACAACTCGGGCATCCAGGTGGCGTGGCGGTCGATTCCGTTGCCTACCACGGGGATTCGAACCGCGTTCCCCGTGTTATCTCCGGCTTGGTCGGGCGTCCCTACAGACACAATTGGCCGTGTCTGCGGGGGGGAAGCCGGATGTAGGTATGTATCCCGGTTGCTGCACTAGCGCCTCCTCTGGTTGGTTGGGGCGCCTGCTCAGGGGGGGAGGGGGGACTGGGGAGGAATAGTGTGATCCTCCCATGCGCTACGTCCCCCTGGCAAAACTTGCCACTGTCAGCTGAAAAGAAGTGGCTGGCGACGCCACGTATCGGAGGAAGCATGTGATAGTCTGCAACCCTCCACAGGATCAGCAGGGGGGTGGAGCAACGACCGGGATGGCTCGGAAGAATGGGGTAATTGGCCAGGTACAATTGGAAGAAAAAGGGGGGGAAATCCAAGGGAAAGAAAAAAAAAGAACTGCTCACAACTCTAGTCTTATATCTTTCTGAAGCATTGTGAAGCCGCACTTCTTTTTTTTCTTTAGATTTTTTGTTGTCATTTTTTATCTTTTGAGAGAGGGGGTGATGACCTTCAACAACGATCACCGGCTGGATTCGAACTGGCGACAGTTGCAACCATGTGGTATGGGTATGCGCTGTAACCATTTGGCTATGGAGGCACCCCGAAACTGCACTTTTAATGTTTCAGAGCACAGCTAACAAAACATTGGCATTCACTAGTGAAGCAAAACATGAAACCGTACTTGGCAGTAAATTGCTCCCCCCCACCTGCCCCCCAATGAATTTGGTGTATGAGAGATGTCAGTTTTTATTTGACGGCTCATCCATCAGTGCAACTGTTGGGCACTATTCTCTGTAGATTCCTGCGCTCCTGTCCTCTCAAGTGGAAATATTCCTGGACTATAGCTATAGGGAGTATGCCTGCTGCTGGCAACCTCCCCCAATCACACAAACAGACAAGGAAGAAATGGCTGGAAGGAAACAACCATTCGGTTTCTGTTATCTTCAGACCTTTTTTTCTTCTTCCTTTTAACGCAGCGGGCATTGGATCAGCCTACTGAGCTCTCGTGGCCCACTCATTTAGTTTGGATTGATGTGTGTTTTGCCGCTGAGCTTATTCTGTGTCAATCAGGAAGTTCAGACGATCGGTAAGGCATCTGTCACAACCCTAGAGACCGGAGGTCAAATTCATGTGGTGATTGACATAACCCAAGAAATCCCAGCAATGCCACCCAGCACGCTGCAGCAAGATAACCTGGCTTTAATTGGAGGTAAGGAAAGTGTTTTACATTTTTTTGCGACAAGACAAAGACACTGATTTGGATTCAATGTTACATCTGCATTGGACCAATATAATGATGACGACAGTGGTTTAGCATTTTGGTTAAGACCACTTTTTGACACATGTTGCTCTTGTTTCGTCAGACCAAACCACAGTCTGGGAGTCCCGTAATAAGAGTATGGCGGAGCTTGATGAGGTGGCAGATGTTGAGACCATGTCAGAGGTCAACATTGGAGCGGTTTACGCTCCTGCTGAGCAGAAACCCCTCAACCATGTTTTCCTGTCCAGAACGGTAAGAGCCGATTCAAAAGCAACAGCTCACACTTCAACAGGAGGTGATCTTGTGATTCGTCTTGGGGGGGTGGGGGGGTGGGGTATGAAAAGAGAAACTGCAAATGCTCTGAAGACGGTGAGTGGGGCGGTTTCACTTAGACATCCAGTGGCTTCGAACATTTCATTTCATATCTGGTGGAGCTTGTCGTGTTTTAGTGCATATCCCTAAGGTTTCGAAATGGCAACTTTAAAGGTTGACTGTGTAACAAGAAAACACTTTTCTTTCTCTCACTTATTTTTAATTGGGAAGAGGGTGGGTAAAATCTAACGATTTAAAAGAGGTGGAGTAGGCTGAAACATACTTTTTAAGGTATATTATTATTATTATTATTATTATTTTCAACTTCAAAAACCAATATTAGGAGCTGTTAGAAGGAAATCCCTCATGCTAGTGTTGACAGTGGATGCCCCGGGGCAACCGTAGAACCAGTTCATTGAGTTTGCTGAGATTTACAGGTTAAAAACCATGTAACACTTGAAAACATGGCAGGCTGGTCTTGGTACTCTGTGATGTTAGTATAGCAGGATAAACACAGCTGCTGCTAAAAAAAAATGGATCCATTTGACTTGGGCATACCCGTTAGCATAGACACAGACAGACCTCCCTCCAATAATTGTCAATAGTACCGTCAATGCTAGTTCTTTGGCATACCTACATCCAACAGACCCATTATTAATGTTATTAGCTGTAGCTGTGTTTATCCTGCTATGTTAAAATCAGAGTACCAAGACCAGCCTGGCACATTTTTAACCTGTACATGTCGGCAAACTCACTAAAATGATCTAGAATCTAGGGTTTAGATGGCGTTTTGATATTTGAGACATTCCAGTCGCACAGAATGGTTACAGTGCTGTGTGGATTTTTTGTTTTCTCTCTCAGGTAATCCGACCAGAAACATGCGTGCCATGTGGAAAAAGGATCCGGTTCGGGAAGGTGGCGTTGAAGTGTCGGGACTGTCGTGTGGTTGCCCATCCAGAGTGCAAACACAAGTGCCTTGCTGGCTGCATGCTTTCTGCCACCTCGGCTGCTCATGGAAGCAAGGTACCTCGGTGGAGTGCTCTTTACTTTCTGCTCTCATGTACAGACTTTGGTAAAGGGCTGTACACTGTTTCTGGATTGCTTTGCACTGAAATCTGCCTAGGACAGCAGCCTTATTTATCACCAGTGAAGAATCTAGTGCAAGTAGGATAAATCTATTAATGCGTTTTTTTTTTATAACTTCTCATCTTCAGGACACTTTGGAGAGCTTTGCTCCAGTGACCAGCCCTCGAGTCCCCCTCTTAATCGTCGAGTGTGTGAATGAAATCGAGAGAAGGGGGCTGGAGGAGGTAAGACCATCCTAAGGGTCCCACGGCATGATTCTACCCCTACCTCCTAAGTTGTATTAATTATTAGCCATTAGCCAAATGGCTGATCACCTCTTCAATCCCCACTCCAGAAAGGAATTTACCGCGTTCCCGGGTGCGAGCGCCTTGTGAAGGAGCTGAGGGAGAAGTACATCCAAGGGAGAGGATCACTGATGCTCAGCAAAGTGGCCGAGATCCATGTTGTCTGTGGCCTTCTCAAAGATTTTCTGAGGAAGCTAAAGGAGCCTCTAGTTACCATTCGGCTGCACAAAACCTTCATGCAGGCCTCAGGTTGGACATCCAAGATTATGGCATGAATTTCTTTGCACATCTGAACATGGCAAAACAAAGAGCGGGGAGGGAAAAACCACACACAAGAGCTTAAATAAACATCTCGCTCCCAACAGGGTATACTGCATTGGAAATTAGACTAAATAGCACAAGAACTGCCTCATTTGATACACTTCATATACATGAGTTGTGTAATTTCCCCAGCCTCAACAACTAGTACAACAGCAGTTGGTCATTAAGTGTAATTGCAGGCCTCATCGTAATACTGTCAGGGCATACTTGGTTGTGATTGCCGAGCAAGGAACCGTTACACCAGCAAGTCATGAGGCAGCCACAGCTTAGCCCACAGCATTGATGTAAATCAGATAATCAAAGCTACTTTCCTAGTTGTGGGGATGGAACGGTTGTTGCATGAGTCAATGCGAGGTACTAAAGATGAAAGATAACCACTGTGGCCTCTGTTCAGAAATCCCATTGTGGGCAGGAACACAAGGTGTAACAGCCATTGTCCCATAAAATGCAATAAGTGCACTTCAAATGCTTTCAAAGAGCATATTTGAATGGCTGCCTAAACCGGAAAATATAAAATCCCTCAGGCACTTAATTTAATTTACCTAATATCATCCATTTAGAGCAGATGCCCTGATGACTAAAAAAACAATCAAAACTCAATAATACCTATGCACCACTGTGTCCTTGGAGCATATTTGTTTCTATTTACTAAATCATGTCCGAAGGGCAATTGGCAAATAAAGGGATAATGAGAATGCGCCTGTGTGTGCACATTTGGAATCATCCCGCGCCATGTTTTGTCCATTTTCAACAAGACATCAACATCCCCTGTAGATTCAGTTTTACAGAATTGGCATTGATGTGAGAATCAAGCAGCACTTTGGCAGGTTTTGGTGCCCTTGTTTTTCCTTTTTTATTTGCCTAAAATGTGGCTGTTCTATCACACTTTGATTTTCTATTACCTCATTGCTGTGTTCCATTTTCTCTGCCAGAGATGCCTGATGAAGAAAGCAGTGTGGCCATCATGCGCCAGGCTATATGGGACTTACCAAAGGCTAATCGAGACACCTTGGCTTTTCTCATGCTCCATTTACAAAAGTAAGACCTACTTGAATGGACCTTGTTCAAGTTTCCTGACACAAATGTTGCTCTGACAATATGTCATATACAGTGGTGCTTGAAAGTTTGTGAACCCTTTAGAATTTTCCATATTTCTGCATAAATATGACCTAAAACATCATCAGATTTTCACACAAGTCCCTAAAAGTAGATAAAGAAAACCCAGTTTAAAAAAATGACAAGACAAAAATATTATACTTGGTCATTTATTTATTGACGAAAATGATCCATTACATATCTGTGAGTGGCAAAAGTATGTGGACCTTTGCTTTCAGTATCTGGTGTGGACCCCCCCCCCCCCCCCCCGTGCAACAATAACTGCAACTAAACGTTTCTGGTAACTTGATCAGTCCTGCACACCGGCTTGGAGGAATTTTAGCCCATTCCTCTGTACAGAACAGCTTCAACTCTGGGGTGTTGGTGGGTTTCCTCACATGAACTGCTCGCTTCAGCTCCTTCCACAACATTTCGATTGGATTAAGGTCAGGACTTT
Organism: Lampris incognitus; assembly: GCF_029633865.1. Taxonomy (NCBI): domain Eukaryota; kingdom Metazoa; phylum Chordata; class Actinopteri; order Lampriformes; family Lampridae; genus Lampris; species Lampris incognitus. Next base: position 38,575,718 of record NC_079221.1, read on the forward strand.
GACTTGGCCATTCCAAAACATTAACTTTATTCATCTTTAACCATTCTTTGGTCGAACGACTTGTGTGTTTAGGGTCGTTGTCTTGCTGCATGACCCACGTTCTCTTGAGATTCAATTCAAGCACCACTGTATAGTGTGTGTATGTATGGCTTCAGAAAGTATTCAGACCTCTTCACTTTTTGCACACTTTGTGTTGTAGATTTAACTTTAAATGGATAAAATTTGCAAATAAATCCCACCCACTGTCTACCTTGCAATTATGCATTTATTTGCGATGTTTCGGTGCTAGACCTTTATCAGGCAAATGGTTTGTGACAATGAGAAGCCATCTTAAATAGGGAGTGGCTGTAACCACAACCAATTACATTTCCCCACGTGCAATAAATACCAAACATCAATTAACTATATGACAGTCGGTAGTAGGTACCTAAACAGATCCTACAGGCCCCAAGAGATAACTGCAGTCAAATAAATGTACATATTTAAAAGGTTAATTTGTGGATAAACTTAACAAAGCATATAGGCAAGTTTATTTGTATAGCACCTTATCATCACAGAGGTCATTCAAAGTGTTTTGCAGGCAAAAGTTAAGGGGAAAAATCATTATAAAAGCATAAAATAAGATAAATAAAAGTACAGACAAGTTTAAAACTGAGTTAGTAGAATAAATAAAAGTGCCATAAAACTGATCAATTAAAAGTAAAAATGGGAAGAGAATACACACACACACCAAGAACTTAGCTGTAGGCTGTTTTAAAAAGTAAGGTTTTTAACCTGCTTTTAAATGTGACCAGTGTGGGGTCCTCTCTCAGGTCCTCAGGCAGGGCGTTCCATCTACTTGGGGTATAAATATAAAATGTAGCTTCCCCTGCTCTAGACCTAGCACGAGGGATGGTTAAAAGACCACTGCCATTGGACCTGAAAGTTCTTGCTGGTTTGGAAGTAATTGGCATGTCTTTTATATAGTGTGATGCAAGGCCATTTAGCGTTTTGTATACAATTAACAGGATTTTAAAATCGATTCTAGTTTTAACAGGGAGCCAGTGCAGAGATCTAAGAACAGGTGTAATGTGTTCATACTTTTTAGTTCCAGTGAGAACACGTGCTGCCGCATTTTGAATTAACTGTAGTTGGCACACAACTGATTTTGAGAGGCCAGTGAATAGTCCATTGAAGTAGTATAGTCCAGGGGTCCCCAACCTTTTTTGCACCGCAGACTGGTTTAATATTGACAATATTCCGGCGGATGGGGGAAGGGTTGGGGGTGGGTCAATAATGACTGGAATATAGGTTAGGCTTATAAGTCAATATCATAACATTTAAAGTAATGTTTGGATATTAAACACACAGCGCACATTTTCCTCGCATTAACATAACATACATATGACAACATTGCAACTCACCAATATCACTGAATAAGTGGGAGCCCTGGGCTTGTTTCCCTGCAGCAAGACGGTCCAATTGAGGGGTGATGGGAGACAGCGACACCCGAAGGGTGTTTCTTATGTCCAGTCTATTCCGCAATTTTGTTTTCATTGCAGAAAGCCCGCTTCACAGAGATGTTGGGAATGGAAGCAGTTTTCAATGCTTTCGTTGCCATCTCAGAGGATATTCAGCCTTGACTTTGATCCAGAATGTCAGCAGAGATGTTAACGTCAAACACACTGAGAAGTCTGTTTGACGTTAACATCGAGGAGTTGATATTCTTCCAGCCTTGACATGGACGATTCGCCGGGGACATTCACAAATGGGTCACGGAGCCATTCCTTTACATTTCTTGGGTCATCTTTAGTTGGGAAGTAATGCTCAAATTCTGTCAACAGCGAAGCCCAGGTGATCGCGCACCAGCTGGGAGAAGGATGGTGCAGCCTCAGTCTCTCCCAAAATCCCAGCTAATGTTTGGAACATGTCAAATATGCCCCTGTCCACTCGCTGCCCCACAGTTCCAGTTTGGCTTTGAATGCAGACACTTTATCTGCCAACTTGAAGACAGTTATCATTCTTCCCTGAAGTGACAAATTGAGTTCATTGAGGAGGTTGAAGATGTCACACAGATAAGTGAGTTTTTTTTTTCATCACTCGAGTGTGCTGCCAGTGATGACTTTTTTACAGAAAGAAATCTATAGCGGCTCTCTTCACTCAAAAACCCTGGCCAGGGATCTCCCCCTTGATAACCACCTGACTTCAGTGTGTAAGAGAAGGCGTCTGTGCTCTGCGTCCATTTCCTCGCAAAGCTACTCAAACAGACGCGAGTTAAGGGTGCGGTGCTTCGATGTGATTGATAATTTTAATAACGTCACTCAATACGCTGTTCAGATCAGGTGACATTTTTCAGCTTGCCAGCATTCCTCTGTGTATCACACTGTGTGTAGACTGGTATTCAGGAGCAATCTCTTTGACTCGGGTAGTGAAACCAGACAGCTGTCTGGTCATAGCTGCGGCCCCATCTGTACATATTCCAACACAGAATGACCAGTCCAATTTGCCTGACATGTAGTCATCCAAAGACTTGAACAGTTCTGCTCCGGTTGGGTTAGTTGGCAGTGACAGAGCACACAACATATCCTCATGCAGATCATCTTGAAATATATATCGCACATAAACTAGCAGTATTGCCTTGTGGTCGACATCGGTAGACTCGTCGACCTGGATAGCAGGTGACTCACGGTGACTCATTAAGCCTCTCCAACAACTGTGCTTCTATGTCCTCTGCTATTTCATCAATTCTCCTTGAAACTGTCATAGCTGAAAGATGAACCTTTGCCATCTTGTTAGCTGCAGCTTCCCCTAACAGTTCACAGCACATGTCCTTGGCAGCAGGCAGAATCAATTCTTCACCAAGAGTGAAGACTTCTTAGTAGCAACACGACTAGCCACTAAGTACGACGCTCTCAAGAGCAGCAGCATTTGTAGAGGTGGTGGCTGTCAGTACTTGCTTCTGTCCCACTTGCTCACATTGTTTTCACTCAAAGAACACCACAGGTTTGTCTTTAAGTGCAGGGTGCTTGGACTCAAGGTGCCGAAGCAGTTTTGAGGGCTTCATTGCCTCATTAGACAGCTTGTCTCCACATATCACACACGGGGCTCGGAGCATGCGAGTCACCGGTCGCAATAAAGTTTTATTTGAGGTACGACTCATTGTATTTCCTATTGAAGGAAGCTTTTTTTTTTGTCTCGGCCTCTGCTCTCTGCATTATCATTGTCATTAGACCTTTTATCTCCCCTACCTCTTACGAAGAAACTCTCAAGCGACATTTGTTTTTTACCGGTACTCATGGTAGCTAGCTAGCTGCTAGTAGCGAGTTAACTGAGTGCATCTCTGAGTTATGAAGTTAGTTACCATTGGTCTGCCGACCGCCATGTGAATGAGTGATAAAATTAAATCATTGTAAACACTTCAAATATCAGTTTCAAATTAAAAGCCCTCTAGTACGACACAGTCCAGCCATGGACCAGGCTTTTATTTGAATATTGTATAGCATATTGTTTCCTTGTGGCCCGGTAGCAAATGCTTTGCAGCTCGGTGCCGGTCTGTGGCCCGGTGGTTGGAGACCCCTGGTATAATGTACTTGTTATCAATTCCTGGATTAATTTCTCACAGTCTGATTTTGATAGAAAGCCCCTTAGTTTTGAAATGTTCTTAAGATGGTAGAAGGCTGATCTTGTGAGATGATTGATGTGGCTCTTAAAATTCAGATCACTGTCTATGATTACACTGAGATTTCTAGCTTCACATTTGTACTCCAGAGACAGAGAGCTGAGATGAGCTGCAGTTCTCTGTCCCTGAGTCTTTGCACCAAAAATAAGTATTTCTGTCTTGTCTTTGTTCAACTGTAAAAAGTTCTCCAACATCCATAGATTAATATCATCAATACATTGAGTTAGAGAACGTATGGGATCTAGGTCATTAGGAGATAGGGAGATAGGGATATGTACAGCTGTGAATCATCTACATAGTAAGTTAACACCAATAATACATTTACTTAGAACCCTCCCCAATACTAAATACAGTATATTGATACAGTAGACAATAAGGCCTCAAAAAACATGCAACAGGAATGCATACATATATAAACTGACACAATCGACAGGTCACATTGGTAAATGAACTTGATAATATATGTACTTATTCATACGTATCGAAGATTGTCTGGAGCTGGAAAAGGCACCCCTTGGTTTAAAATGTAGTAAAAAAAGACATACAGAAAACAATCTACAGAAATTGTTCAAAAAAATATTAAGTATAAGGGATCACAAGAAAGTGCGAATAAGTAATTTATCATTCAGTCCATTAGGAGCCAATGTTTGAAGAGCATGAATCCAGTAAGCCTCATGCTGTTTTGAGTAGTTTATCATGGTCACCACCCCTAAGAGGTAGGGTGACTGGACATTACCACAAAAACGTAATGAAGAGATGTCATGGTGAGCATCATTAAAATGCACAGCTCTGAGATGATTCCAATCATTTGTGCATATTGTGCTTTTGTGTTCACTGATCCTTAGTTTAAGTTTTCTGTTGGTTTTCCCAACATATGCAAGCCCACGCAGACAGCATATCATATAGATAACGTGTGTGGACGCACAAGTGATGATGCTGTTGATTGGAAATGTTTTGGCTGTGTGGGGATGGGAGAAATTGTTTTCATGGTATTATTGCACCATGCACAACTACCATAATGGTGTGTGCATTTTAATGATGCTCACCATGACATCTGTCCAGTCACCCTACCACTTAGTGGTTGTGACCAAGACAAACTACCCAAACAGCATGAGGCTTACTGGGTTCTTACCATTCAAACATTGGCTCCTAATGGACTCAATGATGAATTCTTAAGATGTTCCTGTGATCCCTTATACTGAATATTTTTTATGTTTTCTGTATATATATATATATTTATTTATTTTTTTTTAATTTATTTATTTATTTTACTAAAGATTAAACCGAGGGGTGCCTTGTCCAGCTCCAGACAGTCCAGGATACATATGAATGTCTATATACTATCATGTTCATTTACCAATTTGACCTGTTGATTGTGTTTGTTTATATACGTATGCATTTTAAGGCCTCGATGTCTGTTGTATTGGGGGGGGGGGGTTCTAAGTAAATTCATCATTGGTGTTGCCTTTTTCTATATGCTATGTTAAGTTTATCCACAAATACCTTATAAATGTACATTTACTACAATTATCTCTCAGCGCCTGTAGGATCTATTTATAGGTACCTACTACTGACTGTTATAGTTAACTGACGTTTGGTATTATGCCTCCCTATTGCACATGGGGAATGTGATTGGTTGCAGGCTTATAGCCACTCCCTATTTAAGATGGCTTCTCATTGTCACGAACCATTTGCCTGATGGTCTAGTACAGAAACATTGCAAATAAATGTATGATTACAAGATAGACAGCATGAGGGAGTTTGTTGGCAACTTTTGATTCATTCATCCCTCTTCTACGTACCTGTCTCGTCAAATAGATGTGCAAAGTGTTCTTCTGTTCTAAATGGATAAAAATGCCATTTTTGCCCATCAATTTACACTCATTCATTCATTCATTCATCTTCAGCCGCTTCTCCGGGGTAGGGTTGAGGTGGCGACCCTACACTCAATGATGCATAATGACAGTGAAAACATGTTTTTAGAAATTTTTGCAAATGTATTAAAAATCAAAAACTGAAATCTCATTTCCATAAGCATGCAGACCCTTTGCTGTGGCACTCCAAATTGTGGTCAAGTGCATCCTGTTTGTTTTAATTGTCCTTAAGACACGGCTAGAACTTGATTGGAGTCCACCTGTGGGAAATTGAATTGATTGGACATAGTTTAGAAAGGCACACACCTTCACACTGCATGTCCGACCAAAAAAAAAAAAAAAAACAAGCCATAAAGTCCAGTGAACTTTCTGTAGACCTCTGTGATGAAACTGTGGCAAGGCATAGCTCAGGGCAAGGGTATGAAACCATTTCTAAAGCTTTGCGTGTTCCAAGCACAGTGGCTTCAATAATTGTGAAATGGAATACGTTTGAAACCACTCTTCCTGCACTTGGCCATCCAGCCAAACTGAGTAACCAGGCAAGAAGGGCCTTGGTCAGGGAGGTGACCAAAACCCAGTGGTCAGTCTAACAGAGCTTCAAAAGTCCTTTGCAGAGATGGGAGAACCTGCTGGAAGGACAATCATCTCTGCAACACTCCATCAATCAGGCCTTTATCGTAGAATGGCTAGACTGAAGCCATTCTATGACAGCCTGTCTGGATTTTTCCAAAAGGAATTTAAAGGACACATAGAGCATGAGGAAAACATTCTCTGGTCTGCAACAAAAATTTAACTCTTTGGGCAGAAGTCTAAGCACTATGTCTGGCAAACACCAGGCACTCATCACCTGTCTAATAATCTCCCTATGGGGAAGCATGGTGGTGTCAGTATCATGCTATGGGGTGCTTCTTAGCAGCAGGGAGAAGAAGAATGGTCATAATTGAGGGACTGGTGAATGCAGCCAAATACATAGAGGTCCTTGAAGAAAACCTGCTCCAGAGTGCATGTGACCTCAGACTGGGGCGATGGTTCACCTTTCAGCACGACAATGACCCGACGTAAACAGCCAAGACAGTGCTGGCTTCGGGACAAGTCTCTGACTGTTCTTGAGTTGCCCAGCCAAAGCCAAGACCTTAACCCCATAGAACATCTGTGGAGAAACTTGAAGATGGCAGTTGGACACTTCCCATCCAATCTGACGGGGCTTGAGAGGATCTGCCAGGAAGAATGGGATAAACTGCCCAAGTCCAGGTGTCCAAAGCTTGTAGAGACTTACTCAAGAAGACTTGAAACAGTAATTGTTGCCAAAGGGGCTTCTACAATTAAGTTTCCTTTATTAATATCCTTGTAGAAATTCAGTTAATGCAAATTAACCTGTCCTAGCTGTGATCTGTGTAGCTAGGAGCAGTGGGCTGCTGCCTTCATGCTGTGCCCGGAGACCACCTCCAGTTCTTTTCCCATTGCCTTGGTCAGTGGCACAGACAGGAGTATGAACGCTAACATGCATGTTTCTTTTTGATGGTGGGGAAAACTGGAGCACCTGGAGAAAACCCACCACAGACACGGGGAGAACATGCAAAGTCACACAGAGGACGACCTGGGATGACCCCCCTAAGGTTGGACGACCCCAGGGTTTGAACCCAGGACCTTCTTGCTGTGAGGCGACAGCGCTAACCACTGGGCCACCATGCTGCCTAAAGTACTGAATTAAGGGTCAGAATACGTATATGAATGAGATTTGTCTTTGATTTAAAAAAAACATTTGCAAAAATTTCTAAGAAGACATTATCATTATGGGTTATGGGTGTAGATTGATGGACAAAATTGGCAATTTTATCCATTTAAAATTAAATCTACAACACAGTGTGCAAAAAGGGAAGGGGTTTGAATACTTTCTGAGGCCACTGTATATTTCAAAATTAGACTGCTGTTGTACAAATGCTCGCTGTTATGCCTCTGGGGCTGGTTTAAGAACAGTATGTAGATAGAGCATCCTGGTTAACCATTTCTCTATCAATTGTAGCAAAAACTGAACACACACCCACTTCAGTGTTCCTCTCCATGGGAAAAGTACAATCTATAAATAAGTCTCCTTGTGGGGCCGTCAGCAAAGGTCTGACACTCTGCCTAAAACCGGTTTCCCCTTTCAGCACTGTAAGCAGGTCTAACCTATAGGGCAATAGACTGCGAGTATGTCTTGTTGACCACCTGGACAACTCATGGCTCTCTTCCACTTTCTTGCCAATGCTTAGCCCTCCTCCTCCTAACCATAGACATTTATATGATACAATGATGTAACTATAGTAATTGCATATATAACTCTCTCCTTTTTCCAGGGTCATGAAGAGTCCCCATTGTCAAATGGATAAGAACAATTTGGCCCGAGTGTTTGGACCTACAATAGTTGGGCACGGGATGGCAGACCCTTCTCCTGTGACCATTTTGAGAGACACAAACCGTCAATATAAGGTCGGGATCTCTGTACTGTGCTTTGAAAGCTTTTTTTTTTTTTTTCGTCCAAGTACACCGAACCATGTTGTTTAAAGAAGTGGCAGCAGCAAAACCGAAATGGACTGTAAGCAAACTTATCTGTAGTGTTTGCACCAGTGATGTGAGACTTGTACAGTAATCCAGTTGCACATCTGAGTTAGGATGTTAGATATAACTTCTCCAGCCACACATATGAAGAATACAGTATACACACACTACCAAAATCAGAATCATGTTACTGGCCATGTAGGTTTGCACATACATGGAATTTGACTCTGGTTTCGTGGCTCTCTAAGGGAACTTAACTTAGAATAACAACACTACAACACAACAATCTTCAGATATATACACAAGGATTGACTTATACAGGTGAAATAAGAGGTGATAAAGTGCAGTGGTGCAGAGAATATATCAGAGATGCTGGAATAGATGTTAGCAGGTTACTTACATACATGCCTGAGGTAGACAGACATGACAGAGTGTACCAGTATACGTACAATGTACAGTACAATACAAAATGGTTGGATTTATTTGACAGTGGTAAGCATTCATTTGAATGACAGCCCGTGGAAACTGTTTTTATATCTAGTTGTTTTGGGGTACAGTGCTCTGTAGCGCCTGCCAGAGGGGAGGAGTTAGAACAGGTTGTGACCAGAGTGTGATGGGCCTGCAGTGATGTTGCCTGCCCGTTTCCTGAGTCTAGAGGTGTGTAAGTCCTGAATAGAGGGCAGGTTGGCACCAACAATTTTCTCTGCAGACCTAACTGTCCATTGTAGTCTGTCTCTGTCCTATTTGATGGCCGAACCAAACCTGACAGTGATGGATGTGCAGAAGACAAACTGGATTATTGCAGTGTAGAACTGAATCAGTAATTCCTGAAGCAGGTTGAATTTCTTGAGCTGGAGGAAAAAGTACATCCGCTGGGCCTTTTTGATAATTGTATCTATGTTGGATGCCCAACGTAGGTCCTGGGAGATTGTGGAACCCAGAAATCTGTAGGTTTTCACAGTAGACACTGTGCTTTTGAGTATGGTGGTGGTGGGGGGGCAGTTTTGAGTGTGTTCAGCTCCAGGTTGTTATGGCCGCACCAGAGGGCCAGCTGTTCAACCTCCCACCTATATACAGACTTGTCACCATCCCGGATAAGGGTAATGATGGTTTTGTCATCCGCAAACTTCAGAAGTTTAACAGATGGGTCACCTGAGGTGCAGGAGGATAGAGGACCAGGATGATAGTTGAGCTGCTTCACACAGCTCCAGTGAGCTGTTGAAGATCAGTGTGAAAATGGGGGCCAGCTGGTCAGTACAGACTCTAAGACAGGAGGGTGACACACTGTCTGGGCCCAGTGCCTTCCTGGTCTTCTGTCTCTGGAAGAGCTGGTGCACATCCTCAACACAGATCCTGAGTGCGGGTGGGGGGTTCGGTGGGGAGGGGAGAGTGGCAGGCAGGGAGTGCAGTTGGTTGTGTGTTGTGGCTGCGGAGGGTGAGGGGTGTGAAAGTTTGCTTTTCAAACCTGCAGTAAAACCCATTGAGGTCATCAGCCAGTTGGTGGTTCCCTACAGTGTGAGGGGGATGGTTTCCTGTAGTTGGTAATGTCTTTCAAACCGCTCCAGACTGATGATGGGTTGTTGGCAGAAAACCTGTTTTTCAACTTTTCAGAGTAGCACCTTTTTGCCACTCTGACCTCCTTTGTGAGTGTAGTTCTGGCTTTGTTATACTGGATCCTATCTCTTCTTTGGGCTGATGAAGGTGCCAGAGTTTAACTGAGAACCAGGGCTTATTGTTAAAGGTACAGAAGGTTTTGGTGGGCACATAAATGTCCTCACAAAAGCTGATGTAAGACGTCATCGTGTCAGCAAGTTCGTCCAGGTCTGTAGATGCAGCCTCAAAAACACTCTAATCAAGGGGGTGTCTGGGTGGCATAGTGGTCTGTTCCGTTGCCTACCAGCAAAGGTACCGCTGGTTCGAATCCCCATGTTACCTCCGGCTTGATCGGCCGTCCCTTCAGACACAATCGGCCGTGTCTGCGGGTGGGAAGCCAGATGTGGGTATGTGTCGTGGTTGCTGCACTAGCGCCTCCTCTGGTCAGTCGGGGCGCCTGTTCAGGGGGGAGGGGGAACTGGGGGGGGGAATAGCGTGATCCTCCCACGCGCAAGGCCCCCCTGGCAAAACTCCTCACTGTCAGGTGAAAAGGAGTGGCTGGCGACTCCACATGTATCGGAGAGGCATGTGGTAGTCTGCAGCTCTCTCCGGATCGGCAGAGGGGGCAGAGCAGTGACCAGGACAGCTCGGAAGAGTGGAGTAATTAGACAGGTACAATTGGGGAGAAAAGGGGGGGGGGGGGAATCTGGAGAAAAAAAACAAAAAACAACGCAGTCAAGGCAGGCCTGGAGCTCCAGTTTTGACTCATTTGTCCATTTCCTCAGTTTTAACCACAGGCTTTGCAGATTTTAGTTTCGGCCTGTAGGTTGGGATAAGATGAGTCAGACAGTGAGAGAGGCCCAGGGCTGCACGGGGGACAGAGCGCTAGGTGTCCGTTAATATTGTGTAGCAATGATCCAGTGTGTTTTTGTCCCTGGTGGGACATTTAAAAAATGCTGTCTGTATTTTGGCAGGTCGTGGCTGAGGTTTGCTCTGTTAAAATCCCCAAGGATAATGACTCGGGAGTCTGGTTGTTTGCGCTCCATGTTTTTAATTTGATCAGCCAGGTGTGTTAACGCCTCTTTAACACAGGCCTGGGGTGGGATAGAGACACCGACCAGAATAAATGATGAAAATTCCCACGGTGAATAGAATGGCTTACAGTCAATGAAAAAGTTCTCTAAGTGAGGGCTGCATGATTTTCTTCAACACTGACATCTGTACACCAACCATTTATGTAAGAGCATACACCCCCCCCCCACACACACACACACACACACAGCTCTGTACTGTGGTTAGCCCAGAGTTGTCGGAACTGCAACAGATTAAGTATACTATTTTTGTTATGCTCACTAAGCCAGGTTTCAGTGAGACACAGGGCAGCAGATCTGGAAAAGTCCAAGTTTTTTCCATTTAGGAGTAGCAGTCGTCCATTTTGTTGGTTAGAGCGGACATTTCACCTGGTGGATTGGTGGGAGTGCAGTTCTAAATCCCCCGCTGTCACAGTTTAACGAGCGCGCCGGCTCACTTACCCCTGCGGCGTCCTAGTCTGCAGAGTGCTGTACCGATCAACACCTCAGCAAGACTTTCGTTAAACTGTTCAAGTAAATTCAGTAAAAAAAAGTCCGATCAATTTGTCCAGTGGACAGGTGGAGACTTAAAAGTTCTTCCCTGCTGTATGTGGTCGCTGGAATCTAAACAAATAAAAACAGAAAAAGTACGAGTGCGCAGAACCGAGGTGACTGTCCACAGTGCCATTTTGAAGAGATGAGAATTTACCAAGTTTGTAAATTACACTCAGTGCCCTAATATTTGGTCCAACAACATCTGAACCTCTTGACCATGTCTGCATACTTCCTATATTGAGTTACAGCCACATCATTTACTGTTTGGCTATTTGCGTTAATGAGCAGCTGTACCTAATAATAAAGTGGCAGTTGAGTGGCAATACAAGAAAGAATTTACTCTTAATCAAGTGCTTTGTCATGGAATACGATTGTCTCAAAGTCAGTATCAGATTTAACGTTTGCCTGAATATATTCTACTGAATCTCTTGATGTCATTTGCCCAGGTCATTAGCTACATGTTGACCTTGCCTGAAGACTACTGGATGCGCTTCCTGCAGCAGGGTCAAGGCTCGTCCTCAAAGTACAATGCCAAAAACCAAAACGATGGACAAGGTACACACACTACGACGCTGACCTGTATGAGAGCAGGATATCAGTATCTTGGGCAGAACTAGGGCTGTCGCCATGACTTGGCAGGCCAGAGAAGCCTACTATGTGGCTACAGTGGCCAAGTTAGAGGAGTCCGCCCTCTAGTTCCCTGTCCGCAAACATGGAACTCTGTCATAAATAAATATTCTTATATGCAGAAAATGTATTCAAATGGTCACCCATACCCCATGTACGTATGTTTCCCTAGAGCGGCTGTTCAAGCCACTGACATCCCCGGAACTGAATGTGTATTACAAGGCTCAAAACAGAGGCTCTCCGAGGAGCAAAATAAGTTACCTGGGTGGATCTCGCAGCAACATGTAAGAACAACATTTATGTCGAGACAAATTTATTGATGGCTGTGTTACCAGTGGTTGGATTTGAAGTACTCATCAGTAGGATTTACCAAAATAATTTGTCGTCGTTTTCTTTTTTTACCCCCTCAGTGGCAAAACACAGGTACACGTAGGAAGGAAGTTCTTCCCGCCCCCAACCTGACTGTCCTGTTGCCTCAAAATCTTGAGGGGGATTTTTTTTTGTATGCAGGCACAAGTTTTTTTCTGTATTGTCAAGTAGAATGAAGGATAAGTATTGTGCATTTCGATTTTTTTTTCTCTCTCTCTCTCTGAAGCACTTAAGGTAATTTTAATAAGCACAAATGCCTACAGAGAATTTGAAATAAAGTAATCATGCATCGTAAAAAAAAAAACTTTCTTCTTGCTGGAGTATATGTTGTGGAGGGGTGGTCTCTCATAGTAGAAATATTTTGCAGCACAATTTGAAATTGTGTCCTGCTGTAAAACATAAGTGAACCTTCCTTCCAGTGATCGTTCTAACCTCTAGCACTGGCGGCCTGTCCAGGGTGTCTCCCCGCTTGCCGCCCAGTGACTGCTGGGATAGGCTCCAGCATCCCCACGACCCTGAGTCGGATAAGCGGTTTGGATAATGGATGGATGGACAATCAAGGGCTCCTAATTAAAGTCTCTGGAGCAGCCTGTTCACCCAGCACAGTCTCCAGACCCCTTGTCAAGCTTACATTAAATGGCTTGATTGCTACTTAAATCTTAGGGTATATTTATTACTTTAAATAGTGGTATGGGACTAAAGGTGTTGAACGCTTAAAAAAAAAAGTTGTACATGCTTTTATCTATTCTCAGCTCAACTACTGTAATTTATTCTGGTATCAGCAAGGGCTCCCTCCACCGTCTGCAGCTGGTACAAAACGCCGCTGCTTGGCTCATTACCGGGACAAAGAGGCATGACCGTATCACTGCTGTGCTTGCCTCCTTACACTGGCTTCCTGTTGTATTTCAAATTGATTTTAAAATTTTATTGCTCACTTTTAAGGCCTTAAATGGTCTTGCTCCTACATACATGTCTGATTTGTTGACCTGGTATATGCCCCCTCGACCATTAAGATTTGCAGATGGAGCCCTGCTGGTTATTCCCAGGTCTCAGTTTATCACAAAAGCTGATCCGGGTTTTGCTGTTGGAGCCCCCAAACTATGGACCTCTATTCCTGTTGAACTAAAACAAAACAAGTCTCTAGCTTATTTTTAATCTTGTCTTAAAACTTTTCTTTTTATGAAAGCTTTTTACAAATGTTTGTTTTTATTTATACTGATTTTATTTTTACTCTTCTTTGGTCTTACTCTTATTTTTGCCTTGTCTGGTTTTCTTTGTAAAGCACTTTGTAACAATGTTTTAGGGAAAAAAAGGTGCTATATAAATAAAGTTATTATAATCAGCATTTCACAAATAACTTCCTTTTGAATTAAATGGTTGGTTAAGATTTACTTTTATTGTTGGGTAGAGAGCTACTTGTTTCAAGCAATAAATCCCAAAACAAAAAGATACCCTTAAAAATATGGCTCTTTTTTCCCCTCAACCATTTCAAATTCAATCAAATGCATTACATCAGTATGTAGAGCAAATGAATAGTTCAGTAAAATTCAATATGAAGTTCTGGGTAATGGCAGTTTTCAAGGTGACTCAATGTGCATGATTAGCCCCTCTGAAAACGTCCAGTTTTGCTGACAGTGGAGGATGTATTATGCACGAATACAAAATGTATCCTTCAGAAGTGCAAAATGTCCCTTTCCTCTCTCGTGACATCTTATATACAGTAACTCAGGCAGTGCCAACACTGCTCAGGCTGCATCCATCATTTGTGACACTATGTGAACAGCTCTTGCAGAAGATAAACTAGAGAATAATTTGGTTTTTGAAGCTGCGGTTGAGGTCTTTGTGCGGGAGGACAATGGAGTTGAGAATTATAACCTCGGAGGGGATGGTCACATTACAACCTGAAGAGAGAAAAAAAACAAAGTGTGTCATCAGCGCAGTATAGCTTGTACTTTGTGACTAAAGTGTTAGTGGACAAAAGAAATTTCAATTAGGCTGAGATGTCTCAACTTTAAGCCTCAATGGATCCTAAAAATGGTTCAAATTAGTTTGTCAAAAGCCTAAAGTTCAGTCAAAATAATGAACATTTGAAAAAGGTGCTTTCTAATGGTTGAAGTTATCCAGTACTTAAACTCATGTATATTTAAGTACTATTTTAAGTTGGAGAGTGAATACAAGCTCAAAGATTTTTTTTTTCTCCCCAATTATATCCGGCCAATAACCCCACTCTTCCAAGCTGTCCCGGTCACTGCTCCACCCCCTCTGCCGATCCAGCGAGGGCTGCAGACTACCACATATCTCCTCCGATACATGTGGAGTCGCCAGCCACTTCTTTTCACCTTACAGTGAGGAGTTCGCCAGGGGGAGGTAGCATTTGGGAGAATCACGTTATTCCCCCTAGCAGTACCCCCCCCCGCCCCCACAGGTGCCCCGACTGACCAGAGAAGGCGCTAGTGCAGCGACCAGGACACATACCTACATCCAGCTTCCCACCCGCAGAAATGACCAATTGTGTCTGTAGGGACGCCCAATCAAGCCAGAGGTAACATGGCGATGCGATCCAGTGAGCTCCATGTTGGTAGGCAACGGAATAGACCGCTACGCTACCCGTATGCCCTAATTGTTTGTTTTTTTTACAGCATAATTCTTTGTAGTTTTTGCTATCCTGCATATCGATTTTGAAATAATTTTTACTCCCTGCCTTTGAGACTTTGGACACAGTACCACTGCTATACTCGGCTTTATAATGGCATCTAATGGTGCCATGGAACACGAGTGTCAGACACATTTCAACAAGTTCAATTCAACCTTCAGTTCAAACCACATATTGAAGTGGAAACTAAAGTAGGCTAAATGTTGGTACCTGAACTGTCCAATATTATCAATGGACAATCCCAACGCTGAGCTGCTTCCTGGTTCTGTGTAATATAAGCCTGGTACAAGATTGAGCTGCCAGTACTTACCGTAGGTAGCAGTAATCAATAAACTACCCACCCAGCACAACTGAGAAGTCATAGATAAGGGGAAGTCATGCACACAGTCTGAGGCATTAGTTTTTCTAGTTTTTGTTGTTGGTGAAAGGATAAGTATGTGGCTCATGTTCAGTTTGCCAGTAAAGATGCTGTATCCATCGGTTGTCCCATATCCCAAATTTAGAAAATGACGGTGAGTGAAACAATGTAACAGATATGCATGATGGCAAAAACCAAGAAAATAAGACCCGGGTTGTAAAAAAAGAAAAAACCACATTAATTATCCTTCAATATTAATGCAAAGGTCAGATCATGCTTACCAAGAATAGTGATTGACGGCGTGAGTTTCCCATCTCTGAAGAGGGTCTCGCTGTCAATCTTTGCATAGGGGTCATTGGGGTTGGGGTCACTCGGTGTTCCCTCTACTCTTGCCCATTTACCGATGGTGCTGTCCCATCCCACAATGCAGTTCAAAACACAGCTGTGATCCTTTTTAAAGTCAAAAGGGTAATAAGGAATCACTGGGGAGAAACCACAGGCTGGCTCAAGTGTTTCAGTATCAACATTATGCAGTGGAGTCTTTGGAAAGCAAATTGCACCATGAGGCCATCAGTTAATGCTGTTGAAAGGTGCAAAACCGCTTATCAAAATCACTGTGTGCTTATTTGAAAATTGTGGCCAAACTAAGAAATTATCCATGTGGGTAATATACAACAGAAGTCCAATACATCACCTACACTCTAACCCCATTTTGGACAGTCTTTGCTGAAGAAACTTGGTAGTCTTGGATTTCGTCAGTCAAAATGCTATGTCACTTTTCATTGTAGAAGACAGACAGCTAAGATTTATTTTTTTGAAACTGATCACTTAGTTTTCAAACAGATCTGTTAAAATTGTGCCAATATTGAAATCTCCAGTTCTGATAAACATTTGAATTTTTACTGTATATTTTGTGAAAGGACCCTTCCTTGTACAACATGTGTAATAATTCAGGGAAGAGCTCACCTGAAGCGTTGCGCCATGTAGGATGATGGACTCTCGGACTCTCACCCCCGCCCCAATGGTCACTCCAGTACCAATGGAGACATTGGGACCCAACTAAAGGCAAATAACCGACTGAGTGGTTATCATTGTACCTCATCTTACTGAATTAATGCCAACAAATCATCCATCTTGGAAAAAGTAAAGCCTATTTTCCATCCTATTTTGTGATAATGTGGAAAACTGCATTGTGCAATTTCTACATTAGCTGCTGCTCAGTATTCCCAGTAAACAGTGTGCTGCTTATGGTTTCTGGACATTTCTGATAAAGTAGTCTGGTTATACAGTGCTGTTTTATTATGATGGTCTCTTACCACAGCGGTGGGGTCAATGTTGGCAGTAGGATGGATGTAAACATTACCTAAGGAAACCAGAGGAGCATTTTTTGAATAAACATGTCAACAATATATGAATTTAAAATGGGGGAAAAAAAGCCATAAAATATTAAGCACCACTTATTTTGGGGCCCCCGTCTTCATTTGAGGCCAGTCTTTCCGGGTGGGTTTTATGGTACTGGTTGAGATACAATCGACTGGCATAAATGGCAGACCTTTGAAAGGATCAGAAAGAAAGACAAAAAAAATTTAAATAAATAAATAAATAGTGACAACTGCCCAGCCTGGAAAAGACAGCTAGCTTGCAGCCTGTACACGGAGCAGTTTCCTTTGAATTTTAAAAGGCAGCGGCATGGCCATATTTATGCATTGGGAGCCAACCTATCCTTGATGACACTTTGTTTTCCCTTATTTTTCCAGATAGTTGATTTCTACCACATAGAAGAACTTGTGTCAGGTTTTCTATCAAAGAGCAGTTAGTGGAATGACATGCAAAATGTTGTCCTGTGATGCCTTGACTCTGTGATTCATATTAACCAATGTGGCAGGCCCTATGCAAGCACTGCATACTCCACAGAGACTTGACTTGCACAAATACACATTTAACTTAGGTGTGGAACCAAAACACATCCCCCACCAACAAGTCTGAGGGACTTCAAAGTTTGCCATGTTCAGAATCAGAATCAACTTTATTGGCCAAGTGCCCTTATGCACACAAGGAATTTGACTCCGGTACACAGCAGCTTCTAGCACTTGCAGACATCACTCACACACACAAAAAGAAAAGAACAAGAAATAAATGGAACAACAACAGAACATTGGAGGCAAGCGTGTAGGCACAACACATATATCCATACAATACAGTTTTATAGCTGAGTAATCAACCTATGCTGATATAGTATACCATACTGCTTATATACTATATTACCCATACACTACCATATACCATACCACAACTCCACAACCCATTCATCCATCCATCCATCCATCCATTATCTGAACCGCTTATCCTGCTCTCAGGGTTGCAGGGATGCTGGAGCCTATTTCCAGCAGTCATTAGGCGGCAGACAGGGAAACACCCTAGACAGGCCACCAGGCCATCACAGGGCACACACACACACACACACACACACATTCATACCTAGGGACAATTTAGTACGGCCGACTCACCTGACCTACATGTCTTAGGACTGTGGGAGGAAACCGGATGAAACCCACGCAGACACGGGGAGAACATGCAAACTCAACACAGAGGATAACCCGGGATGACCCACCAAGGTTGGACAACCCCGGGGCTCGAACCCCGGACCTTCTTGTTGTGAGGGGACCGCGCTAACCACTGTGCCACCGTGCCGCAATTCCACAACCCATCATGCCCATATACAATGCCATATACTCCCACTATATTGCACTACATCACCTAATGTACCAGAAGTATACACTACAGACTCACCATCTACCTCAAAAACCACCAAAAAAAAAAAAAAAACATACCAGGCCGCACGGTGGTGCAATGGTTAGTGTGGTCGCCTCACAGCAAGAAGGTCCTGGGTTCGAGTTCAAACAGACTGTCCTGTGTGTGTGTGTGTGTGTGTGGGGGGGGGGGTGTCTGTGCCAATTCTGCCCGCCTGTTTCCGGACCCTAGAGGTGTGTTAAGTCCTGCAGGATGGGTAGGGGAGCACCAGTGAGTATTTTTTTCTGTCCTTACTGTTCACTGCAGTCTGTTTCTATCCTGTTTTGTTGCTGCTCCAAACCAGACTGTGATGGATGTGCACAAATTCAATGACTGTGGTGTAGAACTGCCTCAACAGCTCCTGTGGCAGACTACATTAATTGCCGAAGAAAGAATATCCTCTGCTGGACCTTTTTGAGGATGGAGTTGATGTTGGTCCCCCACTTCAGGTCTTTGTAAATGGTAGTTCCCAGAAACTTGACATCTCCACGGTTGACACAGGGCTGTTTGATATTATGAGGGGGAGCAGTGCTGAGGGGTGTCCCCTAAATCCACTATCATCTCCACAGTCTTGGGCATGTTCAGCTTGACACACAACACTTGGTTATTTTCATTTAAGTGGGGGCTGGGGTTATTTTTAATTTGCATTGCGTCGACCCCAATTGTCAAGCGACCGACCGGGAAAACTCCCGGTGCTCCAGATGGCCAGTCCGCCACTGGCGATATGCATCTTTTAAGAATTGTGTAGCACTGGTCCAGTGTGTTATTTTCCCTGGTGGGACAGTTACTATGCTGTCTGTATTGTGGTAGTTCGTGGTTTAATTTTTCTCTGTTAAAGTCCCCAAATATTGTGAAAAGTGAGTCCATATGTTTTTGTTCCAAGCCAGCAATCTGGATGGCCAGGTTTGCAGTGCACCATTCACACTGACCAGGATGAAGGATGAAAACTCCCACGGTGAATATGATGGCTTGCAGTTTATGAACAATGACTCCAAGTTCGGGCCGCAGTATTTACTTAACACTGTGACATCTGTACACCAACCTTTGTGTGGAGGCAAATTCCCCCACCTTTTGCTTAATGCAATCCACTCGGTGTAAGCATAAGCCCGGCAGACGTAATCCACTGGGGATGAATTCGCTGAGCCAGGTTTCAGTGAAATAAAGGGCAGCAGAACGTGCAAAGTCCTCGTTCGCCCCGTTGAAGAGAAGCAACTCGTCCATTTTGTTGGGCACGGGGTGGAGATTCGCCAGGTGAATCGCTGGGAGTGCAGCTCGAATTCCCCGCTGTTGGAGCCTCAACAGCGCACCGGCCTGCTTCCCCCTTCTGCATGGCATCCATGTCTCACAGGGAGCCGCTGTTCCTCCAACTAAGATCTCCAAAAAGCTGTCCGGGTTTGTGAAAACTGGTGAAAAACTACGTGGAGTTAACTGCCAAATGTTAAGCAGTTCTTCTTTAGTGAAAGTAATGGGGTTTGACTAACCGGACACACACACAATAAACAAAAACAGTATTAGAGAGCGCTGTACCGAGGCTGTCATCCCCAGCGCCATCTTGATAACCACATATTGGCAAAAGACATTGTGCCCACTTGGCAGACAGCAGATAAGACATTTGCACTCACCCTGCTGATTTGATCTGACTCCAGAAGCTGAGGGTTTTATATACGTAGAGCTTGCCCTGTCCTGCCAGGTCAGTGAAGATGTCCTGCTCCAGCCGGATGGCCTCAGCCCGCTGCCAGCCGTTGGTTGGCTCCTCTCTAGAAGGGAAAGTTCATCATTACATACTGGCTCATCTTGTAGGATAGGGATTGGGGAGCCTCATTTTTAAAAAAGGTTTTCGCTTTAAAATCAAATCCAAAACAATGCTGGGATTACCAAAAACAGATCTAAAGAACTGCAGTGCCAAAAATCTGCAGATGCAATGATTTGTTTTATGTGAAATGTCAAATATTTAAATTAAATTCTATCCACAATGAGTGTCATTAAAATTATTTAAAGCAACAATATTGAAAATAGAATTTTACTGACTAACATGTGTTATGGAATGGTGTTTTAGCACCCTAAATCCTGGCGATCTATTTGAAAGTGAAACATTCACCATTACTACTGCATCAGCATCGTCCCCACCACCAAACAACAGATCACAGCTGAACCTCGGTTTTAGTAACTGATGTTGTATTGTCTGTTGATAAATCTCTTTCAAGAGCTTGGTCTGCCATCTGTTTGCTAGATACATGTTGTCCCTCCACTTCAAATTTGGCACTACAGGCCTTCTGCATTTGCCTGCTATGCTGAGGACACATACTGTTCAACTTGGCTCAGCTCTAGGCTGGATGGGAGCGCCTGTTTTTTTGTTGTTGGTTTTGTTTTTGTGGGGTTTTTTTGCAGTAAAGGGACTATTGCACTAGCACATTTAACCTTGTATAGTTTATGTTTGTCCTTTTGCTTTTATTTTGCTTTTTTCCCCATACTTTTACTATGTCTAGTGTAGCACTGGAGGGCCTACTACTCAATTGTCATTATACAAGATTACACATTGAAATTAAGTGTTTTGATAAAAAGGTACACACCATTATCAATTTTCCTGACAAACTCCTACTCAACAGTAACTATTTGTTTGGCTTGTTAAGGTCTTACAAGAGAAACAACAAAAATGATATTTGTTTGCATGTAAAATCTTTGGGACTGTAGCTTTAATAATATTATTTTAAACAATCCTATGATCAAATCCGGAGTAAAGTCAAACCTTTTTTGAAAATGAGTCCCCTGGTTTCTCACAAGCCTCTTTACAACAAAATCATGAACTTACAATGAAATAAGATCATCACTAGCATCATCAGGTTACTGAGACGGTCAATCCCAGTGTTATCCCACAACAGCCATGCAAACTTGTGCTGCAGCCTAGACTTGATACATCTGATTCAAGCTATTTTCATTACCAGTTAAAACTTCCAGTTGACCCATCCATTTTTTCCCCTGACTAGGCTAGAGGAATGTTTTACTATTTAGACAAGTATTTAATATGGCATGAATTCCTTACACTGCCCATTAAGAAATGTTATTCTCTTTTGCATTGAACTCACCTAAGATTTCATGTGCATATGTGGAAGCCATTCTTACGGTAATGGTATCATCAAAAGAGCTCTAAAAACAAGGAGAAAAAGGGGGTGCTAGTTCACTAACCAGATATGCTGTGTACCATTTGGGCTCAGGCCTACTTGCCATGTCCCTGGGCTCAGACCTTTGTTGCGGTCATTCCCTCTCTCTCTCTCCCCCATACTGAAAGTGTCTTGTCTCTTTTAAACTGACTTTCAAGTAAAGCCTACGAAGGCCAAAAAAAAAAAATGTTAAGAAAAGAAGATATCCACGGAAACCCTGAAGCCTTGCACTTCAGACACAAATGCTCCACTGAAGCATTACATCAGTGATAGTAAGTTGACTCAGATGTGTCAGTGCTGGGTTGAAGCTGAGGCTGATCACACAAAACCATAGAGGAAGAGTCTACTTGTTCCATATTAATTGCCGTTTCAGGCACAGTATATCCCAGCAAGCACACCATGAGAGCCAGTAGATGAAAGGAGGTGTTAAAAATGTATGAAATGAATGTTAAGAAGGGATAGTGCCCACAATGGAAGTGTATCAAAAAAGGAAGGAATGTGGTTGGAGGCAAAGTAACGCAAGCGAGTATGACAAATGTGTAACCCTTTTAAGTATAACAAGTGTTTTGCTTGCGTTGAATTTTATGCTGTTTGTTCTCATTTCACAGCTTGACAGAACTGTGCTTGATCAGTGACTGATGCACATTTCTTACAATATCTTAAATCTCTCTGTCATTGATAAGTTATTTCACATACGTTGTGAACATGCAAAACAGGAAAAAAAAAACTTCTAAACAGCTAAAAAAAACTCCACACTTTGGAAACCATTAATCTTAAGTGGCGTTGTAGAGCTGCAGAACAGCGTGAAATCTTTGCAAAACTTTTTAACACAACTAATCTATCAAACGCTGAACACTCTACAACCACGCTGTGCAGGCCTAGTTGTGCCAACTTACCCATCGTACGGATATCTGATGATTGTGGGGGGATGGGGGGAGCAGGAAACAGAAATCATGGCAGGGAGGCGAAGGGAAGGAGAAAAAGACAAATGAATAGAACCAAAGGAAAGGAATTAATGATATCCCCATGCACTCCCACGCACAGAACTCCCCAGAGGAAGCCACCCCACTCACAACAACATGTCCTGTTGATTCTTCTGGAAGACTTCTCCGATGTGTTGGAAGATGGCCGGGGTAAATAGGTATATGCCGCAGTTGATAATGTCGCTCACAAACGTGCTTGGCTTCTCCACATAATGTAAAACCTGAAAGGGGAGATAAGGAATTGCTAGGATTTCTCAGGAGAAACATTGGTAACTGCCACACTGTGCAAATGCCACCAGGCTGGTTAATACCTCATTTGTTTGCTGGTTCTCAACAATACATCCATAATTCATTGACTGCTTTCTGTTTGCCTGTAGTAAGGAGAAAAATATGATTTCAGTTCATATTAGATTTAAAATACCATTCAAGAGGTAACAGACACAAACAACTATCCAGGTACAGTTAGAACACAAATAACAAAATCCAACTCCCATGACGACCTTGAGTCCCCCCCCCTTTTCTCCCCAATTGTACCCAGCCAATTACCCCACTCTTCCGAGCTGAGCCATCCCGGTCGTTGCGCCACCCCCTCCGCCGAGCCAAAGAGGGCTGCAGACTACCACATGCTTCCTCCGATACATGTGGAGTCACCAGCCGCTTCTTGTCCCCTGACGGTGAGGAATTTCGCCAGGGGGATGTAGCACGTAGGAGGATCACGCTATTCCCTCCAGGCCCCCCCCCCCCCCGAACAGGCGCCCGACCGACCAGAGGAGGCACTAGTGCAGCGACCAGGACACATACCCACATCTGGCTTCCCACCCGCAGACACGGCCAATTGTGTCTGTAGGGACCCCTGACCAAGCAGGAGGTAACACGGGGATTCGAACTGGTGATCCCCATGTTGGTAGGCAACGGAATAGATCACTATGCTACCCAGATGCCCTGCAACCAAATTTTAAAGCAACATCAGAACTGATTGCTAGCCAAAAAACAAATGCAAAAACTCGAGGATTTAAGCCTACTGCTTGTAAATCTGCTTTCACTTTATTGCAGCAGCTGCATAAGAGAACTACATTCGCCAATCAGGAAACTTACGGTTGTCCCCAAGATAACAAAGCTGCTTGGGTCTCCATGTTCCCGCTGGAAGCTGATCATCTCTGGTAAAGGAAACTCTGAGCAGACATCGGCATTCAAAACAAAGAAGGCCTCAGGGCTGCCAGAGAGAATCTGATCTCTGAAGTGATAGATGCCTCCTCCAGTGCCCAAGGCGGCATACTCCTGCAAATACCTGTTGTGCAGATTCAAGAAGAACCATTTTCACCTTCATTCAGTCAGCAGTGACAGCACATAAACAAGAAAACCCAATACATCTCATTGATATAAAAATATACAGTAGAAAAAAAATGTATTTTTCAGAATTAAATTAGATCAATTATAGAAGATTAATACAAGCCATGTGGTAAACACAAAATATGTTGAATTAACAGGGGCATTTTTTTTGTCTCATACAGCACCAATAATACTAACACAAATGTATTTAATTCTCTACAATCAAAACAGCAACTCCAAATACAGAACAATATGGAACCACATCCAAAAAATCAGTACCCAGCCAACAATGAGGTTGAAAGATAACACTCAAGATGATAATAAAGCTGTTATGTATTCCTCTATGTTCCATGTATTTCCAGTTTTGGCTATGTCGAAATTAGGCTAAGGTGTACATTTTATACTGGGAAATCAAAGAAAACATTCATTACATCTTATAATCTAAGCAAATGGCAATTCCCATTCAGTGGTTGTATTTTTTCTTTTTTCTTTCCTTTTTTTCTTAATCGGGGAGGGATGGAGAGTAATTTGTTGTTAATTGCACTGAATATTTTTGGAATTGCAGCCAACCTGACAATTTGAATTTTGAGGATCTTGACACCCTTACACCACATGATATATTTCTCAGCTTACCTAATGGAGATTTTGAATTCCTGTTGTGCAGTTAATAGGAATCTAGACAGCTCCTCGTTTGGTTGGTAAAAGCCAATGAGTAAGATCTCCTTTATATTTGGTACCTTCAGAAAAAAGGAGTATAATGGACAATGGGTTATTGTAGGCCATTCTGTATTTCACAAGATTTGTGGTAAAAAAAACTGACACCGACCAGAAGGCACAAAGTTCCACCAGCATTTTGGTAGAAGAAGATTAATTTTCTTCAATTTCTTAAGACAAGTAAAATTTGGGGTCACAAGAAAAACTTGAAATTCAACTATGACCGCAACAAGTCAAGTATTTTTGTGTAGCCCAAAATCACATCGTAGTCCTGAAGGGCTTCACAATCAGTACAATATACAACATACGACACTGTCTAACCTTGGACCCTAGACATGAATGAGGAAAACTCCACAAGAAAAACCTTATCAGGAAAAAAAATGGGAAACCTCAGATAGAGCAACAGGGGAGGGACCCCTCTTCCAGGGCTGACAGACATTCAATAGGTATCAAATGCATAAAATACACAAATTAACAGAATTGTAATTGTAACATCATAGATTACACACAGTGAGGTAATGTAGACTGTGAAAAGTTTAATGCATAAAATTTAGCAAAGAAACTTTAAATGTACTGGTTAATAAAAAATAATAAGTACTCTGGTTTCATGAAGAACTTTAGTGAGAGGATTGATAACAGGATTATTCACTGACCACATTATGACTTGTCTCCTGTGCACCCTCTTTGTTGTACCTCTATCGTCACCCTCTACCAAAGTGACAAGCTCTAAGTCCAGATCTAGCACCACAATGGTGAAACAAACTCCCAGTCTCCATCAGAGCTACTGACTCACTCACTTCTTTCGAGAAAGGTCTAAAAGCTTTCCTCTTCAAGGCCTACCTCAATCCGTAAAGTGGTCCCTGGTGACACTTTGCACCTAATATTAATCATCTACTACAGCTACTGGTGTTGGCTATTACTATTGTGCGGCACTTTACTTAAACACCATTATTATCAGTGCCTACTATTACCTCCCTTCTTCCTGCACTTCACATTTTAAGTTCTGATGATAATATGTCTATTATACTGATATGTGGCAAAGTAAACCTACTTTGTACACCGATTCTTCTATTCTCCATCTCTTTATGATAAAGGGATTACTTACACTGAATGCAGTGTAACGCATGACATGCACTCTTGGCTATGATACGATTACAATGTAAGGGTCATTATTATAGTTGGCAACACTCAATTTTGTCTGCCAACTATTGACTCACTCTGACTTTGAATAAGAGTTCAAGTAATTGTAAAGGTCAGCGGTCGAGGTGCTGGAAGTAACACTCACCTTGGCACATGCCTCGATGTGATGCTGCAGCATAGGTACACCTGCTACTGGAAACAAAGGTTTGGGAACTTCAAATGAAAGTGGCCTGAACCTCGTCCCTGCAAGAAAATGGAGGTGATGACTTGACCCACACATTCATTAACTTGTTGATGTACTTAAGTTGTTTAAAAAAAAAAAAAAGGTTAACTATGCTCTTTCAGTAACGTTACCAACAGACTCAATATGGAAGTGCAGAAATGAAATGTAAATATGGTGTTGGGCTTTGCCAATGAGTCATTCTTTTATGTATGATGCGTGTATAAATGTAACAGGTTGCCGGGATCTTCTTGTTTTTGTTGGGTTTGTAGGCTTTCCCATTACGCCACGTCACTGATAAATACAAGTCCAAGTCAACAAGTGTTGGCTTTTGTTGCGAGCTCGCTTCACTAGAACAGACACACAGCACCGCCCCCACCAACACGACCTGGTCAAATCTTAACCGAGTTAGTCAATAAACATTCCTCACCTTTTTGCGGACCTCCGATTAAAATAACCGCTTTCTGCATCTTGGTGCAAAGCCTGATACTGGCCCCGGTAGCTGATGCGCCTGGAACTTCAATGCCGTCAAATCAGAACTGAGCCGTCCACTTCCTGTTTCCGGTTTAGCGGATCAGCGGAAAACACAGAGCTGGAGTAACCAAATTACTGTACGAGTATGTAGAGTATTAATTTTGAATGTACAACACATTTCTTCGATTTCCCCGTGTGTCCTAAAGATGACCGGGTGATTACTGTCAGCTGGGAGTGCCTTGTCTTCACCGTTTCACTTCCTGTTCCATTTATCGAATCCGGTTCCATATTTTACCCTGACCCACAAGAACCCGGATAGAGGGGGGGGGGCATTTCTTTTTCTTTTTCTTTTAACTTAAATATTACAAAAGGCCATTCAATCAGAGAAGAGGAAAACTTAAAAAATATAAAATAAAATAAGTTAAAATGCTACTGCACCATTAGATCAAATTCATTTGAGTAACATGTTTTTTTCTAGACTTCAGACGATGCAAAGATTTTACAACTAATATGAATACGTTTAAGTGTGTGTGTGTGGGGGGGTCTTTTTCCATATGTAGCGCTACACATACATTTCAATTTATGAAGAAAGACTTCCCCAGTAAACTAAGCAGAAATTACAAAATATTGCCTGTCTGTGAATTTTTTTTAAAACTGTTAAGACTGTAACTGGGTGTTAAGACTTAAGTGTTTTGGAGACCTGCTAACGTGATGCCTGCCGTAATGTTCGTCAACATGTGTTTATAATCATTGCTGAGGTGGATTAGTATGTTGTGATCAGATCTACGTGTATAAACCTCTTGATATTTTTCATTTATTGTCATACTTGTTCTGTTAGGCTCTTTAACAAGTGAGGCTTTTGCAAATGTATAAGTCTAGCTCATTGGGCCTACATTCATTTTGGTTAATGTGATAGGTTGTTTAGAGTGATTAAGTCCATCTTTAGGCCGTCTGGTGGGCCAAGTAGTGGTTGGACATTGTTTTTCACCACATGGAACTGCAGTGTGTGTCTGCGTCCTCATTTGACAGTTTAGCAGCGCAGTGCCTTCTGTGTGGATAATGTCTGTGTCTTGTCAATTTTCTCTACCTGTTTCACGAAGTTGTAAGTGTCTGAGGAGATGACATTACACTTGGCCCCAGTGTCTACTTTTAGTTTCAGTGGTTTGCCATTCACTGTGACGGAGCAATAGATCTCGTTTTTGTTCTTTAAGTTTTCCAGGTTGATTGTGCTGATTTCTCTAGTGTCTAGTGTAACCGGTTATTTTCTTGCCCGGTGCGGGATTCGTTACGAGATGTACTGCACCACAAGGCGACATCACTAACCGCTCGGCTAGGGGCTAACGTGTCTTATTAGTAGTTTACACTAGTGATAGTCCGTCTACATGAAATAGCCATCGCTGCTGTCTGAGTCCTCTGCTGTGACCAGATGATTGACAGGTTTGTATGCACGGGCTTGTCTAGCGGACCTGAAGCACCTTTTGAAATGGTTATATTTGTTGCAGTTGTGGCACTGCTGCCCGTATGCCGGACACTCCCTTGGTTGGTGATTTCCACCGCAATTTCTGCAGTTGGTGATCCCTGTTGTTGAAGTTTGTTCACTCTGCGACGTTAATCTGAATCCCTTCTGCTTTTTTCTAAAGGCTTTTGGATATTGGACAGCATCCACGCTGACTGGGGCATGCATTGGAGTGGCCAGAGTTTTGCTGTGTTGCTCAGCTAGTTCACTTATTTGACACATACGAATAGCCTTAGCTAGAGTTAGCTCACTTTCCTTGAGTAGTGCTTTTCTGACACTATCACTGGTAATGCCACACACTAAACGGTCTCTGATCAGCTCCTCCTGGAGAACTCTGAAATTACAGCTTTTAGATTTGATCCTGAGTGTACTCACACATACTTCCACTGTTTCCCCAGGTTTCTGGTTTCTGGTGTTGAAGGAATGCCTCTCCATGGTGATGTTTGTCTGGGGGTTGCAAATTTCCCTGAATTTTCTTTTCAAACATTCCGGGTCTTCTCGTGTCTCTGCCCGCCTTATGACGACCCCATCTTCTGCTAGCACCGCTGGCAAATACGTGAATGAGCGTTCACGTTCGATCGCCTCTGCTCCTGCTAAATTTAGCAGTATTGTAGCAAATTCGGGGGGCAGCCCGGGAACCGTCGCCACAGCCGGGACGCGAACCCATATCTCCCACTCCGCAAGCGACAACGTTAACCAGTCGACTAAAGGGTCCGACCCATTAGACTAGGACCAACGTGTCTACTTATCCATGCAAGTTACACTACCCCCCCTCCTTCGGGAAGTGCGTCCCCGCGCTTCAGCGTATCAGCTCCCTCACGCCTCTGGGCGCACGCGCTTCTGATGACCTCGCGGTCTCACCATTCCACTTCTGACACCAATGTAGCGAATTCGGGGGGCAGCCCGGGAACCGTCGCCACTGCCGGGACGCGAACCCTTATCTCCCACTGCACCGTCGCCACTGCCGGGACGCGAACCCGTATCTCCCACTGCGACAACGTTAAGAGTGGGAGATACGGGTTCGCGTCCCGGCTGTGGCGACAGTTCCCGAGCTGCCCCCCCGAATTCGCCACATTATGTATGCTTGCATTTTGGCTGGTTTGTCACTGTGTGCTGCGGCGATGAATATGTCATATACCTGCTCGAATATGCGCCAATTCTCTGCTACACTACCATCGAAGGTAAGAGGGTCTGGTCGCCGAAATCCGTCTGCCATTGTCGTCCTTCTAGCGAGTTTTTTCTTCTTTCGTCTTTGTGGAGTTCCTTACGTGCAGAGGGAATGGCTACGTCAGTTAGCCAGCGCCGCTAACTAAACTGACTTCGCCGAACAAGGCGTCGGATCTAACTATGCACCTTTCGAGTCGGGAAAGTATCAGGTTTCAGTTTTGACACCATGTAGAATGGCTCGCATGGAGGCAGTGTTAGCATCTAGGCTTAACATTTAATAATCATTGCAGGGGAACTCAGGTACAGTGTACAAACATGTATCTGTGTGTATAATACAACCACTAGGCTGCACGACCGCGTGACTACTCGGTAGGTACGGAATGCAGGTCAGTACAAACATACCGCTACAAGGTTATCTACAGTTACCCTGGCTAAAGACCAGTTTATAGTTTGGCTAATTATAGTGGTTCAGTCAGCCACAATGGCACTGCTCCCACTTTGATTTTGGATGATTTTGGATGCTGTCGTTGAAGACAGGAATGGAAACGGATGATCCGCTGTGGCCACCCCTAACGGGAGCAGCCGAAAGTAGTAGTAGTAGTTTGGATGCTGTCGTTGATAAAATTTAGAAACACTAGTGATAATAGAGAATTATCTCTGTCTCTCTCTGTCGTCCTCAGGTACCACCATTTGAAGTCACGTGATTCTGATGACGCGCGAGATTCATCATTATTTTTCCCACCTGGATTCCAGAAAGACCCGCCCCTACTCTATCTCTGATTGGCTAACCCTATCTCTAACCCCACCTTAACCCTAACCTTAACCAACAGAGGCAACGAGTACTAGCCAATCAGAGGCAGAGTTCCCGGAATGCGGGTGGGGAAAAAAACAAGAGACTCAAACGGAGAGCAGGAAGTGAAAAGCAGAATGGACGAGATGGAGCTAGTTTAGCCCGAACTGTGCGAGTTTAGACGATGTTATGAGAGAAAGTTATAAACAGAAATTAAGATATGTTGGACATGATCGTTATGTTATGAAGAGTGATTTTTTTTTTCGACGAAGTGGTCACTGCACACGCGCGTTATCCGACTCCGCTCCTCCCTTCTGCAGACGACGGTTCGCAAGCCATTTTTTTCCCGGCGTTTTCGGTTAGTTTCTTGTATCCCCCCCCTCATGAGCAACAACTTTTGGTACTCAATAAAAACTCCATGTGGTTTCTCAGTTAATGACGCCAAACATAGGCATTTCGGCAGTTTGTGATAGTGCTTCCTATGTAGAAAATCCCTTCCTGCTCTCCATCTGTAGTCGTGACGTCATGTGCAAACAACCTATAGCTGCTGGTTTTCTAGTCTTCCTGGTAGTAGATTACATTCACCTGTTTCATGTATGCCAACCTCCAACTTGGAAGAACATGTAAATGTAAACTAATTATCTATCTGGCAGAATAGAAAACAAGCTGCAACGCCTCTCTCTGCTCGATAATGTAAAATGAGCTCCCAGAATGAGACGCTGTTGCAGCTGTGTTAAATTACTCGGATAAAGATGAAATTGAAAATTAAAACTAGAAAAGTGCACTCAGTAGCGTGCAGATCTTCGCCAGGCGTACGTTATTTCCCTTCTTCGGCGTTTGAACTTGATGACAAACCCTTTTTCCGCCTGCCAGGAGTAAATGCACGCGCACGGACGGAGTTTTCCTGCCATTACAAGACTTCTGCGCTGCGCCCCCAAGTCAGTTGACCTGGAAACATTGAGGGGGGGGGGGTTATTATGCAGCGCTGAAGCTAAAAAATCTACATAATAATAATGAAAAAAACTGTTTTGCCTGTCTGTGGATGTGCAGCCTCCTAGCTGAACCCTCGCATGAAAGCGACCAAGTCTGACATGAAATGACACAGATCAAGCTATCATAATTTCAAAGCCCTTATTAAAAGACTTCCAATGTGTTTAACCGTCGCGGTTTTCGTGAGATAAAATGACTCGAGGTGAACGGCTGCTCTGATTGACTTTTGTTCATTCTAAAGCAGTTAGAAAAAACCAAACACATAGTTCAGCCATGGGAAAGGTTTTATTGTAGTTACTGAGATGATTTCCAGCTGACTGATTAATCCTACTTTTTTATAGCGGAGTTTTCACGTCACTTCCGGTGGTAGCGAAGTGAATAAGGCGAATTATATTTCCGGTGTTCCTCCTGTGCTGAGATCAGCAGAAATGAGTTGATGGCTTACGATCGACTTCTCGTTTAGTTTCAAGACTCATACCCGAATACACCTTGGTTTTGACATTTTCGCTGCCCGACCTGACTCAACGGAGGGTGCAAGATGGAGGGTGGGACGATGGCGGAAATGACGTCGGAGTCCGACAGCGAAAATGAAAATGAAAATGACACGAGGGGGTTTAGAAAATGAGAAAACGAAGAATACATCAAATTGCTCAACTGATTCTAGTCAGTCGTTGGGAACAGAGGAGAGTGTCTTGTTGGGATGATAGCTGTGACGAGAGAAAACGGGATTTTCAATCTACATGCATTTGTTAAGTTTGTAGGGGAAAACTTGGAGTTGTACGGATCAGGATAACGAGAAGTGAGATGGTTATCAAGTCAACGCGTCAGAGTGATAGAGCCCTTACATTTGATGTATTTAAAGATTATTACAGTGTGACTTGATTCCCATTCGGATTAAAAGTAAAGAAGAAGGGAGTGATAAGTGGCGTGCAGAGGCTGAATCATTTCTGGATGTTGCAGATGTGTGTGATGCAAGAAGACTACATTCCGGTAAGGAGAGGAGGAGAACAGTAATTCCGTGTTTTTGATTTTTGAAGGGGCATTTCTGTAAAGAGTGTGACGTGAGTGTTACAGGTGGAGGCCATATGAGAGCTCCTGTCAGATGTTTTTGTTGTCAAGAATATGAATATGTTGCTGCAGTATGTAGAAGAGTAAGAAGACGTGTGAAGGAAACCTGCATTATGGAGGAGTATAAAGTTAAGTAAGAACAAGAAAAGTGTTTGCACTGCAAGGGAACTCATGATACAGGGTCAGCAGTGTCCAAAAAGAATTAAGGAAGAGAAAGCAAACGAGAGCCGAAAAGGGATCGTTGTAATCTGAAGCTGCTAAGAGAAGGGGCAAAAATGAAGAGATGGTGGAAGTGCAAAAAGAACCAGAGCAAAAGGAATGGAGCTGATCAGAATATCCGCATGGATAAGAAAAGATTTCTGGCATTCCCTGCCATGGGCATAAATTGCGTTGCTGGAATAAAGGGTAAATCGGAAAGAATCAAGATGGTGCTGGACGCTGCCAGGAGATACTTGAATGTTTTTGGCATATCTGGAGAAGATCTAGATGTTACACTGCGGGAAGGATTTGCATCAACTAAGGATGGGGTCGGTTATAGCATGGACAATGTCACGAATGGGATCACTTTGGGTGTACAATTTAAATAAGAACTGTGAAGGTCTTACAGTTCAGTGGGTGGCAGTAATTTAACATTACGGATTCCAACCACCGGTGATGATGATGATGATGATGATGATGATAAATAACACCGCCGCCTAGCGGAGATAAAGTCGAAGTTGCAAACAATTAATCCCCTTCCAACTAATGCAGTTTTGCAACGTTTTGCAGCTACAGTTGTTCTGTGGAGGTTATTGCATTGACCACGGTGTTTTCGCTCTTTTAAAATTAAGACCCATGTCTGATCCTGAGTCCTGACGGCCTTCGCTTTTATATAAAAAAAAAAAAAGTGGCATGGATGCATTTGGCGAGCGGGTATTTTTGTTTGCTGACGGGAAATTGATGCAGCCAAGAAAAAAGCGACGCACAGCATGAACGGAATCAAAAACTACAAAACAAACCAACGGACCACTATAAGGACCCCCCAACTTCCGGTTTTGCCGTCCCTTGAAAAGGTTGATTTTGACCAATCGATTTCGGCGATTCATTGAGTTTGATGAATTAATAATTGTCCTATTTTGTATGCTTATCCTGATTCTAGTTACAAACACCTTAAAAGTGTTACGTCAATACAAAAAAGAGGAAATTTTGAAAATTCTTGCGGTTGACGTTCAATGAGATTTAACGGATTTACTTGGGTGTCCGCGGAGATGCCTGAACAGAGAAGAGACAGTCCTGTGGAAATGTCAAAGCTGTTCCTGTCCTCTGACACTTGGGGAGTTATCAAGCTGCCACCGAGTTTGCTTACGTGACAGCTAGTGTGTTCAGTTCGTTGCTTTGGTCATAGCTTTAGCTTTGCTTTCATCTGATATCGATATTTGTTATTTTTTTCGGTTAATTTTGTTTTTTTTTTGTTGGTACTTATAACGTAACGCTTTTATTAGATTTCGAGATGGAGTGTCGCGTGCTATCCATTCAGAGTCACGTCGTCAGAGGATACGTCGGAAACAAGGCAGCAACGTTCCCCTTGCAGGTGAGATTTGCATGGCTCACATATCGCCTGGTATAGATCAGTAAGCAGCTCTGCGCCAAATTACACTGACGGCTTTAAGTCTTTTCATGGCCATGGGACACTGAGTTTGAAGCAAATATGGGGGGGGGGGGCTTCTAATCATGCGTGTATTTTCTGTTCCGGAATAAGGATTTATTCGGGTATGACTCCTGTTTGTTTGTCATGTAAAGTGCTCTAGCTATCTTCACTTTTGCTGTTCAGACCAGTCTACAGTTGTCTACTTATTGCATTGCACGCAGCACAGTAAGGTATCCTATTACCTATCGAGCTTTGAACATGGATTGTGAAATATCAAAAAGCATTGACAACAATGGGTGAAAAGTAATGCTCTAGGTTTTGTTCAGTTTTACAAACTGGTCTGGTCTGTATGGCTCCATAAAGCACACTATACAATTGCCATTGTGCAACCGTAATCAGAGTCTTATATCCACTGTCTGTCGGGAACCACAGACTTCATATAGAGCAAGGCATTCATTGTTTATTGTTTTAACATCTGCTTCATTATTTCGCCTTTCCCAGGTGCTGGGGTTTGAAGTGGACTCGATCAACTCTGTGCAATTCTCCAATCACACAGGTTCATTGTGTACCTCCTTATCTAACCCTCTGCAAAACAGCTGAGTGGTTTTATTAGTTAACACAAGTAGAATTGGTGGTGTTCTATTTTCCATGGCTCACACCACTCCTTTGTAACTTGTCACAGCACACAGAAGTCTTAAAATTCATATGAGTGATTTCTCTGGTGTGGTTTGGACAAGGAACGACTTCTTCAACTTACCAGTGGACACAGTGGTCATGATGGACACTCATTCACTGAGGTTTAACATATTGTGCAACATTTATCTTTTTCTGCGCCCCCATCCCTCTGAGCCTCATACCCACTGGCCTACTTTTACATAAAGAAGAATCCCTCTTTTTGCTTTCCCTTAAACTATTTAGATCTGCCTGACTTAGATAACAAAAGCTATGTATGTCACATGTAAGAATCAGATGACCTCCCTAAAACGGTATCAGTGACAATTTAAACCCCAATCTCTACATTGAAAAGTTAGTGGCAACATTAATGGCATCCTAACACCACCAGACTTTTTTTTATTTGTACGTTTCTACAAATTTGATCATGCTGTTTTGGACTTTTGAAGGCTACGTTTGTAACATGTGGCCAACTTGCCATACATTACTCAGGCAAGTTAATCACATACCATTGTTCTTTGAACTTTATGTTGTCAGCATAGAATCACGGGATTAAGCACTGCCTCCTGCTCTCTGAACCTTAATAAGGTGAGGTAGTGGTGGTCTGTGTCGATATTGGAGGAACAGATTTAGGGGGCAAAAAAAGATTAATGTTTCACTACAGACTATAATGTTAAACCTCAATGAACGAGTTTCCATCATGTCTACTGGCAATTTGAAGCCATTCCTTGTCTGAGCCACACCTGAATAATCAGTCATGAGAGTTTATGGATTCCTATGTTTGCAATCAAATTGAGTGGTTTGAGTGGTGGAACATTATCTTCAGGACAATAAAGTTTATCTTAAAACACCACCAATTCTACTTGTGTAACCTAATAAAAACAGTTGTTGCACAAAATTTCTACTGTAACTTGAAGCGTTAACTTCAACATAATTTCCTACAGAAACACACACAGAAACAAGCAAACAAGTGACTGTTGTACATGAATGAATCTTTATTTCATGGTGTGTGTATCTACCCCACTCTTCCTCTCTTCACTCTTGGGGCCCTGACAAAAGAGGCCTTCCCAGAAACCAAGTTGGGTGCCTGTGCCCTGGTTTCAGTTTGCTCCTTTCTCTCCCCGCCATTCACTATTTGACCTTGAATAAACCCTCTTTGACTCTGTTAGCTACACTAGGCTGGATACAGGATGGACACAAACACACTTGACCTGGTTCTGCATACAGATGCACAGAGCTCTCTCTCTGAACAGAAACCTAACTCTGTATTCATGAGTGGGCCTCCTGTAGTGAACAAATAACAGAAAGCTGGTAGGGGGGGAAATAGAGGAGGGTGTAATGGAAGGCAAAGTTTTACATTCTCTCTGATGGCTAAATTTCAGCCACATTTTTCTGACGAGAAGTCTTTCTGACTAGAAGTCTTAAACAGATATAGAATATAAGTACTACTGTAGAGATTAGAGCCTGTGATTTAATTCTACATGCTAAACTGTTCTGTAACAATGCTGCAGAATGTCTAATCAGCTCTTTTCAGAATTAGCCATGCTCATAATTTAAGACCTTGTGCAAATTTGTGCCACCTCTGACGTGAAAGCGCATTCTTCAAATATTTGCGAAGTCTGCTGGCGCTTGTTCCAATAAGTTGTGACTTAAAGGTGCAATGTATATACCACTTGAATTTTGACCTGTTGTTTTTTTTATATGAATAACAGACAAAGCCAGGAAGACTAACAAATGAGAGGTTGCAGGTACACACATCTGTCCACATCTGCCAATTTTGAGCATCCCCAGCAGATAGCATTCACTGCGGTCGCTTAATTCTAGTTTGTTGAGGAACCGGTTATCAAACAGTAACAGAAAGAACTCAATGACCCCAACTCTCGGCTTTTAAAGTAGAACTCTGGGAGTGTGTGTGTGTGTCTGTCTCTGTCTGTCTGTCTGTCTGTCTGTGGAGGTGGGGGCTTTATTTATTGTATTTCGAGCTGAACCTCCCAGCAGCCGCTGCTGATATTTACTAGTCATATTATGTTTTAGGAAAACCAAAAGATTATTCACAGAACCCTTTTTAAAAGTGCTTTATCTCCTTTCCTCTATCCATCCAGCCATACTGGAGCCTATCCCAGCATGCACTGGGCACAAGGCAGGATCAACCCCCCATAGCAGTTTCTCACTTATGAATGTTGCTGTTATTACTGTTGTTAGTGCAATCAGAGGCTATCCAAATGAATGTCATGCCTCTTTACTTGACTGCATCTGCAAACCGTTTCCTAAATCGTTATCAGGACTGTCCCTGTGTCCATTCTTAAAACTAATTCAAAGTAATTGACGTGAGCATTAGGACACGTGTGTGCCACCGTTCTTCATATTTGATGTCCTCCATCTCCTCTGTCTTAGGTTATTCTCACTGGAAGGGGCAAGTGCTGACGGCAGAGGAACTGAATGTGCTGTATGAGGGCATTAAATGCAATAATGTCAACTACTATGACTATGTCCTCACAGGTGAGTTACAGGCATATAGCTAGTGTGTCTCGGTTGGTTTGAGAGGAGAAAATGCACTATGAAAAAATGTTCTATGAAAAAATTACTGACTAAGCTATTAAATTCTCACTCGTGTGTTGTACCCATTTTTGCATTGCATGTTGCAGTTTCTTCCTCTGCCTTTATTTTTCCATTGAAAGCCGACCAAATATACTTGATCTCTTAAGTAATGCTACAGACTATCCTGGTTACAGAATAGTTCCACTGAAGCTGTCGGTGTTTAAGTGCCTTGTGCAAGACCACCTTGATGGTAGTGAGGGAGGGGAATTAATTTCTTGTTAAGCTTCCTCACCCATATTTGCCAATCCGGTCCATGGATTCATAACTGTTGGCTTACTCTAATAAGTTTGCTTCTCCAACCTTCAGGGTAGCGTTTCCCTTTTTTCTTGGGGCACTTTCACACCTGTAGTCCGTTTTGATTTGTTTCGAATCAGAGGACGAGTTGCTACTTTGTTGCATTTTCCCCTTGGTTCGGTTTGGTTTCACACGGCAAAATTTCAAGTGAACCAAAATCTATCAACAAAAGCCACGTGGGAGCTGTCACGCCGTTCATTGGTCAGAAATCTCGGGGTTGGTGAGCAGAGAAAGGAGAGTTTGTTTTTCTTCCAAGATAGCGATCCAAAATGGACCATTGGCAGAAGTGGCATCTGTTCATAATTGTGGTCATTGTTTGGGCCATATACCAAGCCAAATTATACGAGCAGAATAGCACATTGAAACGCGCTTCAAGGTAACGTCTAGAGAACAATGTGTTGTTTCACATTACGCAAAGAAGACGTGCTGCCTTCAGTGGCAATTCTCGTGTTACCTCCGACCAAGCCGGAGGTAACACGAGGATTCGAACGGGCGAGCCCCATGTTGGTAGGCAACAGAATAGACCATTACGCTACCCAGACGCCCCCAGTTAGCAATTCTATGTTGACAAAGCTTGTCCTCAACCCATAATGCACAGCGCAGCTGGCAACGGGAGCTGGTTTAATCCAAAATTGCCCAATGCTTCCTCCAGTTGGGTCGAATCTAGGTCGGATTACATTCATACCACAGAGTATGTTTGTAACCAGATTGAGACCTTGTGTCCAGTTGTTTTGGTCCGCACTCGAGTGCAATTGCTGTGTTCATACTTACCCAAATGAAACACTCCAGGGTTCAATTAAAATGGACCAAACAGCTCAGGTGTGAAAGCACCCTTAATACACACACACACACACACACACACAAAACCAGGTGAGTCCCATTACAAGATCTCTTTTTCAAGGGAACCCTGGCTAAGATAGGAGCAATAAAGTGTGGCAAACAACATACAAGCAAACATTAAAAACACCTAAAACAAAACATACAGTAGCAACTCACGGAATCATATGCTTAAAAAGACAGACAAGAGGAAATGGGCCTATCTAAATGAGCAATTACAAATTCCAATTGAATTCACCTCCAAATCCTTCACTACATTATTAAATCCTCTAATCGGGATCAGCTCATCTAGCTGCAAATCTGTCTGCAAGTGGTTCCAGGTTGCAGGGGCAGAGTACATAAAGGCCAGTTTGCCAAATTCAGTGCAAACCCTAGGGACGGACAGTAACAGGGTGTCTTTTGAGCGCAAACAATAAGGGCTAGTTTTGAGTGAGATATACCCACAAAGGTATGAGGGGAGCAGACCAAGGATGGACTTATAAATAAATACAGTGCTGCTTGAAAGTATGTGAACCCCTTGAGCAGTTAAGATTTTTCTGTTGTTTTACCATGATTTTCTTATTCCATCATCACCAGTTTTTATGTATGAAATGTCAGATATATGTTTATCAGTTGCATGTACTTGTTTAGTGGGACTTGTTTAAGTAGCCCAAAAACTACATGAAACATGGAATTAGTGTATGTGCAAAAGTAAGTGAACCCCCAGCTGCATTGGTTAAGTCAAGCATGTAACAGACTGAGGTGAAACACATTTGGGTGCTTAATTAATCATTTAAGCAGACCAATGAAATGAGACATCCTTGGGAAAGGGTTTGGCCTGCACTAATTAAAAGAGAGAGGAAACCAACAAACCACTGTGGTCCCATACAAATCAACAATGCCGAGAGCAAAGGAGATATCCGAGGACATGAAGAAGAGGGTAGTGATAGCCCATCAGTCTGGGGAGGGATATAAGACCATCTCCAAAAGATTCCAGCTCCATCCAGCCACTGTAAGACAAATAATTTACAAATGGAGGGCCTTCAACATGACAGCAACTCTGCCTAGAAGTGGACGCCCATCAAAACTATCACCCAGAAGCACCAGAAAAATAATAAATCAGGTAAAGGCCAACCCACACATCACCTCTAGAGAGTTGCAGACCTCTCTGGTAGCATCTGGGACCAATGTGCATGCATCTACAATCAGACGAAAATTGAATAGCCATGATATTCATGGGAGGGTTGCTAGAAGGAAGCCTCTGCTCTCAAAAAAGAACAAAGCTGCCCATTTCAACTTTGCCAGAGAGCACTTGGACAAACCAGAGACCTTCTGGAAGTCCATTCTCTGAACAGACGAGTCCAAAATAGAATTATTTGGTCACAATCAAAACCAACATGTTTGGAGAAAAGCCAACACTGCATATGAAGAAAAGAACCTCCTCCCAACAGTGAAGCATGGTGGTGGAAATGTGAAGGTCTGGGGCTGCTTTTCTGCTTCTGGACCTGGACGACTCCATATTATCCAAGGAACCATGAATTCGCCGGCATATCAACAAATTCTTGACCAGAATCTCCTGCCATCAGTCAGGGAGTTGAAGCTGGGACGAAAATTGATTACGCAACAAGACAGTGACCCAAAGCATTCCAGCAAAACTACAAAGGAATGGCTTCAGAGAAAGAGGATTCGTACTCTGGATAGGCCCAGTCAAAGTCCGGATCTTAATCCAATTGAAATGTTGTGGCGAGACCTGAAGAAGTTGGTACATACCAGATGTCCCTCCAACCTCTCTCAACTGGCTGAGTTCTGCAAGGAGGAGTGGGCAAAAAGCCCCATAAGCAGATGCGAGAGACTGGTTAGTGGTTACAGAAGACGTTTGGTTGAAGTAATGGCTGCAAAAGGAGGAGCCACAAGCTACTAATACAAGGGTTCACATACTTTTGCACATGTTAAATTTTCAGTTTTTGTGAAATAAACTACCTTTGTTGAATTAAATAATGAAAATATATCTCTTTTTGTGTGTGTGTCCATTATTTGGAAGGTGTGCTTTACAAATTGGGATTTGGATGTATGTGTAATAAGCTTATTTTAATGTTTTTTACAAAAACAGTGACCATGTCTGGAGGATTCACAAACTTTCAAGCAGCACTGTATGTACCAGTGAGTGAGTCTGCGCCAGGCCAATGATAGGGCATATAGGGTGCAATGGTGAGTGAGAGCTTTGCAGCCTGTGACAAATCTCAGAGCGTTGTGATACACAGTATCCAGCAAATGCAAGCACTGGGCATGTACAATAGGGCGCCATGGTCAAGCAAGGGAAGTAATGTAGCCTCAACCAATATTTTCCTGGCAACATGGGAAAAGCAGGATTTGTTTCTAAAATAAAAAACTAGCTTAGGCTTCAGTTTCTTTACTTTTTTACTAAGTTTTCAATGTGAAGTCCATCCATTACCCAAACCGCTTATCCTGCTCAGGGTCGCAGGGATGCTGGAGCCTATCCCAGCAGTCATTGGGTGGCAGGCGGGGAGACACCCTGGACAGGCCGCCAGTCCATCACAGGGGTAGTTCAAAAGTTAAATGACCATCAATTAAAATACCTAGGCAGTACCATCTGCTCATGTCTGTATCTGGGTATGACAGGTTTTGCAGAGTGTGTTGACCTTTAACCTTCTGTATGTGGAAACTAGCTACGAAATGTCTTGTGAGCGTTTAGTCTTTCCTTTTTTTCAGTGACTGCAAAGATACTCTGCCAAAAAAATCATCTTGGTGTGTTCTACCTTAACCACAGTCTGCGAGTGCCAAGTTCAGGGCGTCAACACGCCAAAGACCAGCTCCTCGTGTTACCCGTGCTTTGATTTAACGAACTTAGCTAAATCTGTCTACCTTATTATGCTAAGCAAGATTAAACTCTGATATTAGAAAATATTAAAATATGTTTAGGTAAAAATACTGAAATAATAATGCACTGATTCTTGAGATAAGGGACAAAACATGTTTTAAGTCTTCTATTTTTGTTTTAATTCTACATTAATTTGAAATGAATATATTTTTAGATAAAGGTCTAAGCTAACAAACCATGTAAGGGAACAGGTTTTTATTAAAACACTTTTTATGAAAATTACCATTTATTCACTTCATAACTTGATTTGTGTCAACTCCGTCAGACACACCAAAAATAATGATATTTTAATTTGATCAATTCAACAAGAGTATAAATTCCTCAAGTATCTAATAATGGTGTTCTGTAATAGGGTTAAGTAGTAATTGAAAAGCAAAGGCTTTTCAGTTATCAGTAAAAATGGAGACGAGCAGAAAACCAGTGTTGTAAGTAATAGAATTACTGTACTTGTACTGATTTTTTTTTTTTTTGTTGCCATGTTGATGTTCTCTATCCCAAGGGTACAGCAGGGACACGTCTTTCTTGGAAATGGTGGTTGATATTATTCAGGAGCTGAAGAAGGCCAATCCAAACTTGGTGTATGGTCAGTAAAAGTAATTCACACCTTAATTGAATTCAGAACGGCAAATTTTATGGTGTGTGTGGTGGGGGGGGGGTGAAATCAGAGTTTGATTGTGAGCATTTCTTTGTCATCCTTTGTTTTCAGTTTGCGATCCAGTCATGGGAGACCACGGAGCGATGGTGTGTATCTAACAATAATTTCCTCCCTGTTCTTCTTTTGGTCTGTAAATTCTTGATAGTCTTTATTAAGTTGATTTTTTTTAATATATTGTGAACTTTTTAAACCTTAAAATACCATTTCAGAGATTTATTTTCCATATGTATTTGGAGAAAAAAGAACAAAAAAAACATTTAAAGCTTGGCATTCAGTATCTCCAAATTATTGCATACAGGCAGTAAAACTGTTATAATTATATCAGACGATGACATAAGTTACCTGGTGTCTTTTCAAAATTATATTTTTTCCATTTCGTGGAAAACTACCCAAGTCTAGGTGTCATGTTTTAAAGATGTAGCTCATTCTGGGGGAAAAAACAAAACAACCCTTATTTGTTCTCAATTTCAGTACGTTCCAGAGAACCTGCTACCAGTCTACATGAACAAAGTTGTACCTGTTGCTGACATACTTACACCCAACCAGTTTGAAGCAGAGTGAGTGCAATTACCATAAAAAAAATAATATAAAAATGGTGTGAGGCAACATGTTGTGGCCCAAAAAAACAAAACAATGCAGGGCCAGTCAATAAAATAATTGCGCTAGCTTTAGGGAGAAAACCTTTTCTAGAAAGTCATAATAGTTTTGACATGAACCCAACACGGTGTACCTTAAGTCAATTTAAGTCAAGTCAATTTTATTTGTATAGCCCAATATCACAAATTACAAATTTGCCTCAGGGGGCTTTACAGCAACACAGCATCTTGTCCTTAGACTCTCGCATTGGATAAGGAACAACTCAAAAACCCTTTAACAGGGAGAAAAAATAGGAAGAAACCTCACAGAGAGCAGCAGAGGAGGGATCTCTCTCCCAAGATGGACAACTTGCAATGGATGTTGTGTTTACACAATTTACAGAATACAA
Organism: Lampris incognitus; assembly: GCF_029633865.1. Lineage (NCBI taxonomy): Eukaryota > Metazoa > Chordata > Actinopteri > Lampriformes > Lampridae > Lampris > Lampris incognitus. The sequence goes on from NC_079221.1 coordinate 38,617,898, forward strand.
CATTGAAAGAGGTTAACGGAATTATAGAATATATGAAGAATATGATGAGGAGGATGCCAAGCAGTGTCCAGACACCACCGGTCCAGCCCAGGACCCGAGCCACACAACCAGCATCACTATGTAGACAAAAAAATAGCCACACATCTGAGTGAGAGAAGGATATATCATTGAAACAGGATAACAACATTATATGGATTTATAAGATGTATAAAAAGAAAATGTGATGAGGGGGATGCCAAGCAGTGTCCAGGTGGTGACCACCATCACTGTGGAGACCTGGGAGGAGGACAGACTGCGCGTGCACACAAGGGAGACTCACATCACACCATTCATACACACACAAGAAGAGAATGGAGAAGACATCATTCAGAGACAGAAAGGACATGTGAGAGAAGAGAACAGTTTGCAATAGTCAATCTATGTGCTATAATCACGTCGGCAGAACAGTGCTTGGTAAATTCATTGGAACAGAAACCGACCCACCATACAGTACAGGTTGTGAAGCACTCAACTTAAAGGCAACTAATTGTAGGCTAAGGCAAAAAGATGAGTTTTAAGTTTGGATTTAAAGGACTCTACAGACTGATTATCTGACAGCAGCAGGCAGGTTATTCCACAAGAACAGGGCCCAATAGGAAAAGGCCCTGCCACCAGCTGACTTCTTTTTAACTTTGGGTATACACAGGAGCCCTGTATTTTGAGAACGAAGAGCTCAAGTTGCAATGTACAGTTTAAGGAGATCAGACAGGTAGGATGGGGCAAGCCCATTTAGGATTTTATAAGTCAGCAGAAGCCCTTTGAAGTCTGATCCAATATGGATAGGAAGCCAATGAAGTGAGGCAAGAATTGGTGTAATATGGTCAAATTTTCTAGTTTTAGTTAGGATAATAGCTGCAGTATTCTGAACCATATGAAGACTTTTAGTCTAGAATGTGGCAGACCTGAAAACAGAACATTACAGTAATCAAGTCTGGATGAAACAAATGCATGTAATAGAGTCTCTGCGTCAGCTATGGACAGAAAAGACAGAATTTTAGCTAAGTTACGTAAGTGAAAAAAAACAGTCTTGTTGATTTCTTTAATGTGCTTATCAAAGAAAAGATTGGGATCAAATGTAACACCAAGATTTTTGGCTGCCACACTTCGTGAAACCACTGAGTTGTCTATTATTATAGTTACTTGATCAAATTGGTGTCTGTGTCTAGCATGGCCAATGACCAGCATCTCGGTTTTATCCGAATTTAACAGCAGAAAGTTAAGTGACATCCAGTTTTTCACAGTACCCAAGCAGGCCTCTAAATTAGTCATTAGAGTATGATCATCAGCCCTTATAGGCACATACAGCTGAGTATCATCCGCATAGCAATGGAAATTGCATGTCTGCGTATAATTTGACCAAGAGGTAAAATATGAAGAGAGAAAAGTAGAGGGCCAAGAATCGAGCCCTGGGGTACGCCATATTTAATGTCAAAGAATTTCAATGTAATATTATTATAGAAGACACAATGTGTTCTTACAGATCAGTAGGACTTAAACCAAGAGAAAGTTAAGCTAGAGACACCAAAATTACAAATTATTCTGTCTAATAGTATACAGTGATCAGTGGTGTCAAAGGCTGCACTGAGGTCCAGTAGTAGAAGCACAGAAGTGGAATCAGTGTCCATAAATAGTAGGAGATCGTTCACCACTCTGGTCAGAGCAGTTTCAGTGGAGTGACAGGCCCTGAAAGCCGATTGAAAAGGTTCATAAAGATAGTTTTTAGAAAAGAATGGAAGATTAGAGACCGGTCGATGGTTATTAAGAGACCCTGAATCGAGGTGTGTTTTTTTTAAGTAGAGACTTAACCACAGTTGTCTTAAAACTACTGGGAACAGTGCCATTAGTAACTTTTTTTTTTTTTTTTTTTTATTGCCTGAATACTGGCTCGCTTGAAATTGTAGGGATAACAGGGAGCTGACTACCATATCAAGTAACCTGGAGCTCAGAGCAACGGTTTTCTCATTGTAGGGGAGATGTGGGAATTAACTTGGCTGAATTGTGTTTTAAAGAGGGATGTCATTATATGAGATAGTTTAGGGAAATAAGGTAGAAGTGGTTTGGGGGAGTGGGTCGGGAAGGGATACCAAAACTAAATGGAGAAAAAAAATATAATCTTCAGTCAGATGCTGTTGATATTGTTTACTAGAAGTTGATAAATGCCATCATAAACAGTACAAGATACAGGAATGGGGGGTTGGAGGGTTGACATACGGCTTTTTGGTGTTGTATACTAGTTTAATTTTGAAAATATAACGAAGTGGGGAGATGTATTATTTCTAAAGTTTCATCAAAAGCAGAGCGACATGATGGCTGACACATTGGACAACGCATGAAAGACATTGTGCCCCCTTTGGCCAATCAATGTAAATTTGGAAAATGCCAAAATGCAGCAGTAATGCGTTTTGCCAAACACATCACATTCCCCTACGTTTTGATTGATTTCTGAAATTGAACTTGACACTTGGACTAAACAATGTGATCCCCGTGTTGGCACTTGGTCTGATTTTGAAAGTATTTCCAATGGTAAAATACATAATTTCCCCAAGTCCCGTCTTCCATATATCAAATTTCCATACATCCATTGTCTTGTAATATGGCTTATGGTGGGCAAACATGAACACGTATAGAGCACCTTCTGTACACACTGCACACTTCATGTGTCCACCACACCTGTGTTGTCTTAAGTAATTGCTTCAATTTGTCCCGTAGGCTGTTAACTGGCAGGAAAATCAGCACAGAGAACGATGCTATTGAGGTGAGTATCAATATATATATATATATATATATATATATATATATATATATATAAAATCTTGTGTATAAGCAAGCACTGCTAGTTTAAATCTCTGTGTAACTGTCATTTGGAAAGGTAAGTGAAAAGGTTAAATAAATGTCACTTGGCCCTTAACACCCTTCTTATGGGTTATCACAACTACCCCAGTGTCATTGATATCTTCCCTCTCTTCCAGGTGATGGAATTGCTTCATCAAATGGGCCCAGAGACAGTGGTACTGACCAGCACATACCTGCCCTCTAAATATGGGGACCAATACCTGGTGGCCCTTGGGAGTCAAAAAATAGGTACATTTAGATGTACTAATAGCAATACAAACTGCACAACCATGAATATTTTACATGTTAAGTCAAGTTTGTTTGTATAGCCCTACATCACTGTGTATCTCACGTTCACACAGTGAAAACAGGTAGAAACAGTAATGACAGCAGACCACACCCTCTGTACTTAGACCCATGATTCACATGAGGAAAAACTTAACCAAACTCTGTTTTCACCAAAAACCTTTATAGGAAAATAAAGTGGTAGAAACTAAGGAAGAGCATTGGAAGATGGAGCCCTCTTCCAGTTGATAGGTGGGCAATAGGTGTCATATAGATGGACAATGGGCAATATAAGGTAGACAGCTGCAGTACTATCATTTCACATTTTACACTGTCCAGTCCATTTACTTAGTGTGTTAATACACCAACTTGTCATTGCTTCCACCAGCACACGATGAATGTGAAACACTGTAAACATTGCTTACAATCACAAATGTGGTCCCTTACTCACTCATGGGCGCATATTGTGGTCACTCACTCATGAACGACCTGAGAGGGACACTTAGTAGGGCCACATGCACGTCCTACTAAACACACCCTCATTAGTCTTTAATATATTAACTGTATACTTTTAAAAATTCCTCGGAATACTAATCTAACTAAAATGGAAGAAGTCTCTGTCTGTCCTCCGGTTTTCTCTGCAATTGTTCCTCTGATCAGCTCCACACTTAGTGGGTACGCCATGGGTCTGGACAGTTTTGTGGTTGTTCTAACATTTGCTGCATAGGCTTAAAAGTTCAATTTAAGATAAACAGGTTTGGATATAATTTGCGGTGTTCATCTGCCTTAATATAGTGAAACCAGATGGGACCAACTCTAGCCAGAAGATACGGATGGAAATCCCCAAAGTCGATGCTGTGTTTGTGGGGACAGGTGACCTGTTTGCTGCTATGTTACTGGCCTGGACCCACCACCACCCAAAAGACCTGAAGGTCAGCAATACCATAGATCTGTCAGTTAAGTTAACATACATATACACTTATAGTTGCAACTTGTATCCAAAGTGTGTTAAGGTGGCACAGTGGTTAGCGCTGTCACCTCACGGCAAGAAGGTCCTGGGTTTGAATTCCGGGGTTGTCCAACCTGTGTCCTTGACCGAGGCATGGCAAGACGACCTGGAGTTGGTCCCACTGCTCCTAGCTACACAGCTAGGATGGGTTAAATGCAGTGTAATTTCCCTACGGGGATCATTAAAGTATATTAAAGTATATCAGGTGCGTATGTTCTTTGGTATGGTTGTCCCCACTGGGACTTGCGTCAATAACAGTTGCCATTCTAATGTCATGTTTTACCTACTGAGCTAACACAGACTGCCTCTGAGCTGCACAGCACCACCATAATGAACCGGTGCAGTTATAGAGTCTTCAAAACAAGCATGACATTATTGCCACAGGTTATGTTTTTATATGTTTGAATTAGGTGTATGTAATAAAAGTGATTTTATGTGAGAAATGCCTGGTGTCTGTAACTTACTCTTTTTCTGTTTATCTTAGGTTGCCTGTGAAAAGACTGTCTCAGTCATGCATCATGTCATTAAGAGGACCATAACCTATGCCAATGGTAAGATCACTGTTTGTGTCTCTGTGTGTGTGAGCGCACTTCTGTCAGTTTTTCTACCCTGTGGTCTTTGCATTTTTTCATATGAAGGGATATGTTGGTTCTTCCAACATCTGGTGTGCACAGAACTAAATGCATGTGGTACTTTGAAAATCGTTAATAGTTTTTAAAAGATTGTATGATTAATTTTAACTTTACTTCAAGAAGTAACTGTAATTGCTACAGCGGTACAGTGGTTAGTGTGGTCGCCTCACAGCAAGAAGGTCCTGGGTTCGAGCCCCCGGGTAGTCCAACCTTGGGGGTCGTCCCGAGCCGTCCTCTGTGTGGAGTTTGCATGTTCTCCCCGTGTCTGCGTGGGTTTCCTCCCACAGTCCAAATAAATGTAGGTCACGTGACTCGGCCGTACTAAATTGTCCCTAGGGTGTGAATGTGTGTGCATGTGTCGGCCCTGTGATGGCCTGGCGGCCTGTCTCCCTGCCTGCCTCTCAATGACTGCTGGGATAGGCTCCAGCATCCCTGTGATCCTGAGAGCAGGATAAGCGGTTTGGATAATGGATGGATGGATGTAATTGGTACACCGGTGTTTCGAAATGTAACATGGACTGAGTAAAGATGCTTTATTTCTGTATTCTGATTACTTATTCAGTATCCCGTTACAACCCCATCCTGTATGTTGGTGTGAAGCATCCAGTGCTTGATGTACTCTTGCAAAATGGTGGAAAAGTTTGAGCTGATGATATGTTATCCTATATACTTTTTCCAAAACAAAGCACTTTTTTCTGGAACGCCTCTCATCCTCCTCTCACTTGCAGAGATGGCTGGTCCTGGGAAGAGGCCTAACCCTGCCCAGCTGGAGCTCAGGATGGTTCAGAGCAAAGCAGACATAGAGAATCCTGCCCTTGTAGTCAAGGCTACAGTTTTATAGAAGTCTGCTGATGTGAAGGAGATTTATCTTTCTGCACTGCACATTACTCATGTCGGTAGGAAATTGCGGGGCAGTCAGCCAGACACAAACACAGAACTTTTTACATCGTGGATTGTCATCTGTCTCTGGCTTATGGGATCTTTTTGGGAGCACAACTATGTTTGCATGAGAGTGGTCACTGGTTGGCGGGTTTTACCCTTTAAAATCCTGCATACACTCACTCTAATCACTGCCATATGAATGATGTCCTGTGTTGTTACGATGACCCGTATTGTCATCATTTATGCGGGTTAAATAAATAGGCTTAAGCCACTCATGTTTAGGCTAAGACAGTTTAGGTGTCTGTGTATTTGGATCCTGTTTCATGTAATGCAAGTAAATGATCCTATACAACAATTGATCTTGGTTAGGATTGCAGAACACAGTAAATACCGATTGATGTACTACCGGGCCTTTACCTGATTTAGTTTGAATAAAAGTCATTGTTGACTCGTACCGAATGTTAAGTGTTGCTCATAAGGTATTATAAGCACATTATAAATGCAATGTAAGAAGAAAATGATTGTTACGATTAATATGTTAGCATGTGGGAAAAATCTCAAGTTGTTGATAGGTTGTAGGGCAACGTAATCATAACCGTTTATGTTTTTTGGGCATTTTAGTCTTTTTAGAAAGGACAAACTGAGTAGGGGAGAATACGCAGCAAAGGACACACAGCCGGGTGGTTGCTGTCATCAGGCCTGAGCTAACTCAGTTTGCGTTTAACTGGCTGAGCCATCAGAATATCCAAACCTGAATAACTGTAAAATATAGTAATATCAGAATCATAATGCATTATAATATGTTATGATGTAATTACAGCTAAATAGCATGTGTCTTTATAATGTGCTTGTAATGTGCATGTAATTGTGATGTCTCACAGTGTGGTTCATCTGAAGCATTTCACTCTGATGGGACATATTGATGCATTAGTAGTGATCAGATGCGCCAGTATGATTCTTAGTACCATGAAATGTCAAACATCTTGCATAGTACAAGCCTGTTCATGTTTGAGTACACTGGTTTTGATTTCACAATGCTTTGTTTTAAACAAAATGGTAATTGAATGTTTTAATGTTAATATCCTCAGTAGTACAGACATCCACAGCCCCGAATTTTTTATACATTTAGTTTCCATTTTTCTCCTCTTAAACATTATGCAATGATTTTTAACTGTAATTTTTAGATCAACATTGTAAGTGTCTCAAATTGAGGTAAAACAATTTGCACAGATAATCTAGACTATATTAGCTAATGATCGTTGTTTTAATATTTTGACCATTGCCATATCTCAGATAACATAGTTGTCAGTGTGAGACCATGCTGTATAATGGCCTTAACAGGGTTTGCAAGAACAGTTGTACAGATTGTTTTTGTATGCCATTGTAATACTAAGTCCTCACAGTATTAGCTGTTAAGTGCCAAACCTTAAGCTGCTGCTATGATATGGAGCAATAGATGAGTAATAATAAATGTTTAATCTTTTCAATTTTCAGTCCAGTTATTTTTGTTTCCAAGTGTCTGAGATGACCGATACTTCCCATCTGAGGATAAGTAGTTCCTTGTTCTTGAGAAGTGAATTTTCCTTCTCTCATCTCATTCATAGGCTTGGGTGGTGGGGCACAGACACTTCTACAAGATGTTAGAGTTGAATTGAAATAAAGTTGGGAAATCACACTAATTGTTTCCGGATTTCCAGATTTGGCACAGAATGCCAGAGTCTCCTCCATAACAAAGTGTTCAACTGAAGTTATGCAAACTCACCAGCAGAGGGCTAATGTGGACTAATAGGCTCTAACAAGCATTTGGGGAATACGATTACGTTGGGTTTCTTTTGCGTGACACAAAATGTAAAAACAAGCGTAATCGAATCACGCAGAAGGATGTAGAAAATTGCTACCGCGTGACAGAGCTGTGTCACGGCTTTGGAGAGGACAGTGGGCGCACGAGTCGCAGTCCTTCCCACCAAAAGGAACACGATAATTAAATAAACCCTACAGAACACAATCGTTACCATGTTTCATTTTGTGAGTTCGAGTGAAAGCCAATTAATGGTCAAACATAGGTAATCCGGACACGTATGCGTATAAACAATATAACCCAAGATAAGCCGCTTGAAATTCTATGACCAAGCGCATTTTAGTGAAACTATACATTATGTGTCTATATTGCACTTAACGTATGTGGGGCTGCGGAGGTCGCTGAAAAGTTGACGATTTCTTCCCCAATGAATGAGAGGCAGGACCGGATGTGGGTCAGCGCTGCTCACTCGTTTGAGGGGATGTGGGGCTTTAACCGACAAACAATAGCGCTCTTGCGATCGAATCAGCCCAAGTAATTATTAGGACGCAGTCACATTAAGAGGACTGTCTCCTCAAAGTATTATCGTGGCTATAGCATAGACAAAATTGCGAAGAAGGAAAAAAGGAAGTCGAGTGGCTGGTCCGACTCCAACTGGGAAGATTTTCAGGTAGGTTAAGTCCACAGAACCCCGCTGCTGAGCGCTGTCAGTGAGCCGGCTAACTAGCATAGCATGCTGTTAGCAAGGCTCACAGGTCACTGGGTGTTTAATGTGCGTTACGCACAGATTAGCTGCAACGTACGCTGTCGACGCCCGTTGCTCCTGTGTTTTATCCAAAACTTGGGTAACTATCCGAGCAGCCCACATTAACCTTGGCCGCATGTTTGTAGGAATCTCTGCCCTTCTCGCAGCGCTCGGTTCAAAGCTAACGGCTAACGCTCGGCTAATGTCAGCTAGCTAGTCTGGTTTCCTCGCCGGTGGCGACTCCGCACCGGCTATCCAGCTCTCCAGAGGCGTGAGCGATGCGCGAGGTTACTTTCGCCGGTGGCGGTTCAACGCACGCTGGCCGAAGTCGAGCCATGTGCGTGTCACGACAATATAGGCGAGTTTGATCGCCAACGGTAACGCGGATCAGGTGATTATTGTGGTGTTTAGCCAGTCACCACCATTCCCAGTCACGGTCTAGTTTACCAGCTTGATGGTGAAGTTTCATTTGGAGGTAATGGGATTGTCTTGACAAAACCTGCGAATTGGCCAGCTGAGGTAGCATAGGAGAGAGCTCTAACAGTGGCACAGCCTTGAAACGCTACAGCTCTTATCTGCATGCATGTGTCGTGTGCGCTCTTTGACGCTGACCTGACGTGCGTAACCGTGTCGCACCACTCACGGGTTACTAAAGTTCATCTGTGCCTGCGCTTCCTCAGGCGAGGACAACTTCGGGCCAGTCTTTAAGCAAACGCCGCCGTCCGCACACTCACATTCACTAACAGGCAAGTACAAATTATCATTCAGGACACATCCGTCCACCCTTAAAGCCAGATAACGCGTTTAAACGGAAATGCGTTTGCGAGGTGCGCGACACTAATGTCCGCTATAGATGTTGGTCTGCTGGGAAGTAGTGCTCACATGTTCCTTCAAGGACATGGTTTGAGTATTAGATTAATTCTTTATTGTCCTGCCTGAGGATTTTTTTTTTTTGCTAGTCTGTACTAGACTACAGGTCTCTCTTTCAATCAAAAAAAAATATATTTTTTTGTCTGTATACACATCCATACATATAAAGAGGGCGCCCAGTAATGCTGAGTGATATGGAAGATTTTATCACGATAATCAAAAAACACTTTATACAATATTGTTATTTAGCACCATATCTGCTTATATGCAAAAATAATATTTTCAGGACTCCAGCTGAAGTTCGTCACATTGAACTGTTTCGAATATGAAGTATATCAAGCCAAAGCTAATTTTTGAAAGACTTGTTTTGTGAGAAATGTCAAGTAACAGATTTTTGTCATTAATTCATAAGACAACAAAATTGTGTATTGCAATATCTAAATTTCATCCTAATAGAATACCACTGAAAGATGACAAATGGTGAATTATTGCCCAACCCTAGTACACAGATATTATTACAGACTTCATACAAACATTCAATGGCAGGTGGATACACAGATACAAAGTCCTCCAATGGAGTATTTTCTCTAAAGCTGCTATTGCAGAGAGCACAAAACTCATAGCAAAATAGTTTGTTTTTTTTAAATCAGGCTATGGATCTGTACCCAAGACGAAATGGGAGCAAAATGAAGAATGGATTGAAAAAGCCATAGAAACCTTAAAACAAATGAAAATGATAAAATAGTGTGTGAAAAACCTGTAAATATCTCCATCGCGTTTTGTTGTGTATCGTGTCATTTTGTCTTCTTTTTCTGTCTTGCATCTGTGTATTGCTGCAGCACCTTTGTCCCTCTACTGTATTGGTTTTGTGCTTTTCTCACTACCAGACACGCTTTCCTACTTGGCCAGTCAGCCCTGTGGATGCACTGTTGAAATTTCGGAGGTGTGCAATGCACGATTGCGTCTCTGCAGGCCTTTTCGAGCAGCGGTCATCCAAAAAAAAAAAACAAAAAACCTTTCCCTGAGATGGACATGTATACATGTACCTGTGAAGAGGCATGTCCTGGCCTTTACAAACTTGATTTTTTAGTCAACAGTTTTACCAGTGAACAGTGTGTCAATGGTTGTGCTTCTTATTGCAGGAGGCAGCTGTTCTTGGGGGTCCTGTGAGCCAATCCACATAGCTAGCACTGGGATATATTGTGTCTTTGGCATTTAGCCCAGTCTCACTAAGTGGGCTCTTAAGATAGCTGTGGGCATACATTTTAGGGCAAAATGCATATCAAGATGGGGATTCATAACAGTAATTTTATTCTGCCGCTATTGTAGAGCCAGCTGTTTGTCGTTTTATTTTGGAAGTGTCCGAAAGCATCGGAACATGAGATGGAGAGACATCTGCCTGCTATATTGCAATTAGAGTTGTAGTGATTGGGCTTGCAGGGGTCTCGGCAGTGTCTGGTAACTAGGCTCAGTAATCTCATTATCCTTTAGAGGTAAGTGGAGCAGGGGGGTTGTGGGGTAGACATGGACAATGAACAACTTCACCTCCTATGGGAAAAATTTATAAATTGGGACAAAGGGAATGTCACTGAATATTTTCTGTGCCTGTGTAGTCTGTTAAAACCATGAAGCATGGTATCAGTCTGTTGCTGACAAGTAGCTTAAAATGGCCATTTTTTCTATAAATTAGGTTTAAAGTGGATAGAAATACCTCATACTTTTGTAGTCGACAATACATTTTTTTTTTTTAATTGCAGACATCTTGCATATAGAGGGTTTGGGTCAACATGATGAAGATGCTGCATCTTAAGTATTCTGTATTTTTTTAGCATATTTTTTCTAGATATTCTTTGCTGTTGCAGCATACCTAATTTTTCTAAGGGGTTATAAAGGTTATTGATCATGTTCTTCCTTAACATTTCATCCTACTCTTGAGATCTTACCAAGGTGTTTGATGCAAGAAGTCTGACAGATATAGGCTGCTTTGAAAGCCAAACAATTTTGGATGTTGACCACATTACTATACATGTCTGGCAGTGTACTTTTCTCTTAGAGCAATTTCATGTCGGGGTTATTGCTACATCGCATTTTGCTAATGGCTTGAGCCAATCCGAATGTTTGTCAAACACATGGGACTGATTCACTGCGCAAAGGTTGTTGTCTGTTTTTTTTTTTTAAAAACACTAGGTTATGGCTTTGTTCCATCACCAAGTGAAGATGTTTGTCCAGCCAGTTGCAGTTACAGGCATATGAGATGTAGGCAGTTGCCTTGGACGGTTGGCAGTGGAACAGAAAAATGTTTTCTTATCATTATTGCAGCTGATATTTTACAAAGTGGACTTTTTGGTGTCATCGTGCACCCCACGCCTATCTATATGCATGGCTCTGCCCACCTGAGCCCTCAGTTGAGGAATAAAGGAGGGTCAGTGCACCGTTCACTGTACTATTAGATCAAATCTCCAAACATGCAAATAAGTGAAATAACCAAATTATGCCCCTATATTGCCTTAAAGCAAACAAATATTAATGTGGATTATAAAACTAAAAACGGGCAGCACGGTGGCGCAGTGGTTAGCGCGGTCACCTCACAGCAAGAAGGTCCTGGGTTCGAGTCCCGGGGTAGTCCAACCTTGGGGGTCGTCCCGGCTCATTTTCTGTGTGGAGTTTGCATATTCTCCCCGTGTCTGCATGGGTTTCCTCCAGGTGTTCCGGTTTCCTCCCACAGTCCAAAGACACGTAGGTCAGGTGAATCGGCCGTACTAAATTGTCCCTAGGTGTGAATGTGTGTGCGTGCGTGTGTGTGTGTGTGGGCCGTGTGATGGACTGGCGACCTGTCCAGGGTGTCTCCCTGCCTGCCGCCCAATGACTGCTGGGATAGGCTCCAGCATCCCCGCAACCCTGAGAGCAGGATAAGCGGTTGGATAATGGATGGATGGATGGACCACTAAAACTAGTCAAAAGTTTCAAGGTTGTCAGAGACAAGCAGATGAATTTGTCGTGCATTTCATGATCAAGCGCTCAAGCTATCAGACGCACAATGGAGAATATGTAGTTGTATCATTGTGTAATGTGTCCTTGGCACAAGTTACAAGGGTCTGTAGCTAGTAGTGACTAGCTTGTAGCTATTAGCCAATCCTTCATAACCTACTCCTAATCAATATTTGACACCAGATGATAGCAGCGGTTGCCGATTTTATGTGATGTAAAGTTTTCCTTCTGTGATTAAAACCTATTTTCTTGAAATACTTTATGAATGCATGTACCATAATTTATCATCCATCTACTAAGATTCTAGGCCGTCAAAACAATCGTTCGTTGTCTAACAAGGATGACTTCGTTATTATACAACAAGCTGCATGACATTTTTTTATATATAAACTTAGCACAAAAAGTAAGGAAATTTGTGTTTGGTAGATTATTTCTTTGTTGTAACAATGCTTCTTGGCAATAAATCTTATATCAGGCACCTGATTGTCAGCACCTGGGGTACCAGAAGCTCAAAACAAGAGTCAATAGCAACAGCAAAATAAGCTGTTTGGCATTGGCAGAGAAGATTTGGCAAATTTTCCACCGGTGCAACCCACATACTCAGCTCTGCTGCTCATCCCACAAATGCATGTTCCTTACAAATGTGGCACCATTTAAAAGGGAAATAAACAGGCTTTCCAACGGTATAAGATTTATTGCCAAGAAGCATTGTTACAAGAAATAATCTACCAAACACAAATTTCCTTACTTTTTGTGCTAAGTATATGATCCACACTATGTGCTGTGTTCTTTACCAACGAGGTTAAGAGTAAAGATAAGTTTTGCAGAGTCCAGTCAGGAGACGAGCTTGCAGGCAGGTATTCACCATTCATTAAATAACTACATATCCTCAGAATCTAACGTGTCTTCCTTAATCTATTGCGTAGTATATGGCTTATTGACACAGTTCATCCTATACATTATTCTTAGCATTGTAGTATATGGTTCTATTGTCCCAGTAAGCTGGATCAGCTTCTAAAGCTGTGGTATGAGTGTTGGCTCTGGAGCCAGAGTCACTTTATACTTTAAGATGTATTGTACATTAGTTGATGTGGTCAACATACAAGACTTGTCTAGTTCTAAGGCTGGTGTAACTAGCATGTCCAACCCGATTTGGAGTCTAAAAATGCCTTGTTGTGGTGGAAATTTTACAGCCAATCTCCAGTCCATGTAGGAGGTGAAAATCATTCACAGGTCAACTGTGGGTATAGCCTAAGTAAAAAGAAATGTTTTATTCACCGATCTAAAATCTTAATAATTGGGTGGGCTGTTTGCAGTCCTTGTTAAAGATGCATTAAGTGATTTCTGACAGCTAGAGGTAAGCCGGTAGGGCTACAGAGATTGTAAAACCGGACTTGCAGCTAAACAGCTCCCTCCCTGTCTCAACAGTGGCTGCATGCTCACTATCAGTATTTTTCTAATCAACGTTCGAAAGCTTGTCGGATATTCACGTGTTTCAGCCATGATTTGGTCCGCCAACTTCTGAAATGCATACTCAGGTCTCCTTGGCTTGGTAGATTGAGTTTCGTAACCCGACTGGTTAGGAAACTTAACCTCTTCTTCTTAACCTCTCTTTGACTCTCGGCCATTTCACGCTGAACAGATTGTGGCAGAATTCTGAACTCATGAGTTGTGAGTGGCTTATCCGCGGGGTACCCCGGGTATCCGGTGAGAGAAGGAAGGATTCTACCAAAGAGGGAGGTGCACTGGACTGACAAAACCAAACAATAAGCTGAAAGTTACAGAAAACTGTAGACTGGAATGTTGGTTCTCAATGGGCAGTACTAGCAATCCTTTAACATTAAGGGAGTCAGTCGATTCACTGTTGATATCAAAACTATTGCTTAACGCAGCATTAAAGTCTTGTACGATGAATATTTAACCCAAATAGTGGTCATTACAAATCTAGTGCTTCTCAGCACAATAGGAGAGTCATACATTAATATGGCTCCAACAAAGTGCTAAAGTCAGTAGCGAATTTTATTGATAAATGTGAGAAGCTTTACTGCTTCAACATGTTACATGTCTTCATTAAAAACAATCTAAAGGCTCAGCTCAAAATAAGGCTCTATCTATTTAATACTGCCTTCCTTTGCCTCTTTATATCCACCATCATCAGTTTTGCTGACCACAGCAAAAGCCACCTCTTGGATCCTTGAGTCTTATCAGTCATCTCTGCCTTCAGCTCAGACTATGACAATGCCAAGAGCCATCAGGGAGCCTTATATGGAGAGAGAGTTGTTAACTGGAATTGCTGCAAGCCCATCCTTGCTCAGCCATCTTTATCATGCTTTTTTTTTAAGGCCATTTATGGATGGGTCTGTTATGAAAGGTGCCCATTAACAAGATTAATAAAAAGATGTGAAGTTATGTACAAGTATTAGTGGGAAACTGTTGGCTGCTTGCATGTACAGCAGTACTATGTTTAGTTCCTCATACTTTGACATTAAGATGACCTCTACTGTCTAACAATCACAATGTATTCATGTCTTTGTTCGTACTCCGCTTTTAGGCCTGGTGGCAAAGCCTTGGGGCTGTACTCTGGCTTAGAACCCCTGACCCATTTGTTTCAGTAATGTCCTGGCAGTTGGTTTTTTCCCCCTGTCTTTATGCTTGCTTGTATGAACCATATTTGACACTGGCCCTAATCTAACAACCCACAAATGTTCTGTTTGCCACTAGCCCTATCTGCCCACTTTAAATGTAATACAGGTTGTTCAAACTCATTTTTGGGTTACCATAAATGTTGTCAAGGGCTCATTTGCTTTGAGATTTATGTTAATTTAGCTATCAACACACTTAGTGGAAGAGAAACATGACACCACCAACAGCTGTCATAATTCTTGGAATTGGTTATCTAAGTAAACTGTTCAACCCATCGATGGGGTCATTGCTTCCGCCCCCCGCTTGAGTGATTCCACCAGGTGGCCAATGGAAATGCAAGCCCAAGATTGATTTGTCCTTTAGAATACAAAGTGCCATTCTTCTAACCCCACCCTATTGCAGAAGAGCCCAGCCCGCTTGATGGTTAATGGTAATAAGATGTGACATATCCAGGGTGCCTGTATCTTGCTAATCAGCACTAATCTGATCCATGGATTAGAAGAGGGTAATGCATGGAGGATACGTCTGCTTACATGTGTTTCTCCCTCCTTCCAGAAGCCAGCTATTTTTCAAACCTGCCTAGCGTTCATTAGTGAAGTCCACATTAGGCTTGCTGTTTTGGTGGTTCTTTTTTGTTTACCTTCATTGGAAATTGATCTGTTTTGGCACATTTTATGGTGATAGGAACCTGTGTGGTCCCCAATCCACTGTCGCGCTGAATTGGCAGATCTGGCAGTGCGATCTGCCTGTGTTCTTGCTGTCATCATCATAATCTCCTCCTTGTCTTGTGTGGGATTATCATGGCTGTGAAGCAGGACAAGCTGTGACTATCTGTTGTGAGCCACAGGCCTTTAATTTAGGCTTTTATTTTGCTTGGATTCAGTGGAATACTGAGAGCCAAAATGTTGAACCAGAGTGCTGTGATGATCTTCACTGGGATCTGTGGGGCATTGGTGGTCTTGGCCATGGCCTACTACGTCTACTGGTAAGTGGAATTTGAGGGCAGGTTTGTCTTTTGCCATGAACCAGGTTGGACCTGCCCAGCTCCTGTAGAAAACAAAAAAAATAAGTGTTGCTTCAGGTTAAATGTGCTGGCTATTTGGATTTTTATTTTTGTACCATTTTAACAAATGTTGGTTGGTTCAGACATCCTATTTTTTATAATTCAAAAAAATGATACACATTGGTTTTTCACCTTTAAAGTAGCATCCAAATCTACCAGTATTTACCTGGTGGCTGTCACTGCCCCCTTCATCCAAATCAGGGACTTTTATTGCAAGTCTTTGTAATTTGGATTGGTTACCGGAGAAGCCGTTTCCAGGTGATGTCAAGCAGAACCCGCTGTCCCTTTGTAAGCAGCTTTAACCCCGTCAGTGTCTAATCTTTCCTCCTGGCTGCATGGGTCACAGGTGGGCTTGTTCTCCATAGGGTCTCTCAGAGAAACAGAGCTTAACTGGGGGCATTTAGTTGGGGTGCACCCTTTTAATACCTAGTTTTTGTTTTGTTTTTAGGCCGCGCCCTCTTTTGGGGGGTTGGGGCGATTTGGCTGCCCCATATTTATTTATTTATTTGTTTGTTTGTTTGTTTGTTTCAGAGAATTGAAACTATGGCTAGTGCAGGGTGATGTGGAAAATATTATTATAGTTATAGGGGATTTTATATGATACATACACACACACACACACACACACACACACATATATATATATATATCATGACCGTGATCTTATATATGCAAAAATACCATGTTTAAGAATCCAACTGAAATTCATCACATTCAACTATTTAGTAATGTAAAGTGTCAACCTAATGTTAGACCAATTTTTTTCAGATAATCATGATGATAATAATAATTAAATAATAGCTATTTATATAGCACTTTTCTAAAAAAATGTTACAAAGTGCTTTACAAAGAAATATAACCAGATAAGGCAAACATAAGAATAAGACCAAATAAGCAAGAGTACAAATAAAAACAGTATGTATAAATAAAAACTAATATCAAACATTTGTAAAATCTTTCACAAAAAGAAAAGTTTTAAGACAAGATTTAAAGGAAGCTAGAGACTTGATTTATCTTAGTTCAAGAAGAAGAGAGTTCCATAGTGTGGGGTCAATAACAGCAAAAGCCAGATAAACCTTTGTGACAAAACGAGATCTGGGAATAACCAGCAGGGCGCCATCTGCGAATCTTAATGGTCAGGAGGGTATATACCAGGTCAATAAGTAAGTAAGTAAGTATATTTTTATTTATGTAGCACTTTTAAAACCAGTTACAAGTGCTTTACACTTGATACAGAAAATACAAATAAATGCATAAAATAAATTGGATGAATATAAAGAGGAAATGATGATAGAGAGGAAAAGATGCTGGGTATATTGGGAGAAGGATGCTGAATGTGGAGCTGCCAGGCAAGCAGTAAAGAGGAAGGCCAAAGAGGAGGTTTATGGATGTGATGAGAGAGGACATGCAGGTGGCTGGTGTGACAGAGGAAGATGAAGAGGACAGGAAGAGATGGAAATGGATGATCTGCTTTGGTGACCCCTAACGGAAGCAACCAAAAGTAGTAGAGATAAAACAAGGCATAGGGTGTAACAGACCAAGCTAAAAACAAACCAAAACAGAGGGCAAGGATATGGGGATATATAAAAAGGCTTGCCTGAAAAAATTGGCTTTTAGAAGCTGCTTAAAACAATCCAAAGATTCAGCAAATCTAATGGATTGGGGAAGATTATTCCAGAGGCCTGTGGCTAAAACTGTAAAGGCGTGGTCACCTAAGGTTGCAATGTTTGTTAATACAATCATTAAAATATCTATTAGTCAGATAAGAGCGAAACCAATTTAACGCTGTACCAGAAATGCCAACCCAGTTCTCCAACGTATCAAGTAAGATGGCATCATCGATGGTATCAAAGGCAGTGGTTAAATCTAGGAGAATAAGGATAGAGTATTCACCTTTATCAGCATGCATAAGAATGTCATTGGACACTCTTAGTAATGCAGTCTCAGTGCTATGCTTAATAAATCAGAAACATATGTAGGCGCAAGACCATTTAAGGCCTTAAAAGTAAGCAATAAAATTTTAAAATCATTTTGAAATATCACAGGGAGCCAGTGTACGGAGGGAAGCACAGGAGTGGTATGGTCATGCCTCTTTGTCCAGGTAATGAGCCAATCCAGACATCCAGGATTTAATATCAAGTTGTGAGATTTGCTAGGGAGCTAGGATCTGTGGGCTTTAGTGGCATGTATAACTGAGTGACATCAACATAAAAATGGTAAAGCACATCGTGATTTTGAATGACCTGGCCAAGGGGCAGCATGTATATCTAAAAGAGAAGGGGGCCAAGAACTGAGCTTTGAGGGACACCACAACTCAACTGAGCCATCAAGGAAGCAGAGTTATCCAGAACAACAGAAAAAGTTCTGTTGGTGAGGTAAGAGCATAATAAACTAAGAGCAGAGCCCTTGATGCCAACCCAAGTCTCTAAGCAATGTAAGAGGATGCTATGATCAACCGTGTCAAAGGCAGCACTTAAGTCTAAAAGAACTAAAATCGCGCAGTCAGCAGTAGGTCATTAGTGACCTTAACTAGAGCTGTCTCGATACTATGAAGCGCTCTAAAACCAGACTGGAAACTGTTAAAAACAATATTAGTGTTCATAAAAGAAATCAATTGAGAGGAAATTACTCCCTCCAGAATCTTAGATAATAAAAAAAAAACAATTTGGAGATTGGTCCAGGAGATCTAAATTAGATTTCTTCAGCATTGGTTGAACAATGGCAAGCTTAAAACTCTCTGGAAAAGATCCAGAGGCCAGAGAATTATTAAGAATTTGCAGAATAACCAGTTCATATTGGAGACTGTACTCTCTAATACACCTTTCACACTGGCCAAAAAAAACCTGCTAACGTCCGCCTTTTTACATTGACCAAAGGTGGACATTAGCGGGGTTTTTTTTTTTGGCCAGTGTGAAAGGGGTATAACACTGAAATTGTAATTGGTTGGAACTGGGTAAAAGAGGCAGAATTAACATAATACTCCCTCAGATAGTTAAGTAATTTTATGAACAATTTTTGAATTCAGGTAATAGTTTATTAATTTAGACAAAACTGAGTTTTGTCCTTAAAGTGACAACTGAAACACTATTAACAATAATGTTGAATACTCCCCAGCCCTATGTGAGGCTGGAAATTTTTATTCAGCATACTTTCAAAGAAAAATCCAAACCATAATATTGCAGTGGCCCACTCAGAGTAATATTAAGTTGTGGCATGATGAAGTTGGTATTTGACCAAGGTCACAAGGTAGGGAAAAAGTATATGTGGGTAGAATTATTTAAATGTCAGTTAGAAAAGCAAAGTTAGAACATTTTGATAAGAGATCTAAATGATTGGTCTAATGATACAGTCCTTGAACCTGATATCAGCCAAGCCGTTCTAACTGCCTTAACTTGAATCATTGCTATAAATAAGTACTGATCTTCTCAATTCCTTCGACTGAAGAATATTGATATAATTATAATCTGTTTTTGGAGAGATGTAACATCTTCACCTTTGGGAATGAGGCAGAAAATTACATTTTTGTTTTTGATGTCATGCAGGGTCCCAAAAACTATATCAATATTACTTTACCCCTGTTGAGATCCAACATTCATATCAAGATTCTTTCGTCGGACAAGTGAGGTTCTTTTTGCAGGATGGTTAGGTTTGAAAATTTTGATGAAGATGGGATTTCACACCTTAAGGGAAATGATGATTGTTGTAGAATTAGACATTAAGATGCTTTTCCTCAGCAGTGGACCACATTTATTTTTAAGTTGTTGTATTATTTCTGGATCTCTTCCTTCTAAAATGGTTACGGTGGCTGCTCAACTTCTTTCTGTTGATGTCAAATACCTGTGCATAATTTTTGCATCCAAGGAATTTTTTTTTTTTTGACAAGTAAAAAACTGTAGTCCTTTCTGGACTTTGCTTTAACAGTTCCAAATTTCGTTCCCTGTGACTTATGTCAGGGTTCCCTCATGTCCTGTAAAATCTGAGAATTTATAGACTCGTTTTCCAGCTATGGAAACACCTGGAAAATGATGAAATTGATCCAATGTCCCAGAAAAATGATTGAGGTTATTAAAACTGGTGAAGTTAGGTTATAAAATTGTGTTTTTTACTAGCTGAGATTGCATATTTTCAGTGATATTTTTAACTGATATGACATATCATCCACTTCCGGTGTGGGAAGATGGCGGCGCAAATTCACGTTTGCAGCAGCCTCACCCAGTACCGGTGTGGGAAAATGGTGGCGTGAACTCAAATTTGCAGTGGCCTCACCCAGTACCATCCATGCAGTGTCTTTGTCCACATCTGCATCTAAGTTTGTCTTCATTGATGGCTGTGAGAGCTGGTGCTGGATTGACTGAGGGAGCCTGGTCTGCTCGTCCTGTGGGCCCAGGGACCACGGCCCTGCCTGTAGCTGGGCCTGAAGAGGAAACACCGAGGGTGATCTGACAGGACGCGGAAGCAGGGCGGGCTAAGCTAACTGCTAGCCCATGCAGGTCGGCAGTTCCGACAGTCATCCTGGCATTCGCTCTCTTGGACAGTGATTTTTTTTTTTTAAGATGTTGGCTATATGTGTTTTGTAGTTTTCTTTTTTTCTTTTTTGTAGTTTGAAAATTTGGGCATATGTGTTCTTGTAGTTTGGATGTGTTTTTGTCTTTGTGTTGCACTGCTGTGGGCTGGGGGAAGCGATACTTCGTTTCATTTTGTGTGCACAGGTGCATGAAATGAAATGACAAATGTTCCTGATTCCTGATATTGTTAGCCACTGAGTTTGCACATCAGTGCTTGAGGTTTGAGTGGTATGTGCGGTGACCAGCTAAAAGTTACATAGTTCATTTACAGACTGCTGAGGCTTCCACTGATAGTTAAAACTGGATAATAATACTGGAAAATGATTTCCTAAAAGGAGGGAGAATGCTGTTATTTTATCAACCAGTCAGTTTAAACATATGGCAGCAGTGTCTGATGTGTTTAAAAAAACTAGAAGGGAAGACCAGTCATTTGGAGCCAAATAGCTTGCATTATATGTCACTAATTTATCTTATTTTTCTTGCCTCATATCTCGGGGGAGAGCTGTGAAAGCCTTCGTGCTTTTGCTGCAGTACCATGTGAGTAGACATGGGCCTAGCTCAGCAGTGGCTAACCATGTGCCATGGAGAGCCATGTGTATGCAGGTTTTCATTCCAACGCGACTCCACACCAGGTGATTTCACTGATACATTCTTTCTGTTTGGTTGAAGAGTTGTTGATCAGTGAAATCACCTGGTGTGGAGTCCGGCTGGAATGAAAACCTGCATACACATGGCTCTCCATGGCACATGGTTAGCCACCCCTGGCCTAGCTAGTTCCACACAAAGTAGGATGTTGTGCAACTTTTAAACTGATTCATCTGAAGAGAGGATTGGGCAATCCTCCCCTTCATGACCCCTGAGTAGACTTTCTCACTCCTAACCCTTAACACATTTACCTACTTCTGTCTCTCAACACTGTTTCACTAAACAAAAAAAAACAAAAGCAAAAAGCAAAAAATTGTGGAGAAACATATTTAGATTTCACAATGATTTATCCCATATGTCACGTTTTTATTTGTGTATTCTTTCCTCCATTCATTACTGTGGCTGGCACCATGGTTTGGTATTTTCCCAAATTTTGCAAGTTGCAGTAACCAAATTAGTGAAGATGATGTTACCAGTTGACTTGCAGTTGACTCTCTCTGTGGGGAACAAGGGTCATGCCTGTAAGGTCATGTAACTCCCAGAAGACACAGGTGCTGCCAGGGCCAGCTGGGGCTTATCTGACCCAGCAGGTGGCACAGATACACACACCCACACACCAGAAAGCATTTCATTACAACGGCAGCGGCATTCAGGAGACTAAAAGGTACATTTTAATTGGATAAAGAGATAGAAAGAAAATATTGGGGCAGGGACACTGAAGTTTGTATTTCAATCTGATAGCAAGCAGGTCCTTGCCAGTTCTTCTTGTGGTGTGTCACAATGTCGGAGAGGATAAATATTGCATGATAAGACATACACATTTGATATGAATTTGCCTTGCGTAACTATCTGGCTGAAGTCATATTTCTTGCCCTGTGTTGTGTAAGTACTCAAAATGTACTTGTCATATATCTCTAACCGCAAAATTCACACAATTCTATGTGTAGAATATGTCTGTGTATGTGTGTGTAATTCTTTGTCTAGGTGAATCGGCCATACTAAATTGTCCCTAGGTGTGAGTGTGTCGACCCTGTGATGGCCTGCGGGCCTGTCCGGGGTGTCTCCCCCCACCTGCTGCCCAATGGCTGCTGGGATAGGCTCCAGTAACCCGTGACCCTGATTGGGATAAGCGGCTTGGCTAATGGATGGATGGATGGCTATATCTCTTAATTAATATGTAGGACACTTGAAAATACAAGAGGAATGCTTGATTTCTGATCATCCCTATTCTGAAGTTGGTTTGGTAAGATGAACTCTTTTATAACTTCTGATATGCGATGCTATAAAATGATTTCAACACGGTGCTTATTGTCTTCCATGGAGGCTGAATGAAAGCCATCAGCAGGCTGTACGTAACTCGGTGTTGTGTTTTGTCTTTGCCCACAAGATGAACATTCAGTGATGTTACACTTTACAAAGACACACTGCTCGTAACCGCTTTCAAGATGTGTAAAGCAAGCGATTCTTAACGCAAAGTAGATTTTTGTGTGTCATGTCTAGGCCTGCCTTGTCAGACCTGGACAGCCGCACAATGGTTTCTGTGTCTCCGTCAGCATTTGGCAGACTGTGTCCAACCCACAGTCGTTGTACAAGGCACCAGTAGCCTCCTTGTCTGCCAACTAAATCGCTGCATGAAAAGATGAGGGCAAGGTAGATGGCCCTCATTGTATGGCTGATGACAGTCCACCCCGGTCCATCCCTGGACAACTGACAGAACAGAATAAAAGGAACAGATGAAGGAAGGGTGAAAAGAACGCAGATGGGGGCCATAATCAGAGGCTTGGACGGGACTATATGATGGAGAGAAACCCAAAGAGAGCTAAATAGTGGCCGAGTTGTGAGAATGATGAATAACAATAATGTAGGCTGGCTGAAGAGTTGTATTCAGCCCAGACGGAGTTTGATGAGTTGTCGTGGACCAGAAAGCAATACCTCACTGAAGTAATGAGTGTGCATGATAGACGGCTGTGTTAGCTGCTGTGCTCTTTGACACAAACACACGCATGCTTCAAAAGATTATAACTTGTTTTGTCTTTTGAACAAAGACGCACATCCGTCGGTCACGACAGGCTCATTGGCAGATCTACCCTTATTTGTCAAGCAGGAACATAACAATCCTGAAAGCATTTTGGCCCCCTTTATATTTGGAATTGAAAGTCCTAGAGGGTTGGATTAGAACTCGATTGAGGGCCGTCCGGGTGGTGTGGCGGTCTATTCTGTTGCCTACCAACACGAGGATCGCTGCATCGTGTTGGTAGGCCGTGTTACCTCCGGCTTGGTCAGGCGTCCCTACAGACACAATTGGCTGTGTCTGCGGGTGGGAAGCCGGATGTGGGTATGTGTCCTGGTCGCTGCACTAGCGCCTCCTCTGGTCAGTCAGGGTGCCTGGGGAACTGGGGTGAATAGCGTGATCCTCCCACACGCTACGTCCTCCTGGTGAAATTCCTCACTGTCAGGTGAAAAGAAGCGGCTGGCGACTCCACATATATTGGAGGAGGCATGTGGTAGTCTGCAGCCCTCCCCGGATCAGCAGAGAGGGTGGAGCAGCGACCGGAACGGCTCAGAAAATAGGGTAATTGGCCAATTGGGGAGAAAAGGGGGAGGGGGGAGGGAGATCTCAATTGAGGAAGAAAGGTTCAGGTTTAAATGTGCACCCAAGATACAATGAAGATTGAAGATGCAATCACCTGATTCACCTCCAGATGTGGTCAGAGACCCATGCGGCCACTTTTAAAGGTGCTGTGTATAAGATTGTCCTAAAGATATTGTTGCAAAGTAAATGGCTGGTAAGCAGCTCTGATAACCTAATCACTAAAACATATATTGTCATCATACAAGTAGGCAGGCTAGAAATGTGACAACGGTTTCAGGGGAAATGATGCCAGATAATTTTAAGATCTGACATCCATGGCAATTTGCATGCAATGTAATGTCAAGTGTAAATGTAATCTGTCTTTCTCCAGGCATAATGTGGATATGAAATGTGTAATACCTTTGACAGATCAAGGGCAGGAAACGGGAGGCATCAGGGCAGAAATTAAAATTTTCTTGCACACTAGGACTAGGCCACGAGATGGATTCCAAAAATTCTTTGAGATTTGAATAGAGTAGGACTTCTGAACAATGCGTGGTTACTGCCTGAAGTGGGCAGTCATGTCAACCCATTCATGGTATACCAGCATTTCTCAGCTGGCATGTGTTCATTGGTATTGTGGTCAAGATTGATAGAGACTACACATCATATTTCTGCTTCAGTAGCTTCCAAACTCAAACCTATTTGAAGAAAGGAAAACCCCTTTCACCCCTTCTCTGATGAAGAAAGCCTTTTTTGGAGTTATTTTCTCTGGCGGTTCCTGTCCATACTAAGACATTTACCCCAATGCCTCTGTTTTACTCAGGTCCGTAGTATTGGCTGAAGGGCCGTGCAAACGGGGCTTGTAAAAGGATCCCACCGTGGTAAGAACACTGGCATCTTTTGAATCACTTAAAGTACATTTGCTTACAGAAATACTCCAGCATTAACTCTAAGCTATGAAAGGATACATTCTTTTTTTTCCCCCAATCCCATGGCACGTCCCTATCACCCCCACCCCCCGTGCCTGTCTGTTGGCATCTCTGTGTCCGTGTGTCCCAGGTTGGTCCTAGTGTGTGTGGAGAGGAGCCTACTGAGCTCTCCAGGCTCCTCAGCCATGGGTGTGCTAGCCTACCTGAAGAGCCTGTTCATCCTGCAGCTGCTTATGGGCTTTGTGTTCGTGGTGAGCGGCCTCATCATCAACTTCATCCAGCTCTGCACCTGCATCCTCTGGCCCATCAACAAGCAGCTCTATCGCAGAATCAACTGCCGGCTCTCCTACTCCCTATGGAGCCGTGAGTAGATGCCACACAGTACACACCAACATGCAGTCTGTTGGGGGGGTTTTGGGTTTTTTTTTTACATGCATTGTGAGAAAATTGATAGACGAATAATGTAAGAAACACCTATCTGTAGATGACTTGAGGTGGGGAATGACATTTAGGCTGTTCATTTGAGTTTTGTCAGCACCTCAAACAGGGCTCCAGACTAACTTTTTTCAACACTGTCCCAGAACCATCCCAAAAAGTAATTTGAACCATCCCAAAGTCATGTAAACTGTCCCAAATTCTAAACGTTGTCTTTTTACTTTGTTATTGTCATCTCTAGTGGTTATTTTCATAAAAACACACTACTCAGGGGCATCCGGGTAGCATAGCGGTCTATTCCGTTGTCTACACAGGGATCGCCGGTTCGAATCCCTGTGTTACTTCCGGCTTGTTCGGGCATCCCTACAGACACAATTGGCCGTGTCTGCCAGTGGGAAGCCAGATGTGGATATGTGTCCTGGTTGCTGCACTAGCGCCTCCTCTGGTCGGTTGGGGCACCTGTTCGGGGGGAGGGGGAACTGGGGGGAATAGCGTGATCCTCCCACGCTCTACGTCCCCGTGGGGAAACTCCTCACTGTCAGGTGAAAAGAAGCGGCTGACGACTCCGCATGTATCGGAGGAGGCATGTGGTAGTCTGCAGCCCTCCCCGGATTGGCAGAGGGGGTGGAGAAGAGATTGGGACAGCTCGGAAGAATGGGGTAATTGGCCGGGTACAACTGGGGAGGCAAAAAGGGGGGAAATCGGAGGAAAAAAAACCCCACGCTACTCAATTGATTAGGGAATAAATGATTGTATTTCTATTTAAATAATTGCTTTGATTAAAAAAATTCTTGACATTAGTAGTTTTATGTATAAGCTGCTTAGTGTTAGGAAGTTAAACAGGTTATCTGTAAAAACGTCAGCTAATTTATCCTTCAAATAGCTGTGTTTTATCAAACTTGTCAACAAAAACAAAATATTACAAGAACATTTGAACACATCAGAAAAGGTGATAATTTACTTTTGCCCAATACTAATTTTTACTGAACAGAGCTTGAACTTATCATAAGGTTCCGCTAATACGCGCCTAGTCTATTTTTGACGGAAGCTGCGTGCACAGAGGAGATCGAGCCAGGCAGGAAGTCAGACACAGGAACGGCATAGAGCATCGGTCGATCAAATGAGAAGACACGCTCCGTTGCAGCCGGTACCCAGTTCAGTTTGTCATTTGCCAAGAGATCGTTTAAAATAAATAAATAAAATATAAATCCCTTTCGTCCCGGAGGCGTCCCGGGGAGATCTCCGTTCGTCCCAAATATATTTTCTATCATCCCCGGGACGCCATTAGTATTGAGCCCTGGCCTCAAATGAAATTACTACAGCTGTTTCCACATCTGTCTTGGTGCATGTATTGGGTTGCCTGAATTCTCGTTTTTGGTTGCTTTATCTGTCTTATGGGTCATGTATGCAGAGCCAGCAGCATTTACAGCATTGTTGCGTAAGAGGTGACATGACACTACAATGCCCGCAAACCGTCACATGTGGCCTGAGCCTTCACGGTGGAATACAACAGTGTAAATACAGATAATGTCTTAAACTGCCTAAGGTTATACAAGATTAACTTTATAATTCCTGTGTCCTGCCATATCTATTCATTAATGTCCATTGAGAGGCCAGCAGGAATATGTTTAGTGCATTGTCATCTGTCCACGGTGACCAGAGGATCACGGTTTTGGACTTGATTGCTAAAAACAGTTGGAATGCCTTGACTGTGTGACAAATAAATAAGACAGTGTTTTTACATGTTTTCACTAGATGGTTTTTCTGCACCAACGATTTCACCACATCAAGGGAGAATACGGAGGCACTGCTTGCGTATTTGCTTGTGCAGCACCCAAGTCGATTAAATGGGAAATATGGAAAGAAGAAGTTGTTAATATGCAGCGCTCAAGCTAGAAAAATCTACCTAGTAAAAATGTTTTGCCTGTCTGTGGATGCCCAGCCTCCTAGGTGGACCCTCCCATGAAAACGACCCAGTCTGACATGAAATTACAGAGATAATTTCAAAGCCGTTATTAAATTACTTCAAATGTGTTTAATTGTTGCGGTTATCATGATGTAAAATGAATCAAGGTGAATGGCTGCTCTGCTGATTGACTTTCATTCATAAAACAATGGTAAGAAAACATAGCTCAGCCGAGAGAATTTTTTTACTGTACCTACTGAGAGGATTTCCAGCTGTGACTGATTAATCCTACTCTTGAAATTGTTATTTTTATAATGGAGTTTTAACATAGGAGACTGTGGCACTTCCGCGTGGTGGTGAGGCAAATAAGGTGAATTAGTTTTGGTTCATCCAGTGTTCCTCCAGTTCTCCTCTGCTAACAGCAGCAGTGAATGATTTGCTGGCTTGCAAAATAAGCTCAACTTCAAGTTTGCTTTCAAGACTCACACCCTCGCCGGTTCGAATCCCTGTGTTACCTCCGGCTTGGTCGGGCGTCCCTACAGACACAATTGGCCGTGTCTGTGGGTGGGAAGCCAGATGTGGGTATATGTCCTGGTCGCTGCTCTAGCACCTCCTCTGGTCGGTCAGGGCACCTGTTCGGGGGGGGGGGGGGAATAGCGTGATACTCCCACGTGCTACATCCCCCTGGCGAGACTCCTCACTGTCAGGCATGGGCGACATTTGGGTCCCAAAATTGTGGGGGCAAAGATTTTTTTTAATCACACAATTGTATCAATGTAAAAGTACAACTAGTGTGCAATAAACAAAACATGCGGTTCAATGTCAAATTTGTATTTTAAATAAGTGACAAAACTTAACACATTTACTTTTTACATTTTTTTTACCTTTGCTGCAAAATGATGCATATCGAGGATCGCTTTTAAAAAACGTAGTTCTACACGTCCCTTTTCTTTACACAACAACATTTGGAACGTTGCATAACGTTGCCAATGTGTCGGACAGAAATAGAAATGATAAGAACAGACATCTATGTGTTCCACCGTTCGAAACGTTTCTTCTTTGTTGTGGCCAGCAATGCTAAATGCGCGGCACGAGTAACAGAATGCCCAATCAGCGGCGGGCGAGGCTGTACTCAAGGCACGGGTAGGTAACATACCATTCCTTTCCAAATCTCCTCCCTCCTGTTGCTGGGAATAACAGAAGAGGTTGGTAGGGGCCGTTCTCCATGAAATTCAAACGTTTTCCTACACCAAGAACAGGATCTGGAGCTGCAGGTTGTAACACCACGGCATTGCCTGCTTCTCGCTGCTGAACCTGGATCTCTGCATTGTCCACTTCTCGCAGAGATTGCTCTGAAATGTTGCCTGTCTCTGTGAGAGACGCATCATCGTCCTGACGCGATTCTTCATTTTCATTCTCTTGAGCCCGATTGATTTTTGTTTTCTTTGTAAAATAACTTAACAACGTGTTACTGCGTTTGGACATTTTCAATTAGCCTACCATAGCTAGATAACATGGTTCGCTTCAGATCGTTACATTGCCCCCAGCGGCTCTAAGGTGTAATTACAGCAAATAATATTTGTATATTTTTAAATTACATTATGTGATATATTATTTTAATTATTCTTTGTGAGTTAGGGGGGGCATTTGCCCCCCCGTAATGTCGCCCATGCTGTCAGGTGAAAAGAAGCAGCTGGCGACTCCACATGTATCGGAGGAGGCATGTGGTAGTCTGCAGCCCTCCCTGGATTGGCAGATGGGGTGGAGCAGTGACCGGGATGGCTCGGAAGAGTGGGATAATTGGCCAAATACAATTGGGGAGAAAAAGGGGGAAAATTCCTAATAGTATACCGCACAGAACAACAGTCCTTTTACTGGAGAGAATTTAGATCATAGTTGAACCTTTTTTTTTTTTTTTGTCAAAGTCCCTATTGATATTTAAAGTTTTATTATTGTATCATAACTCCGCATAACTCAGTCCTCAGTTTCTGTTGGAAGTGATGGTGTTGTTTGTGTTGCATCCTGGCAGAGCTGGTGATGCTGCTGGAGTGGTGGTCAGGCACAGAATGCACCCTCTACACGGACCAGGCCACGGTGGACAAATTTGGCAAGGAGCATGTCATCATCATTCTCAACCATAACTACGAGATTGACTTCCTCTGCGGCTGGACCATGTGTGAAAGATTTGGCGTGCTTGGGGTCAGTGGCCTCAGTTAGGAACCGAAAATTTGACTTTTTCACGGGGGTGCAGAAAATTGTTTAGCCTCATCGGGCCTGCACATCTCTGGCTGCCAGTTAAAAAAAAAAAAAAACTAATAGGAAAATATGATGCATTTTAATGCTAACAAAAATATTGTAAATGAGACCAGACACATCCGACATTCTGTACTTTCTATAGTGAAACTCCTCATGTGGTTTCTTACCCATGTCAGTGATTTATTATTCATGTGGTTCATATCAGGGAGGGTGAAGTATTTCAGTGCCATTCTTGCCACATATACAGTATTTAACCAGCTCAGGTAAATTAAAAAGAGCCCTTGTAAATTATTGTTTATTTTGTGGTCTGTGATGTACAAAGGTGGTATTCAACTTTGCAATTGTACTTTGTTGTAGTTTTCCAATTTTTTTTTTTGTCCAGCCATTTAAAGTACGCTTGGTGAACTCAAATGACCATAATTTAATGAGTCTATAATGAATTATGTGGATTTTATGCTTCTTTGAAGCGTAAAATTAGAGATGAAGCCCAGTTTGTTGTGGAGATGAACCGTCTCTCAGTGAAATGTCTTGCATTTTTAAAGGAAACCAGCAACAATTAAACGGGGGTGTACGTATTAGTCAGCTAAACTTTTCAGCAGCTGGTTGATTAAAATCCAAGGCTTTATTTCCTTCTGAGACTTTAATGTTGCTTGAGGCTAGTGCTTGAATAAAATTGATCGTTTACTCAATAGAATGAAATTGCAACAGCAATATGAACCATTTAGGTACATATACACAACTGAAAGCAATTTAAAACAACTGACAGTTAAAAGTATTAGTAGCCATTGTTGAATATGAGCGTTTTAGGACCTAGTTTGCTTGGTTGTCATATCTGAAAATGAATTTAAATTGGATCTGGAAGAACACTTTGACAGGGATTATAATCCATTAACCCAAATACAGTGTGAATATAAACCCACTTAACCAGAATACAGTAGGTCATAACACTTAGATCTTAATCGACACTGGATATAAAAATCTGTTGGGCTTGTCTTGTCACCTCCCAGAGTTCAAAGGTGTTGGCCAAACATGAGTTGCTGAAGGTGCCTCTGATTGGCTGGACCTGGTACTTCCTGGAAATCGTCTTTTGCAAGAGGAAGTGGGAGGAGGACAGAGAGACTGTCTTCAGAGGCCTGGATAGGCTTAAAGACTACCCTGAGTTTATGTGGGTAAGTATGGCGTCAAGCGTGTATGTATGAATGTGTCTTTGTGTGTGTGTTAAATTTGAGGGGTTTTTCTCTTCCTCCATTTACTTGTTGCTTTAATGCACATTTAGCTACGGGTGGGTATCGTTAAGATTTTATAATAAGTTAATACTGGGTTTCGGTACCCATCCCTACATTTAATTGAGCATGTTTACAGGCTGGTATCTCAGCAACCAGTGCAAAAGTAGTTTAGATCAGGCTGGTGAAAAGAACAGGCAAAATACATTCAAAACATTTTTGCAAATGGGGCATCTGGGTAGCGTGGTGGTCTATTCCGTTGCCTACCAACATGGGGATTACCGGATCAAATCCCCCATGTTACCTCCGGCTTGGTCGGGCGTCCCTACAGACACAATTGGCCGTGTCTGTGGGTGGGAAGTCAGATGTGGGTATGTGTCCTTGTCGCTGCACTAGCGCCTCCTCAGGTCGGTTGGAGCGCCTGTTCAGGGGGGAGGGGGAACTGGGGAGAATAGTGTGATCCTCCCACACGCTATGTCCTCCTGGCAAAATTCCTCATTGTCAGGTGCAAAGAAGCAGCTGGCGACTCCACATGTATCAGAGGAGGCATGTGGTAGTCTGCAGCCCTCCCTAGATTGGCAGAGTGGGTGAGCAGAGCAGCGAACGGGACGGCTCGGAAGAATGGGGTAATTGGCTGGATATAATTGGGGAGAAAAAGGGAGACCCCCCCCCCAAAAAAGAAAAAAGTTTCGCAAACAACACCGGTATCTGTCATTTTCAGTGCATCTCCTTGATGAGAGCTGTACTGTGGAGCCACTATCCACCAAAGAATGTTCAAGCAGACTGGAGAAAATGGTCACAGAAAGCATCACTTTCCTGTTGCTGTTTGACAAAATCCAGATGGTGCCCTTGCACTGAGTTTGTCTTTTGAATATTCCCCCATTGAGTTTCACATTCTGCAGATCAAATTTCCTTAAAGTTCACCAGCTGCATTTGGGGGAGGGGGTATTTTCTTAATAAATTTACATGAGCGGGACTCTTACAGCATGCCTTGGCAGTGTTACACATTTTGTTTTACTTTGCTATACTTCAGAGCACACAAATAAGGGACTTAATATTCCTAGCATCTTTCTGGGTGACAATATGCCCCACTGTTCCATATGAAGACCGGTGTCAAAATCTATATATAGGTTAGTATGGCAGGACTCATCCCTCATAGACCTTTCTTAGAGGTCCAGAGCACATTGAGTTGCACCAAGCCTTATTTTTCCACTGCACCTCTTAACCAGCTTTCCAAGAGAGCTTAGGCAAATCAGTAGTTGATCAGATTACCTGCAAAAGGCAGACATCAGACCACTGCTGATGACAAAGCCTTGTGTACATGGTGTACATGATGAACAAGTGAGCCACATTATTTTCTGTAGCTGTAATCCTTGTGGCCCACTTAAAGTCATTGAGATAAGTTGGTGTCTTAATTTTAGCATCTTGTTTTCACTAAGTCGCACTTGATCTGTAATTAAACTTAACAAAAACTAGGGTAGGTGATTGGATGAGAGAAAAGAGGTCACTTCAAGTATGTGTAGATCCTAGAGGCGCCCATATATCCCTGTGTTTATGCGTGTTACTTTGCTCTCCTCCACGACACAGTTTCTGCTGTATTGCGAAGGCACCCGCTTTACTGAGAAGAAGCACCAAATCAGTATGCAGGTGGCGGAGAGTAAAGGCCTGCCCAAACTCAAATACCATCTTCTACCCCGGACCAAGGGCTTCACCACTACCCTCAAATGTCTCAAGGGCACAGGTACGCGCACAGGAGACATGCTCTCAGAATTGTATTATTTCTGCATCATCAAACCACATGAGACTGATTATTTTAAACCTTTTTTTTGCTCACAGTCACTGCAGTTTATGATGTGACACTCAACTTCAAAGACAAGCAAACTCCAACTCTGCTGGGCATCGTCAATGGCAAGAAATACAAAGCAGACCTGAGTGTGAGGTGGGTACGGCCGAACACCAGCCTTTAGACTTATAATTCATTATACGACAATTACAGTGATGATGCTTTATGCTGCCTGCTTTATGAGTTCCTATTACATGGAAACTCATGATGTATTTTACACATTTTGGCCTCCTACCAAGCGCATTTTTGTGTCATAACAATGGCACAATGGATAGTGAAAAATTCTCAAAATGTTGGACTGCTGCCTATCACGTTCATGGTCTCGGAACAATAACTTCTTTTGATGGCTGGGGCAGTCCCCTCCAAACAAGAGAAGAGACTCCAAGAAAGTTGAATCAGTTCATCTGGGCACAACATTTAATGGGAAAAATGTTTCATCATTCATCTAAGTGACTTCTTCAGTCTCAACTGACTGCAGGTATCCCCACCCTTATAAACAGCACATTTGCATAACAGCAGCAACCAACGATCGGTTTCGTATGTAAATTGCTATGACCACTATCTAGTGTTACAATAGCCATGTGTACTATTCACAGAGGTTTGGGGAATAGTTGCATTCACAACATTGTAAGATGACGACAGATGTACTCTTAGCCCCCTCTCCTCGGTTCAGGGATAGTTGTTTCCTCTTCACATAGATAGCCTCTTTGACTCCCTGTTCAAACCAGCATTCCTCTCTATCAAGGATGTGCACATCCTCATCCTTGAAAGAGTAGCCACTGGCCTGTAGATGGGTGTAGACTATGGAGTCCTGGCCTGACGTGTTAGCTCATCTGTGTTGTGCTATTCTCTTTGTCAGCATCTGTTTGATTTGGAAAGAAGAGACTGAACAATGGACAGAGGACAGACCTGTTTCCATTGAGATCACTGATGCCCTTGTAAAAGGGCTGAGGAAAAAAAGCCTGTCTCTTGTCCTTCAAAGCATAATGCGTAAAGTATAATGTTTCTTTACAACATGATCCACATATTTCATTCACATATTTCATTGCAACACATGCAATTGTGATGGACAGGTTGACTGACAGATCAAGCAGGAGTCTCTGTGGACTATGACAGGGGTTCCCAAACTTTTCCATGCCAAGGCCCCCCAAATAGCATTAGCCTCTGGTCGGGGGCCCCCTTTTTGCAAGATGTCTTTAGAAACCCATCGACAATACTACGGCAAATGTTAAAAAGAAAGGGAAAAAAAACTCCTGAATATATTTCCTTACTTTTGTTAATGCAATAATGACATTTATACTTCAAATTTGAATCCTTCCATTATATTGAATATTTCTGTTTTCCATTATAAGCATTTCTTGTTATAAAATATATTTGATCGTAATATACATAATAATTCAATTTATTTTTCAAAAAAATTTTTTTTAGCATTTTCCCTCATCTTCCCTCCATTTTGCTGAGGCCCCCTTGGCGTCCCCCTATGGGGCCGCGGCCCCCACTTTGAAAACCACTGGACTGTGATGTTTGCGGATGACATTGTGATCTGTAGTGAGAGTAGAATGCAGGTTGAGGAGAGTCTGGAGAGGTGGAGGTATGAACTGGAGAGAAGAAGAATGAAAGTCAGTAGGCACAAGATGGAATACATATGCGTGAATGAGAGGGAGGACAGTGGAATGGTGAGGATGAAAGGAGTAGAGGTGATGAAGGCGTATGAGTTTAAATACTTGGGGTTGACTGTCCAAAGTAACGGGGAGCGCGGAAGAGAGGTGAAGAAGAGAGTACAGGCAGGGTGGGGTGGGTGGAAAAGAGTGTCAGGGTACCAGCAAGAGTTAAAGGGAAGGTTTGAAGGAAGTTTGCAGGGTTGAAAAATGGAATGATGACCGCCTTCCAGCACATTGGTCTTGAAGCTGTTGACCGTTAGCTTATGAACATTTCCCAGGCACACTTCTCCCACTACCACCCAGCCAAGGTCTAGGCGTTGTGCGAATTGAGCGTTGTGTGGCCCATTAATCTGCTGTCTCACCTTGTGCACTCTCAGAAGGTTTCTTCCGAAAAGCAACAGAATTTCTGCTTTCGGATCTAGTTCCGAGAGGTGTTTGGCGATATGGTGAAGATGGGGTTGGTGTAGCACGGCACTTGGTGTTGGACTCTGAACGATTATTCAGGATCTCACTACACTCAATGAGTGGTAGGAGAGAAATGACCGCTTTGCCATCTACAGATTCGACTTGGAATCCTTCAGCACGTCTCCCTGACGTTTCTACTAAATCAGAGCAGGTTCTCAGCTGATATGGGAATGGTTTGCCTTCTACACCAAAGAGATTGAAGAACTCTGGTTTGGCCAGTGAGTGATTGCTCTGGTCATCCATTATCATGTAGGCGTTGATAGCCTTGTGCCTAGCATCCTTGGATATACCTGTGAGGCAGATCTTTGCACAGGACCAGCTCCATTGGCCTGCACCGCAAACCTCTGTACAGCTTGAGCTAACGACAGCCGGGTTAGCATTGGCTTCTCTCTCCCCGCCGTTCTCTTGGGACAGTGAAGCAGCCTTTGGGATTTGAGGTGGCAGAGCAGGATGCATGGCTGTGTCATGGTAGGTGCTGTCGCATTCCAGGCATTTCACTGATGACTTGAAATCCTTGGCAAGGTGTGAGGTGGACGCACAGCATCTGAAACATAGTATACCTTTCTCCTTGAGGAAGGTCATTCTCTCGTCAGTTGGTTTGTTTCTAAATGCCCCACAATCCTATTGTGATTGTGGGTTGTTGTGCACTGGGCAGGTCTTGGCTGGGTCATCATTTGTTAGTTTTTTGATTCTCACTGTGGATACATGTATTTTGTGTACTGAGAAAGTTCTGTTATTGTTGAATTTCTTCAAGGTGAGTCTCTCAGGTTTGGTAGAGGTTGCAGTGCTCCCTTGATGCATGAAGCTGGGATCGTTCCGTTTTTTGTTTTTTTTTGGCTTCATAACACACGAATCTGCAGAAGTACTCAAAAGGGAGGGAACTGACCATTGTTCTCTTCTTTGTATCTCGAGTCAGTAGTCAACCGTTTTCCCTGAAGTCCAAAAGGTAGTTTTTCTGAGATTGGCGAGATGCTTCGTGAGGTGTCCAAATACGACAGACCTGTGAGATAGCCATCTTCCTGGGCACCAAGGATTTCAGTCAGCAAGTCGCAGAGCTCGCGAAGCTTGGCATGGTCTCTGGTGGTGAGCTTTGGGAAACTCTCCAACCGCTGAAAAAGTGACTTCTCTATAATCTCTGAGGTGGCGTAACACTTGCGGAGATGTTCCCAAGCTTTGTGTAGTGCCTCAGTGGGATTGCCAATATACACCGAGCGTATGCATTTTATGTATTCACATGACTCCTTGCCAAGCCACTTTGTCATGAGGTCAAGTTGCTGGGCTGCACTCAAGTGCACTTCTAGTTCTGCATCTATTTTATTTTTTTCTAACTGTGCTTAGGCATCTATTCTCTTTTTCAGCGTCTCTAGCGCTTGCCTTCAAATCCTTATTAGCTGACTAGCTTCAGCTTTATTCGCTGTGATGCGTATGCTGCTCTTATCTTAGCTGCCTCGGCCTTAGCCCTGTGCTGAACGAAGAGACTAATGATCTTACACTTGAGGTTGATGATTTTACACTTTTGGAAGCCATTTTGATACTTTGCAAACACTGATCTCATGTCTTGTCACTTTAGTGTTCTTGTAAGGGCGTAAGAACCGCAGACTAAACATGAAGCTAAACTCCACTCAAAATGAAGAAAGAGTCATCATTGTAGTTGCAGAAACATTTACTGGTAAATCCTTCACATTGACATGGAGTGAAAACTGCAGGATAATAAAAATACAGAAAAGGAAAATGCACTAAGCCTTGTGTTATTTTTTACAAACTTAGAATTGTACTGGAATTAGTATTACAAAGGCATGAACTACCTTGTATATACTTGTAAATACAACATTTTTAAATCTTAATCTATTAAACACCTTTTCATCAAATGAACTTTAACATGTAAATAATGAAATACAACAACTTACGACATTGATTCATCAGTCCTTGTGTGTAGATGCGAATAGATCCATGTACTGACTAACGCATATGGCTTCCCCTGCATTTCCGGCATTTCCTGGTCTGACTGACAGGAAGTGATGTGCTGACTCACAGGAAGTGATGTGTAACTCTATAAACATTTTTTTAACAAATGATACAATTCAGTACAAAGCATTAGAAAGCAGTAATTAACATTACAAAATAACATGTCTTGTAGACATCACAACTGCATTTATGGGAGAACCAAATGCAGCAGGGAAATTATGTTCACTTTCCGACCTGTCAGTCAGTGGCAAACACACTCACCACCGCTTTCCTAAGAGGGAGATGGGCAGAAAAACTGAAGACATTCAAAGCAGAATTCAACAGGACATTTGCCGAGTTTGAGACTCAGAAATTCAGGGTTGAGCTTTTTACAAATCCATTTTCAGTTGATGTGAACAGCGCTCCTGAACGCTTACAATTAGAACTGATTGAATTACAGTACAATGGTGCACTGAAGGCCAAGTTTGATTCTATTGGGGCAAGTGAGTTTGCACCATTCATCTCCCAAACACGATGCCAAAGGTCCACCTTTGTGCCCTGAGCATGTTTGGGAGCACTTGTTTGTATGATCAAATGTTCTCTAATGAAGATCAACAAGTCCTCTCACAGATTCCACCTCACAGATAAAACATCTTGCTTCCATTCTGAAAGGGGCTACAGCTCAGGACTTTAAGCCAAGAATTGATAAACTTGCATCAAAGAAAAGCTGTCAGGTGTCTGGAAATAGGCCTGTCTATGTAGCATACCAATACTGATGCATCATATTTAGGTCCGTGAAATAGGCTGCATGTTTGCTTGACTGCAAGGTTTTTGTACGTTTTAGCGTTTTATGTGCAGCCGATTGCATACCAGAAGGCTAGGCTGTATGGGACGTGTAAACTACATGATTAAAAATCCTTTACTTTTATTTTTCATTAAATGCCCCACACTTCCATTGAGTTGTCATATTCAGGCCTGTGATACGGTTTATGTGACACTTGAAGAAATATGGGCAAGAACAAAATTAAAGATTCATTACTTTGCTTTTACATCAGGATGTATTTTGTTTTATTAAATGCCCTACATGACCATTGAGTTGTGATATTCAGGCCTGTGAAACAGATTGTCGTGAGATGGCTGCATGGTAGCCTACTTGTAAAAATGTAATCAGAATGCATTATTTTGCTTGACTATGCTATGATGGCTAAGCAAAAATTTTTGTTGACTTTTTTAGGGCCATATGTGGACCAAATTGTAAATGAGAAGGCTATATGGGACATGCATCAATATAATCAAAGATATTTTATTTTTATTTTTTCGCTGAAATAAAAGCATGTCGTTAAATTACATGCCTGGTCCTTGATGTGATTCTCATTTCCCGGTATGGCCCTTAGTGAGACTGACACCGTCATAGCCGCAGAGCTGAAAGAAGTAATGGTTTGGGCTGCCCCCTGGTGGTCAGATATTGCTACAGCAGACTTGGGACAACATGACAATGGACTGATATTTCTCTTGCTGTCTCCCCGTCTCTCCCTCCGTCCTGTGCAGGCGGTTCCCTGTGGAGGACATCCCTGATGATGAACAGGAGTGTGCCAACTGGCTCCACAAGCTCTACCAGGAGAAGGTAAGACCCAAAGGCTC
This sequence comes from Lampris incognitus, assembly GCF_029633865.1. Classification (NCBI taxonomy): domain Eukaryota; kingdom Metazoa; phylum Chordata; class Actinopteri; order Lampriformes; family Lampridae; genus Lampris; species Lampris incognitus. Next base: position 38,655,772 of record NC_079221.1, read on the forward strand.
AATCTAAACATCACAAATACTTTGCTCTTATGGTAGTGCTGCATCAAGCAATGCATCAGGAAAACAAATTCTCAACGATTGGCATGGTACCTACCAATTATATATTGTATATTTTTTAATTTTTCATATGTGTAAATAAAGAAACAAGTGTGACAGTGGTAAGGTGTGTTGTAGGAGTGACGGATGGGTTCAAGGTGGAGGTGGGATTACATCAAAGATTGGCTCTGAGCCCATCGTTGTTTGCAATAGTGATGGACAGGTTGACGAACGAGATCAGGCAGGAGTCTCGGTGGACTATGATGTTCGCAGATGACATTGTTATCTGTAGTGAGAGTAGGGAGCAGGTTGAGGAGAGCCTGGAGAGGTGGAGGTATGCACTGGAGAGAAGAGGAATGGAAGTAAGTAAGAGCAAAATGGAATACATATGCGTGAATGAGAGAGAGGACAGTGGATTGGTGAGGATGCAAGGAGTAGAGGTGGCGAAGGTGGATGGGTTTAAAAGAGAGTGCAGGCAGGGTGGTGTGGGTGAAGAAGAGTGTTGGGCATGAAGGGTACCAGAAGGGAAGGTTTACAAGATGGTAGTGAGACCAGCTATGTTATATGTGGCACTGATGAAAAGACAGGAGGCGGGGCTGAAGGTGGCAGAGTTGAAGATGCTAAGATTTCCATTGGGGGTGATGAAAAAGGACAGGATTAGGAACGAGTATATTAGAGGGACAGCTCAGGTTGGAGCTGTCCCTCTAAGAGAGGCAAGATTGAGATGGCTTGGACATGTGTGGAGGACAGATGCTGGGTATATTGGGAGAAGGATGCTGAATATGGAGCTGCCAGGCAAGAGGAAAAGATGAAGGCCAAAGAGGAGGTTTATGGATGTGGTGAGTGAAGACATGCAGGTGGCTTGCGTGACAGAGGAAGCTGCAGAGGACATGAAGAGATGGAAACAGATGATCCACTGTGGCGACCCCTAACGGGAGCAGCCAAAAGAAGAAGACTGTAATGCAGCCTTAAAGTCCAGGGAATGACAACATTTAAGTTTTATCAGGATATTATGAGAACTGAATTCCCAGATGATATCTACTCTCATATCACTATATCAATTTTATTTTGAGATATTGCCCAGCTCTGCTATGCATTTTCACACATAAGTACATAGCATAAGTGGAATGGAGACATGTCTGTTAAGTTCTGATCTCTAAGTAAACCTTTGTGACAGATGACATTCAAAAATCAGCAGGAAACAGCCTATTCCAAAACATCCCACCATGCAAGTGCCTCAAATTTTTCAACAGACTAAAGTCATCATTCCAGCACACAGGTAGCTGACTTTTGTTTGATAGTCATTTTGGTTCTTTCTAAGTCACAGAGGGGCCACTGTCCTCCCTCTAGGAAACTTTAAAACCGTAGGTAGCTGTACATACTTAGTCACAGGCAAACCATGATATTCAGGTTTAAATGGTGTTTTTTTTTAAATAAGAATGGTGTATTTTTTAAATAAAGATCTAACTCTCCATCTGTGTCATTGCCAGGATGCCCTACAGGAGCACTATCACAAGGAAGGCAGCTTCCCGGGCCCCACAATCATCCCACACCGCAGGCTGTGGACACTGCTGAACTTCCTGTTCTGGGCAACTCTGTTGCTCTCGCCCCTCATCAACTTTGCCTGTGGGGTGGCCGTCAGTGGCTCCCCCCTCCTCATTATCGGCTTCATCCTCTTCCTCATTGTAGGTATGTGCCTCTGCTGCCAGAGATCTGGCCATTCATAACACCAATGCTGCAGTTCATCCCTCCAGCAGATCGAGGGTAGACCTGCTAACAAGTAGCATTTGTACAGTAGTCCCAATCTGGCAGTAAAGGTAAAAGACTAGAAATTGCTAGTGTCAAGGAACACTGTTGATATTAAAACTGCATTTCCTAACGTCCCCTGCCTTCCCCCCCCCCTTTTTTTTTTGGTCAGCATCCGTAGCGATTCGTCGCCTCATAGGCGTCACTGAGGTGAAGAAAACGGGCTCCAGCTACGGCAACCAGGAGGCCAAGAAACAAAACTAGACCACCCTGTCCCGCCCTCAGCGTGCGGCCGTCTCTGTCCGGTGCCAGTGCGGCCGCCCCGTGGTTCCCCCTCCCTCTACTCCAATCTCCCCCTGCTGGGACGTCTGTCCAGTAGGCTGGGGGAGGGGGCTCAAACCTATTACACATAGAGACCAGAGTTAGAGATATCATTAATGACAATAGACAGAGAAAGATGACGACGGGCAGAGAGAGGGAGCACAAGGGAACAAACGCCCGTGGTCAGTAGACGTAGACGGTCTGTGGACCTAGCTCTCTGGTGTAGGTGAGAAGACGAGGACTAATTGGACATTGAAGATGGGGGAGGTGCAGTATTCCTTCCCCATGCTCCTCCCCCCCTCCCCTTTTGACCCCAACTACCCTGCCGTCCTCTCCGACTTCCTGTTTAAAAAAAATAAAAATAATAATGCCCCCGTTCAGCTTTCAATCCTGATCCCTTGGAGGTCACATGGAGAGCAAATTAGCCCATATCCCGCACTGCGCAGTCTGACCTCTGCTTCCCATCACGTTTTCCACTCGCCAGCCAACCAGGAAAAGAGGCCAAAAGCACTCGTCTTCTTGCCCTTGGAACACAGGCTTGTCAGCAGCTTATCCTTTTCACCTTTATGTTCGTCTCGCGTGGGGGGAGGGGGGGGGTCATGTGTGTTTCTACAGTTGTAAGTTAATGTGGTTTACTTTAGCGGTGACCTCACTTAACATACAGTATGTCTCCCTTCCTTCCGCTTGTTAGCTGGGACTTGTAATGGGAATCAGTGCCTTGTGGCCCAGCCTGGTTCCCTGTTTTTGTTTTGTTTTGTTTTTTACCATGTGGGTTTTTACTTTTAAACCTATGTCCATTTTCTGCTGTTTGGTAATACTCCCGGATACCTTTAACCATTAGGCAGTATTTGACCGAGCCAGATGTCAGTGACGGTATTGATCGAGTTGCATTTCCAGCGCTTTGCTGTGGGTGGCAGCAGAGACGGGAGCATTACAGAGTTTTTAGACAAACTAAGTGAGAGGTTAGTGTCTGTGTGAACAAACTTAGTCAGAGCTTCGAATCCTATAAGTGGTCCTAAGAGGATGCTCTCAGTCTGTTACAGGTTCTGTATTGGCAGCCGTCGACATGTCACAAGACCATCGCCCTCAAATTTCATTTGTTTTTGGGGTGTTTTTTTTTTCTCTCCCCTCCAACTTTCAAACACTTGTACACAACTCGTCACTTGCACGTTTATTGCCAGGGACTTTTAGGATGACTCGCTGATCATTAGACAGTCTCAAATCCCTCTGATGTGATCTTTCTAACCACCATTGTCAGTCCATACACTGGAAATATTCAGCAAAACCACCACCCCCGCCCCCCCATCAATGTTCTGGAGTCAATGTAAAGTGCTGCTGCAGCCACTACAACGTGAGCCGTGTAGTGTTTTACAGTAACAAGCCACCTACTGTCCTGGCCTAGCCTGGCAGCTGTTGGCGTTGTGTGGTTTAGATCATACAGTTGTGACGTTCAAACCTTTGCCTTAAATTCAAGCTTGCTCAGGCAAGGGATTTCTCCTTTTTCCTTTTCCTACCTCCCCTTTTTAAGCCCGCTCACCCCTCTTTACCTCCCCGCACCCTTGTTTTTAACTTTGCTATCACCTGTGAGGATGTACACACTCTGGTCCCTGGTGCGACAGTTAGTGCACTGTTTGAGGCGAAAGAAATGAGCGTATTTAGCTGATTTAAGAGCACCAAAGTTCGTTTTTTTTTTCATATATATATATATATATATGCGGCATGGTGGCGCAGTGGTTAGCACAGTCGCCTCACAGCAAGAAGGTCCTGGGTTCGAGCCCTGGGGTAGTCCAACCTTGGTGGGTCATCCCGGGCCGTCCTCTGTGTGGAGTTTGCATGTTCTCCCCGTGTCTGCGTGGGTTTCCTCCGGGGGCTCCAGTTTCCTCCCACAGTCCAAAGACATGTAAGTGAGGTGAATTGGCCTTACTAAATTGTCCCTAGGAATGAATGTGTGTGTGTGTGTGTGTGTGTGTGTGTGTGTGTGTGTGTGTGTGTGTGTGTGTGTGTGTGTGTGTGTGAGTGAGTGAGTGAGTGTGTGAGTGATGGCCTGGTGGCCTGTCCAGAGTGTCTCCCTGACGCCCAATGACTGCTGGGATAGGCTCCAGCTTCCCCTCGACCCTGAGAGCAGGATAAGTGGTTCAGATAATGGATGGATGGATATATGTATATATAAATGGTCACCTAGGTGGCTGTTGCTTTGTATTGGCCTCCCCTTGACGCTGACCACACACTCTTGCTCAATGATATCGAAGCTGCTGACAGAACGTGTCCCAAGCAGCTTTTCCCTGTTCCATTTCTGTCTCTTGCTACCAGGTCGACACAGTGACCCATAGGCTCAGACACGGCTAATGAATCCATATTCCACTACATTTCACCTTTTTTTTTTTTTTTAATCCCATTCATAAGAGGTGTCCTCATTTCTGCTGTGACTCCAATTAAAACACTGGCTGCAGAGTGAGGGTTGGTCCCCTGGTCCTGAACGCAAACCGGTCGGAGGATTTGGAGTGACTACTTGGTGTCCGGCGCTCTCCTTGCACCTCCCGCGCGGCATGTAGTATGAATTATTCTGATTTTTTTTTTTGTATGTTGTCATGTCATCACAATCTCTACACCATCATTGTGTGCGTGTGTGTGTGTGTGTGTGTGTGTGTGTGTGTGTGTCTCCCCTAGAGTTTCCAGCCCCGCCGAAGCTCTTTCCACCGTTCATATTTAGTCGTTGGGAATAATTTATTTTCTAGAGTTTAATGATTTTAACCAGGAGAGATTTCATGCAAGCCTTAATAGACAGTGCTGCTTTACTCGTTCTTCGTGTGATTATGTAGACGCTCTCTGAGCTCGTGGCAGTAGCAAAGTGTTGAAGAGGAAAAAGAAGCAATAAAAAATTTTTAAAAAAACCTGACCCTCCCCCCCTTTCCAAAATGAGCAAGCTGTCAAACCATTTGCTCATGTGAGCCGCCCCACGTCAGGATTTAAGGCGTCATTTAAAAAAAAAAAGATAAAGAAAGATATCTGCTTTCGGCTCGCGGCCCAGAAGTTCCTGTTTTTATTAAAAAGTCGTTAGCCCGAACCGCTAGTGCAATCCCAACCCTCCTTTGGGGGTAGGAGAAGGGCTGGAACTGCACAACACAGTTTTGTTTCAGAGGAGGCTTTTCAGACTTTATTTGGTGCGTTTCCGTAACGAGGAATCGTATTGTGACTAATGATCTAATCATTTGTGATCGTATTTCTTAAATCTTATTGATACGGTTGAAAACAATTGACACGGCAATCAGACCTCTTTTCGGCTCAAAGTTATTCACTTGACGGCACCTCTCAAGACAGCTTTTATTTCTTTCTTTTTTTTCTAAGTCTTATTTGTATCTGTTTTCTTCAATTAAACAATTAAGAATATTAAAGAATTCAACCAAAAAAAAAAGTGATTCTTATCTTTTCATTCATTTGGGTTTTGTGTGAGTTTCTCGGCGCACACCGCAGTTGGCCTGTTTGGCAGCGGGACCGTGGCACAGTGTGGTAACGGGGGGGGGGGCAGGTGGGTGTAGTCCATACATGTCAGAGGGGCTGCGCGGCTTGTAGTTTCACTCACATCTTCCTTCATGCACATGACTGTTCTTCACAGAGGCGCGGTCCACGTCCATCATCCCTCATTTGTCATCGCATCCGACACCAGTCCAGTAGATCCCCACCGGACCCTGCTGTCGGTCTTAGCCTGCTGAGCTATGAAGACACACAGCGGCTTGTGTGAGTGTCTTGAAAAGATGTACAAAGTGAACTGTGTACATAATGTTGATTATGAATGTTACTAAAAACACTTTTAGAATCGAATAAAAAAATGTACTTAGCTGTTCCCTTGCTATACATCTTTATGAATGACAGCCCATGCACTGGGGCTGCTACCAAATGTAGCGCGGGGGTCAACAGCTGATGAACAGCCCGCTTCCGGGGCATGATGTCTGAAAATACCTGCAAAGATTATGCTCAGCGCTAGCTCCCTTTTATTTATTTATTTATTTATTTACCTGTCCCATCTACTTGTTTATTTTTGAGCTGTGAATACCCTCAGCGACTCTTGTCGACCAGAAACCCGAGACGGGTTCGTTACATAGACTATTCCTATGTTGACTCTTTATGGACGATGACTTTGTAATAGACCGTGATTTCTTACAGCCTAACACTGTAGAGCTATTACTTCTTGCATGATGTGCGTTGTTGCACAGTCACTGAACCGAGTTGACTGACTCAGGGATTCTTCCACAGACTGGCAATGGATCAGCTGTTGCATTCACTCTGGATTTGAATCTGAATAAAAAGGCTCACTGAGGAAGCTAAAAGAGTTTGATTCGGGTTGATTTTTGTCAATATGCCTTTTGTGGTAATGTGTTAATGAAAATGAATATAAGGAACAGTTGGATTGCTCTTGGATAGATTAACCTGTGGCTTTAAGGTTCGCCTTACACATGAACGCTTTCACTACGTCTGTTGTTAACTTGATATCACATTTCAAATGATGTGTACCATCTTTATCTGTGGAAACTGATGGGGCTGCAGGCCTTCGGCCACACAGCCAGATGTTCACACAGCCAGATGTTCAGTAAGTCAAACATGAGAGCAAAGGTTGGTGTTGAAGACCATGAAGGTGGTTTGACTTCCATCATGTCTATGGACCCAAAGACAAATGGAAATTGCGTTGAATGAGTACATCATGGGGGGGGGGGGCTGAAATGTTTCTAATGGCCTGCAGAGCATGGAAATCAAAAGGTAGGCTATGTCACTGTCTGCTTTTGTGAAAGGTTGCATTAAACTTGATTAATAAAATTTGAGGATTTCATGGTATTATTTCACATTCAGCTCAAAATGTTTTGTCAAAATCTATGAAGCTGTCCTTCTAGAATTGTTTTTCCTTTGTTACAAAATATGCCAGCTATAAAACAGATATGTAACAATATACATTTGTAACAGTACATTTGTAACAAAACTATGTATGTAAGAAATTATATTTGTAACTATATATATATATATATATATATATATATATATATATATATATATATATATAGTAGTGCAGTACAGCAACTCTGGAGAATGATCCAACACTGGCAGGAGGCAGGCAGTGTCCTCAGTAGCTGACAGTTGTTCTGTCTGGGCGGGATTGGCAGGAGAAGGAACATGTGGCGGGATACACTGTGCTAGGCAGATGTGGCGATGTGCATCAGGGGACAAGGCGTCCATGACGATGAGTGTGGACGAGTGCCTGTGGTGGCCACACCCAAGAGATGGATTCAGTACTCGATGGATTACAACATGTTTGAGGAATAGTCCCCAAATATGGAAAACTATTTTAGGAGGGCTACGTCACAGGCGTGGCCAGAGTTCCCTGGGGCGAAAATAATGTACCTAACCAACCCAGCAACTGCCCACTCTTTATACTGTGCATGTACAGAGAGTGGATATAGGACCCCATTGAGGCCCCTTTCATTTCAGTTGTATGTAAATGGTGCATATTCCAAAATCAATTTGCATTTAATCAAGTTACCACAAGCTAATCGACACACGGCAAATCTGGAGCCAAGTCAGCCATCCAGCCTTGATACCAGGACACATGTTCCTCAAGGCATCTGTGGAGAAACGTGAACAAAGATGCTATTTTTTTACACACCAGCACGTCAAGGAACGGTGAGGTTGCTGAGCTGTTGGGGATTGAATATTTATGCTTTGTCGAGCTCTTCTTCATCGTATATTATTCTCCAATTTTGTGTTAGTAATTAATTTCTAAATCATGGCTCGTTGTCCTTACTTGTTTGTATTTCACATTATTGGCATCCTTATCCTTCTTGTAGTTACTGCCATAGACTGCAAAAACTGGTAAATGGTCACTGATGTCATTTGTTAATAGCCTGCTCTCTGCATTGTTTTCCATAACGTTTGTGAATATATGATCTATTAGAGTGGCACCACCTGGCGTAATTCTGCTAGGTCTGGTGATTTTTTGGATATAAGCTCATGCTTTTACATTGCATTCGAACCCCGGGGTTGTCCAACCTTGTGGGGGTCATCCCAGGTCATCCTCTGTGTGGAGTCTGCATGTTCTCCCCGTGTCTGCGGTGGGTTTTCTCCAGGTGCTCCGGTTTCCCCCACCATCAAAAAGACATGCATGTTAGGGTTGGTACGCCTGTCTGTGCCCCTGAGCAAGGCATGGCAAGAAGAACTGGAGTTGGTCCCCGGGCGCTGCACGGTGGCTGCCCACTGCTCCTAGCTACACAGCTAGCTAGCATGGCTCAAATGCAGAGAAAGAATTGCCCCATGGGGATTAATTAAATAGTTTTAAAAAAAACCACACACAACTTCTGCCATACCATCGATGGGAACTCTGATGGAGTTTGAACTCCACCAGAACTCTGCCGCCCGCCTGCTCACCCACTATCACGACAACATCGCCCCTGTCCCCCCAGAACCGCCACTGGCTCCTTGTCCCACAATGGATCCAATTCAAAGTCCTTCTCCTCAATCACAAATCCCTCCATAACCAGGCCCCCTATCTCCCCAACCTGCTCCACTACCATACTCCTTCCTGCAGCCTATGCTCCTCCGGTGCCAACTTCCTGTCTCCACCACACAGGACCAAGCACCGGGTCTGGGGGTGACAGAGCCTTCTCCATAGCTGCCCCCTCCCTCTGGAGCTCTCTCCCCAAACGCTTCAGAAAATGCACTGATCTGTCCATATTCAAATCATTAAGCAAAAGCCCCCTTTGAAGAATTGCTTTTTATGTGTGATTAATGTGTGTGTTATATGTTTTTGGTGTGTTGCTTTTATGTTTATTTTATATACGTGTGTGTGTGTGTGTGTGTGTGTGTGTGTGTGTGTGTGTGTGTGTGTGTGTGTGTGTGTGTGTGTTTGTTGCGTGTGTGTGTGTGTGTGTGTGCGCACTGGTGCATGGTCATGGAATGAAATGACAAATAAATATTCCTGATTCCTGATTCCTGATTCCCGATCTTTGAGTACTTTGAAAAGTGCTGCACAACTTATATGTATTATTATTATTATTATTATTATTGTTATTAGATCATAGATGAAAACCAACCATCATCCCTGTCTTTGATATGCTGAAGTTAAAAAAAAAATCAAATTCATTCCCATCTGTCTATCTGTCTGTCTGTCTGTCTGTCTGTCTGTCTGTTGGTCATATGACTCATATGCGGTGGTGAAGTGGTGGATGGGGTGTTTCAGAGGGACATGGTGGGGGGGGGGCTTTCTGATGCAAGAGGATGGAGCTCGAGATAAGAGTGGAGTCAGCCTCTAGAGGCAGAAAAGTCTCCATACCACCGGACGGGGAACTCCTGTCCAATTCTTTGAGCAAGGCCAAGACTGAAGTCATTAGCCAGGACAGACTGACAGATTAGTCTTAACAGAACTGTTTGTGTTGTGTCACGTTAGCCCCTGTGCATCACAATGATTCACTAGAGAGTGTTCCACTGCATGAAAGTCAGCAAAGAAGTAATTCAACACATGGAAAGACAAACAGATTTTCAAAAATAAATATTAGTTAAGCGGTACAAAAATGACAGCTTTATACAAGGGAACCACTTGGATCACTAATCGTTGCTATTTCACGGATTTTGCACAGTTCAGTCCTACGGACATGGGAAAGTGTCTCTCAGAGCTAACAGAAGGGCTACGTCTGTACCGGTGATCAACAGACATGTCCTGGTGGCATTTCTGCAACATCAGTAAATGGAGAACCATCTTTATGGATTCAGAAACAGCATCCAAGAATAGATCATGATACTAGTTTATATCATATTGAATAGTCAACATGATAATTAGATCATCACATGTTTCAGCATTTAATTAATCATTTCAACCAAGTCTCCCGTCTTCTTTTGGGGGAGTATTTCTGTATTTCTTTCAGAACTCATAGATGTATGCATGGCTCATTTAGTTGCCCTGGCGGAAAGGAGAAGAGGGGTATGATTTTAACAAAAGGCAGCAGATGACTCTGTTCCGTTTTCAACAGGGTGCAGTAACCCCCCCCCCCCCACACACACACACACACACACACACCTAGAAAGAGGACAGTGGCTGATTAACACTGACTGTACTGGGTTAGGCACTGGCACAAGGTTGCTGTTCAGTTGTAGTGACAGATCTACTTCAACATGCATTTAAAACGACAAAACACCATAAAAAGGCGGCAGTGCATCTGCTTACTTCCACATTTTATCATCCTCTATCCTCACGAGGGGACTTGGGAGCATTTAGAGCTCACTGCTGATGTCAGCCACTTTTGTCCACAGTTCGGCGCAGCGGGACTTGCATCAAACTAATGAGTCTGTGAATGTCTTGAAGGGTGTGTGTGTGGGGGGTGGGTGGTAGAGGTGATTCAGAGGAAAGGTCAAAATGACAAGCTAATGACTTAACATTTAAATAAAAAAAAACATCAGTATTACCCCAATGTCAGCTCCGTTGCTGAAAAATCGAAGAAGTGCCATTTGAAGAAACTGGGACATTCTGAAATGGCTTCAACATTTTATTGTTAAACATCACTGATCAAAGTCAAACATCTCCATGCCTCCACAGGTATGTCATCTGGACCAACCACCTTTCCACTCTTCATCCTCTTCATAGCTGCCCTCACTTCATCTTTGCTTATCCACCACACTACCTGATTCACTATCTTCACATCATCCAATCTCTCTCGCTCTCATTTTCTTTATTTATCAGCCCCTCAAAGTACTCTTTCCACCTTCTCAACACACTCTCCTTGCTTGTCAGCACATTTTCATCTCTATCCTTGACTGTCCTGATCTGCTGCACATCCTTCCCAGCTTGGTCCCTCTGCCTAGCCAATCGGTACAAGTCCTTTTCTCCTCCTTAGTGTTCAACCTCTCACATAACTCACCACACGCCTTTTGCTTTGCCTTTGCCACCTCTCTTCATTTTATGCCGCATCTCCTTGTACTCCTTGTCTACTTTCTTCATCTCTCCACTCTCCTCCTTCTTCTTTGCCAGCCTCTTCTCCTGTATACTTTACTGTACTTCCTCATTCCACCACCAAGTCTCCTTAGCTTCCTTTCTCTGTCCAGATGACCAGATGACACACCAAGTACCTTCCTAGCTGTCTCCCTCACTATTTCTGCAGTGCTTGCCCAGCCATCCAGCAACTCTTCACTACCACCCAGTGCCTGACTTACTTGCTCCCTTAACTCCACATAAGTCTTCATTCTTCAACTTCCACTATTTGATCCTTGGTTCTGTTTCACTCTCTTCCTCTTCTTGATCTCCAAAGTCAACCTACAGACCACCATCTGATGCTGTCTAGCTACGTTCTCCCCTGTCACCACCTTGCAGTCTCCAATTCCTTTCAGCTCGCACCCCCTGTTTAAGATATAGTCCACCTGTGTGCACCTTCCTCCACTCATATACGTCACCCTGTGTTTCTCCCTCTTCTTGAAATATCAATTCACCACAGCCATTTCCATCCTTTTTGCAAAATCCACCTCCATCTGTCCTTCCACATTCCTCTCCTTGACACCATACCAGCTCATCATCTCCTCATCATCTCCGTTCCCTTTACCAACATGCCTATTAAAGTCCGCTTCAATCGCCACTCTCTCCTACTTGGGTACACTCTCCACCACTTCATCCAACTCACTCCAGAATTCTTCTTTCTCTTCCATCTCACACCCAACTTGCAGGGCATATGCGCTGATAACATTCATCATCACACCTTTAATTTCCAGCTTCATACTCATCACTCTGTCCAACACACTCTTCACCTCCAACACACTCTTGACATACTCTTCCTTCAGAACTACCCCTTACCCCTTCTCTCCCATCCGCACCATGGTAGAAGAGTTGTTACTGCCTGTTACTTAAATAGCTTCTTGGCCAATTCTGCACCACCCCTCTGATACCATACCTTTCCAATTTGTCTATTAATCTATTGTGATCAATGGTTTCGAAAGCCTTTATTTAGATCTCTAAATAGTCCCACAGCAAACTCTTTTGGTCTATGCAATTAATTATTTCTTTAATTAATTCAATGAGTGTCAGAGATGTGGATCTGTTTGGTCCAAACCTGTACTGGCTATCAGTCAGCAGATTTTGCTTCTCAATGAATACTTACACATACCAGGCGCGGCCCGTTCATATGAGCAGGTGGGGCAGCGCCCACTAAAAAAAAAGAAAAAAAGAAATCCAACCAAAAACATAGTTCCTTCTCATAAACGATTTTTCCGCGTTAATACATCGTAATTTACATTGCAACAAATATTACCCAGTTTTTGTGCAGTAAATGAATCAAACTAGTCAACAACCTTTGATCTTTGAAAGTTAAAATCGTCATTTCAGCGATTCGGTCTCAATTTAGTTGGTTGCGCAATATTGGGGCAGGAGACCTAAGCGCCACGCTTTCGCTTGCAGATTTATTATAGCGCCTTGTGGTCAAAGATGGGAACTGCAATAAGCGCCAGTAGGGGCTAATTGGGGCAGAAATGAGTATGCCCCACTCATGTACTCTGCAGCCCCCTGCCGTTTTCTTGAGTCCGCACGTTTAGACGACTGCAGAAATGGCGACCAGCATTGTTGCACCTGTTGTGTCTAACAGTTTATTAAAAAAAAAAAAACCCGAGCTGAACGACTACTATTACAAGACAAGTTAGTAATTAAGCAGCTTGGCCCCTGATAGACCAGACATTAACATGACTCAGCGAACAAAGGACAAAAGGGAAAACCTACAACAGGACCTTCGCGAACATGGTATGAGAAGAAAGCATGGCTATGTGGCTGCTCAACACGGAATACAGTATCCTGTTTCCCGCGCCTATTGTTCCGGTCACCAGTAGCAGGGTCAGGACAAGGGGGCTGAGTGATTTAAGGCACTTTTCAGAACGGGCTAAGAAACCCAAGTCAAGCAGAGCACATTTAAATGGCGCTATGAAACTAGTTTACAGTCGTCACCCTCCCCGGAAGCGCGCCCTCGCGCTTTGTTATTCCCGCGCTCCGAAGAGACTTCTGAGGATCTGCACACTTCCGGATCCCACCGCTGCCACCAAAGTAACCGGTTATTTTCTTGCCCGGTGCGGGATTCGATACGGGGTGTACTGCACCACAAGGCGACATCACTAACCGCTCGGCTAAAGGGTGAGCCCCGTTAGCTAGGGGCTAACGTGTCTTATTAGTAGTTTACAATAGCAGCACAGCTTGACGAGAGCTACCGCGTGAGTGCGCGGAATCACAACAAGGAGGTGGACAAAAACCGGCAGGCACATTGTGTCAAAGCTTATAGACCGCATGACATTGTGTGGGACCATTTGAACTAGCCCTTAGAGGACACGACGAGACCAACTCATCCAATAACCCCGGCGTCTTCCGCGGCCTTGTGGACTTAGTTTCGCCGTTGGATACCGCAATGCAGGAGCACCTAGAAAAGGCAGCGGTTTTCAAAGGTACGTCCAAAAGTGTACAGGACGAGCTGATTTGTTTGTTTTCACATGGTGATGGTGGTCGTGTGGCTCGGGTCCTGGGCTGTTCCCGGTGGCGTCTGGACACTGCTTGGCATCCTGCGCATCATATTGTAACGTGGATGGATAACAAGACACGCTGGCCGCTGGCTCGCAAATCTGATCCTTTAGTCGAGCGGTTAGCGACGCCTCTTGCGGTGCGGGCGACACGGGTTTGCTTCCCGGCCGCGGCAGTTCCTGTGGTTGCCTTGTCCCCCGAATTCGCTATAATGTTCTTCATGTAGTTTATAATTCCATTATAATTCTGTTATCCTCTCATTGTTGTATTGTGTAAATTGTGTAAACACAACATCCTTGCACGTTGTCCATCTTGGGAGAGAGACCCCCCCCCCCTCTGCTGCTCTCCCCGAGGTTTCTCCCTGTTAAAGGTTGTTTTATTTTTTAGGGAGTTGCTCCTCATCCGTGTGGGAAGGCACATCAAAATCCATTCAATGCGTGTCCCGCGCGCACTGCTGAGTGAAAGACATGTAAGAAAAGGGGGCATTTTGTCGCTGTTTGTAAAACGAAAATGAGAGTGGAAGAAATTAAGGAAAAGGACTTGGATGAAAGCGTAGACACGTTGTTCCTGGGCACAGTGAATTGTACTTTACAGTACTTATATTAGTAAAGAATGGACCGTAGACCAAGGCATAACGTTGACCTTTTGCTAGGCATATCTTCAAGGCTCAACCCTCGCGCATGCGCGCTCATTACATATCAAAACCTGCTCACTACAATCCGATGCGAGGGTCTAAGGACAGGATGTTGTGTTGCTGTAAAGCCCATTTAGGCAAAATTGTTGTGATATTGGGCGACAGAAATAAAATTGACTTGACTTGACTGTCTAATGGTGCAGTGTTTTGTTGTTTTTTTTCCCTTGGAGGGAAGTTGGGTGGGTTTGTTAAATATCTCTCTCTCACACACACACACACACACACACACACACACACACACACACACACACACACACACATATATATATATGTATCTTTTTTTCCGAAACCGTCAATGGTGTTATAAGTGCTCAACTAATGAGGAGCGGAATATTAACACAGATACAGGACAAAAAAAAGTTTAATACATATATATATACACTACCGTTCAAAAGTTTGGGATCACATTGAAATGTCCATATTTTTGAAGGAAAAGCACTGTACTGTTCAATGAAGATAACTTTAAACTAGTCTTAACTTTAAAGAAATACACTCTATACATTGCTAATGTGGTAAATGACTATTCTAGCTGCAAATGTCTGGTTTTTGGTGCAATATCTACATAGGTGTATAGAGGCCCATTTCAAGCAACTATCACTCCAGTGTTCTAATGGTACAATGTGTTTGCTCATTGGCTCAGAAGGCTAATTGATGATTAGAAAACCCTTGTGCAATCATGTTCACACATCTGAAAACAGTTTAGCTCGTTACAGAAGCTACAAAACTGACCTTCCTTTGAGCAGATTGAGTTTCTGGAGCATCACATTTGTGGGGTCAATTAAACGCTCAAAATGGCCAGAAAAAGAGAACTTTCATCTGAAACTCGACAGTCTATTCTTGTTCTTAGAAATGAAGGCTATTCCATGCGAGAAATTGCTAAGAAATTGAAGATTTCCTACACCGGTGTGTACTACTCCCTTCAGAGGACAGCACAAACAGGCTCTAACCAGAGTAGAAAAAGAAGTGGGAGGCCGCGTTGCACAACTGAGCAAGAAGATAAGTACATTAGAGTCTCTAGTTTGAGAAACAGACGCCTCACAGGTCCCCAACTGGCATCTTCATTAAATAGTACCCGCAAAACACCAGTGTCAACATCTACAGTGAAGAGGCGGCTGCGGGATTCTGGGCTTCAGGGCAGAGTGGCAAAGAAAAAGCCATATCTGAGACTGACCAATAAAAGAAAAAGATTAAGATGGGCAAAAGAACACAGACATTGGACAGAGGAAGACTGGAAAAAAGTGTTGTGGACGGATGAATCCAAGTTTGAGGTGTTTGGATCACAAAGAAGAACGTTTGTGAGACGCAGAACAAATGAAAAGAGGCTGGAAGAATGCCTGACGCCATCTGTTAAGCATGGTGGAGGTAATGTGATGGTCTGGGGTTGCTTTGGTGCTGGTAAGTGGGAGATTTGTACAGGGTAAAAGGGATTCTGAATAAGGAAGGCTATCACTCCATTTTGCAACGCCATGCCATACCCAGTGGACAGCGCTTGATTGGAGCCAATTTCATCCTACAACAGGACAATGACCCTAAACACACCTCCAAATTGTGAAAGAACTATTTAGAGCAGAAGCAGGCAGCTGGTATTCTATCGGTAATGGAGTGGCCAGCGCAGTCACCAGATCTGAACCCCATTGAGCTGTTGTGGGAGCAGCTTGACCGTATGGTACGCAAGAAGTGCCCATCCAACCAATCCAACTTGTGGGAGCTGCTTCTGGAAGCGTGGGGTGCAATTTCTCCAGATTACCTCAACAAATTAACAGCTAGAATGCCAAAGGTCTGCAATGCTGTAATTGCTGCAAATGGAGGATTCTTTGACGAAAGCAAAGTTTGATGTAAAAAAAATCTTATTTCAAATACAAATCATTATTTCTAACCTTGTCAATGTCTTGACTCTATTTTCTATTCATTTCACAACATATGGTGGTGAATAAGTGTGACTTTTCATGGAAAACACAAAATTGTTTGGGTGATCCCAAACTTTTGAACGGTAGTGTATATATATATATATATAGACACACACTGTGTGTGTGTGTGTGTGTGTGTGTGTGTGTGTGTGTTTGCGTCTATCATATACGCGTTTTGAAACGAGCAGTCATTTATAAAGTCGTCGCTAGGCGTCACTATCACACTGTGTAATAGGCAAATAGCCATTATTCATCACCTTTTCATGAAACGCGCCGGACGTCCCCGTCCTCTAAGCCGGGTTCAATCCATCCATTTTCCGAACCGCTTATCCTGCTCTCAGGGTCGCGGGGATGCAGGAGCCTATTATCCCAGCAGTCACTGGGCGGCAGGCGGGGAGACACCCTGGATAGGCCGCCAGACTATCACACAGGGCCCACCCCCACACACACACACACGCACACGCACACGCACACACACACACACACACACACACACACACACACACACACACATTCATAGCTAGGGACAATTTAGTACGGCCAATTCACCTGACCTACATGTCTTTGGACTGTGGGGGGGAAACCGGAGCCCCCGGAGGAAACCCACACAGACATGCAAACTCCACACAGACGACGACCCGGGACGACCCTCAAGGTTGGGCTACCCCGGGGCTCGAACCCAGGACCTTCTTGCTGTAAGGCGACCGCGCTCACCACTGCGCCCTGTATTAAATCCCAGGCAATAAACACTTACGTCACTCAAACTCCAGTTTTTAGCCCTGGCCTGCCCGATTGGGCCAGTGAGCTGCTATTTGTACTGTCCCGAGCTTAATGTTTAGTGGCCTCTGTTAATGTAGCATTGAAATGGCCCACTGGATTGTATAGGCAGTGTAGCACACATCCTCAACTGGTGAATCATAGAAATGTTGGTAATGGTGATGATGATGATTTGTTTCCAGCATGTAAATAAGCAGGATATAACATACAGAGAAGCCATTGCCAATAATCTGAAGTGATCAACAAATCCACACATCAAACTCAGCGAACAAATCTTCACATATATATATGTATATATATGTATATATGCATATATATGTATATATATATATGTATATATAACACATTCCTTCACATTAAAGGCATCCTGTGCATCATGTTCTTCATAAGTTTTATGTCCATTATAATTCTGTTATCCTCTTTCAATGTTGTATTATGTAAATTGCGTGAACACAACATCCATTGCACGTTGTCCGTCTTGGGAGAGTTCTCGCTCCTCTGTTGCTCTCCCTGAGGTTTCTTCCTAGTTTTTCTCCCTGTTAAAGAGGTTTTATTTTAGGGAGTTGTTCCTTATCCGATGAGAGGGTCTAAGGACAAGATGTTGTGTTGCTGTTGAGCCCATTGAGGCAAATTTTTAATTTGTGATATTGGGCTACACAAATAAAATGGATTTGATTTGATTAAAGTACAATTCTCTGTAGCCATTACCCCAGTAAGTAAGTTCATACACCATTGCCATATCCTCAACTAACTGCAGAATAGCAGATGTTTTCAAATGTACACTATTTAATTTTGAAAAAGGGGTGGACAGTCTTCACGTTGCACAGCATGTAGATGGGTAATACTTACAATATTTCTATTGCACACTGTAAAATAGTACTTTTACTCTTTTTTATTTTTGTTTCATATTTAATCATATAGGGCGGCACAGTGGCGCAGTGGTTAGCGTGGTCTCCTCACAGCAAGAAGGTCCTGGGTTCGAGCCCCGGGGTAGTCCAACCTTGGTGGGTCATCCCAGGCCGTCCTCTGTGTGGAGTTTGCATGGTCTCCCCGTGTCTGCGTGGGTTTCCTCTGGGGGCTCCGGTTTCCTCCCACAGTCCAAAGACATGTAAGTCTGGTGAATTGGCCATACTAAATTGTCCCTAGGAACGAATGCGTGTGTGTGTGTGTGTGTGTGTGTGTGTGTGTGTGTGTGTGTGTGTGTGTGTGTGTGTGTGTGTGTGTGTGTGTGTGTGTGTGGGTGTCCGTGTCGGCCCTCTGATGGCCTGGCGGCCTGTCCAGGGTGTCACCGCGCCTGCCACCCAATGACTGCTGGAATAGGCTCCAGCATCCCTGCGACCCTGAGAGCAGGATCAGCGGTTCAGCTAATGGATGGATGTCATCATATACTATGTACAGTGGGTACCCTTGTGTGCATAGAATATAAAATCTGGTTGATATCATTTGACAAACTGTAAATGAAATATGACAAGGTGAGACAACCCTCCGCTCTGAACACTCAAATGCTAGTCAAAGTCATTCTAGACTCTGTTGGCAGTACACAAAACCACAGATGGTAACAATAAAATCTTCCTGTAAGTGCACGCTCCTGTGTATCTCTATCAATGGTGTTGTTACCACTAAAGATAGAGAGTAGAACAGCAGTAGAACGGTCTCTTTAGTACATTAATCTGGAATTAATTTACATTTTACAAATATGCACAGGCTGCCAACACCTTCTTCAAATTTCCAAACCTTTCCGCGACTGTTGGCTACCAACAGATTGAAGGCAACCTGCCTAAAAGTATCTTGCATTAGTATAAATCTGTAAAATCCCAACGTTGTCTAAGCGGAATATCAGAGCCTTTTACATTCTGTTATTAAACCTGTCAGTTTCTGACCTGTCCGTCTCTGTTACGGATATGTTCTGGGGTCTTTCTTTCCTCATCTCTTTTGTGCGGAGCTGCTTGTGAACACGAGATGCCGCAGCTATGCTTATTACCACGTGTTGTGCTGCGTGACGCCTGAGAGAGTAAAAACAAAAACCGCTACAAATCCAGGGGGCAGCAGGGTTCATGAATGTGACGTCACGTCCCGCCCATTCGTTTGGCGGGAATCGCTGATTGACGATTTGTCAGCGCCGGCCGGCATGCTAAATTAGGGGACTGTATGGCACCCATTCAGAGGAGGCCACGGCGTTTCTGCACACCTCTCTCGCCACTACAAACAAAACTTGAACAAAACTTGAACACTACAACGAACAGGACTGGCCGCTCACGGGAGCTGGGATAGCCTTCTTCGGACCGCTTCACTGAGAGGGGGACGTCGTCGTCGCAAGTGCTCCTCACTGCAGAACCAAAATGGGAACCGGCTCACGGCTGCAGCGACGTAAGCATAGCTGCCAGTTTACTCGCCTCTGTTTTCATTATCAGCTCTGTGTTTGGGTTTCGCCTTTCATTCCGCGTTGTGCTACTGCAGTGGCGAGTTCCGGTTGTGTGCTTGTCGCGGCTGTCCCATAACAGCCTCCCTACCTTGCCATCCAACCTATGCCACATACCGGCCTCCAGCCTAACCTGGTTAACGGGATGGTTCATATCAGTTTAGTCACAAAGTTAAGCCTATTGTAAACTACTAATAGGACACGTTAGCCCCTAGCTAATGGGTCTGACCCTTTAGCCGAGCGGTTAGTGATGTCACCTTGTGGTGCAGTACACCCCACATCGAATCCCGCACCGGGCAAGAAAATAACCGGTTACACTGGTGGGATCCGGAAGTGTGCGGATCCTCAGAAGTCTCTTGGGAGCGCGGGAATAACAAAGCGCGAGGGCGCGCTTCCGGGGAGGGTGACGACCAATGTAACCGGTTATTTTCTTGCCGGGGGTAGTGCACCACAAGGCGACATCACTAACCGCTCGGCTAAAGGGTCAGACCCGTTAGCCAGGGACCAACGTGTCTTATTAGTAGTTTACACTATTTTTTCTAAAAATGTAAATTAAACAAAAAAAATTAAACAAAAGTAGGTAAGAAGTTAAGCTACAGTTAAGTCCCCGCGACCCCGGCTGGGATAAGCGGCTTGGATAATGGCTGAATGGATGGCAAGTTAAGCCTAGCAAAATGGCGCTGGCTGCTGCTATAGCTAGCTAGCTAAAAGAAGTAAATTGCCTGTCTGAGGTTAAGACGAGTTTGCCTTGATTTCATTTAACTCACATACTAATAGTACGCTGGAAGATCATACACATATATATAGTACGTAGTTCGTGATTTAATCAGGAGCACAGGCAACGAGCCATACAAGCCATTTTAAAATCTAGAAAGTTGTAACGTCATATTGGGAGATGACCAATCCACCCAATCAGTTCACACCGTCACTACCTTGTGTGAACTGATTGGCCATGGCAATGTGATGTCACAACCGGCTTGAATTTGTAATGACATTTATGGCTCATTGCCTGTGCTCCTGGTTGTACGATACCAACAATAACCCTTACTGCAAGATAATGATCCTTAGCTGACTGGTTAGCGCAGTCGCCCGTGATGTGGAAGACCTGGGTTCGCTTCCTGGCTGCCCCTGAATTTGCTACAATACGTTTGAGCTCTCACACTGAGCATCCTAGCTTGACAACTAAAATGTATCTCATGCTGCGACAGGCATGGGTGCAAGTCCATGAATTCTGGGATGGCATCCAGCACTTTATCTGTGCCCCCATCCATAGGGTTAGTGGTAGTGTCGGGAAGGGCATCTGATATGAAATTTTGCTAAATCAGTATGTGGATTGACAAGACCATACTGGATCAGTCAAGGCCCACGTTAACAACGGCCACTATTGGTGCTATACCCTCACATGGTACCGATGGAAACTATAAAATCCATTGGGGCGACCCCTGAAAAACGGGGAACAAGCCGAAAGAAGAAGATTGCAAGATAATGAACCTCAAACTGCTGTATTGGATGTCCTTCTGTTGGCCAGTGAAGACAGTTTGTACGGGGCCGCCTCAATGTGTCCAAAGAGTTGAATGTGAAGTAGGGCATTGCTGAAACAGAATGTACTCACTTAGCAAAACATTCCAACATTCCTTGGATGAATGTTTGTTTTACAAAAAAGGAAAACATCATCATCCATGAGTGTCACTGACATTAATCATGGTAAAAAAAAGAAAGAAAAGAAGCTATGTCAACTAACTTGAGAATAAACCAATATTGAAACACAAATCTTGTAATCTTGCACAGAAATAATAGGCTTTCAGCTCTCTAGCTATAGGTATTTTACAGTCTCTTTGAAATGACCACTGCGTCAGGGTCCAACTGAAACGTGTAGGAAGAAATGGAGCAAAGAGAGACACATCTGACAACCTCTACTTCACTATAATTTGCTACTGTTGTGTTTTTTCTCTGTCAACAGTCTGGCTGTCATACCATTACCAAAGTACATTCATGCCAGCTCTTTAGTGGGAAGATTCAGTTGTAGCTGGGCGAGATGATTCACTATTTCCAGGCAGAAGTTCCTGTTTTTTTCTGTCCATTCTGGAGGAACTAATCAGCCAGTCATTATAAATAAATACGTCTGACACTGATGAAGATAACATCTGTACAACTAAGTATTGTATCTGTAACAGCATCCCTTGGACATAGTCCTCTTATTCTGTTATTCCTTTTTGGTGCCCTGTTAAGTGTAGAATGAGACAAGACAGGCAACGTCTATACTTGTTCCCTCGCATGAATGTGAGGAGCTTTGGCCCTTATGGAAGGCTCCGCCACTGTGAGGAAGATTGAGAGCGACATTCCCACTGCCTGTCCTCGATGCCAGGCTCCTGTGCAAGCTCTGCTGTGTGTTTGCTCCGTGACCAGGGTTATTACTTGGAACGAGGATGCGAGATGAAGTTTTCCCATGACCGCATGTCAAATAACAACCTACAGGAGCTAATAATAGGATTGCACATAGGAGGTCAGACACTGTTTTTATCAGGAGTCTGCTCTAACCATCTCCTCCCACACACACACACAGATAGATATGTAGAGACGTGTTACCACAGGCCAAGCACTGGGATGCTTTGGTAGAACTGACATCTGTCTGCCTCAGGGCAATATTGCTGTGCCCCCCACCCCCCCAGTGGTGGGTTATGGAAATCCCTCAATCGATAGTAGAGAGAGGACAAATACATGGAGAGGATTACCCCCCCCCCGCCTCCCTGACCAAACGTGACAGATGTGTGGTGGCTACACATCATAGTAGTCCTGACGCACTTTAATCAAGTAAGTTACTCCGTGAGATAAAGCAGACACAAACAGAGCAGCTTTGCACCCGTGGCAGAGGGCACAGCTCAGTCCTATATATCCATGACTGGCACGTCATGACTTGCTGAATTTTCCCTTGTTAAAATCGTTTTGATGTATGGAGTCCCGTGACCCAAAGCTGGCTGAATTTATGCAGGGGGAGATACTGTATCTTTGCCTGGATGTTAGTGATGGTTGCATCATCCGTAGCTATTCATATGCATCGGTTGCTTCATATGCATTATGAACATGTGTGCTGGTGCCTTTTGGGAAGATCTGCATTACTGGTTGTTTCAATTTCTCTGAACTGAAAAAAGAGGATGGGATTTTTGGTATGCTTGTGAAAGATAGAACACATGATTTGGCAATTAACACAATTATTATTCTTGGAAAGTTATTTTTCCATAAGAACAGATCCCTGAAAACGCAGCCAAACTTCTTCATATTTCAAAGGGAACTGTGTCATTATTTCTCATCACTGCGGTTAATAGAGAAGAAGGGTGCTGTGGAACTCTGACCTGACAGATGAACTTGAACTTGCAGAGAACCCCTCCCCTCCCTCTCACTTACATGTTAAATTTTATTTATTTAATGTTCTTTATTTTCTTTACTTTTATTTCCCCCCTCTTGCTTTTGTTTTGGGTTGCATGTAGAATTTAAACATGTCAATAAAAAAACGTGTCAATGAAAAAAAAAGTAAAAAAACAAAACAAATTATGAACATATGTTCCACTTCCAGTGTGGGAAGATAGCGGTGCAAATTCACGTTTGCAGTGGCCTCACCCAGTACCGTCCATGCAGTGTCTTTGTCCACGTCTGCGTCTAATTTGTCTTCGTTTGATGGCTGGGAGAGCTGGCGCTGGATCGGCTGGGAGAGCTTGGTCTGCTGCATCCTGTGGGCCCAGGGACCACGGTCCTGCCTGGAGCTGTGCCCTAAGAGGTAACACTGAGGGCGGTCTGACAGGACGCGGAAGCGGGGTAGGCTAAGCTAACTGCTAGCCCATGCAGACCGGCAGTTTGATAATACCAAGGGCGGTCTGGCGGCGGCCTCACCTAGCATTGACTGTGTTTTTAGTGTCGTCGTGGAGTGTGGGGACACATGTCGAAGGTGACTGGCTGGGAGAGCTAGTCTTGGATTGGCTGAGGGAGCTTGGTCTGCTGCGTCCTGTGGGCCTAAGGACCACGGCTCTGACCGGAGCTGTGCCCGAAGAGGAAACATTGAGGGCGGTCTGACAGGATGTGGAAGTGGAGCAGGCTAAGCTAACTGCTAGCCCATATAGACCGGCAGTTCCGACAGTCATCCTGGCTGGTTTTCGTTCTCCTGGACAGTGATTTATTTATTTATTTAGCGATGTTGAATATGGAGCTGCCAGGGAAGAGGAAAAGAGGAAGGCCAAAGAGGAGGTTTATGGATGTGGTGAGGGAGGACATGCAGGTGGCTGGTGTGACAGAAGATGCAGATGACAGGAAGAATGGAAACGGATGATCCGCTGTGGTGACCCCTAACGGGAGCAGCCGAAAGTAGTAGTAGTAGAACTGTGTTAGTTTGAATATAGTATGTGTTCTTGAAGTTTGTGGATATGTGTTTCTATCTTTGTGTTGCACTGCAACACAAAGACAACGTGTCTGGAGGAAACGATGTTTCATTTCATGTGCGCAAGTGCATGAAATGAAATGACAAAGTGTTTCTGATTCTAAACTGTTTCTGTTAATATTTTGGCTTTGGATTCGCCCACTCTCCCAGTGTTCCTCCCTTACTGAGACACAAGGAGACCTGAAAGTCTGTATTAATATAGCCTTGCAGGGACAAAAAAATTCCAAAATCCTATTTCTCTAAATATAAACCTTTAAATTTGCCCTAATCTTAACCCTAAAATAACTCCAAAACGGGGCTCCGGGTAGCATAGCGGTTTTTTCCGTTGCCTACCAACATGGGGATCCCGGTTCGAATCCCCATGTTACCTCCGGCTTGGTCGGGTGTGGAGTTGGGCGTGGAGCAGCTGTGCTGCTTGGGCCCCTAAAATGAAGTTGGCACTAAATATGGAAGGGTACATCAAACGTGTTCAGGGACAGGTTTTCCTAATTCATACACAGCGGTCCCAGACTGGCTTGTCTCGTGTGACATGCTCCTTTTCATGCTCAGTGTTTTGTTTGCATTTTCTATGTTGTTTGACCCCTTTACACTCCCAGTGTTCGGTTCTTCTTGCCTTTTTTTTTTGCCACACAGATGTAATGTTATTCATAGTCTAACAGGGATATCATAGCGGCATACGCTAACATTGGTTTTCATGCTGTATTGTAGCACTAGCACTTCAGATAAATCTCAGCCCATTTGAAACAGAAACTCCGATTTAGCTTCTCCCCAAGAAAACTTCCGTTGCTCATTTCTTCTGTTTCTGCGTGAGTGGTGAAGTAGCCGGGCCACTGCAGAGGCCGGTCAATAGTCTTCACTGTTAATGCTTTGTGACCAGTGGGCCGCCAGAGGGTATCAGTGGCATCGGGAGAGGAACGTGGCGGAGGATGCGCCAGTCAAAATATTGTGATGTTCCCTAGCACGTCATGGTGCACGTGTCAGTCTCCAAACACCACCGCTGTCTTCCCGGGGGTGGGGAAAGGCTTATATGTACATCAAAGCCCATGAAAACCTCCGGAAAAACATGAAACTACACTGACCTTGGACTCTCTCTCTCTCTCTCTCGGGGTGTGTATGTATGTTTTTTTCTAGTCACACTTCTAAAAGACCCATTGACCTGTAAGGATTATAAACTTACCTTTTTTTGGGTACCTCGGACATTTTTTTGTTTTTTGGTCTCCATTAGGTAAAGGGTTATTTCTGGGTTAGGTGTAAGGCTGGCATTGTGGTTGGGCTTGGATCTAGTATTAAAGATAGGCATTAGAATTATGGTTGGTGGTTAAGGTTAAGTTTAAAATTGCGGTGTTTTGTGTAACAATATATGTTATTTCTCAGTGGAACTTTTGAGGTTAATGTTTGTTCCTAGTAGGAAGCTTGAGTGTGTGACACCGTTGGTTGTTATGTTCTTGGCGCGAGCGGCGTTGTATTCTTGATGATTGCAGTAAATTAGTTAATTTTACATTCGGTCTCTGTCTTATTAATAGAAACAAACCTATTGAAACACGGTGGCAGTGGTATGAACCTGGAAGCCATGGTTGGAAGTGCAACGATCGCCTTTGAGAAAACGAAGTTAGCAAGTGCAACCAGATGCTAGCTAGGACAAGCTAATTACTCCCCGCCAGTCGGAGAAGTTGGAGTCAGAGCGCGTGAGTAGCTAACGTCACCATAACAACCATGGAGAGCGCATTGAAACCTCCGGGAAAGATTGACTTTGAGGAAGGTAATCTAGCCCTTACCTGGAAAAGATGGAGGGAGGAATTCACGTTATATATGGATCTTACAATGGAGGGAAAGGAAGAGACTGTTGAAGTGAAATTGCTGTACTATTTGATCGGGGGAAATGGGAGAGAGATATGTGAAACACTTGGGGTTGGTAGTACAAGAGACAACCTTTTTGTGGAAGAAGTACTCACGATATTAACTGCATTTTGTGACCCTAAGAAAAATGAAACAATTGAGAGATATAACTTTTTCACACGTAGTCAGGGGCAGGATGAGAGTTTTGACGAATATATCACTGAGTTAAGAACCCTGGCTGTTACATGCAACTTTGGAAATATCACAGACTCTTTTATCGGGGATGGGATAGTGTGTGGGACATGGGACTCTCGTCTGAGGGAACATTTACTCAGAGAGACAGATCTGACTTTGGACAAATGCATGCAGATTGGAAGAGCAGCAGAGCTCTCCAGACAAAGAGCCAAGGCCATAGAGGCTCAGAATGCACAAGCAGTCCATGCAGTGTCACAAAAAGACAGACCAAGACGGATAGACCCCAGTTAGGGAATGAACACTATCCAATGCAGATACTGTGGGCAGAGACATGAGAGGGAAAAAAAGAAATGCCCTGCATATGGGAAAACGTGCAAGGGTTGTGGGTAAAACAATCACTTTGCCACAGTCTGGAAAAGGATGAGGTCGGTTAAGAGAAAACGGGGTCCTATCAATGGAACATGCTGCAGAAGAGTCAGAAAGTGAGGGAGATGTGCTGTGCACAACGTTAAGCCCAGGGTCAGAGACTGTCAATATGGTTCAGAAGACAACCACAGAACCTGGCACTGCGCTGTATGCAACCATGCTGCTGAACAGAAAACCAATCAGATTTCAGCTGGACTGTGGTGCGAGTTGCAACGTCATCCCTGTAAGCCTCACACAGGGCAGGCACCTAGAGACATGCAGCTGGGTGTTGGTGATGTACAATAAGAGCACCCTCATGCCACGCGGGAAGTGCACACTGACGGTGACTAATCCATGCAACAAGAAGTCATACAGGGTGGAGTTCATTGTGGTTGACAAAGACATACACAGACCCATCCTAGGCAGTAGAGCTATCCAAGCAATGAAGTTGATCACAGTACAACACCATAACATACTGGCAGTCGAGACATCAGGGGTTTGGTCAGAGGAGCAGATGAAAAAGGAATACACCAATGTTTTCCATGGAGATGGGGTCCTGCCAGGCAAGCTGGAGGTGGACGAGCACATAGAGCCGGTACAGCTACCGAAGAGAAGGGTTCCAGTGGCACTATACGACCCACTAAAAGACGAGCTCGCCAGTCTACAGCAGAGAGGGATCATATGTCCAGTTGAAAGAAGTACGGACTGGATCAGTAGCCTACTGGTGGTGTGCAAGCCATCTGGGAAATTGAAAGTATGCATAGACCCAAAGCCACTAAACACAGCACTCGAGGAGCCACTGCCCACAATGGACGACATGCTGCCAGATTTGAACAGGGCACGTGTCTTCTCTGTGGTTGATGTCAAGAATGGGTTCTGGCATGTTGAACTGGATGAGAAATCCAGCTAATTTACAACCTTCTCCACGCCTATGGAGCACTACAGGTGGCTACGCATGCCAGTGGGGGTCAGCCCAGCACCAGAGATCTTCCAGAGGAAACTGAACCAAGCGATGGACTGTCTCCCTGGGGTCAAGATCATTGCAGATGATATTCTAATTGTGGGAGAAGGAGAGAACAACAAAGAGGCTATACAAGACCATAATATGAAACCGAGGAGACTAAGATGCAGGAACCTCAATGTTAAGCTGAACTCAGATAAACTGCAGCTCAGACTTAAAGAGGTGCTCTACATAGGCCACATACTGTCATCAGATGGGTTGAAGGTGGACCCAGGGAAGGTAGCAACGATCAAAGAGATGCCTCACCCTACAGATGTAAAAGGGGTACAGCGTTTTCTCAGCATGGTTAATGACCTAGCAAAGTTTTGTGACCATGCATCCAACCTCTGTGAACCACTGCGAGAGCTGACACACAAAAATGTCTTATGGGAATGGACAGACAGACACACAGGTATTCGAAAAAATCAAGGAAATAATCTCACAGACTGCAGTACTGAAATACTACAACCCAGCGGAGCAGCTTGTGTTGCAGTGTGATGCCTCAGAGAGTGGGCTAGGAGCTGCCTTAATGCAGCTGGGACAACCGATCGCATATGCCAGCAGGGCCCTTACCGAGACAGAAAAAGGCTATGCTCAGATTGAAAAGGAGCTACTGGCAGTGCTTTTTGGGATGGAGAGATTTCATCCGTTCACCTAGGGGAGGCCTGTAGAGGTGCAGTCCGACCATAAGCCACTCTAGAGCATAATGACCAAACCACTGCTCAGTGCACCTAAAAGACTGCAGCGCATGTTGATGGGCCTGCAGGGATATGAAGTCAGACTCCGATACTGCCCAGGGAAACATTTAATGCTGGCTGACACCCTGAGCAGGGTGTATCTCAGACCAGAGACTCTGCGGAGGTGGAAGTAGTGCATCATGTTGATTGATTCTATCTGCCAGTGTCAGGCGAGAGGCTCCGGTCCCTACAGCGCGCTAGAGAGTTGGACACAGACCTGCAGATGCTGAAGATGGTGATTCAGCACGGGTGGCTGGCAGTGAAAGAAGAGGTGCCCTTGGCAGTGATCACGTATTTCTGCGACAGAGACAAACTTAGTGTGCAGAATGGGGTTATCTTCAGGGGAGAGCGAGTTATTGTGCCTGCGGCCCTTCAGTCTGAGATAATGCAGAGAATACACTCTTCCCACATAGGAGTTGATGGATGTCTGAGACGGGCCTGGGAGTGTGTCTACTGGCCTGGCATGAATGCACAGCTGAAAACCTACATGGGACAGTGCAGCCCATGCAGTGCTTGGGGTGTAAAGCAGCAAAAGGAGACCTTGAGGCCCCAAAACGTCCCTGGGAGAAGGTAGGGACCAATCTGTTTTCATTTAGTGACAGAGAATACTTGATCACCGTGGATTATCTCTCAAACTTCTGGGAAGTGAATCAGTTGGAGAAAGATACACAGTGATTCGGAAGCTGAAATCACACTTTGCCAGATACGGTATACCTGACGCTGTGTACTCAGACACCGGCCCTTAGTACACATCAGACGAGTTTAAACACTTCAGCAAGGACTGGGACTTCAAACAAAAAACGTACTCTCCATGCTAGCCGCAGAGTAATGGAAAAGTGGAGTCGGCAGTGAAAACAGCCAAGACTGATGGCCAAAGCAAAGAGGGCAGGGGCTGATCCTTATCTAGCCTTGCTAGACCACCGTAATACCCCATCACATTCACAGACAACAGCCCCGCAATGGTGCTCATGGGAAGACGCACAAAGACACTGCTGCTGATGAGTGAGATGCTGTTGAGACCTAGAACAACCACGCATCATGAGGCAGTCAAAGAAAACCAAAAACAACAGGCAAAGTACTACAACACCTCAGCCAAGGACCTCACAGAGCTGCACCGTAATGACAAGGTGAGGGTCCAGCCACTGACAGGGCCTAGACACTGGTGGCAGAGAGCGACAGAACTCAGACCAGTGGAGCAAAGGTCATATGAGGTGAGAACAGAGCAAGGCCAGGTTTTTTTTTAGGAGGAACAAGAGACACCTAAAGGAGAGCAAGGAAATAGAGTAAAACTTCCCCGCAGCAGAGGAATGTGTGGAAGCTGAGGAACAGGCCGCAGAGCAGGCAGAAGAAACACCGATAAACATGGAAATGGAAACTCAAATGGGGGGCTCAGATGGGCCAGTACCGCCAGATGTAGCCCACACTCCTCGCTCTAGGTCTGGTCGACCTTTGAGGAGACCAGCACACCTGAAAGACTTTTTGAGTCAGTTGACACAAGGGCGGCACACATTCAGTTCAGGGACAGTGTCTAAGGAGTTCATGGGGACACTTGGGGAAAAAAAAACAAATACATAAGGGACTTTATGTTAATTAATGTTATGTTTGGAAAAAAAAGGAAATGTAACAATATATGTTATTTCTCAGTGGAACTTTTGAGGTTAATGTTTGTTTCTATTAGGAAGTTTGAGTGTGGGACACCGTTTTTTGTTGTTATGTGCTTGGCACGAGCGGTGTTGTATTCTTGATGATTGCAGTAAAGAACTTTACATTCGATCTCTGTCATATTTATAGAAACAAACATATTGAAACATTTTGGGGTTTTTTTTCCCCTCCTTTTTTCTCCCCAATTGTATCAATTACCCCACTCTTCCGAGCTGTCCCGGTCGCCGCTCCCCCCCCTCTGCCGATCCGGGGAGGGCTGCAGAGTACCACATGCCTCCTCCGATACACGTGGATTCGCCAGCCGCTTCTTTTCACCTGACAGTGAGGAGTTTCGCCAGGGGGACGTAGCGCGTGGGAGGATCACGGCATTTTCCCCAGTTCCCCCTCCACCCTGAACAGGCTCCCTGACCGACTAGAGGAGGCGCTAGTGCAGCGACCAGGACACATACTCACATCCGGCTTCCCACCCGCAAACACGGCCAATTGTGTCTGCAGGGACGCCTGACCAAGCAGAAGGTAACGCGGGGATTCGAACCAGCGATCCCCGTGTTGGTAGGCAACAGAATAGACTGCTATGCTATGCGGACGCCGTTACAGATATTCTTTAGGTAATTCAAGAATATCTGTAGGTAATTCACAAGTGAATTCTCTCTCGCTCTCTCTCTCTCTCTCTCTCTACTGCATGCTGGGAGGTTGGGTGTGTGAGCATGAGTGAGGGTGGTGAATGTGAGATTGGCACGGAGGTTGAATTGTATGCTGTATGTTTTTTCAGATTTTCCCCTGTAGTCTTCGTTTGTTCTATGTGCATATGTGTATGTAAGCTTTCTTAATACCTTTTACCGAGTGTGAAGTGGTTTTGTCAGTGGTTTTCAGGAGGAATGGTGTCTTCCAAGACACATCCCCAATTCATCCATCACGGGATACAGATTGTCCCACTGGAGCCCAGTGTGGCGGTGGAGGAGAGTTTGTTGGCCGTGGGAGAGCAAGTTGGAAATGGCAATCTACTGTTTGCTTCCAGGATGAACAAGGCTGTGGTGAGATTTTTTTTTTTTGTGAAGGAGGAGTGTCATGTTAGTGAGATGATTGAGAGTGGTGTAGTTATCAGGGATATTTATAGTGCTGTTTCCCCATTATCGGTTCCCTTTACCAGAATCACAGTGTCGGGTGTTCCGCCATTTATGTCCAACGCGCCGTTGGAAAATAAGCTGCGGAATTTGCCAGTGCTTTCAAAACTGCCAGTCTCAGATGTACAGATCCTGCAGGAGACATATGTTTTTGGACTCTCCAACACATAGTTTGGGGGGGTCTTTTAGAGTTAAACACGGTTATGGCTCGTACATGGTGTATGTAACTTCCCTCCAGTTAAATCACGAACGCATGGCGTTCTTTGGGTTACAGGCATTTATTTTGCATATCCATGCCGTCAAACATGCCTTGAGAACTAGATAAATAAAATACACAAAACAAAATTAATCTGATATAATATTCTCAGAGAATAACCATTAAAACAGGTATCACAAACACAAAATATAGCTTATATAACCCATCAACTTTGAAGGCTATAAGCTGCTAAACTGCCAGGTAATGAGCTTGCTAAACATTCACTGAAACATGGATGGGATCATGTTGCTATCACGTGAACGCCATTTAGCATATTAGCCTTTAGCATATCCAATAGCTACAAGCATGTAGAAACATGCACATAAACTTGCATGCCTCATTAGCCGTGTTAAATCAAGGAGGTAAGAAAAGAAGCCTTACAATAACAACCTGACCCCACTGCAACACAAGAACAGCGACCAGTCTAATAGTTCCGCTATGGAACTATTAGACTGGTCTTTTAACATATGTTCTTAAGGGTTTGCGGTGGTGTAGCGGCTCTGTCGATGCAGTTGCCCACTGGGGATCAGGGTTCGCGCCTCGGTCTCGTCAGACCGACTATGGCC
The DNA here is from genome assembly GCF_029633865.1 of Lampris incognitus. Lineage (NCBI taxonomy): Eukaryota > Metazoa > Chordata > Actinopteri > Lampriformes > Lampridae > Lampris > Lampris incognitus. The sequence continues at coordinate 38,687,391 of NC_079221.1, forward strand.
GGACTCGATTGGCAACGCTCTCTTCGGGAGGGGGGCGGAGTCGGCTTGTGTTCGTCACATGAATGCGTCTCTGTGTGTGTCGGAAAAAGCTGTGGTTCGGCCTGGAATCGCCTTGTCACGCAAGTGGTGAGGCATCTCCTTCGAGACTGCTGGCCGGAGAGACGCAGTTGGCGCATGCATACAGTAGGAGGGTGGGTGTTTGAACTAGAATAGGGAGCGATTGGGGGAAAAATCAGAAATAAATTTAGAAGAAACGTATGTGTGTTCTTGGTTATATTGATGTTGATTAACACAAAATATTATTTTTTCCAAGATATAAATTGTTCTTATATTTAACTCAAAATTATTAAATGAACTTAACTGTATATAACTGACTCTGATGACCGCTACAGCGTATGCTAGTTCGGAGCAGTTGAAATGTTTTGAGTGTGGTAATGTCAGCCAAAAGTGGTTCACATAGACAGCAAGCGGAGGCAGACACCGCCGATGCTAACATCCCACACCCAGATAATATCTCTGAGGCGGGGAGAGGAGAACAGAGTCAGTCGGAGGAACAGCCTGCTCCACTGGTTTAGATGAGGAAATAGGCTCCCAGCCTATGGCATCGGAGCTGGGGGCAGAGGTTGCAGAAACACTTGCAGCTGAACAGGTGGCTGCAGCTCGGCAGGGACTGAGGATGTGTTCTACGGTGAGGGGCAGAGTGTGAAGAGTGGAGGTAGGCCTACTGAAGGCGGAATACTGAGTGTAAAGGAGATTCCCAGTAGACAGATTACAGGTGAGGCTGAGGATATGGATTGTGATTTGGAGTCTGATGGTGTGTCAGTTGGTGAAACATCATACCCTCAACACAGATCTGTATTCTCTAGAAGACATAATTTTTCCTTGTTTTTTGGATGAAACTTTTGGTAAGTCAGTAAAAGATTATTTCAGTAATATAGGGAAGTTCATTAGGACCGTTGGTCATCTGTAAAAGCTGGTTGGTTTTGAGCTACTTGATGAGAAAAAAACGTTTTTGCCTTAAACACATCACAGCCTTGAGAAAGGTAGCAAAGGGGAAAACTTAAGAAGGACAAAAGTTGTGAAATATGATCAAGCATCACAGGGTACTTCATTCTTTTTTTCTGGTTCATGCCAGTCTGTTTCTGTCTCTATCTTTTTCTCTGTTCTACCCATCTTATGCAGGGATTAGATCTCTTAACATTAATGGTGGGATGGACAGATGTAAGAGGGCTATAGTGGCTGAGGTTGTGAAGCCGAAAAAGATGGATGTGGTTTTTCTGCAGGAAACTCCTAATGGCCAAACTAATGAGATAAACTGGGGGTGGTGGTGGGAGAGGTCATATACACTCAGCCATGGCACCAATTTCAGTATGTGTGTGTGTGGGGGGGGGGGTAGCAGTGTTGCTAGCTAAAAGAACCAATCCAAGAATTTTATCATCTGTGGAGTTAGTTAAGGGGAGGTGTCTGACTGTAAGGGTAGAAATTGAAAGGTGCCCTTTTCTGCTTGGTCCATGTATATGCCCCAATTCAGGGGGCTAACAGATTAGCCTTTCTCAGTCTGTCAAGGGGTGAGCTGCAGAAGTATGGTCAGGAGCAGCTGATCATAGGTGGGGATTGGAACTGCCCCATTGATTTCACCATGGACAAGACAAGTGAACCACACATTTAGTCATCTGGTAGCTTAGGCAGAGTAGTTACTCAGATTTGCTATATGCATAGAGGTTGAAACACCCCACTGCTAGACAGTACACGTGGGTCAGGGTGAGCAATAACAGGATGAGTGCACTCAGGTTAGATAGGTTCAACATTTCAAAGTCACTTGTATCCAGTCTAGTTGGTAGCTCCATTATTCCAGTTGGCGTCATTGGTTATCATCTTATCACTAAATTTGATAATTTTTCCGGGGCAAAAAGTTAGGTCATATTAGCATTTCAACAACACGTTGCTGCAGGATTGCATTTTCTCTCAGAGCTTTGAACAGTTTTGGGTCTGCTGGCAAAGTAAAAAAGCTAATTTTGATTTGCTGAGGCAGTGATGGTAAGTGCGCAAGGCACAGATTCACATCTTCTGTCAGCAGTATACATCTCACTCCACTGTTAGGATTAAAGCAGCAGTTCAGGAGCTGGAGGACAGTATTAAGAACATTGAGTATGCTATGAACAGTAATCCAGACTTTGCTGCTGATGGCCTGCTGCAAGAAAAAGACTGGAGCTCAGGACTTTCATGCAGGGGAGTGAAAGGAGCCCTCGTTAGGTCTCATTTCCTCAACATCAAAGACATGAATACTCCAAGCTCTCTGTCCTTCAGTTTGGAGAAGGCTGTTGCCAGGAGCAAGCTGATGACATCCCTAAAGCTCCCCAGTGGCAGAGTGATGACTGATCTGAAGGAAATGAGGAGTCATGCTGTGGCTTTCTACATTTCTCTCTTTGGAGTAGAGGAGTATGATCAAGACAGTGCTGCAGAGCTGCTAGAGGGGCTTCCTCAGCTCAGTCCCAAGGAAAAGGCAGACCTGGACAGAGAACTCAGCTTGGAAGTGTTGACTGTTGGTTAAATGGCTTCAGGACGGGCTCCAGGAATATATGGGCTTATCACTGACTTTTACAAGTGTTTCTGGTGTTCTGTTGGACCTGACCTATATGAAGTACTCTTGGGAGTGCTTCCATGCAGGGATGATGCATGTCTCTTGTAAGAGGGACGTTCTCTACTTGCTCCCTAAAAAAGGAAGATTTGGCTTTGCTGAAAAACTGGAGACCAGTGGCCCTTTTATGCTCGGACTTTAAAGTGCTTTCCAGAGCACTGTCATACAGACTGACTATCTGGATATACTTGTTTATATGGACCAAACATACTGTGTACCTTTCAAAACAATAATGGACAATCTTTTTCTTTTCCGAGACATGACTGACCTATGTAAACTTTATGATCTTGACATTGGTATTCTCTCCTTAGATCAAGAAAAAGCATTTGACAGGGTGGACCATGGTTGTTTTCAGTACTTAAGGCTTTTGGTTTTGGTGACCATTTTGTATCATGGGTGGAGTTGTTGTACAGTGGTTCTGAGTGTTTGGTGAAGGTTGGGGAAGGGTTGAGGCAGCTAATCCCTGTGCAGAGGGGGGATAAGGCGGAGTTGTCCCATCTCAGGGCAGCTTTACAGTCTGGCTATTGAACCTTTGCTGTGCAGGCTGAGAAGCCGTCTCAGCAGTCTTTCACTGTTAGGCACACAACACAACCTACCTTTGATATTTTCTGCCCACGCACATGATTTAAATTTGTTTGTTAGGGATCAGGGGGGCATGGATGCACTACAAGACAGTCTGGGCTTATATCAGCAGGCTTCATCAGCAAAAGTGAACTGGGCAAAGAGTGACCCTTACAGGTAGGACAGTGGCAAGAGAGAGCAACACCCAGTCTGTGTGCAGTGGGGGAGAAGAGGAATGAAGGTGTTGGGGATATTTTTAGGCACAAAGGATTATCGAAAAGCAGAATTGGGAGGGTGGGATGGAGAAAGTGTGTGCCAAGTTGTCTAAATGGAAATGGTTGCTACCCCAGCTGTCATATAGGGGTTGAGTTTTGGTTGCCAATAACTTGGTTGCCTCGACACTGTGGCACAGACTGATTGTTCTACTTCCACCAAGAGGCCTGCTTGAAGACATTCAGCGGGCCATAGTGGACTTTTTCTGGTCAGGGCAGCACTGGATCCGAGCCCCTGCCTTATGCTTGCCAGTGGAAGAAGGAGGACAGGGTTTTGTGGACATTAACTCTCAAGTGATGATCTTTAGGCTGAAGACTGCACAGAGACTGCTTTACCACTGTGGTGTGTGGTGGCTAGATTCAGCCAAGCTCATCCTGCGGCCAGCTGGTCATTTGGGATACAGTAAGCAACTGTTTCTGCCGAGGCTGGGGGAGGCAGATCTCACAGACCTCTTGCCTTTCTATGCCTCTCTCCTTGATTCATGGAAATCCTGAAGGCCTCCAGGGAGCCTGTTGATATGGCTGGTCTGTGGCTGTTTGAGGAGCCACTGTTTTGCAACAGCTTCATTCAGGCTTGGACCCTGTCCTCAGCCAGCATAACATCTTCTCTGAAGGAGGCTGGATGTGTGAAGCTGGGACATCTGCTGATGCCTGCAGGGACCCTGCAACAATGCACTAAAATCAGACCCAGGTTGTTGAGTCATGTTATTGAGGATGTGTGTGCATCATTTCCAGAGTACCTGAGGACATTTATGATGGAGAACCGTGAGCCAGCTGGCCAGTGGGAGGAGGATGTGGAATATAGCTTTCCACAGTTGACTGTCTCCCCTAATGTGGAGGAGTGGCAGGAGGTGGAGGGCCGACTCCTTTCTTTGACCACCCCACAGCTGGGTAAGTTTGAGGACCTGGGAAAAAAGGCAACTTATCCTGTGTGTGAAGGTGAGGCACTTTCAGTCTATGCTGGCCATGAAAGCGTCGAGGTAGTCTGAGTTTTTTGGCTCAGGCGTGTCCCTGAAAGGCTGCTGGCGGTCCCTCTACAAGCTACCGGTTGAAAAATGATCAGCTGACCTCCAGTGATGGATTGTGCATGGGGCAATAACCATGAACAGACACAGAGTCTACCTGGATCCTGATCACAGGGAGGCGTGTCTTTTTTGTTAAGTTTGAAACTCTAACACATTTATTTGTCCAGTGTCCTAGATTGGTGTGTGTGTATGAGTTGTTAAAGGGTTGGTTTTTTTGGCTTGGGGGAGGCTTTTTCTTTTCAATTGTTTGTATAAGGCCCCAAATACCTAGCCAGGAAGAAAGGTACGCACACTTATAAATTTCATATCATCTACTGCCAAATTAGCCATCTGGCTGAGCCGTAAGAACAGGACCCGGGCGGTGGGCTGTGTGAACTCTGTGCATGCCTACTACAAAATGGTAGGCTTTCAGCCTTAAATGGGCATAAAGGGGGAATATTGTGCTCAGTGGGTGATGATGAAGACCTTGGTTTCTTCTTCTAATTTGTATACGAGGGAAAATCCTGGCTGTATTGTTGGCTTATGTTTTATTTATTTAATTGTAGTGCTTAATAAAGGGTTTTGTGAAAGAAAACTCTCTCACTGTCTTGCCTCTCTCGCTCTCTCTCTTCCCTCTGTTTGTCCTTTCTGCGGGGTAATAGAAAAACATTTTCATCATCTTACAGAACGATTTGAAAACCTGTTTGTTGTTTTAAATACATTATTTGAAACACTCAATGAGACATCTTCTGAAACTTTTTAATTTTATGAGCTGGATTACAATAAGACACATAGATTTGAATAACAGCTGTTGGACTTCCTGTTGAGGGGGGCTCTATTCTACATTATTGAAATATCAATTTATATTATGAACAGGGGAAACAAAATGGAAGACAGAACAGGGATGGAAGTCATACCTTTTATTTGTTTCACTTTAATTCATCAACGGGTGTAACAGTGTGAGTTTTTAATTAGTTCCAGGATGAAGTAGTCTTTACAAATCTTTTTAGTTGAAATCTGCTTTAAATGTGTCTTAATTTTGTTGTCGCAGCGGTATAGATATTTGAGGTATATACGAGATAAACGTGCAGATATATTTGTATGGGCGGCACGGTGGCGCAGTGGTTGGCGCGGTCACCTCACAGTAAGAAGGTCCTGGGTTCGAGGCCCAGGGTAGTCCAACCTTGGAGGTCGTCCCGGGTCATCCTGTGTGGAGTTTGCATGTTCTCCCTGTGTCTGCGTGGGTTTCTTCCGGGGCTTCCGGTTTTCTCCCACAGTCCAAAGACATGTAGGTCAGGTGAATCGGCCATATTAAATTGTCCCTAGGTGTGAATGTGTGTGTGTGTGTGTGTGTGTGTGGGCCCTGGGACAGTCTGGTGGTCTGTCCAGGGTGTCTCCCCACCTGCCGCCCAATGACTGCTGAGATGGGTTCCAGCATCCCTGCAGCCCTGAGCGCAGGACAAGCGGTTTGGATAATGGAAGGATGGACTATAGACATCTGATGTTTATTGTCAGACAGTTGCAGTGATGCAGCTTTTGGTGCAGCTCCTGTACTGCCACTTGCTGAGCTGACAGCATTGTAGTTAACCCAACATCAAACTGGAATCTGTTTTTATTGTTCGTCACATTTGGCCACATGTTTCTCGTAGATTGTATTTGGGTATTTACACGATATTGTCATGGGTAGTTGAGAGCCCATTAAACATAATTAAATCCCTCCAGTCATTCTGGCAGTTCCAGTTAAAGGACATGGGAAACGTCTTTTCTATGCGCCGGAAAATATCCTGTTTGTGCGCTCAAGGCAATTGTTAAATCATCTTATTGAAGGAATAACAGATAACATCTGTGTTAGGTTCTTTCATGTTGTTGGTAGATAATACTCATTCACACCTCACATCAACAGTGTTAATTCTTCTATGTGTTGAGTGAGTTTTGTTGTCATTTTAGATTATTTTGAATTGTATGACTGCTGTTGAGAGTTGGCTGGGTTGTGTTGTTTTTCTATCAACATGCCTGTCATCAAGAGTTATATCACCCCCATTTTTTTATTGACGGTTTAGAAAGACTTTGTACCTTGGGGATGTTGCTGAGGTCTCTAATTTGAGGTCTGAGGACATAATTCTTAATGAACATTTATTGAATGAAGGCATGTTTACTACAAATGTGTGGTTTGTGTATTAATGTCATGCAAGGATTATGCCCACTTTATAGACTGCAGGAATGTCCCCGCCACATGGTGGTAGCACAATATCAAAGGGTTGTCATGTTGTCCTCATGAAATAAATATGGTTTTAAATAGTTATATAAACTATATGGTATATAGTTATTTGTTTTTTGTTATCCTGTTTCAATTTCTATCCTTCTCTCACTCAGACATGTGACTAATGTGGGGTTTTTTTACATGGTGATGGTGGTGATGGCTGTTCCAGTGGCATCTGGATACTGCTTGGCATCCTGCTCATCATATGCTTCATATATTTTATAATTCCATAATAATTCTGTTATCCTCTTTCAATGTTGTATTCTGTAGATTGTGTAAACGCAACATCCATTGCACATTGTCCGTCTTGGGAGAGAGGTCCCCCTCTCTGTTGCTCTCCCTGAGGTTTCTTCCTATTTTTTTCTCCCTGTTAAAGGGTTTTTTTTTTTTTTAGGGAGTTGTACCTTATCTGATACGAGGGTCTAAGGACAGGATGTTGCCCCGTGAGGCAAATTTGTAATTTTTGATATTGGGCTATACAGATAAAATCGATTGGCTTTTATTTCATAGTTCTCGGCTCCAGGCAAAGTAAGGAAGGGCCCCCTGTTGTCTAGAGCTGGGTCTGCTAGGAGTGGGGGAAGGTCTGGTTTAGAGAGTCTGAATACAGGTTTAGCAAGGCGGTGAGAAATGTTAGACTACTCTGAGAAACTTCAACAGCAGTTCTCAGAAAACGACTCGGCCTCTGCCTGGAAGGGCCTCAGACAGATCACCAAACTACAAATTGAAAGCCCCCCCCCCCCACACTCCAGTAATGACTTGCACCTGGCCAATGATCTGAATGATTACTATCGTCAATTTGAAAGATGATGGGACATTGCTGACACCATCCCCTGTGATTCCATCCACAAGCTCCTCCTGCCCCGCCTCAGTAGGAACATGGGCCTCTCTACAACTGCTTACATTAGAGGCACCCTCCTCCCCTACTACAATGATGACCATCTTCATCCTGGAGAGGGATGTTAACAGGGTGTTCAAGAGACAGAACCCTGGCAAAGCAACTGGACCCTCCACCCTGAAGCACTGTGCCGATCAGTTGTCTCCGGTGTTCATAGACATTTTTAACACCTCATTGGAGATATTCCACATATCAGCCTGCTTCAAGACCTCCAACATCATCCCTGCCCCCCCCCCCCAAAAAAATAGGACTCAATGACTACAGAATGACTCTTTGCCCTGACCTCTGTGGTAATGAAGACTTTTGAGTGCCTTGTTCTGTCCCACCTTAAAACTATCACTGACTGACCCACTCCTGGACCCCCTGCAGTTCACCTAAAGGGCCAACAGGTCTGTGGATAATGCAGTAAGCATGGCGCTCCACTTCATCCTCCAGCACCTGGACTCTGCAGGAACCTACACCAGGATCCTGTTTGTGGATTTCAGCTCTGCCTTCAACACCATCATCCCAGATCTGCTGCAGGACAAGTCCTCCAAGCTGCACGTGCCTGACTCCACCTCTAGGTGGATCACCAACTTCCTATCCAAAGCAACGTCCATCTGAGAGTTAATACAACACAAGCAAGGATCTCGTCAGGAGGCAGCAAAGCAACTAAGTGCCAAAAAACCAGGTTCAAGTCCAATAGGACATAGATGTTAACAAGCAGTGCACAAAGGCAATGCATAGGGTGCATAGAAGCGATTTTTTTTTAATAATACCTTCAGGTGTTGAGGTGTTCAAAAAAGAGCTGGGTTTTTAGCTTTTTCTCAAAGATGGAGAGGGACTGAATGGATCGAATGGAGTTTGGTAACTCGTTCCACCACTGGGGAACTACAGAAGAGAAGAAACTCTAACTAGTGACTTAGGGCCCCGTTGTGGCGGAAGTGCCAGGCGCCTTTCATTGGCAGAGTGTAGTGAGTGGGACTGAGTGTAGCCTCGAATGAGGGAGTTCAAATAGGCGGGAGCCTTTTTAATTGCTGTTTTGTAAGCGAGCATTAAGGTTTTGAATTTGATGCGGGCAACAACTGGGAGCCAGTGGAGGGATATGAACAGCAGGCTGACGTGCTATTTTGGGTTGGTTGAAGACCAGACGCACCGCCATGTTCTGGATCATTTGCAGAGATTTGAAAGTGCATGCAGGGAGGAGATCTGCCAGTAAAGCGTTGCAGTAGTCAATGCGAGATATAACAAGAGCCTATACCAGGAGTTGTGCTGCATGCTGAGACAGGTAGGGTCTAATTTTCCTGATGTTGTACAGGGCAAATCGGCACGACCAAGCAATTGAGGCCACTTGAACCTTAAAGGTTAGTTGGTCATCAATCATGACACCCAGGTTTCGGGCAGACTTTATGGGCATGGGTTGGTTTGATCTGAGCTGGAAATCGATCTGTTTTAAGAATGGACTGGCTGGGATGACAAGGAGCTCAGTCTTAGATAGGTTAAGCTGAAGGTGGTGTTCTTTCATCCATGCAGAGATATCAGCAAGGCATGACGATATCCGTGCCAAGACTGAGGTCTGACAGAAAGCGGTGCATGAAGCTGGGGAAACCTGTCTCTGTCATCAGCACCAGTTCCCCCCAAGGCTGTGCCCTTTCTCCTCTACTCTTCTTCTTGTATACAAATAGCTGCACCTCCAGTCACCAGTCAGTCAAGCTCCTGAAGTTTTCTGATGACATCACCTTCATAGGGCTCATCTCTGGTGGGGATGAGTCAGCCTACAGGTGGGAGATTAACCGTCTGGTGTCTTGGTGCAGCTAAAACAACTTGGAGCTCAATGCTCTAAAGACAGTGGAGAAATAGTTGTAGACTTCAGAAAGAACCCAGTCCCAAACACCCCCATCACCTTGTGTGGCTCTCCAGTTGACACTGGAATCCTTTCGCTTCCTGGGCACCATCATCACCCAAGACTTCAAGTGGGAGCTGAACATCAGTTCAACTTGCCAAAGCCAATGATGGTGCCCTTTTACACTGCTGTCATTGAGTCCTCCCTCACTTCCTCCATCACTATCTGGTGCACTGCTGCCATTACCAAGGACGAGGGCAGACGGCAGCGTATCATTTGCGCTGCTGAGGGTGATTGGCTGCAACCTGCTGTCCCTCCAGGACCTGTACGCATCAAGGACACTGAGGCAAGCAGGAAAAAAAATATGGTCAGTCCTTCCCACCTAAGCCATGGTCTCTTCAAAACACTCCCCTCTGGCAAGAAGCTAAGGTTTATAAAAACCAGAACCTCTTGCCATGAGAACAACTTCTTCAGTAGGCCTTTCCAACAAGCCCCCAGACAACCACAGATACTGACACTGCCTCCCACCCACCCCCTTTGACTCTCTCTCCATACCACACATGCTTACACAAACACAGTGCAAAATGTCTATCTGCCCTACTGTGCCCTCTGTATATGGATACTTTGTATAAAGACCACGCTACACTATAAATAACTCTTATTCTGTAAATAGCTTCTTATTTAAAATTCTCATTTAACATTTTGTAAAAAAAGAGTACTTGCCATATTCCAAGTGTTTCCTCGTTATTGCACCTTATTTTCTTATTTTATCTTGTGTGTATATATTATTCTTTTAACTTTTATATTTGCTATTTATTGTTAATTCTTCCTTCTTGCACCAACATGCCAAGACAAATTCCTTGTATGTTCTTGAACTACTTGGCAATAAATCTGATCCTGATTTTTTACTTCAGATCAGACCAGTCTGAAGCTGATGGTAGTTCTAACGTGTATGACATCAACCATCTAAAAGAAATTCTTGGACATGACATGTGATCTCATTTGTTATTCATCCACAACATGACAGGTTGTGGTACGACTTCTCGGATCTTTGGTGTAGGCAAAAACACTGCTTTCCAGAAACTTGTAAAAGGAGATCCCATCCTTTGGTCATATGCCAATGCGTTCACCATCCCAAACCAGACCACAGAAATGATTGCTGAATAAGGATGCCAAGTAATGGCTGTCCTCTTTGGTGGAAAGTGCACAGAGTCCCTTATAATATTACAACACATTCAGCAAGAAGGTTGTCTCTACTTCATCATTTAACACCAGAATGTCTGCCCCCAACTGAATATGTTACTAAACTTCATTGTCGCAGAATATACTACCAGATGATCCGGATGGGATGGGAAACGAAGAGGGTATGGAGGCCATGAACTGGGGGTGGAACCTGTAGGATAATTGGTCCGTCCCAGTTATGTCAAGAATGAACACTGCTCCAGACAGTCTCTTGAAGGTCATTCAGTGTAACTGTTCCAATGCCTGCAAGACACTCTGCTGCTCTTGTAGTAGATATGGACTACCATGTACTACTGCCCGTGGAACGTGCTAACATGAAAAATGTGACTATCTACTCAAAGAGTTTCTTCCAGAAGAGTCAGAGGATGATGATGAAGAATGCATGTTTAAAATGGGACCATGGATTTGTAAATCTGGTTTACTAGATTTTTGTTTTCAGATTGAATTTGTCAATAAATACTTAAACGCTTAACTGATGGTAATTTAATTTATTTCGACAGACTCTCTGGGCCCTAAAACCTATTTCAAAGTCACCTTTCTAAGCTGAATAATAATTGAGATATAGCCATTTTAAGCTCCAAACCTGAGGTACTGTGCCCATCGGTGGCGCTGTAATAATCACGTTTGCGGTTTGGCTCATATTTTAAGAACAGTGTGGCTTAGTCAAAATTCCTTCTTCATGTCAATCTCTCAAGTCATCTCCATCTTTGCTCTTCTCTAAAAATGTCAATTTATTTAACTTTTTCGCCACTTTCTTAAAAACGTTTTTTCAAAATCTTGTTAGAAACCGTTGGACCATTTTATTACAACTGTGTCGGGATCATCCACAGACTTCACCGATATTAAGTTGTTAACGAACTTTTAATGCCGATCCACAAGCCAACATTTTTTTTTTATCAAAATGGCTACGTACAGTAGATGTCTTGTATTTCGCAAAATGCATTGTCTGATTTTCACAAAACGTTTGGTGGACGATCTCCAAGTTTTGTACAAATACACCCCTAGGGGGCACTATAGCAATACACCGCTAGGGGGCACTGAAAATAAAATCGGAAAGTTTAAATTTCGTAGTTGCTCACCGTGTCATTTCTAACTCTTATCAAACTGTTGCTTTGATAACTTAATCAACGTGGCTGCCAGCAGCCAATCAAGATCCAGCAGCTTCTAATTTCCACCCTGAACGACCAATCAACATAAAAATTGACGTCATGAGGAAAGTGTACTAAACCTTGGAGCAAATGGCCTAAAGGTGGTGCTGCAACAAATATGTTTACGTTTAAGCCTCTGCATCAGAATTACTTGACCTACATTCAGAATTGTTTTATAACGGCTTCCTACATTACTCTTTCATCAATTTGCATCATAAATATGACCTTTTGCAAGTTAATCTTCCCTCCTTTTGACTGTCTGAAATACCTACTTTTATCAAAAAGTAGGTCATCTTTTTTTTTTTGTCAGATCTTGTGAAATTCAGGGGGAATCAACTGCAGACAATGCTTGCCAAAAGCTGTTCAACAAAATTTGGTATGTCAGACCATTTCAAAGAAATAGACAAATACATCATAACAACATTGTTTGAACTGAGAAAATAAGCTTCTTCTCTGGAAATAGTCAGTCATTACCAAACTTTGCATGTCATCACTTTTGCTTGTCTCCAATGTCCTGTTTATTGTTCCATTTATTTCTTGTTTTTTCTTTTGTGCGTGTGTGAGAGTGATGTGTGCAAGTGCTAGAAGCTGCTGTGAACTGGAGTCAAATGCCTCGTGTGCAGCAGCACACTGGGCAAATAAAGTTGATTCTGATTCTGATAAAGACAACGCTGCACAATTTCAGGTAAGTGGTCTTTAAGTGAATGGGATTACCACTGAGAAATCATTACATTGCTTGGAGCCTTGACAATTCAACAGTTTGGGTGGGTGACTTCTGTAGGTGAGATCAAGGATGCTCTGTGGAATTGGGGGTTAGCCCCACTGCAATATATGGCAGAAGTTCCAGTTTGAATCCCAACATAGGACCCGGATCATTACTGCTTGGGGCCATGTTTCTAATGTAATTTCTCAGATGGGTACATGAAACAAATGAATCCCCATAAAGACCAGTATAACGGACCACCTTTATGTCTTCGAGCACCATGTACAGTTCAGTACTAGTGCTGAAACCAGTCGATTTGGTGGTCAATTAATCATTTAGTTAACATATTTGCCAAGTAAAAATACCAGACAATTTCTGGTTATTGCTTCAGAAATTCTAAGAAATGAAATTCTAAATTAATTTCTTTAATTTATAAAATTATTACTTCCGTTTTTTTTTCTTGGTTGATGGTCAGACTAAGTAAATGATTGAAATATATTGTTTTGCCATTATTTTTGACATTTCATACACTAAAAGATTTATCTAAAAACAATTAATGAAAATTGTCAGTTGCAGACGTGCGTGATTTTTTTTTTCCTGACTTGCATGAACAGCAGGCTTTGTATCACAGCCTTGTTTTCAGGGCCCCTGGGTGGCACCGATTTGAAAATGGGTTTCCTAGGAACCGCATATAATTAAGCAGAAATAAATTATTTCAGAGTAATGTTGAACTAAATGCCCAGTGACAACTTCTTCTGTTCTGTCCAGGATCCGCTGTGAAGGCTAGCATACACACACAGCTGTCACTGGCCGGCTCGACTTGACCTCTGACCTCTTGAGGAGCGAAACAGTTTCCGTGTGCTTTGTGATCGGCCTGATGGGAACACGCGCTGAAATGTCGGGGTCAGAGGAGTTTTCCTACTTCAGTAAGTAGTCATTAAAATGTGTGGAAAACCCAGCTGTATGGTCCGGCCAAATGCACTATAATTGCGAGGTCAGAAAGAAAAAACATTATTATTACCTGTCAAAGTTCATAGGCTTGAGAGACTTTTCTTCTCCATGTGATTGCAGGAGTCCTTTATTTCAAAGGATTAAAATAATACAATTCAAACAAGCAGTCAAAGGACATGGGTCAAAATGTCATCGTTACACCTACATGTTGTCTTGTTAGCATGTTAAAATAAATGTGGCTAGGCAAAAAGACAAAATCAAACTTTATAACCTATTAACAAGTCGCAGTAGTATGGCACCATTTTCAGACCATTGTGAGAGTCTGTTGTGACGGGAGCGTTTTTGTTCTTTTTACAATGTATAATGAAAACCGAGTCAACACATGAGTTCGATAAGCAGCAGTGTGTTTTAAAAATAACGTTTAAAACAAGTGAACTAACGTAAAACTATGTACATACCTGCATTTCTCAAAACGACATTTGTTTGTCCTCTATATACACATCTTTTATCACATTGTCAATAGATCACATCGATCATATTAAATATATGAAACATTTCTGCTGTAGAAAAAAGAACGGGGAGGAGGAAAATGAGTAATTTCTGATGACATGTAACCACCCGTGTATCACACTTCAACGTAAAACACATTAACAATAACATTAATTACCAATAGTAATAACATTGTAATAACTACATGGAAATCTCTTTTCAGCATGTTCAACTTGAAATGATTCTAGCCTGCACTGTCTCCCCCGTGGTTCACTATGTACATTAAACATTCAGAACTGTGGATCCTTCTAGAAGAGCTTCTCTTTTATAAACTCACATTTGGTTTGCAGTGGTTGCCACTTCAGAAACTGTTCTATGATTACATGTAGACCTGCTGTTCCTGACTTGATATCGTAACCCTGTTTACCCAACACTGGGTCAAATAGCATCGGAATAGTTAACTACCCCCACCCAAAAAAAAAAAATCTCCAAGGTTTGGATGCATTAGTTGGAAGGAGATTCACCCTTCAGGATCACAATGATTCCCGCGGGAAAGAAAGCGCCATTACCGCTTTGCTGAAGGATTCCTAAATAACTCGATTTCCATTTAGTCCAAGCAAACAAATGTCTCACACATCTAATTATATCATTCACCCCCCACCCCCAGAAAAAATGTTAAATAAAAAAATAAAATAATCATAACTTCACTGCTGTATGACATGAATAAATACTGAAAATTAAATTCAAGCGCCTCACGCTAACTGATCACAGTGAAACCTTAGTGGTGGCAAAAAATACCAGAAGTACAAGATCATCAACAATACAATAAAAGGATAATTCAAGTGGAGGAAAACAAATACCATACAATTATACAGACATGTTATGTGCCTGTGAGAACATCAACTCGCCCCCTGAAATGTACCTCAGAATAACATTAAAAATGCAAGTGTTACTGTTCTCCCATCTCATATCCACCGCTGTTCAAATGTGAAAGAAAAAAAAATCAGTCCATTATACGTTTTCATAACCCCATAATCCCTGACTATAGTAATTCCATTAAGAGGGTGCCTGAAATAAAGTGCAGGATGTTTGTAGTCTTAATACTATTCTCTAGTTTTTCTTTAAACATATACGACTTCATCTCATTGTTGACAGATTACATTCCTGTTGGACGACTAAAACTGTTAGCGATGCTGATTTCAAGTCACAAATTTGTCACACAATGCCATAAGCCCAGCACAGATACTTGGGCGAAAGCTCCTGGTAACCCTGTTATACTTAAACTGTGGGGTGGGTGGGACTGGGGGCTCGGTGAAGGACAGATACTCTGAAAATCAAACATCTTTACTTCTCTGTATTGATTCAAATGGAACAAACTCAACCGAGTGCTCTGACTGCATTTCTGTAAACAAAGGACTCAAATGATAATACGACTTACAATACAATACCCCCCTCCACACACACACACGCATACATACAAATCCTAAGTAAAAAAAAAAAGAAAAAAAAAGATAGGCCTACATCATGTCGCTTTTTGTTTTCCTCTTATCTAGTTAGTAAAAGGCTGGTTCAGTCATGGGGAACCTCCGACCGTATGGCGTTTGGCCACCCTTTGCTCCAGGACAACGCTTGTTGAGGTTCTCTCTAGTCAGAGGTAGAAGCCTGTGGCCTGTGGGTCTGGGAGACTGGAGAGTGGGTCGGGCACTGGTATCTGGCCTTTAGGGGGTGCTGTTCCATTCCCATTGGTCAGGGCACAGCCTCCAGGGTAAGCGCTGTTGAGGATGCAGCCATTTTCTATCTGCAAAAGTCAAGAGGAGGTCATAGGCATGTACCAACGATGAAGGAAGAGTGACCTTTTGGTTTATTGCCTTTTATATTACGACTGACGATAAATCATTGTGACAATTAATACCAAGTCACTCAAACTGGAAATGTTCAGGATTTGGACCGACCTCATCATTTATAATGTAGTTTATCCATCTACACAAGCTGAAATCTAAGTAGTCTGCTTTAAATTTGCACAATGTTCTGCCTGTTGAATGAAAATTCAGCTTCAACTATTCCTAGAAAGGCTAGTAGACCCAGGATTCCTGGATGCCTATTTCGGCATTAACATCCTAACTGGGATATTTTCGCCATAATTGCTTCTTAAACAAACTACAATCCTTTTCCCATCCAGTCCTTTTCACTTACATTATACGTATTGTCTGCCATAGAGAGAAATAATAGGGCAACAGTTCTCCATTTGAACCAGAATGCAGCATCACTCGAAGAGCCTGCTGCTGCTCTGAGACTCAGCCTTTCTCTAATATGTAATAGCTGGGGAGCAAATTTGTAGGTCAGCGAAAGAGAGATATAAAAACAAGAGATAGAAAGAGAGAGCGCAGCAATCCTGGCAGGACAAACTGTCTTTCCTTATTTTGAATACAGGCCGGTGATCCTCAATGAATACAGAGACACAAGGAATAAGTTATAAAACAGCTAAGTAATATGGTACTCGTGCAAAAAGATTGACATATTTCTGGACAAGGCCACATTCAACTAAAACAAACAACCATAAAATAAAGCTTTTGATGCATTTTAACCCCAGTGACTTCACTGACGGACTTTCTGTGATCCTCATCCTAATAATAATGATATTATAATTCACATCAGTTTAAAGTCCTGCCTCTAACTTTCTAGTCAAGGGCCTCTCAGAGTTACCTCAAATTACCAAGAAGAATGTAAAAGTGGGCAA
Organism: Lampris incognitus; assembly: GCF_029633865.1. Classification (NCBI taxonomy): domain Eukaryota; kingdom Metazoa; phylum Chordata; class Actinopteri; order Lampriformes; family Lampridae; genus Lampris; species Lampris incognitus. Next base: position 38,704,113 of record NC_079221.1, read on the forward strand.
TATGTCAGTAAAAACCTAGTCATTTTAAATGAATATTAATTAGCCATCGTCAAATAGTAGTCTCTTTGACATCTGACTACATTCACTCACACATGTACGGTTACACACATGAAATAGTTGTAGCCATGAATGATTTGGACTTGGTTTTTGATCTGTCTCACCTTACTGTGGTCAGGGTTGTAAGGGATCTCTGCTGTCACCACGTTGTAGGGGTCCAGCTGCCTGCAAGGCTGACAAACTCCGAGGATCTGCTCCAGCGTAGCATTGGGAGGAGGACACTGGGACAGACTAGAGAGCACCTGGGCGAGAGGGGGTGGGAGCTGCTCCTGCTGGCATTTGTGGTTCACCTTCTGGTAGGAAGTGCTGTGCTGGTGGTGCAAGCTCCCCCCGTACGTACCACCTCCGTTGATAGTGCTGTCGATCTCCTCGATGTCCGGCATACTGTAATCCCCACAAGTGTCCAGTGAGACATTCGAAAGGGCTGCTCGGCCATTACTGAGGCAGGGGGTGCCACTGAGGCCTTCTTCCGTGTGAGCGAAGCTGTAGTCCTGCCACTGGGCTTTAGTGGCCAGGTGCGCTGTGTTTGGAATGCTACACAATCCTTTGGGGTTGGCCCCTTTCGGTTTGGCATGGCACGGCTGCAGGCGCTGGCTCTGTGCTCTGGGCTGCTGCTGGAGGTAGAGTTGGTTTGCTTGGCCCTGACAGAGCTCTCTGTTGAGCTCTGGGGCCTTGCCGTTATAAACAGTCTGTTGTGGGTGACAGCGCTCCACCGGTATCCCTGCGTTGGCTAGGAGGCCCTGGGCTGACCATTGTCCATTAGAGATAGGCGAACTTTGCCCCAATAGCCCTTCACTATCCATCGAATTGGTTAAATAGTTGTTCTGCTGACCCCATTCCCTCACCACCTTCCCGGGTCGAGTGCTGAGGTGCTGCTGCATCTGCTGAGACAGCTGGACAATGGGAGTCTGACCCACCGGCGGAGGCTTAAGGGGGGGGAACTGAGTGTGCATACTGGTAGCTGAGGTAACGTTACCTTCCGGCGGAGATGCTGTGGTTGCAGTGGCAGATGCAGTGGCAGACACAGAGGCAACAGTGGGAGGCACCTGTCCTCCCATCTCTGAGCTGCTATCGTTTTTTGCTTCTAAGGACTCGTGGATGTAGGAGAGGATCTCGTCATTGGTCAGTAGGTCATCCAGGGTGGGCACGTGATCAGGGTCCATCTCCACCCTTATCATCCTCTCATCTAGCAGTAGCAGCTCCAGGTCCTCTGCGCTGAGCCCCAGACCCTCCAGAGCCCCAAACAGCTCCCTGTTGGAACAGTCCTGCTCATCTGCCTCTGCTACGCCCTGGCCCGCTAGGGAGAGGGAGTCCAGGGTGGCCAGAAGGGGGTCAAAGCTGCTGGTCGGCTCTGGGAGTCCCAGCCCCACCATGCTGTTACTGGGCTCCTCCCAGCTCCTGTGAAGGTTGGATGGTTCAGGTTCTGAGAAACCCATTTGCTCTCCAAAGAAGCTACTGTGGAAGGACAGTTTGGGCTCCAGGGCGGGCTGGCAGACGTATACAGACTCATCCTGACTCATAAGCGCTCCAAGGAGGGAGCCAGGGTCGAGACCGTCTCTGGCCACCCTGTCAGTCCGGCTTTTCTTAGACTTGCTGCCATTCTTCTCATGGGTTCCCTCGATGAAGCCTGCGATTGGATGGTTGGACTGGTAAAGCAGGGCTTCCCCTGTGGCATAAGTGAAGGGGAGGTGCAAGGATCGCTTCCGCAAGTGCTCACCTCCCTCCTCCTCCCTAGAAAGACAGACAGATGGCATCTTTAATAAGTACAGAGGCTAAATACCGAACAGAAAATCTTGGTTTACAAGGTAATATGATAGGAGGACACGTACACTAAGGGTCTCTGGGTGGCAATAATGTAGTCTGGTTTGCCATTCTTATAGACCAGCCTGGCATTGGCCTGGACCCACTTCCAGCGATTGTCCTTGGTGAGGAGCCTGAACACAGTCAGACCACTCTCCCCTGTCTTCATCACTACAAACACACACAGAACGTAAAAGGCTGTATAGTAGTCAATCACTTCAAATGATTAAAAGTCGCCAGACTTTCCTATACTAATCATATCTATACTAATGCTGTTTAAATAATCTGGTTATTGTGATCAAACAATCCACATAATTTCAGGTCTTTCGTATGTGGGACAAATTGAAAATAAAATAAAACCAAGGTAATTTAGGAAATCAAATATAAAAAGGTTTTAATTATATTTTCACTTCCTCCCATGAAACTGAATGGCGCCACCTCTAAACTGAAAATGCAAAAATCACGAGATAGCCTAAAGTGGCATAGGCTTACTTTCATTTTTAGGCACCTGCCTGCCTGCCTGCTTGTTATTTAAATGTATTTTAGGCAATGCTAAGCGATGGTGCTGTAACCTATGCTCCATTTTAAATTCCTGTTTGAAGCAACTGTTTTGTCACAGTACAATAGTCGACAGTAGGCTACAATCTTTTAGTTAATTAATCTAATTAATTAAAATTGCAGTAAAATAGAAAAGTTGTCTGTTTCATATTATATTTGACAAGTGTACACATCAATTAGACTTTTTTTGATAACTGTGTACATATTAATTAGATGATCATACCAAAAACCTACCCAAAAAGCAGTTCAACTTAAGAGATCGACCACTTAGTGATCATAGCGATCTGGAGGGACATGATCACTCTATGCGGTTTCCACTGTATTTCGAAGAAATGCAAACCTACTTTAATCATTTGACACCAGCGGGGACGTGAAAAAGAATTTAAACCAACAGGTGATCGTAATTTTTGCCTGACATTGTCCCCTGTAGCTCTTTGCACTAAATACACCAAAACTGTGAGTCTGTGTTAGTTTATGGATCATCTGTGATGCTTCACTCAATCAGTGGATTTATGGGGACTATCCTATCCTCTAGCTGCTCTGCGGCTTTGCTCAATCTGGTCCGTAATCCACCAGGATTACTTGGGAAAGCTGTCTGAACTCTCTGACCACCATCTTTGACCAGGTCAGACCAAGCAGCAACTTTTTTTTTTGACATTCACTAAAATTCTGCTGTGGCAAAATGCTTTTCTGAGGACTGCGTTAGATAACAGTGAAAAGTGGAGGGTTCAGGGATGTCTATAAAATTCTTGTACTGCAGCCATAAATATGTCAACTACTATCATCCTGGGGAGACACAAACTTGTAACTATCAATCCAAAAAAAGAGAATTATTACACGTGCCATTATTTTATTTTGTGACACAAAAAGTGTCTTTAAATGAAATAACTATTCCCTCGCTTCCCTCTAGCCTGGCCAGTCTATTTCTGTTGGAACATAACTTACTTCTGACGTGATTCTCTGCACAGTACAACATATCTGCTGCATGGATGAACTGATATCCAGATCCTTTCACTCGGAGCTCGGCCTCTGTGTACCCCAAGACTATCTTCCCTCTGTGGGAAGGGCAACCAAAATAATGTCAAAGTCATCACTGACAGGGAAGCAAATACATACAACTATATGACAATACATGGTGAACAACTTCCAGAGCTAAAGAGACTAAAAACACAAAAGTTCAATACAACACATATTTGAAGGCGGCTTTTTAAATATTTTGGTCATATTATATTATCATATATCCATTTTAACATATATTTTAGCCTACCATGGAGTAGCAAAATCTTGTTTTCTCACTTAAAATCATTGACATGTGATGAGTTGCATTTTGAAACATGCAGTGAAACCGTATAAACCTTTTTTTTTAAATAATTTTAAGACAGTAATATGCTGAATGATTTGCTAAGGTCGATATTTTTTGCCTTGCACAGATGACTAAGTAAAATCTCAAATATGCTATAACAAGTAACCTTACTTTGCATCACAGGCCATGGGAGTGAAGTCCAGCTTGTGTTTGGTTCTGAAGATCATGTTCTTAGTCCTGATCTCCAAGATGGAAGGTGGCTGGAGAGGAGTGGCAATAGCAAAAAGGGCTAACTGTGGGGGGACTTTCCCTCCATTTTCTTGCCGCTGGTTCTGTCCATGCAGAAACTTCAGCCTGCCCTGGAGGTTCAAGGCCTGGAAAATAATGAAAAGAAACCATAAAAAAACTCACATATTAATGAAAAAGCAACTTATAATAAGTTATTATTCAGTTACAATCATCTAAAGATCAGCTGCTCTCCTAATGCTGTCACACATTTTCTCAACATTGTGTGCCAATAAATCACTCAATACAAACTGAACAATCATGACCAAAAATGGGGTTTGTCGACAGTTTATATTAAACCCACCAGGAAGCCAGAGGAGTTGTCCAGAAGGCAGCGGAAGCGACACACAAAACTCCTCTCCAGGAAGGAGGAGTTCTCTGGGGGGAGCTGCTCTGGATTGTAGGTAACTAAGGAGGTGCTGCTGTCAGGTTCCAACTCTAAAGGAATTAAAATCATGGTCAAGTGTCAGGGCTTCTTATTGCTCTCACAAAACACTCATATGATTTGAGAAGCATTACAGCCTAATTTTAGGACTTTAGTTCATGTTAATGTAATTATGAAACGATGTGTTTTTAACGGTTTGCCACTGGCCCCTAGTCATTCTTAACCTGGATTTTTGCAACATCTCTCCTTCCCTCACTAGTTCTCCGCTGCAGAAAATACACTTATGTAATTAGGCCTTGTTCAAGTGCCTTCTTAACACACCATGTGACAGATTTGGTTCCAGGGTGAGGGGAAACACTAGACAGCACCTCTAGTGGTTAAGTACGGAGCCAGGTCAGTGGTGTGTGCTTTGCTTTTTGGCACAAACACAAAGGCCAAAGCCAAAGCAGATAGGCCTAAGTACCAGGAAATCCAAGTACAGAATTGGGACCACTTCACCTTATAAGCCACAGTGAAGATTATGGGTCATGTGACCAGTCTTGACCTATTATCATGCAGCTTAATGCCTTAACTGTTGCTGGCTGCATATGCTGAGACAGAATTCTTATAGCTAAGATGCATTACAGTGTGGGAGTGCAGGAATGAGGAGACGGAGAGATCGAGTCAAGTCAATTCCGTTTACTCGCCACACAAAACAACACCGACACTGCACAATCCCTCGTGGCAACCAGCTAACCGCTAGGCTGCTGCAAACATGGCTCCCCGGAAACCCCAAGCAGTGCCTACGTCAGCACTCTGAAATGTCTGCCTTAAAGGAGCAGCAGCCCCTGGTGAATCTACCCTCAAATGTGTATCACCACAACAGCACATGCAGCTAGGCATCTTGAATATGTTAGTGGGTGGACAAGGTATGGCTGAATACATTCAGAAAGTATATAGTACCTGAATACTGAATATACTGTTCTCAGTAATGCATTCAGTTACAATATTAAAAAAAGAGTAACATTTAGAACACATCTTTAAAAGGTACATGTGAAACAATTGTGCTCTATTACAAATATTCAAGTCACATCATTGCTTCTTCTGTGGCGTTACCGGGATCCATGCCATTATTTCAATATGTGTTGAATTACTGCTGTGCTCAACCAACATGTGGTGCACGCAGGAAGAAATGTGCATGAGCCGATTTGAAAAAGTAAAAAAAAAAAAATCTAATGATTTTATGATTACTTTTAATTGGGAGCAGGGCCTTGACAGAAAAGTACAAATTTACACGCTGGAACAACACACACAAACTATGATGCATAGAGTAAATCTTTTGCAGCAAATCAGATGTTCTCCATGTTTTATTATTGCTGAGTTGCAGAGTGCAGCCTAAGCCTAGCCTTTACAAGACATCGTCCTTCATTTGGTTTTCACGTGCGATAGCACTTGCCTGCCAACAAAACCTGAACACAGTCCAACCCGTAATGCCAACACTGATTAGGCGGGAGGTATTCTAAAAGTATTCTTATTCTCCTCAAAATGTATACAGTAACCGTAATCTGAATACTGGTGAATGGGCTGAATATAGATACTTCATCTCTGTATTGTATTGTAAATATGTAACTCTGTTACTAGTATTTAATTAAAACCCAACCCTGTTTGGCGTACACTACATACAGGCCCCCTGATTAAACTAGAGCTTATGGGCTACAAGTGAAGTACTGCACACACAGGCAAGCACCTTGGTCAGAACTAAGTCTATAGTAGTTTAATTTTTTTTCTTTTTTAATCACTTATAGACAACCCCTCTGGCTAAAACACTGTTTGCTCCAGAGGAATACAGGAGATACATGCACGTCCCCGGCTAACACCAGCTAAGACGTTATGTCACAGAGTGTGTCACATAAGGAGAAGCCATACCATCTTAGAAATGTTAAAACCAGTCTTAGAGCTGGCCAAAAAGAAAGAGACAAAGCACAGTTCATGTATGAATGAGGTTGATTATTTTGGCTTTTAGTTACTTTGCCAGCAGCCATACCAACATGTGCTCTGGTTCTGCCAAATGACAAACGCTAAGCAGGTATGGGCTTGGCTAGTACTTGGATGGGAGACCTCCCGGGAAAACTGAGTTGCTGCTAGAAGTGGTGTTGGTAGGCCAGTAGGGGGCATTCTTCCCTCTGGTCCTAATTAAAAAAATAAATAAATCCCAATGCCCCAGTGCAGTAATGGGGACACTGTGCTGGAGGAGATGCTGTTCTCGGATGAGATGCTAAACCGAGGTCCTGACTCACTGTGGTCATGAAAGATCCCATGGCACTTAATGCAAAGAGTAGGGGGTTTCCCTGGTGTCCTGGCTCTCTCCATCTGGCCACCTAATCATCCCCCCTGTAATTTCCTCACTGATTCCTCCCTCTCAAGCGGTAGAGGCTAGTTCCCATCGATGCAGAGAACGGAAATGGAGTAGAGAATGGCCAACTGAGCATGCGCGAAATGCCTCTACCACCTGCCCCACGTAGCATCCAGGCGCTAGGATTCTAGGAAGACCCACCCCTACTCTGCGTCTGATTAGCTAACTGTAACCCTAACACTAACCTTAACCTACCCAAACAACGGAGGCAACGTGTACTTGCGCATGCTCAGTTGACTGTTCTCTGCATCGATGGGAACTAGCCTCTACCCTCTCAAGCTGATGGGTGAGCGTTCTGGTGCAAAATGGCTGCCGTGCATCACCCAGGTGGTGCTACACATTGGTGGTGATTGAGGTGAGTTTCCCCCTTCTCTGTGAAGCGCTTTGGGTGTCTAGATAAAGTGCTATATAAATGTAATCAATTATTATTATTGTTATAATTAGCACTACCGTATAAACACCTGAAAGCAAACAATATAATATCTCCTAACATCAAAATCTTTCTATACTGGGACCAGATCTTATACCGTATTTCATAGATTACATAAATTATGATCAGAAGAGGTTCATATATCAAGAGTTGGCCCCAAAAGAGTCTTTCTAAGATGGATGAAGAAGAAGAGGGATATCACCTTGCGGAGATTCCTGGGTCACTGGGGCTAGAGTGGCAGGATGTGGGTTCAAAGCCCAGTGCAAATTTCTCCTGAGCTCTTGCTGATCTTCTGTATGGACTAGCTCGTAAACACTCTGGTGCATGACGTCAGTCTAAGGAAGAGAAGAGAAAAAGGAAGAGAAGAGAACAAAAAAGAGGAAATGGGATGAATCACATTTCATCAAAACCAATATATTTTTCAAGGTAGACGATGCAAATATTTTAGGCATGTACAACACAAGACAACACAATGTTTCCCCCTAGAATTTTTTTCAGTAGTTGTGCTGTTGTGTACGCTGTATGTCCACAGGTTGCTGAAGCGTCATGTGATGTAGGCTGAAAGGTACAGGCAACTGATTCCTGCATGCTTGACAAACCCCAGATAGGTCCCTCCTTGCGGTATTGACTGGACTTCACTTGTGGAGTTGGCGTAACTTGGGCAGCACTCAGTTGGCTAAAGCCTAACGGGACCGCAGACTGGCGGTTATAAAAATCCCACACATCCCTGGCTCATAAGTGCCTAACAAGTGGGCAGTCCGGACTCCCAATCCGACCATCACTTGGGTGCAAACTGTGGTGGATCCCATCGTCTTCACTCGTGTTGCCAAACAGTGTGGACCAGCGTCGCGACCTGATCACCACTTTAATCAAGGCTTTAGCAAATGGCTCCAAGTTTTTAAGCACACACCTTAATCTCTTGGAATGGATCCTCGGACACGAGAGACGCCAATGTCCACGAGCATGCTACGCCAGCCCGTATTTGCGCGTGTTGGAATAACTTAAAATTTCAGTGTTTTCCCTATATTTGTGGCAGACTTAGGTGCATGTATTTGGCAGGGGTCTTCCCCCAAGAAAATTTTATTACAGTAACAAATAGAAGAGATGTGTCAACTGAAAGGTCACGTTTCCTAGCATGGCAAAGAACCAAAAGTGTGCCTGTAGCAGCATCCTTGTTGTAAATTAACATGGGCTTCAGCAGGACTTCAGCAATCACTTGATAACATAAAAAGCTGCCCTCATTCACAAATAAATACAGACTTCAACCGATTCACCTGACCTACATGTCTTTGGACTGTGGGAGGAAACTGGAGCATGCGGAGGAAATCCACACAGAGGACAACCTGGGATGACCCGCCAAGGTTGGACTACCCCGGGGCTCGAACCCAGGACCTTCTTGCTGTGAGCCGACTGCGCTAACCACTGTGCCACCGTGCTGCCCCCTCATTGTAATCATCAGGTGAATCGGCTGTACTAAATTGTCCCTAGGTGTGAATGTGTCAGCCCTGTGACGGACTTGCAGCCTGTCCAGGGTGTCTCCCCACCTGCCACCCAATGACTGCTGGGATAGGCTCCAGCATCCCCATGACCCTGAGCAGGATAAGTGATTTGGATAATGGATGGAATGGAATTAAAAAAAAAATGCAATTTCACATCATTTTGGACCATCGTTATTACCATATCTGTGTACAAAAAGTTGGAAAAGCTAGAGCAAATAATAAATAAACAACACCCAAAAAGCTTAAAGATAAACCTTACTAAAGAAGTCATCCGGGAAGAGTCATTTAGTTAGTTTTGATGCTCTCCACATTGATTTAACATTCATTCGGCTTAGGTGGTGGCTAAAACAGCTGCGGTGCTGTGCCTAAGCCGTGTAATAGTAGGGAAAACCATGGTATTAATTAACTGACGCACTGTAGCCTATACTGTGATGATGAATGTTATCAGTGCATATGCCCCGCAAGTATGGTGTGAGATGGAAGAGAAAGAAGAATTCTGGAATGAGTTGGATGAAGTGGTGGAGAGTGTACCCAAGGAGGAGAGAGTGGTGATTGGAACGGGACCTCAATGGGCATGTTGGTGAAGGGAACAGAGGTGATGAGGAGGTGCTGGGCAGGTATGGTGTCGAGGAGAGGAATGTGGTAGGACAGATGGTGAATTTTGTGAAAAGGATGGAAATGGCTGTGGTGAATACATATTTCAAGAAGAGGGTGGAACACAGGGTGACTTGGAAGAAGGTGCACACAAGTGGGCTATATCTTAAGTAGGTGGCACGATCTGAAAGGGATTGGAGACTGCAAGGTGGTGACGGGGGAGAACGTAGCAAGGCAGCATTGGATGGTAGTCTGTAGGATGACACTGGAGATCAAGAAGAGGAAGCGAGTGAAGGCAGAGCCAAGGATCAAATGGTGGAAGTTGAAGAACAAAGACTTGCGTAGAGTTCAGGGAGGAGTTAGGACAGGAACTGGATGGTAGTGAGGAGTTGCCGGATGGCTTTGCAACCACTGCAGAAAGAGTGACGGAGACAGCTAGGAAGGTACTTGGTGTGTCATCTGAACAGAGGAAGGAAGACAAGGAGACTTGGTGGTGGAATGAGAAAGTACGGGAAATAATACAGAGGAAGAGGTTGGGATGGTCAGAGAGATGAAGAAAGTAGACAGGAGTACAAGGAGATGCGGCGTTAAGTGAAGGGAGAGGTGGCGAAGGCAAAGGAAAAGGTGTATGGTGAGCTGTATGAGAGGTTGGACACTAAGGAAAGAGAAAAGGACTTGTACCGATTGGCTAGAAAGAGAGACTGTGCTGGGAAGGATGGGCAGCAGGTTAGGGTGATAGGACAGAGATGGGAGTGTGTTGAGAAAGTGGAAGGAGTACTTTGAGGGGCTAATGAATAAAGAAAATGAGTGAGAGGGAGGGTTGGATGATGTGGGGATAGTGAATCAGGAAGAATAGTGGATTAGCGAGGAGGAAATAAAGGCAGCGATGAAGAGGATGAAAAGTGGAAATGTGGTTGGTCCAGATGACATGGAGATGTTTAGGAGAGATGGCAGTGGAGTTTTTAATTAGATTGTTTTACGCAATCATGGAAAGTGAGAGGATGCCTGAGGGCTGGAGAAGAAGTGTACTGGGACTACTTTTCTAGAATAAGGGCGATGTGCAGAGCTGTAGTAACTACAGCGGTATAAAGTTGATCAGCCACAACATGAAGATATTGGAAACAGTAGTGGAAGCTAGGTTAAGAGAGGTGATGATTAACGAGCAGCAGTATGGTTTCATGCCATGAAAGAGTACTACAGATGCAATATTTGCTTTGAGAATGTTGATGGGAGAAGTATAAAGAAGGGTGGAAGGAGTTACATTGTGTCTGTGGATTTAGGGAAAGCATATGACAGGGGGCCAAGAGAGGAGTGGTATTGTATGAGGAAGTCGCGAGTGGGAGAGATGTAAGTAATAGTGGTGCACGATACGTATGAGGGCAGCGTGACAGTGGTGAGGTGTGCAGTAGGAATGACGCACGGGTTCAAGGTGAAGATGGGATTACATCAAGGATCAGCTCTGAGCCCTTTCTTGTTTGCAATGGTGATAGACGGGTTGATGGACGAGATCAGGCAGGCATGTACTATGATGTTCGCGGATGACTGTGATCTGTATTGAGAGTAGGGAGCAGGTTGAGGAGAGCCTGGAGAGGTGGAGGTATGCATGAGAGAGAAGAGGGATGAAAGTCGAGCAAGAGGGAATACATATGCGTGAATGCGAGGGAGGACAGCAGAATGGTGGGGATGCAAGGAGTAGAGATGATGAAGGTGGATGAGTTTAAATACTTGGGGTCAACTGTTCAAAGTGTGGAGGAGAGGTGGAGAAGCGAGTGAAGGCAGGGTGGAGTAAGTGGAGAAGAGTGTCAGAAGTGATTTACGACAGAAGAGTATCAGCAAAAGTTAAAGGGAATGCTTACAAGATGGCAGTGAGACCAGCTATGTTGCATGGTTTGGGGACGGTGGCACTGACGAAAAGACAAGAGGCAGAGTTGAAGATGCTAAGATTTCCGTTGGGAGTGACGAAGAAAGATGGGATTACGAGTGAGTATATCAGAGGGTTATGTCATCAGCCAGCTCCAGGCAAGCCATACAATGTACCCAACATCACCATAAATGGGCATCAATTAAATGCGGCTGACAAATTCACTTACCTGGGCAGTTCTCTCTCCAGATATGTCACCACTGATGAAGAGATGACCGCACGGCTTGCTAAAGCAAGTACTGCTTTTGGCAGACTCCACAAGAATGTGTGGAACAGGAGAGGCATCACCCATGAGACAAAAATTAAAGTGTATCAGGCCATAGTTCTCACTACACTGCTTTACGGCTGCAAAACATGGACAGTTTACAAACGCCATGCAAAAACACTAAACGACTTTCACACCATATGCCTCAGAAAATTTCTTGGCATAAAGTGGGACGACAAGATCCCTGACACAGAGGTCCTCACTTGCTCAAGACTGCCGAGTATACACACCATCCTCATGCAATCACAGCTTCGTTGGGTGGGCCACGTAGTTCGCATGCCAGACCACCGGCTCCCAAAGAAACTGTTATATGGTGAACTCAAGCAAGGCAAATGCTCCCATGGTGGTCAATACAAGCATTTCAAAGACACCTTGAAGGTTTCGTTAAAGGCCTTCACCATCAACTATGATACATGGGAACAGAAAGCTCTGAACAGAGGAGAGTGGCGTGCAGCTGTCCGAAATGGTGCAAACACATGAGGCTGCCAGGATTGCAGCAGAGAGCCGCAGGCAGGCCAGGAAAGACCGTGCCGGCAACCCTCCAGCTACTCCTACTATCCCATGCCCACACTGCCAAAGAACATTCAGGGTGCAGATTGGACTAACCAGCCATCTTCGCACCCACAGAATTCGGCCCCTACAGGATGACTAGATGGTCCTCGTTGCTGCGATGGATGAACAACGTATTAGAGGGACAGCCCTGCTTGGATGGTTTCGAGACAAATTAAGAGGCAAGATAGAGATGGTTTGGACATCTGCGGAGGAGAGATGCTGGGTATATTGGGAGAAGGATGCTGAATATGGAGCTGGCAGACTGGGAGAAGGATGCTGAATATGGAGCTGGCAGGCAAAAGAGGAGGTTTACGGATGTGGTGAGGGAGGACATGCAGGTGGCTGGTGTGACAGAGGAAGATGCAGGAAGAGATGGAAACAGATGATCCGCTGTGACGACCACTAATGGCAGCAGCCAAAATAGCTGTAGTAGACTAATGTATACTGTACATTTACTGCCAGATTGAGAATTTACTGCTAACTTTTTCCTCTGCTCCACTCGCATTCACTGTCACTTTTGTGCTGCTCGCACTCTCACACTCGCTCAACCACAAAGTTGCTATGCACACACATTACGCACGGCCTTATTCCTTAAAAGACCTATGCTACTCATATTCACCTTTTTTCTGACTTTGAGAATGTACCCCATGATTCATAGCAGAAGCCAGTTTTGCTCTTCTGGTTGAACGGTGTGTTTATGCTTGTGTAGCTGTCATGGTCGCTGTAAAGCCAGCTTTTAGCACAAATGGACAAAAATCAGAGGTGGATACTAGGCTTGTGACGATTAGCCGATTTGCATCGGTGTATCAATGCAAGGATCTATGATGTAGTGCATCGGTTGGAGTGGTGTGCATCGGATAGAAATTGGGCTGAAACCGCGATGCATCGCCTTGTAAAAGCTTTGCATCGGTAAAATCCGATTTCTTATATATATTTTTAAAATGATTATTTTCATTCAATTTGCTTACATAATTCTCTCAGCCGTTTCTCAAACGAGCGGACTATTTGCTGCGGAGAAAAAACAATTGGAGGCGGATTCACCTACTCACCACTAGGCGTCATTAGTCACTCAATATTAACGCCACAACGGCCGGCTTACTTCATACGAGCAACATGGCAGAGAAGGCAGACGAACAGATACACTTTTTACCTAGCCATACCTACAAGTACCATGTTTGGCGTCACTTCGGATTCTTTAAAAGAGATGGAAACCTCGACAAGAGCCAAGCAGTTTGCAAAAGATGCCGTCTTGCTATAAAATACACAGGCAGTACAACCAACAACCAACCTGACTTCTCACCTGGAGCAGCGACATGGCTTGGCTGAGCACTCCCCGATAGCTAGCTTGCCCTCTGATTCACCTCATGCTAGCTCCAGTGATAGCAACATGGGTCAACAGCCAAGTATCACTACTTTTTTCCAAACTCCGCTGGCCGCAAACTCTGCACGCGCCCAGAAAATAACTGAAGCCATCGCCAAACACACCACTGCCTCCTCACTGCTGAGTTAGCTTACTTTAAGTGCGCCTGAGTGTTCATCTGTTAGTTAGCCTAATTGTTGATGGTGAGAAGTCTACTGCTTTGTAGGCTGCTACTATGTTCTAAATGGAACAATAAAATGAAGTTGATTTTGCACCGATTTGCATTGTTATTGGATTGTGTTGAATCGTGATGAATCGTATCGTACCCGAATCAGTAGCTGCTTCATGTGTATCGTTAATGTATCGGATCGTTGGCTGTGTATCAAGATATGTATCGCATCGGCCTGGGGATGGAGATTCCCAACCCTAGCGGATACACAGTATGGATGTTTTAAAAACTCGTGAGAACAGTTCTGTAACAATGCCTCACCCATAACTTCCCACGGAGTGGGTAGATGACAAGTAATGGCCCGATGTTCGCTAAATTGACATTGTTTTCTGGTGGTGTTGACCACGAAGAATTGAGGAATTACAAAAGCACAGAAGCATATAATTACCTGCATCATAACAAAATAGGTAAGGCACTGTTCAAGAAACACAGCAACTTTACATTTCTGAGGGAAGCAGTAGAGCCCAGCCAGAGCTTCATTCAAGCTTAACATACAGCGTGGGTCATGCTGAAGGAAAGTGGAGTCGTGGAGACAGTCGGTTGCTCGTGCATTGCCAAGTTAAAGAAATCATATAGCCATGCAGTAGCTATTCTCTGGAAGGTATTCATAAACCTAAATATTGCCTTTCTATTATTTAAACACTGGAAGAATTAAATATATTTCCAAAGACACTAATTAAATTTGTTTAGGGTTGAAGAGGATTATGTTCATGCTTGACGGTAATGTCAACACTAAGTGGAGAAATGATGAAGATACTATTCGTGTCATTATTGTATGTGCAGAATGCAGTGGTCAGTGGAAAGACAGGGCTCGCATGTACAGATGAGCAGCTCAGTTAGAATGCAGGGACGTCAAAGAACCTTGAACCTAAACGTCTGAATCAGATTAACTTTGTGCACCACAAGGCGGAACAGCATTACAACGTAAACGGTAGGGCTGTAGTGACTCAATTACTCCCAAATACACTACCTCATCTGTCACGTCAACCACTTTTTATCCTCAAGAGCACCTTACCAGATGTGTTACAAAGCCTCACCATCAGCAAAACAACCTAGCAGGAGAAACAGTGCAGTTGTTGACAAGATTTTTCAGCCACATCAGACACAGTTATGATCTCAGCTGTGACTCATGCAAGACATTCTGATGCACAAGCAGCTCAACTAGAATTAGAAACGAGAATGCAAAGTGCATCTGACTTGTGGCACAATTGTAGGAAAATCAGACTTACAGCAAGCGCTGCAAAAAAAGGTTCCCAAACATGCAGCCACAAGAAGTGACAAATCCTATGTGAGCAAATATACCCCTCCTTTCGTCGCAACTATGTGACTAACTATAGTAAAGAATATGACAATAGAGCTTGTCATCAACTGAAAAAAGAGGGCATGGACATTACTCACAAGGGCACTGTTGTAAGTGTTCACGAACCATGGCTCTCTGCAAGTCCTGATGGGGTCATTGCCTCATGCGTGCTTCCAGAAATAACATGTCCTGTGCCAACCCAGCCCTCACTCACTGACCAGCATACTCAAATGCAGTGATATAAAACAAGTAGATGGAGGGCTACAGCTGCAGAAAACTGTCAGCAGGGGATATTACATGCAAGTACAGCTTGCAATGTTCTGCACAGGTCTAAAGTCTGCTACATTTCTGATCTTTCACAGTGCAGTACAACGAAGCGTTTTTGAGGGAGCTAGTAAAGTGCTTGAGAAGTTTTTACTTCTCATGTATACTACTTTGGCTTGCAGATGAATATACTGCAGGACAGTTTAAGCTAAATGAAAGATATATTGAGATAACTGGCAAGGTTTAGTGCACATCTGCACACGTGGCATGACCATGAATGTGTGCCATACATTAAGAGAATCAGAAATACATCTCTGATAACTTTGGGCTGTAAAAAACAACTTTCCTTCACTGTTATGCAAAAACATGCTGGCAGTTATCTTTCTAGTCTAAGAATAAAAAGATATGTAACATGATTCCTACAATATATTTTACTGCCAATAAAAAGTACAAAACATTCACATACCAGAATGTCATATTTAAAAAGCTGATGACATTAAATGTTGCAAGTGATTACATATTTTTCTCCACCTGCCAAGGTAATGTTCCAACAAAACAAGATGTTAAGCATTTAAACAAATCCAATGTAAACATTAAAGGTGACAAGCATTCATTGTTTTAATTGATGGCACTAAATGTATATAGTTTCCATGATCTAAATGAAATGTGTAAGTATTCACATTCTGTACAACAGAACATGCAACAAATGTTCACATAAAATCCACAACTCCTTACATGTTTTCTACCCATCATTTTTTCAACCATAATAGATTTTATCATTACTGCACCATTTCATTTGATGGTACTGTATAATGTTCTTGATAGCCCTGTAATTATAGTCAACTCATGCTGATCAATCACATGCTAAATTAGTTTGAATCACAAATGAGATCCTCCCTTAAATTGCCAAGAGCAGCACATATTCTTAATCTTGTCTGTTTTAGGAGCCAGTCATGGTAATCGGTGTCTCCCCACCTGCCGCCCAATGACTGCTGGGATAGGCTCCAGCATCCCCGCGACCCTGAGAGCAGGATTAAGCGGTTCGGGTAATGGATGAATGGTAATCGGAACAACCTGTGATCATACTTCGCTAACTTTTAAATGTCTGATTGCTCTTTCAACATGAATTCTTACATGTGCAATTCGTCTAGTGCATGTCACCTGTTCCTCGGTTAGCTGTTGTAAAAGTAGGCATTACCAATTTAACCTTTATCTCAAACAGCAAATCTTTTAAGGTAAAGCCTCTATCTGCCAGAACGTCACCTCCAGGCATTAATTAGCTCAATATTCCCGAGTCCATGGTTATGAATGTCACTGTATCGCCCTCCATAAGCTGCAGAAACAAACATGATTAGTTCACATGGGGCAACAGCTATCAGGTATTTCCCTGTGTTATGTGAATAATAATAGCTGTATGAGTCCCCTCTTGAATCGAGGTTTTTGGATTTTTGTAAAAGGCTCTCACTGAAGTCTACAACACATGTTGTATCAGGGAAGCTCTTCTTAAATGCTGCAGGCATGGTTACCCGAATAGTTTCTCTTGGAAGCCATGGAATTAGAGGTCACAGGACTTCCTCCTGTTTATCAAGTCAGTACAGGGCTGCCAAGTTTCAACAAAAGTTATGAGTGAGACTCTAAATCCACCTTTTTTAAGGTTGGATTTAGAGGAATATCTGAACTTAAATTAACATTAGGATTAGACTGTTGTGATGTTGGCCTCTTCCTCATGCTCTCTCTTTACTTGGAATAGTGAACACATAAGAAATATTGTCAATTGCTAGAAAGAATAGAATACACAGAGTGCAAGCCTACATTAGAATTACACTGTCGGATGTCATTATTCAGTCTTATTCTGTCATTTGTATTCAGGGAGCTCCTCTCAACCCAATTATTTGTTCAACTTAAAAACCAGTTTCCTGCTATTTTATATATTGTTCATAATTGACCAGCACAAGTAGAAATGAAAACAATTGTAACAAGAAGAATTTAGACAAATAAAATAAATTTATTTATAAAATGTCAATGAATACAGAACCAGAACAATAATATAAAAAAATAAAATAAAGTGCATTTCTTTGTTTGTTCAGAGCACAAGGCTCAAACTATGAATTCAAGCAAGCAATTCAAGTTCCTTTAACCCTTGGGCACCCTTCCAGAAAATCATGACGTTTTACCCTCAGTGCAAAAAATGTTCAGTTCCTTAAAAGTGCTATAAAAATATTACACATTTTTTTTTCACTTTCAATGCATTAAATCTTTTGACCAACTTCAATACTGATTATAACTATTAAATTTACATGTATTTCTTAAGTAATTTTAACCCTTTAATGCCTTTTTGGGAACATAAAACCACAATTATTTAATGAGCAAAACATGAAATATGACATTTTCCATATACTAATTGCAAACTGGAATTTTTTGGGGGATGGGTGGCAACCCTAGTTAAACCCACTAAATGACATAATAGTAATTTCAACAAACATTGACATACCCGATCTCAAATGTTCTAACAGGCACAGACACTGAGCTAAACTTCTGCTCTGGAAAGTTAAAAGTTTAGAATTTTAGATTTAGACTATGTGGCAAAATAAATCACATCCTGGTTTTTATAAAAAAAAATCATCACCTCATGTCAAGAACTATTAGATCAATTTCATTCAATAACACATTCAGAGATTTATCCATGAACCAAGTATAATAGAAACCAAAAACAGGACATTCACCAAAAAGGAAAGCTGTTGTTCTTCTACAGATCTCTGACAAGTGACTGTTCGAATATTTTCCTTTTTAACTGTGAGATATCACAGCAGCCTGTGTAACGTTACTCCTGCTTGGACTGAGTGACTATAACGCATTTTATTCTATAAAACTAATGTATTTACTATTTCGTATGATCAAAATGAAACTGTTACCTACCGTTTTCTTTCTTCTTCTTCAGTGGGGTCTTCTTCTTGTGGAGCTCTTTTATTTTATTTTATTTTGTGGTGTTGACCCACCCTACTCTGCCTCTGATTGGTTGATACTCGTGGTTGCCTTTCATTGATTGGGTTGGTTAGATTTAGGCATGAGGACTGATGATTGCTTAAGGTTAGGGTAAGAATATCTGGGTCAGCCAATCTGAGGCAGAATAGGGCGGGCTCACCCCGGAAAGCCAGTGACGGACCCGAACTACGGCAAGCCGCAAGCAGCATAGCAAGTTGTGGAAATATTATAGAGAAGTGAAGGGAAAACGTTTATGAGCGTGTGAAATAGCAAGTGTGGCATGTGAGCGTGTGAAGAGGCATAATTGCGTGACTCTCACTCCCAAAGGGTGAGACTTGGCAGCCCTGATTCAGTATGAGATTATCTTGCTAGCCACGCTCTGTGATATATGAAACTGTCTGCTCAGATCACCTATTAGATGGTTGGTCTTTACTTTCATAAGTGTCACGAGAACTTGATCGTGCAAAGACATTGTAAATGAATTACTAGCATATCCTTCCAGTGTTGAAAAAAGGGGGGCAGGGCTGAAACAGTGTAGAGCAAAGCATCTGTGTCATTTTGAAGCATAAAGTAGCCAATCTCATCATATTGAGTCATCTTATCCTGCTCAACATTTCCTCCGGCCGTCTGGCAACAATCATGATCCTGTGGTGTAGGGTCCTTCCACTGTGTATGGACTGAGCGCAACTATGGGTAAAGGAGGATGTGCAGAACTTGAGATGCTGGTCTGGTCAGAGGCATTGAAGTGAAGTCCACTGAGCAGTCTGACGAACGCAAAAACTATAGCCAAAGTTACACAACAGGAGAGTTAACACTGTAGACAAGTACAACAGATACTCTACATCGGAATCACTTCCATATAACTAAAGGGGTATAGAAAATAAAGTCAGCATATGCCAAGGCAGATGGCACTTGTTACCACTGCAAATATATGCTGAAGTTTGTGCCCTTTGTATAGTTGGTTTTAAATTGGAGACTTGCATTAGACTACCTACATCCACGATTACATTCAGTCTCAGACTGCGTTAAAAGTTTTTACAATGACAGTATACAATATTATATGTAATATAGTATAGCAACAGATTTGTAATTTGAGATATAATATTCAACCTGCTCATACTAATTAATGCAACAGTAACAACAATAACAAATACGAGGTATATTAATATAGATATTAATGATACTGTTGCCCAATAGCTAACACTAATGATCATATATGCTATCTGCTGGAAAAGCGATGCCAACATATGATTTGCAATTACAGATTAACTTACCATGTCCATCTTCAACGTCTTCATTAATGTTAACACTGCTGCTGCTGGAATTAGCCGTTTGAGTCAGAGTCACACAGACTAGCTTTTGCCTCTTCTTTGGAGGAAGTTGGTCATAGCCCAGCTAGAGCTCTGGATCGGGGTGTAGTTCTGTGGGCTTTTTATCGACGAAGTGGAATGAGCAAACATACATGCTCTTCAGAGGATATTTTAGTCTCAGAGCCGCAAGCCACATTAGTTTCTGTTCCTACTTGATTGGCATGGAATGCAGGATCTAGGGCCCAGGGCAAGGACATTTTTGTCGAAGTTACTGATGTTCTACACAAGAGGTTTCTGACAAAATCTTCAATTTACTTGAATTGTTGTGACAACCAACAAAGGCACAAGTTGAACCTGAGCTCATTTTAAAAACGATTTAACATTTATGAGTCAGCTAACCAATATAATGTTGCTTTGGGCTAGCGATGTTTGTGGTAGTCAGTCATACAGTTGCAAGGCACCCAGAAACAGAAAACTGGCATGCGGAAGTAGACATCTGTCATGGCAGCACCAATAGGCATCTGAAGAAACAAGCGGATAACAGTACATTTCACGTAGATGTCCTTTGAAGAATGAGGAGAGGGAGGATTCTGGGAGTTGATGCACTAGACTAGTGCATCTAATGACTAGATTCAAGACAATTCCACAATAACGTAGGGCCCTGAACCCCAATAAGTGGTCCGCGGGCCAAACGTCTGGCCTGCATTGACCCATTGGCACTAACACAACTGTCATAACATGTGAAATAAAGTGCGTGCTGCTCTACTTTATTCTGACCTCACCCTACGCCGTACCCTTGACCTATGCCATAGAGCGTGAACATAAGACATACTCCGCGCTCTCTACAGTCATTGAATAGACACTCACTCACCAGCTAAGTCGCAGATAATCAATAACTGTCCTAAACCAAGAACATGGCCTGTGTGGAAAAGTGGTAAGTCAACCAAGAAAACCGTCAGTTCAAATCTGACTGGACTGATCAGTTTTGTTTTATTTTACGGGACCATGCCAATGCCAAACCAACATGCTTAATATGCATGCAGACCATAGCCGTCTGCAAAGCAGATAATCTCAAGTGGCACTTCAACACTATGCATGCTGCCAGTTTTAACGCCAACTACCCTACAAAATCAGATCACCATAAACAAAAAATAGCAAATATGATATCATGCAAGCACCCCCCTTTTTACTATCTGTAAATCAACATCGGCTAGAGAGTGCAAGAGCTGCGTCATTGCATGTTTCATGGACCCTTGCTAAAGCTAAGAAGCCATTAACTGATGCTGAGTTGATTAAAATGTGTGCAATTTATATGGTTGGCGAAGTTTTAAGTTATGATGAGAAAAAAAAACGGTTATGGAGCTATTAAAACAGGTGCCACTGTAGGCTAACATGGCAACAAGAAGAGTAGAACTTTTAGCAGAGGAGTGTTTTTCCAATCTACTCACCGATTTAAAGAAAGCAGAAGCCATACCACTAGCCAAGACTCGTCCTGTGACCAAACTGATATGGAACAGCTATCCATGTTTGCAAGATTTTTTGATGGCAAGACCTTTCAGGAAGAGCTACTTTGTTTACTTCCTCTGTCTGGGCGCACAACTGGGGAAATCATCTTTAATGAACTAACAGTTCCTTGAGAAGAAAGGCTTAGATGTGACCAAAATTGTGTCCGTTGTCACTGATGGGGTTCCGTCAATGTTGGGACAAAACAAGGGCATGGTAAGCAGGCTTGCTGCTGTTAATCCAGTGCTCTTAGCATTTTATTGCATTATTCACAAATCAGAGTTGTGCACTAAACTGTGTGGGGAAATGAAAGAGGTGATGGATACTCTGACGAGACTGGTACATTTCTAGTCTGCAACATCTCCTTTTCAGAGCATTGTTGGAGGAAATGTCTGCGGAACACAACGATCTTTTGCTGCATAATGATGTTCACTGGCTGAGCAAAGGCTGTGTGTTGGGCAGGGTGTGCGACCTGCGCAACACGCTTGTCATTTTTATCTGGACTGCGGAGCCAAAAAGCCCAAGAATATCAGAGGTTTTTAAGTGACAATAAGGTGATGGCATATGTTATTTTTTGTCTGACATCATGTCTCATCTAAATCACTTTAATCTACAATTACAAGGCAAGAACCACTCTGTTGCACACATATAGTATGAGGCAGTTGAAGCTTTCCAGTCAAAGCTGTACCTTTTGGAGAGACATTCATGGGAGAAAGTTGCAATTTCCACGTCTGCGGGAGCATTGTGAGAAGAATGAAATGCGGGAAGGATTTCATGACAAGCCTGGCAGAAAACTTAAAGGAACAATTTGAAAGCTCCCCTAAATTCTCAAGTGACATCCTTCTCTTCCTGAGACAGCCGTTCTCCATTCTCCATTTTGGCTGACGGCCAGTGGACTGCAGAGGCCAAAAGGCTGGTACCTTCCATAGACAGGCAACTCTTCAGATGGAGGTCTTGGAGATGGAAACATGTGATTTGCTCAAAGCACAACACAAGGATGTTTGGGTGACTTTTGTATCAATGTGCTTCCCCAAATTCGATTCAAAAACATGAGAGCTATTGCAATGATCCTACTCACAATTTTCCCCTCCATGTACATGTGAGTTATCCTTTTCTTCAATGAACTCGATCAAGAACCAGGAAAGAAACAGATTATCCAATGCACATCTTGGCCAGTGCCTCACGCTTGCCACAACAGAATACAGGCCCGACATCAGAAGGATTACCTCATCTCACCATTCACCCTTCTCTCACTTATTGGTGAATGAGCATCCATTCATTTTTGTCCATAATTAAATGGTTGGTTTTGGACTTATTTTGTTTCAAGGGTGTTTTTTTTTCCTCCCTCAACACAGGCTTTGAGAATCCCAGACCTTAATTACTACTGCTAACAACAATAATAACAATAACATATTATTGCTATTATTAATAATCATAATAGCAGCAACAACAACATCTGCACATAAAACAACTTTTGCTGGCACAATGGAACCCCCCCCGCCCCCAGACGTTTTGGCCCTTGGCTTGGCATGCATGACATGATTTGGCCCTTGGGGAAAACTAATTGAGGAACCCAGACGTAGGGTGTTATCGTGCTCACAGCAGTTCACCACTGCAGAATGAATATAGTGGAAACGCTGCATCATACAACACAACACGGCACAACACTGTCCATGTCTAAATATAAGGCTACTCTGATTTTGGAGAGTTTGGCAAATAAGTGAACTGAGCCAGAGATAAACAGAATGATTACTCTGTGAAAATTGTGTTGATGTTTTATTCAATACTTTCATCAGGTCATTACACCCCCCCCCCCCGCTTTTTCAGCCAAAGTGGCCAAGTCAAGCATGCTGGGCTGAACTTTGTAGCGCAAAACATCACTAGCTACTGCTGCCTACTGCCATAACTGGTGATTTCAAGTAAAGGCCAAACTATAAATAGGTCAGGTCTTCTACCAGTCTCTCTGGAGCGGCTGGTAGAGCCAGCCAATGCACCATGCAGGGAGAAGTCCACCAGCTTAACTAAGGACCCCCAATAGATCCCAGCAGATGCCGCACGCAAACCCTCCATCTAGACTCACTCTTTTTGGAAGGTTTATCACAAACTACTGGAATATGATGTGTGCATGCGCATGTGTGTGTGTGTGTGTGTGAGCATATATGGACTCTTACCAAGATGTGGGCTGTGTGAGAGGATGTACATATATAGACTCTAAGGTGTGTTGTCTGCCCTACCCAAGATGAAGAGGTGGGCCTGACATGTTATTGCTTTTACAAAATGATTACCACATTATTTCTATGTAATGAGATTTCTCCATCATACTCTGGGTCATTGTGGCTATAGCAAAAATATGTTTTAGCAACCATTTAGACAACAGTGACTAGATTTGACTTAAAGATGGAATATGATAGCAGAAGGCATAGACAAATATATTGTAGGTGGGATGACCACAAGTGTGGTAAAAAAGTGATCAACTCATTTGCTTGAGCAGTGTTCCAATTCATTATGACAAGTAATTACACTGCCTAGCAAATATTAGCAATTCATTTAGATCTAGCTTATGGCCTGCAATGGAAGACTTCTCTCTTGTACATATTTATCTCAATATTGGCATTAATTGTGCAGTAACTGTAATAATGTCCAACATCATTATTCAGGGCAAACACTCATCAACCACTTCATCGCAAACAAGGCCATAAGACTGAGCTGGAGGAAGTGAGGCTGGAAAACAAAGCACCACTCACTGCTGTTCTTGATTAGCCCAGCACAAGGAAAACTCAGGTTCAGTCGAATTTATTTGTATAGCCCTAAACTAAAACTGTAGTTTTAATTTAGGGCTATATAATTACATACGGCTATATAACTTACAGGTAGATCAAATAAATGACAATGATGACTCCCTCAATCTTTAGGCTACTGTTCAGATGAGGACAAACGCCACTGGTACATGTGTTACACAGCAATGATAACATGTGTGAACATCAGCATAAATCTCTCTGTCATTAAAACCTGATGTTGTGAGGCCATGGAAAGTTTGAGAAATGCGTTTTTCAGTGAACCATTTGCTGAGACCCTAAACAGCTGAATTTGTTTGTTTGACTGTTGATATTTTTTTCGCTCTGGTTTTAACCAAGTCGATTCCCTCAAGTGGATCACTCATTTAGGAATCACTCGAGTTACCATTTTCTATTTGTTTGCTAATGGAGGTTGTGGTTGGTCATTATCTTTGGTGAGCCACTGTTTAAAAGTTTGATTGCTTAACTGATTAAAATCTTCCATCTTGTCTTGTTACAATGTGACTTTCGTTTTTTTCCACTTCGTTACAATTCAACTGTTCTTAATAGGGCTACTTTATAGCGCCAGTTTTATACCACAGCTTTCAACCAATCAGGGGGCTGGGAAGGTCTTACCTGTTTTAAAAAAAGCAACACAAACAGCAAAGTCAAATGGAGTAAGCCTGGCAATAAGTAGTGGCTGTGGATAGGGTTGTGAGGTCTCTTGGTTAATGCTACAGTACGGTGAAAGGACCTGTAAGCTGAGGAAATCCCTCATCACCAGTTTGTTATCTACTTATGGCATACTTAGGAGGATGGAACAGTGTCGCAATGATGAATTTGTCCATTTTTGCACCCATCACCTACGATGAAGTCCTAGAATGTGTTGTGGAGAGACTGCCATTCCCCCAAAAGGTGAAATTCAAATATCAACAAATAAATCTGTCACTGAATTGAATCTGTCAGTAATCAACTGCATGGTATATTGGGAGATTTCAATCATGAATGCAAAAAAAAAACAAAAAAAAAACGTCTCATTAGAATAGGTATGTAGCTACACACTACACCTTTTAAAAGCGTACTCAGCAGCTGTAACCGGTTGTCTTAATGACATTAGACTGTCAAATCCCAGAAGATAATTAAGCTGTACTACCTGCCTTTCCTTTATGAATATGTTCAGCCACTTAAATAAAATAGGCTTTTTACACTGTATGTGAGATGTTCTTCCAGAGCCCATTCTCATCCCTGTCCCATACACTGATGAGCCAAAACATTATGACCACATGTCTAATTTACTGTGTGCCACGAAACAGTGCTGACCCGCCAAGGCATGGACTCTACAAGTACAAGACCCCTGAAGGTGTCCTGTGATATCTGGCACCAAAACATTAGCAGCAGATCCTGTAAGTTGCGAGGTGGAGTCGCAGTGGATCAGACTTGTCAGTCTAGCACATCTCACATATTCTCAATCTGATTGAGATCTGTAGAATTTGGAGGCCAGGGAAATACCATGAACACGTCATCATGTTCCTCAAACCATTCCCAAAAAACGTGTGCAGTCTGGCAGGGCTTATTATCCTGTTGAAAGAGGCCACTGCCATTTAGTCAAGTCAACCGCGTATCCTGCTCTCAGGGTCATGGGGATGCTGGAGCCTATCCCAGCAGTCGTTAGGCGGCAGGTGGGGAGACACCCTGGACAGGCCGCCAGTCCATCACAGGGCCGACACACACACACACACACACACACACACACACACACACACACCAATAACTTAGCCATGGGCTGTTGTGAAAAGTAAGGGTTTTAACTTGCTTTTCAAAGTGATCAGTGTGGGGGGCTCTCTCAGGTCCTCACACAAGGCGTTCCATCTACTTGGGACATAAATACAAAAGGCAGCTTCCCTTGGATTAGTTAGTATGAGGGAAGGTTAAAAGACCACAGCCTTTGGACCTGAGAGTTCTTGCTGGTTTGTATCTAATTAGCATGTCTTTTATACAATGAGGTGCAAGGCCATTTAGAGCTTTGTATACAAGTAATATAATTTTAAAATTGATTCTAGTTTTGTCGGGGAGCCAAGCAGAGATCTAACTACAGGTATAATGTGTTCATACTTTTTAGTTCAGTGAGAACACATGCAGCCACATTCTGAATGAACTGTAGTTGCTGCACAACTGATTTTGGGAGGCCAGTGAATAGACCATTACAGTAGTCTAGTCTACTTGTTCTAAATATATGGATTAATTTCTCAAGAGTTTGATTTTGATAGAAAGCCCCATAGTTTTGAAATGTTTTTAAGATAGTAGAAGGCTGATCTTGTGCAATAATTGATATGGCTCATAAACTTTAGATTGCCATTATGATTACATCCAGATTTTAGCTTCACTTTTGCACTCCAGAGACTGAGATGAGCTGCAATTCTCTGTCTCTGAGTCTGTGCACTAAAAATGAGTATTTTTTTTTTTTGTTCAATTGTAAAAAGTTCTGCCATCCATAGATTAATATCATTAATACACTGAGCTCTAGGTTATTAGGAGATAGGGATATGTACAGTTGTGAATCATCTGCATAATTAAGGTAATTTATTTTGTGTTTCTGTATAACGTGTGAATGGGGCTTGTTATCTTCCCACAGTGCATCCTGGTGTCATCACTTCCCCAGGTAAATGGTGCACACATACACGGCCATCCATACGCCCATTTCACACCGCGGCCATCTTGGATTAAAAAAAACCAAGTGGTGGGAGTTTAGCCACGCCCCCTTCTTACTCAATCGGAAATCAATGCAGCCGGGGCCAGCAGCAAACATGGTTTGGACTACCAACCTCGAGCACCTACCGTCATTTACCACAATATGAAAACCAAGCTGGATCTTTTCTTTTTCGAGTACTTTCTGCCTCTCCTGTGCCAGTGAGGAGAGACGCACACAGAGGGCTGTACTCAAAGAAGCTGTTTAATCACAATAAAATAAAAAATAAGATACATTTCATTTTTATACTGTACATTCGATATTTATACATTAGATTGTCCCATCGACAATATTTTCATTCTTTGTCCTTTAACTTTAACAAAACTGTTGGTTCATTGTAAACTAAAATATGTTCGGTCAACTGTCATTCTGTTGTAGCAAAAAATTGGAACTCACTACCAACTCAAATCATCAATTGTTTACTAAACTAAGACAGTGATTGCTCATCTCAAGGTGTGGGCTAAAAAATGGGACTGTACTGAAATGAAGTTAAATATGTTTCAATCTATCTAAGGTTTGTGTGCACTATTTTCTTGTCAGCTGAATTTAACAAAGGTTTAAAACTGTGGTCCCTGAAAAATTGTTAGGAGAGCACACACAGCCCACAGTTGGTTGACTGTTCCGCTTAGTGAAAGGGGTATGACTCCATCAAAAATGTGGTACTCCTTTATGCGTCTTATTGACCGTTCGACGTGTATTCTCAAGCCAGCAATACTCTGTGTGTCTGTGAGCTCATCACAGCTAAACTGTCCACTTGTGCCTAAAAATGCAGGGATGACAAGTGTTACATCTATTTCATCGAGCAGGTCTTTGATAAGGAAGCCCTTATCGGCCATGACCTCATCACCTGACTCTAAGAGGTCCAGAACACCTGACCTCTTAGTTATCTCCTTATCAGAAATACATCTTGTGTATAGATTACTTACCAGGCTAACTGACCCTGAGGGAGTGATCCCAATTAGGGATTTCAGTGTAGTGTTACTTTTATAATGGGAGTATGTCATGGTGTTCAAAACCTTCGAACTAGCTGTCTCGATGCGGATCTCTGTGCAGTCTAGCATCACTCTTGTGTTTAGGTAGAATTCCCTGAATACTGGTGGCATTAGCTCGTCTACTGCTGCTCTACTAGGCCATATTGGGAGGGTCCCTAACATAAAGAGCAAATAGTTGGCCCATGTCGTACAGCTCCTGCTGACTGTGGCCGGCGACACATTGAATCGTACAGATAAATCCAGAGCAAAAAAGCCCTGCCTCACACAGCACAAGAATAGGAAAAACTGATCAATCAGCGATAAATGCTCTGCATGGAAGCCAGACACAGTAATGTGTTCTAGGTTATGGCTGTTCCTTTGCATTTGAGTCCATTGCACCATGGGCTCTGCAGTCGGCTGTAAAGCTAGGAAGAGTGCTTTGAGGGTGTGGTAATCCTTAAAACCAGTGTAAAACCTGATCAGATTGGGCGCACACTGGAAGCGTTCTAGACCAAAACGCTCACTTTTCAGCTTTTTATTTTCGTCCTCCAGGAAAGCGATGTGTTTCTTTACTGCGTCAAGCTGGTCTTCCACAGAAAGGGGCTTCACGTCGTAGTCATGATCAGGTAGAGTCGCCCAAACCTCACTGGACACATGAGGATATGTCATACATGTGGGAAGCAATATAAATCCACACATTTTCCTGTTATCAAGATGATGTGTCAGAACAGAGCTATCCACTATTGAAAGATTAGTGAATATATATACATATATATACAGATTTATCTCTTTCCCTTCTTTGATAGGAGTTGCAAGATGGTACACAGCAGTAGGACATGTTGCTTCCCCGCAGTGTTTTCAATGAAGTAAGAAGGGGGTGTGGCTAAGTTCCCGCCGCTTGGTTTTTTTAAAATCCAAGATGGCCACGGCGTGAAATGGGCGTATGTGATCTAAAAGAACACGGGACTCATCACACCAGGCAACCTTCTTCCACTGCTCTAAGGTCCAGTTCCGATGTTCGTGTGCTCACTGTAGGCACTTTTGATGGTGAACACGGGTCATCATGGGCACTCTGTTCTGTGGCTATGCAGCTCCATATGCAGCAGGATGCGATCCACTGTTGTGACCCATTCCTCCCGTAACCATCATTAAAATTTTCTGTGATTTGAGCCACAGTAGACTTTGTCGGTTCGGACCACATGGGATGGCTTTCATTGCCCTCGCACATTGGTGAGCCTTGGGCACCCAACACCGTCACTGGTTTGTCCCTCCTTGGACCACTGTCAGTAGGTACTCAACACTGCTGACCGGGTGCACCCCACAAGCCTTGCCCTTTCAGAGTTGCTCTGACTCACTGGTCTGGCCATAACCATTTCGCCCTTGTCAAAGTGTAGCACCCACCTGGATGATGCACCCACCTGGATGATGCAAATCAAATCATGGATGCGAACCAACTTCCTCAAACCAAACTGTGATAAATCTAACATGATCATTAGTCCAAAATGCCTTACTAAAACCACTCACAATTCACAGCCTTATCAATAACTCCACTCCGTTTCCCTTCCTCACACCTTGTAATCATTTTCAAAAGCAACCTCTCCTTTGAACATGTCAATCAAATCACCAGAACTGCCCCTTTCCACCTAAAAACATAGCTGATCTCTATCCATCACGCTCTGTCCCTGCTACTAAAATCTTGATCCATGCCTTCATCACATGAGCTGCAATGAAGTTGGTTAACGAAATTTCTGTTGCACTTGATAAGAAACAACATTGTGCGTCACTTTTTATTGATTTGTCAAAAGCGTTTGACACTGTTGACCACAGTATTTTAAAATGTAGACTCCGTCTTTCAGGATTTTCAGAGCAAGCAGTCGCTTGGTTCTCAAATTACCTTAGTAACAGAATTCAGTGCGCTAAACATGAGGGTCTGTGTTCTGATGTTGTTACTGTCCACAAGAGTGTGCCGCAGGGCTCTGTATTAGGTCCCCTTTTATTCATTATTTACATCAATGATTTGGGTCTACATGTGTCAGATTCTAATTTTTATGTGGATGATAGTTATTTATTGCTGTGGATCTACTCTTGTTCAGGCCATTGAATCCCTGCAGAAAGCCTTTGTAGCTGCCCAGCACTCGTTATTTCAGCTGAAACGTGTTCTAAACGCTGATAAGACTAAGCTTATGCTGTTTTCCAATTCTAGGAGGATATCACAAATTATCCCTTCAGTAACCACTTTAGAGGGAAATGAAATAGAGGTGGTCAATGTGTACAAATACCTGGGTGTCCTGATTGATAACTCCCTCACTTTCAAGCCACATGTGGAGAATCTTGTGAAAAAGCTGAGGCTGAAATTGGGTTTTTATTTTCGAAACAAGTTGTCTTTTTTTTATGTAAAAAAGCGACTTGTTGCTGCCACCTTTTTACCTGTGTTGGATTATGGAGATCTTTTGTATATGAATGCTTCTGCTCAAAGTCTCCACGCATTAGACACTGCCTACCATTCTTTTTTGAGATTTATCACCAATTGCAAATCATTGACACATCACTGTGAGTTGTATGCTCGGGTGGGATGGCCTGCTCTGGCCACCCGAAGGCTCAGTCATTGGTATACTTTTATATATAAGGCAATCCTCGGTCTACTGCCTTCCTACATCTGTGACTTAATTGCACTGAGAAGTGCTGGCCCTTACTCCTTTCGTTGTCTTGACTATGTGTTGCTTTCTGTTCCATATACCCGCACTGAATTGGGTAAAAAGGCTTTTGTTGATTCTGCACCTTTAACCTGGAATATGTTGCAGAATGACTGGAAACTTAGTTAATTCACTGAGCCGTTTTAAATCCAAATTGAGAGTACTTGAAGCTGATTTCACAACATGTACTTGTTTTTTATAATCTGCTTGTAATTTACCTTTTTTCTAATTTTTTTTGTCTTTTGTTTATGTTTTCAAATGTGTGATTTTGTAACTGTGCTGCCTATCTTGGCCAGGTCTCCATTGAAAAAGAGGTTTGTAATCTCAACGGGATCCTCCTGGTTAAATAAAGGTTAAATAAAATAAATAAATAAAATCACATTCAGAATTGACTACTGCAACAGCATTCTCTACGGCTCACCATCCAAAGTCCTAAACAAACTTCAGTACATCCAGAAATCTGCTGCCCGCCTGCTCACCCACTCCTGTGACCACATCACCCCTGTCCTCCAGAACCTCTACTGGCTCCCTGTCTCACAACAGAGTCAATTCAAAGTCCCTCTCCTCACTCACAAATCCCTCCATAACCAGGCCCCCTCTTACCTCACTGACCTGCTCCATCACCATACTCCTCCCTACATTCCTTGCTCCTCTGATGTCAACCTCCTGTCTCCACCACAGAGGACCATACACTGGACCTGAGGCGACAAAGCCTTCTCTGTTGCTGCCCCCTCCCTCTGGAACTCTCCACAAACACATTAGACTGTACCGATCTGTCCATAATCAAATCACTGATTAAAATTCACGTCTTTAGCATTGCTTTTAATGTGTGATTAATGTTATGTGTTTTATGCTTTTGAAATTTTACACACAGCGCATGACACATTGGACCCCTTACAGTTTGCCTACAGGGCAATAAGGGAAGATGCTACAGCTACTCTGTTAAATCTTGTACTGAGACACCTGGAGGGAAATAATAACCATGCACATTTGGCTCTTTATTGACTTTTCTTTGGCTTTTAATTGTATTCAGCCACATGTTCTTGCACACAGGCTCTTATCTACTTTTTTTCTTTTTTTTTTAACATGGATTCTAGCACAGTATGTTGGCTCACTAACTTTTAGACCAACAAATCTCAGAGGGTCCAGGTTAATGGAACCCTGTCCAGTAAGCTCTCATCTTCAACTGGATCCCCTCAGGGTTGTGTGCTTTCATCGCTTTTATTCGTTTTATATACCAATGAGTGCCAGAGCAATCGTGAATCAAGATTCATCCTTAAGTATGCTGATGACTCTGTAATTGTGAGACTTCTGCAGGCTGTGGAGCAAGATCATGGCCCAGTAATGGATTAATTTGTTAACTGGTGAGAATAGTCTTTCTCCCAAATAAATGTTGCTAAGAACAACAAAATGTTTATTGATTTTCGGAAGAGGCCCCTCCCACCTACATCACGTATGATTAAAGGTGAGCCAGTGGCAGCAGTGCAGCAATATAGGTATTTGGGCACTGTCCTAGACAAGAAGCTTAATTTTGATGCAAATACATATGCTATATGTAAAAGGGCAAATCAATCGTTGCTCTTTTTAAGGACGTTACAAAGTTTTAATGTGGACATGACACTGAATGCTTTATTCTTCTTTTACCGAGTCTGTCCTTTTTTATGATTTTCTGGTTTGGCTGTCTCAGCTCTCATCTCATCATCAGCCGCTTCTCTGGGGTTGGGTCGCTGTGGCAGCGAGCTAAGTAGGGCACTCCAGACGTCCTTCTCCCTAGCAACACCCTCCAGCTCCTCCTGGGGGATCCTAAGAGGTTCCCAAGCCAGATTGTACATGTAGTCCCTCCAGCGAGTTCTGGGTCTACCTCGGGGTCTCCTCCCAGTTGGACGTGCCTGAAAAACCTCCAAAGGAAGGCGCCCAGGAGGCATCCTAATCAGATGCCCGAACCACCTCAACTGGCTCCTTTTGACATGAAGGAGCAGCGGCTCTACTTCGAGCTCCCTCCAGATGTCCAAGCTCCGCACCCTATCGCTAAGGCTGAGCCCAGACACCGTATGGAGGCCAGGGAATAGGTTGGCTCCTTTTGACATGAAGGAGCAGCGGCTCTACTTCGAGCTCCCTCCAGATGTCCAAGCTCCGCACCCTATCGCTAAGGCTGAGCCCAGACACCGTACGGCAGAAACCTATTTCAGCCGCTTGTATCCGCGATCTCACCCTTTCGGTCACTACCCAAAGCTCATGACCATAGTTGAGTGTTGGAATGAAGATTGACTGGTAAATTGAGAGCTTTGCCTTCCGGTTCAGCTCCCACTTCATCACAATGGTCCGGTACAACGTCCGCATTACTGGTGGTGCTGCACCAATCCGCCTGTCAATCTCCCGCTCCATCCTACCTTCACTCGTGAACAAGACTCCGAGATACTTGAATTCCTTCACTTGAGGCAACAACTCATTCCCAACCCGGAGGGACCAATCCACCATTTTCCCGTAGAGAACCATGGCCTCAGACTTGGAGGTGCTGACTCTCATCCCGGCCATTTCACACTCTACTGCAAATGGCCCCAGTGTGTGCTGGAGGTCATGTTCTGATGAAGCCAACAAAACCACATCATCTGTGAAGAGCAGAGATGCAATTCTGAGGTTCCCAAAATGGACACACTGCTCACCTTGGCTGTGCTTTGAGATCCTGTCCATGAATATCACAAACAGAATCGGAGACAAGGGACAACCTTGGCGGAGTCCGACACCAACCGAAAACGTGTTCGACTTTGTGCCGAGAATGCAGACACAGTTCTCACTTTGTTTATACAAGGAGCGGATGGCCTGTGATGGCCTGGTGGCCTGTCCAGGTGTCTCCCCGCCTGCCGTCCAGTGACTACTGGGATAGGCTCCAGCATCCCCGTGGCCCTGAGAGCAGGATAAGCGGATTGGATAATGGATGGATGGAGGACCGGATGGCTTGTAGCAACTGCCCCGGTACCCCATACTCCCAAAGTACCCCCCACAGAGTGCCCTGGGGTACAGGGTTGTAAGCCCTGTCTAAGTCCACAAAACACACGTAAACTGGCTGGTCAAACTCCCATGCCTCCTTCAGCACTTCTGCAAGGGTAAAGAGTTGGTTTGTTGTTCCACGGCCAGGACAGAATCTGCATTGTTCCTCCTGGATCCGAGGTTTGACAATTGGTCGGAGCCTCCTTTCCATCACCCTAGAGTAGACTTTCCCAGGGAGGCTGAGCTGTGTGATGCCCCGATAATTGGAGCACACCCTCTGGTTTGGCAGTCTTATTCTTAAAAATAGGAACAAACTGGAAAAAATTGTCAAGCTTTGCCGTAAGATTACTGGTGCTACCCTTAATGACTTTCAGCACCTATATGAAGTGAGGGTCATCTCAAAGGCACAGACTGTTGTTTTGGACCCTCAACATCTTTTACATTTTGAGTTCCAGATGGACAGAGGTTTAGTCTACACAAGGGTAGCACTAATAGATACAGATTGTCCTTTTTTCCATCTGCAATTGGTTTTTTAAACAAACTATAACCCTGGATCTCATTGCGTCTCTTTCTTTTTCCCATGATTCATAGTGACAGTGTGGGAGATATGGATCTTGTGCTGTGTTTGTGTATGATGTATTGATTTTGGACTACTGTCTGTACAGCAAGTTGCCCCTCGGGGACATTAAAGTTTTACTCTACTCCAGGGGTCAGGAACCTTTTTGACTGGGAGAGCCATAAAAGCCAAATATTTCTAAATATATTTCATTGAGAGCCATATAGTATTTTTAACATATAATAAATTAAATATTTCTTACTTTTAATGCGACTTCTGGTGCTGCATGGTTTTGCTGATGGCCTTGTAGTCTGGTTCATACGTGGTGAGGTTGAGCTTCATGCAGGCGTTGAGGCTTCCATCAGTTAAACGTGAGCGTAGGTTGGTATTAATGTTCCTCATATGCAAGAATGACTGCTCACATGCATATATAGAGCCAAACATGGTCAATACGGCAATACTCACACGCTGCATTGTGTGGTATGTCACAGGAAGCTCGTTCCAAGTTTTAAGAATCAGCTGGTCTTCAGGTTGAAGACTTTTCATTTCTGTCCACTTGTGTTCCCTCGCCAGCTCTGCTCGCTGTCGCGCAAGACTTTCCAACTCTCCATTAAGTGACTTGAACTTACTCATCCACATGTCTGATGCCTTCAGGTCAGCAACTTCCAGCTCAAAGTCTCCGATAGAGACCCCGGGGATGCATGTCAGGTCGATTTTGTCCACTGCACACTCACGTGGATGAGTGATGAACTTGAAAAGACCAGTGCGCGCACAAAATTCTCCAAAACGTGCTTTGAATGACTGCAGGAGATTGGACGTAAAGCCAGCTAGCTGCTGGAGATCCAGATGTTGAGTGGAGTCACTTGCTAAGCATGCATCTCTAAATTGTTGCAGTCTTTCAAAGTGCAGAAGACGACCTGTTTCAATGTCCCTGAGAAAGACTTCCAGCTTGCGTTCAAATGCAAACACTGCTTGTTGAAGGGATGAGATTGTATTTCCAATACCTTGCATTTTCACATCGAGCTGGTTCAGATGGCCAGTTATGTCCACGAGATAGTGAAACTGCAGGAGCCAGTCAGTGTTGTCTAGCTCAGGATGCTTGACGCCTTTCATTTCAAGAAAAGTCCGGATTTCACTCAGGCAAGCTGCAAAACGGCTGAGCACCTTCCCCCTTGACAACCAACGCACGTTGCTGTGTAAAAGCAGACCGGGATAATGATTCCCAACTTCTTCTAACAGAGCTTTAAACTGGCGATCATTTAAAGCTCGGGCAACAATAAAGTTGACCACTCGAATGACCAGAGACATCACCTCGCCAAGCTCCTGGCCACACGTCTGAGCGCAAAGCGCCTCCTGGTGCAGGATGCAATGAAAACTTAGGATGGCTCTCTTTTCATGTTCACGGAGAAGCGCTACAAATCCTTTGTTCTTCCCCAACATACAGGGTGCACCGTCAGTACAGACAGAAATAAGTTTATCCATCGGTAGTTTTTTTTTTCTTTAGCAAACTCCATGAAAGACGTGAATAAATCCTCTCCTCTTGTTGTCCCTTTCATTGGCAAAACAGCCAAGCTTTCCTCACGCAGTGTGATACTGCACTGAGATAGATGGCTAACGTCTGTTGACTCATCTAACGCGAGAGACAAGTATGTCCCGGCGTTTATGTCCTTAATTTGGGTTTCCTCGTGCACAGTTCTTGCTGACAGGGGCATGTCTTTTATTCGTTTGATTATCTTGTCTTTATTCTGGAAGTCATCAAACAGTTCATTGGCCACATCAAGCATGAATGTTTTGGCATACTCGCCATCTGTGAATGACTTTCCATTCCTTACTATTGCCAAAGCCCCCGCAAAGCTAGCGGAATTCCCGTCCCCTTGCTTGGTCCACACACGTGGTTGCTGCTGACTCGTCTGCACTCTCCGCTGTAGCTCCTCGCATGCCCTTTTCCTGCCGCCCCCCCCCCCCCCCCGCTGGATATTTCCATGCAAATGAAGCATGGTGCGTATCGAAGTGCCACTTTATATTTGACCGTTTCATCGATGCAGTGTTATCATTGCATATTAGACATACCGCAGATCCTGCTCTCTCCACAAATGCAAATTCCTCTGTCCCTGCAGCCTGGAACGCACGGTAATCATCGTCTTTTTGTCTTTTCGCCATCTTTTCCCTTACAAGGGTTGAAGCGGATAAACTAGTTGGCTATCTGATCAAATTGATTTCTTCACCTTTACAATGACCCGGACATGCTCGCGAGCCATTGGTTCCCGACCCGACCCACGGGTGACCCGTGACCCGTGAAATTTATCTTCAAAACTAATTTCTGTTTACTTTAAAATGACACAGTATTATTAAGAAATATCACAAGTATTTTAAAATCAGTTCCAAACTGATTTTTTTTTAATTTTTTCAATTCAAAATTGTCTGGGAGCCATATGCCGTCACCGGAAGAGCCATATATGGCTCGCGAGCCATAGGTTCCCGACCGCTGCTCTACTCTATCTCAACCAAACTCCACACTGTTCTGGTCCTTCGATAACTTTGCCGATTTTTATACTTCTACTCTACCTCATTGCTTAAAAAAAAAAAAATTACTACTTTGCACATTTGTCTAATGTATATAGTATGTCACCCGTTGTTTATATTTTATTATATTTATAGTGTATTCTAGTATATTCTTTATATTGTGTATTCTATAGATTTTCTATTGATATACATAGATGTATATTTTAGATGTACAGATGCGTATT
The DNA here is from genome assembly GCF_029633865.1 of Lampris incognitus. Taxonomy (NCBI): domain Eukaryota; kingdom Metazoa; phylum Chordata; class Actinopteri; order Lampriformes; family Lampridae; genus Lampris; species Lampris incognitus. The sequence goes on from NC_079221.1 coordinate 38,740,577, forward strand.
TTATTATATTTTTAGAGTATGCTGTATTTTTTTTCTTATGTTCTGTACTGAGCTATTTTATTTTGTTATTTATTGTGTTTATTTTTCTATTGATATATACTTTTATCTTCTAGTATGGATATGAATATTTACTGTTCCCATGCAATGCCTGGATAACCTGCTGCTTTAACACAAGAATTTCCCATTTGGAATCAAAGTACATCCATCCATCTATCGAACCCTAAGTTTAACTACTACATAACCAGAGGTGCACATAACTGGTGTGTGAGTGCGCATGGATGGTAAAAAAAATGACGTGCAGCAGATAATACGAAAAGAGGCGCTTTTGTGTACCACCATTTTTGGGACACAATTACTTACTGAAACAACAGGATGACAAACGTGTCGACTTTAATAACCAGTTGTTAATCATGCAACTTTTAGCCTTTGTTCTTGATTAAGTGGATGCTTTTCTTTTTTTTTTCCAAGTTAGCAGGGTTAACTGTTAAACCTTGAGCTCCAGCAAATATTTAGCTTACATTACAAGTAGCTTAATGTTAGTTTTTCTCTGGTTTTAGGATTTTCGTCCATTCATCAAAATGTCCAAGAAGAGAGCTCTACATTAAGTAATTACTTTGGTGTTACACCACCTCCAAAGAAATGCCCGACTGAACCTGTACATAAAAAAACGTGTATTCGCCAAAAAGTGGCTGCAGGAAGTAGCCTGGCTCCAAACAGATGACGGCTGCAGAGATGTGGTGCAAAATATGCCGCAAAAATCCAAATCTCACGTATAAAAGCAACGCCTTTTATATAGAGACAAAAAATGTCAGCATCCAGCATGAGAAGAGTAAAGAGCACATGAACATAGTGCAAACTATTGATAACAGGTGCAGCCAGGATCAGAAATCCACTCGCCCTCTTGACACGTGGCAGGACAAACTGAATGAAGAACAGCGTCAAGCACTGTAGAATATTTTTCTGTGGCCTTTCACAAAGCGAAACATGCATGCCCGATGTTTTCATATGAGGATATTGCGCTTTTCAAGAGGCTTGGAGTTAATGTCGGGAGTGCATATCATTCACGAGAAGGGGGGACCTGCATCACGCAGAGCATCGCACAATCAGTTTAGAATTGAGTGAAAAACTGAAGGCAGCTGAATTTTGGGGCGTGCTCTTTGATGGATCAGAACACAAGTGGAGGAGGAAGTTGTGTACACTGTGTCTGTATCTAGCTATGGAGTATAACTCAAATTTCCTTGGATTGAGTACTTTGGGTGTGAACCGAGCAGCACAGAACATAGTGAACAGACTGGAGCAGCTCTTCCATACTTGTGGTTTAGGGGATCAGTGGAAGATGAAGTTGGTCTTGGTGTGTACAGACGGAGCAGCAGTCAACGTTGGAGTTTACAATGGGGTCATTCCCAAACTGCTTCAGAAGGTGGCAATCAGGGATTCCCTTGTGGATATTCTGTGTACTACCCACACCCTCAAGAACAGCACAAAGTCACCTGATCGCATGGTACCACACTGTGAGACATTTAATCATTCCATTGTCAAGTTCCTGAGCCTTTATTTACAGAGAGCACAAAAAGTACAGAACAACTACTAAAGAAGATGTGATGAGAATGGCATTGCCTTCGTGAAACTATGAAAGTTTCACAACATCAGATGGTCTGCATGGAGGCAAGAGACTGTTGAAAATATGGAGGCTATTACCTGTCATTCAAATTCAAGCGGCTACAAGCGATGGCAGTGATCTAAAACATATCTGCACAGAGTGTTTTCAGTGTTTCCTTGCCAACATGCTTGACACTGGAACCATTTTACAGTTCACCTCCCCCTCAGGTTCCAGCAAGATAAGTTGACTATTGGTGAATGCAAAGATGAGCTCATGGTAGCTGATGGACCGTGAAGGCAAGTACAGGAAAGAGACCGTTTCAAATGCGGATGCTGACAGGGACAAGGCTGATGCATTGAGAGGTCTAATTCATGAGTTTGAAAGCAGATATGAATCCCTTAAGTCATGTGATCAATTTTTAACTTTTGATCCTTCAACTTGGCCTCAAGAAAGACCTCCACAGTTTTAGCAAGACAACACTTACTAACATCCTCTAGAAATATGAGGCCAGCTTGTCTGTTGACAGAGACTCCACTGCAAGAGAATGGATGCGTTTAAAGCCAGCAGGGAAACATTTGGCAGTGTCCTCTGTGTATGACTTGGTCAACACAGTGAAGATTAAGTAATTCGGATAGTTACTCCAACATTCATAAAGTCCTTCTGTTGTCCTGCTCTTACACTCCTCAAGGGCAGTGTAAGCTCTGCCCTTGAGCATGTGAGAGGGGATTTTCACATCTCAGTATAATAAAAAACAAGTACAGATCCTGCCTGTCAGACTCTTGCCTCTCATCCCTGATGCACATCTACTTGTCTAAGATGACAACAGAGACTTTTGAACCCGAAGCCAATTGTTGACTTATGGATGCAAACAGCTAATCGCAGACTCAACCAGGGGGATAGAAGTAGGCCTATATCTTCATCTGCCATGTTTGAAAGAGAGGAAGACAGTGAAGAGAGCAGTGATGATGACAGCTTGTAGGTTATCCGTGCCACGTAAAGACTGAGTACCAAGCAACATCTCCAGGTGCTCCCTTGAGAACCAGACCGAAAAAGTTATGTGCACCCCTGTACATAACTTTAACCCTGAACTTAACCACTACCTGACTTCAACCCCACACGTGACCACTATCAAATTTTATCCCTAACTGAATGAAAGAAATGAACATGAAAGCCACTTTATATGACATTGTATTCTTACAACAAATTGTATTTTTACAATGAATTTGTCTTCTGCATTTAACCCATCCTATTGTATAGGAGCAGTGGGGAGCTGCAGCACCCAGGGAACAACTCCAGTTCTTCTTTCCATTGCCTTGATCAGTGACACAGACAGGAGTAATAACCCTAACACTAACTTTAACCAAAAACGTAACCAACAGTATTTAACCTGTATGCCATTAATAATCATATATAGGGCCAAAGTTTAACATTGACGTCTATGGAATCACATCTCATACACACACTGAAGTGTACTTTCTCAAGAGCTTCAGCATATAATGCCTTGGGATGAGAACGTGTTGCCCTCTATCTTGTGTTTTTGCCTACTGGGTTAACTGTTGGATTCCAGTTGTTGAAATGTTTCTTCACCATACTCACAAGGACAACTGACATTTTTCATTTGGAAAAAAAAAAGTGTTTATATTTCTTTTCTTTAAAATTTATTTCTGATTTCTCCCAATTTAGTGGCCAATCGATCCCTATTTTAATTCAAACACCCACCCTCGTACTGCATGCGTTAACCAACTCCATCTCTCCGGCCGGCAGTCTCGAAGGAGATCGCCTCCCCACTTTTGTGACAAGGCGACTCCAGGCCGAACCACTGTTTCTTTCCAACACCAGAGACGCATTCACGTGACGAACACAAGCCGACTCCGCCCCCCTCCCGAAGACAGCGTTTGCCAATGATTGCTGCTTCATCGAGTCCGGCCATAGTCGGATCTGACGAGACCGGGGCGCGAACCCCAGTCCCCAGTGGGCAACTGCATCGACACAAAGCCGATGCTTAGACCGCTACACCACCGCGGACCCAAAGTGTTTATATTTCTAATTAACTTCCCAGTGATTTTATCATCATTCTGCTGTTATCATTGCAACTGTGTGATGTGAGGGGGAACTAAACCCTCTTCGAGGTACAGGGAAGGCTGTTAGGGACACAGTACCTGGTGGAATCCCAAGTAGTCCTGGATGGTGTGAGAGGAATAGAAGATTGCCCCATCAGCCGTGACAACCAGAACAAAACCATTAAGAGCCTGGAGGGCAAACAAGAGGGAACACAAAGAAGGTTAATTTTTGTTGTACATGACCAGCCAACTGAAACAATGGAGAGGCGTGTTACAGTAACAGATCATTTACCTGTAAAAAGAGAACTTCTGCCTTATTAAAAAGCATGGAGGATGGCTCTGAATGAGGTTTTTTTTTTTTTAAACTGTCACACTCCTGGATGATTTGCACCCGAATAAGTAAATACAGTGCAGACTGGCCATACCATATATTGAAGCCAGATGACTTCTCAGTATCAGAAGCAAAGACAGGATTACTCAATCACTGTTTCTCTTCAAAAGGGAGCAGCTGGTCCCATGTTTCTACCTCAGTTCACACACAAGTGCTGTTCACAAGCCCCCCTCCCATATGGGATCATTTAGAAGGTAAGCACACAGACATATTCAAAATATTGTTTGCCACAGTCACATGTCAGCATGGTACACATGAATGCACAGTTGTGCACACAGGGCACACACATACAGATATTAACAAACTTTCATCTCTTTCCTAAATCCGCCCACTGGGTGAAACGATGACTAATTCTGAAGACGCAATGTTGTTCTTTCAATGACAGTCCATCCAAGAGGAACTCGCACACCATCAAATGCCAATGTAGAAAAAAGTATTAACGAACATCGCATCGCAGTGTGATCCAGACAAGACTCCAAATCTCTAGCGTGGGTAGGTAGTGTGACATTTCAAGGAAGGCAAATGTTTGACTTCCGATTTGAAATTTATTAATAGCGTAACAGTGTAATGACCACGGATGTTTAGACTCACTAGGCCTTGGCTAACAGGTCGGACCCTTTAGGCAACTGGTTAACGCAGTCGTCCGTGGTGCGGGGAACCCAGGTTCGATTCCTGGCTGCCCCCTGAATTCTCGCTACATTGGTGGCAGCAGTGGGATGCATTTGTATTCAGAGGCGTGAGGGAGCTGGTATGCTGAAGTGTGGGGATGTGCTTCCCGAAGGAGGGGGGGTAGTTTAACAGTGTAACGACCACGGATGTGTCGGATCCTTTAGTTGACTGGCTAGCCCAGTTGCTCGTGGTGCGGGGAACCCAGGTTCAATTCCCGGCTGCCCCCTGAATTCTCGCTACATTAACCAGTCAACTAAAGGGTCTGACCCGTTAGCCAAGGGCTAGCGAGTCTATACATCCATGGTTGTTAAACTGTTACACTACCCCCTCCTTTGGGAAGTGCATCCCCGCGCTTGAGCATACCAGCTCCCTCACGCCTCTGAGCACATATGCATCCCACGCTGCCACCAATGTCACAAGAACTCAGAGGGCAGCCGGGAATCAAACCTGGGTTCCCCGCACCACAGGCAAATACGCTAACCAGTCAAGTAAAGGGTCCAACCCATTAGCCAATGGCTAGCGAGTCTACACATCTGTGGTCGTTACACGGTTAAACTAGTTTTTCCTATCCGTAGAAATAACTGCACTAGCCAGAGTCTCCTAAAAGGGGAAGAACGGTGGATTTTCTATTTGAAAACTTTGATTCCATCTGGTATGAATGACGACTTCGACTTGTCAGGTTTCCTCTAATATAATTTATAGGCCTACTCACACTTACGATGGGTACTGACTATTGTTATGAGTGAATAGCACTAATTTTGAATCAGCTAAAGATTTGCCTTCTTTGCCTGGCATATGCTGTCATATTGGCTATTTTTTTTTCTTCTTCTTGGTCATACATTCTATGTTTATTATCCGAACATGTCTTTTTAACAATGCTGTCGAGGAAAAATTTGCCTACATCGTACTTTGCCTAGTTTGGTTGAGGAACAATGTTTCCGTGAGATGTCCTCAAATTAGGCTTCCAGGGATGGCCAACTAAATCCAGAAAGGGCTGGTGTGGGTACAGGTCTTTGTTCCAACCAATCAGTTACACACCTGAGCCTACAAATCAAGGTCCTTAGCAAAGACTATTGGTTGACTAACAGAATCAGGTGTGTAACTGCTTAGTTGGAACAAAGACCTGCACCCACATCAGCCCTTTCTATCATGTTTCCCATCCCTGGCAGGCGTGTTTTTCAACTGAATGACTGCACTGAGGATGGTCTGAGACTATAAACGTTTTGCACCAGGTAGCACTCTGCGCCTTTTTCTTTTCTTGTATTAAAAGCCTACTTTGTTCTACATTGGCATTTGATGATGTGCGAGTTCCTTTTGGATTGATCGATGCGTAGCTTACATGCTGGAACCTTTGCACCTGCCAGGTCGTGAGTTAGTGTGGCATCCATCTTGTCATGTTTGTTCTTTCAATAACAACCACTGATTCATCACAATTATCCTCCTCTTTGTAAGTAGTCCAGAATAAATATTAACAATGAAATGTCAAGGCTGAGTGTTTCATATAAACAGCTAAAGGGCAAAATCTGTTTCATTATTTGAAAGTTTATGGTTCACCTTCTGAGTCATTCTCTGACCACACTGAGAACAATTTATGGAAACACAGGGTTGTGGTTTGGCCAAAAGGCCACACATTTGTCAAAATGAAAATTTATCACTTTCAGCTTCTCTTTTTTTTTTAATGTGAGGATTTGGGTGTCTCAAACATTATGTTTTTCAGAAAACTATAAATCACAGATCTGTCATTCTTTGTGACATTTAATGCATAGTTACAGGTCAGTTACAAGCAGTTGGTAAAAATGAGGCCACATCTCTTAATGCCAGATAGTCTACTCATGTGGACTCAATGACCTTACAGCTGCAAATGATTTCATTTGAGCATGACAACAAACCAAAGCAGACTGTTCCTGAATTGATTTTTTTTTTTTGCATGATGCAAGAGACCGGCATGCCATCTGTTAATCCAGGCTGCTGTCAATTTGCTTCTGAAAGATAAAAAAATTGTTGAGTGAAAAGTGAAAGTGCAAATATTGAGCTCTCTCTATCTGTCCCTCTCTTCCTATCTGAATAATTGAAATGCTCACAGCTCCTCTATAATTCAGAAGTGTCTGACGTGAAGCGCAGAGAGGAAAAAAACTCAGACGTGGGGTCAGAAATAGCCCTCACTTTCTGCCTGTGAACGGTCTTGCTACCCATCTACCCTTATTTCTCTTGGCCTCCAAATGATGACGTCCGAATCCGAGCTCACCTCCTGACTAAGTCTTCTCTCTAAATGAGCTTTCATCCCTCATTATCAACAACCCGGGAGATGTAGGATTATCATAATAATGAAACCACCCTCATAGGGTCTGGGTATGGCAGGCAGGCTGCTCCCAGTCCTCTGTAAAGCCAGTGTGGCGCACATTGGGTGGAATTGGACTGGAAAATCAATGACTCTGGCGGATCCAGAAGAGATTTGGCAGAGAAATAGCTTTGCTCTCTGCTCCATCACTCAAACAGTAGAGAGGGCACAAAACTCATCAGGATCCCACTTTTAAGGTTACATTTAAGAAGAAAACGGGAATGTTTGTCTAGATTTGGAGATTTTGTTCTTGCGTAACTGTATAATGAGAGAATTTTGCATCCAATAAGTCAGCCATTCAAGGGGCAAAATGACCAAAAAGTGATAGACTTCCTGAAACTTGTTTAATGAGCTCCATCAGATCCCACACGGGTTTTAAAACACAAATCCTGCTTCAAACAGTCAGATTTCGATCTAAAAGAGACCATATTTAGACATGTATCCCCTCTAAATAACTGTTCTCCTGCAGAGATTTTGAGGTTATGTTCAGAGGAGTGCCAGGGCCATATTAATCCACCAGTTGAGCTGACTCATTTGTTCAAATGGTATGCAGAGACATTTCATAGGAGCATATCAGACACCTGCTAACACACTGACTGATATGCTGCTCTGAGCTTCATCGGTCATCAGTGTAAATAAATTTTGGGCACTTGGCTTTAAGGGAAAAAAAAAAAGAAAAAGGAAAAAAAAGGCTGTCCAGACAGATTAAATCAACAGAGTTGCCAAGAGCTGCTTGCAGTCTCTCAAAGACACTGGTGTTCGAATATAATGATGAAAATGCAAAACTTTGGAGATCTTTTCACGGCAAGGACATTTAGGTATTTGCTCATTTATTATCTAGTTGAGTATATGAAATATTTTAGCAACAACAAGGTGTTGAAATTCCCATTGAGAACTTTACAATGAATTGTGGAGGAAATACAAGACATTCCGTTTGCAAATCTAAACGAGGCAGATTAACTCATACATTATGCATGCATGGGGTTGAGAGACAGGCAGATATAGAGTGACAGACAAATTGACAAATACACACTGGCTCTTCTATTGACTTCTACAGACTGATGAATACATAGATACTAACAGATATACACGCACACATACATACAACATGAGACATACAGGTAGATGTATAGGGAAGACAGGAGACTGACAGACACACACACAGTATTTTTTAACACAGACAGACAGAGAGAGAAAGTGAGAGAGAGGCTGTGAGGGAGAAGGAGACAACTCTGATATTGAGCCAATAGCACAGTCCATTTAAACTGGTTAGGCTATTAGAGGCCCTTAATACTGACCTGCAGCAAGAACTCGCCTTCGGGCAGCCAAGTGTCTGTCAATCCAGCGGCTTTTCCATTGTCATTGTTACCACCATTGGGAACTGCTCCATTACAAGTGTGGCTCTTCAGGGCAACTGCAAACAGACAGACAGACAGACACAGAGAGAGAATGAGAGAGGAGAGAAGGGGGATGAAGGGACAGTAGGGGGAGAGGGGGGAGGGAGACAGGCTTTAGTACTGTAATAATGTTTGCAAAGCACTGCTGTGAATGTCAGAATGCCTTATGTTTAGTACAGTAAACACACTGTGCGCTCGCCGAACCCCAGCTCATTAAAGATTCATCAAAAGCTTGCTTGTAAAATTACTCTCCAAATCTAGACATCTTAACTTGTCTAACCTGCTCATATTACAGTCGTTAATTGTATAATCGATATCTAGAGACCACAACAGAAACATGAGTTCATTGCACATTGTGTCAAGAGGAGTTCTGTTGTGGCAGTCTCACAGTATAACAACATTACTGCAGTGTTTTCTTTGTGGACTTACTAAGAAGGAACAGCAAAACTGTTTCCCGCCCTCAATTTCCTCCATGCTGCATTGCTCTTGGTTGCTTATTTCTCACATCGATCTAAGTGTGTCAGGGGTTTGCGAAAAGCTCATTTAGAAACTTGAAAGTTCCATCTTATGGTAAGATTTTGGGCAAAAACCAGGAAACAGACACAATATATGTGGAATAAACAGGAAGTTACTGCACAAGGTAGCTCTCACATTCATCATCGGCTGTGTGTGTGTATGTGCTGTGCAGACCTGTTGTGACGCACGCATGCAGACATAGAGGTGCATTGATAGAAACGATGAAAACGGCAATCACTGATGGGAGCACCCTCCCCTTTTTCTCAGAACGGCATTAACGCCACATCCAAGTGAGATGAGGTGACAATTCCTTCAAGCATCAGTTTATTTACTCTTTGCCGCTCAGTCAGTTCCCTATACCATGTCATCTCTCATAGCTCAGCCCCCCTCAGTATACCCTCCCTCCCCTCTGCTTCTGACTCGCTCATTGGTTGGTGGCCCCAGCTGTTCTCATTCTAATAGGATTCTCCTTTTCCCAGTGTGACATCATAACAAGTTTTTTTTCTCCCCTTTCTTATAAGGATACTCTGCCTTATCTCCTGAAGGCATTCACAGGGTGTTAGCAGGTGAGTGATGCCAAAAGAGGAGAGGTACCTCTCACATAAAAGCGGAAGAGACAACGTCAAAGAGAAATGGTTTTCCGGATATTACCGTGTCCGTACTGCCATACACTAGACCAGTCAAGAGTTTAACTGATTAACAAAGCTTTTTAAAAATAAGCTCTGGTACTTGGTGCAGGAATCTCAGTATGACAAATGTTGCTGGGATACTATCCTTAAACAAATAAACTCCAACATTTTACCAGCTAGGCACACAGTTGACTGGTGTTTCAAACCAAACCATTCAAAACAATATCATCCATAATGACACGGAGTCAATATCCCACCTTGGCGCTTGTCTAGCGACCTGCTGCAGCTCTGTAGTGAGAGAGGAAAGTGCACGAAGGAAGACAATGACACTAACAAAAGAAAGGTCGAGCTCCTATGATGTTATGAGAAAGAGAGCAGTGGTCAGGGACATTAATCTCTGACCTCTGTAGGAACACTGTGCGCTGACCCATTGTGACCCTTAACCCTGGAGGTGATGTCTTGACATGATTTGGTGACTAGTCTGGGTCAAACACTTTGTTGTCTATGAGCGGTTAACAAGGAGAGCACTGGAGGGGTGGGGATGACCAGCGTTAGGAGTGCCACAAGCAGACCCCTGATGACATATGGGCTTTTTGTGGGGGCTTCACATGGCTTGTCTCTTTACACGAGACAGGGCTTTGGTTGGACACCTCTGACCTTATTCCCAGAGATACGCCATGATGACTTTTTGTGAACTGCTTATTACATCTAAAAATGACCCAGGTCAAGCCCCACAGCCGACATGGGAACATAATTTATGGAGACGGCTGAGCGGGGCAGGAGATACACCATCATCTTAACTCTATGCTGTTATCAATGAAGAAAATCACACAACTGCAATATTGTGAGCACAACTGTGGACTGCTGATAAATTCTGCACAAGTAGTAGGAACCGTTAACTGTATCTGTGGTCACGGTATTGTAACGTTTTGCTTCTTGAGATGGTAGAATTGTAGTATAGATAAGTACGCATTACTTTATCAGCCAGCCTTCCACTTTTAACTGCAGCACCCCCTCCTCCTCTTCCCTTTGTCACATCTTTGTATTCAGATCCTACGCCAGTCCTTCATGGTCTGCTGACATACATTGCGTGATAGCAGCAAAGCGAGATGATGCCATTATGGCAACTCATATGGCCCAGCTTTATTCACTAGATGAAATCATATGAAAAGTGCAACACTGTAGCGGAGAAAAGAAAAGAAAATCGTTCATTTGAGTCACTTTTCACATGGTGAGATCTTTGATGCTTTATGCGGCCCTTTCATACAACCCTTCCAGCTTGCCTGAAAGACACCAGTGTGTTTGTTCATGTTGTACTTACATCTCTCAGTGACTGCTGGTGCCGCTTGTTTGTGTTTTGGGAGTTAAAACATTAAAAACTGCAGGTAAGCAGTAGCTACAGTAGCATAATCCAGCCATAAAAAGTGGGCCAACACAAAGCCTCTTGAATGGCCAGAGGAGGACAAAGAGCAGATCTTGTTATCAGGCTTCAGTGGGCAGCAGTGTACATAATGAAAAATTTACATCCCTACTGCCACCACATACATGTGCCATAATAGCGCTCAAGCAAACCCCCCAGGCCTATTTCCAGTGTGAATTGAACAGCTTGGCATTTCCAAATACATTTATCTTATCAGCATAATGGAGCTCTAGAAGTACTGGTCAACAAGCAGTATGAAAAGATGGAGCATTCTGCGGCCATTTATTCACCTTATAAGTGGGTAAGTCCATGTTATAGTAGTAACGTCTTTTCGATTTTAAATACTACCTCGGCTCCAAGAGAGTAGACTGGATGCTCCTCAATCCAGTAGCTGCTAAAACCGCTGGATGAAAAAAAAAAAAAGTTTTGAAGCCCTGATTTCAGAACTGATGATTGAAGTGATTTTTATATGAAGATCAGGCTGGCTGTGTCTACCAGGGTCTCAGGAAACTGGCCCATGACTAAATGTGTTTTTTAATCTTTAATTAGAGAAATATAAATCATTGATTAGGAGTTGGGCAGCCCTGTAAGCAACCTTCAGTACTGCTTCCAACAGTAACGCAGTTTCTTTTTAATATTACCGCTGAATTCAATATTAGGAATGGTTGTTTGTTGTAACCGAGAGCTGAATGCATTCCTTTCACAGCCTTCACTTGGGCCCCGCGTCGGCTCGCTGCTAATGTGTCAGCTCAAGAATTTGATTGAATAAACCTGACAAACAAGCAGTGACCCTGAAAATCAGATGGCTTGTGAAAGGCCTACGCTCTCCAACTCCTCTCTGCGCTGCATTTTTTTTTCCACCATCTTATGCCAGTGTTGGTTTGTGAGGTGGCAGCACGGCTCGTTGTGAGGTAAGGACTGAACCTGGGATGGAGGTTTCCTGGTAAACGGAAGAGCTCAGGCACGGAGGACGAACCTCTCTCTTTCTATCGAGACGCTGACCCAGAGTCGATCTTGGACTGGCTCCACATCCTCATTACAGAAAGGCCGAGGCTTGGCAGCGCCGCACTGTAGAGACTCCAGCCGCACAGCATGCAAAGGGATTTGTCTCACATGAGGGAATTGCTCACCGTGAACAAGATCCAGAAGACTTTGGGCAAACATTCTGGCAAATATTTATTAAATATGACATATTTCAATTTGTCGTATCATGCCACTTACAACGGGATTAGGCAGGGATTTCTGGTGCTCCCATCCCTCCCATTTTTCTGCCCGATCCCTTCATGTGACCCTGGCCCCTTCCACATTTAAGATTAACGTATACACTGATAGGGAGACTGAACTGAAAGTCTCTCACACATACACACACGCACACACACAGACACGCCATGCCAAGAGACACATAATAAACAATTTGCAATTGTAAATAACGCTTGGAGAAAAAGTCCTCATGATAATTGTCAGTGACCTTATAGAAAATGTCCCTGTGTACGGCGAGTACAACAACTTCAACACTCTTATCCACTATCAATCCTACAGTCTCCACAATGATGCGAAATACTGTCTATTTAGTTTAGGAAGGGGGGCGCTCTCAGACACACAGCCCAACTCTTTTGATTCTGCATGAGAATTTCACAGGGCTCCCTCATTCTTCCTCTACTATTGCTGCCACTCTTAACTCTGCTACTTGTCATTCTTAGTGTGCCATTTTTTTTAATGACTGTATACGGAGGTTGTTAAACAAGCATCTCCTAAGTGGTTATCTGTATAAAATGACTTTTTCGCCCTGGGTATATCGAACCCAGACTACCACATGCCTCCTCCGACACATGTGGAGTCGTCAGCAGCTTCTTTTCACCTGACAGTGAAGAGTTTCGCCAGAAGGACATAGCGTGTGGGAGGATCACGCCCCTCCCCCGCCTGAACAGGCAACCCGACCGACCAGAGGAGGCGCTAATGCAGCGACCAGGACACATACAAACATCCAGCTTCCCACCTGCAGAAACAGCCAATTGTGTCTGTAGGGATGCCCGACCAAGCTGGAGGTAACACAGGGATTCAAAGCAGCAATCCCTGTGTTGGTAGGCAACGGAATAGACCGCCATGCCACCCGGACATCCAAGACACTTTACTGATCCCAGTGGGGAAATTACACTCTGCATTTAACCCATCCTAGCTGTGTAGCTAGGAGCGGTGGGCAGCCGCCGTGCAGCACCCGGGGGACCAACTCCAGTTCGTCTTGCCATGCCTCGGTCAGGGGCACAGACAGCAGTATTAACCCTAACATGCGTGTCTTTTTGATTCTCCTTCATCTCTACCAACAAGTCATCATGTGGCCTACTCACAGTTGTATCCACGGCTAACTGAGAACCGCTTCACTTTTCCATAAATTGAAATACAGTGACTTTTCATTTTAAGTTTAACAACTAAAGGTACATGAAAAACAAACATTTTAATCCATAGATACCCACAACAATTTTGACTAAGGAATCAACTGTAATTTAACTCAGTATCTATTAAGTGTTAAATGGTCAGCACGAGCTAACGTCGACAATCTCTTTTAGCAAGAACATAAGACGACTGAATGGTTGATGTTTTTGTTCTTCGACGTTAGTAAAGAAATTACGTAGAATAGTTGCATGCATTTAGCAAAATAAGATATGATTTGTCAATCAATTTTACATACACATTTACAGCAATCAACCATTTAAAAAAAAAAAAATTCCCACTTTTTCTCCCAAATTGTATCCAGTCAATTCCCCACTCTTCCGCGCTGTCCTGGTCGCTGCTCCACCCCCTCTGCCGATCCGGGGAGGGCTGCAGACTACCACATGCAGTGAGGAGTTTCGCCAGGGGGATGTAGCATGTGGGAGGATCACGCCGTTCCCCCCAGTTCCCCCTCACCCCTGAACAGGCGCCCCGACCAACCAGAGGAGGCGCTAGTGCAGTGACCAGGACACATACCCACATCCGGCTTCCCACCCACAGACACGGCCAATTGTGTCTGTAGGGATGCCCGACCAAGCCGGAGATAACACGGGGATTCGGCGATCCCCATGTTGGTAGGCAACGGAATAGACCGCCATGCTACCCGCACGCCTCTAGCAATCAACCTTTTTTAACTCATAATCATAATCAACTTAAAAACTGTTGCCTTGGGTTTCCAGGCATGTGCTAAGCGATGCATCTAGTGATTATGTAAGATAGCGACAGAGGAGTTGGAATCATGAAACAGTGCCATAGTACATTAAGATGTCACCAACACAATGCACTAAGCCCAGGGAGGATGGGCTCACCGCCACAACGACGTCTTTCTGATGTCTCATGCCTTCTCGAATTTTATTGATACCAGCGGGCGGACAGCCAGGCAACTCTGCCCAAATGACCCCTGATGGGTTAGTGGGTTGGTTGGGCTGATATTGGTTACATACTAGAATGAGGTGGAGGGCCAATGTTAAGGTTTATCTTGGATTGACTCCAGAACCCATTCACTCTTATCCTACTATAAGCAGGCAGAGACAAGGAGCACAAGTGCACTGTAACTGAGAGAGAGAGAGCGAGAGAGAAAGAGAGAGAGCAAGACACAGAGAGAGAGAGAGAGAGAGAGAGAAAGCAAGAGACAGAGAGAGAGAGAGAAAAGAGGAGAGGTTCGAATGTGCATGTCAGCACGTATACAGGCATGCACATACAGGGCAGTGGTGTGCATATGTGTGTGTTTGTGTGTTAATTATTCTACCAGTGTGTGAATGGCCTTCTTTCCGACTGTCAGGATGTAAATATAGAACATTTCAACTCCCTCGCCCTCTGCACACTACAGTAAATGAACACGCGATCCCCCTCCCCTCGCTTCCACTGACATACACATGGATGCACGCAACAAACACACATGCACACACACACACACACACACACACACACACACACACACACACACACACACAGAGTGTGAACACACGGTCGCTAATGCAGGGCAAAGGCACGCACCCTGTGCTGCTTTCGTGTCTCCCGAGGTTTCTTGATCACATGGCAGCATATTTGCTTACGAGAGGCTATTCAGAGAAGTGGGAGGTGGTGAGGGGAGATTGGATTTGGGGAGGGGACATTACCGATTAGCAGGTTTACCCCTCTGGTGGCCCGCATTCCACACAACGCCCCATCCCGCCATCGGTGCTGGGGGGGGGGGGGGGGGTCGGCTTAGCCATGGGTAGGGAGAGAAAAGGGGAAGGATTCCAGGAGGGAGGGTCTTCATGGAGGGATGACCCACTGAGATCATTAAGCCCCCAATAGCTCCGCCTTTCAACTGCCTACAGATGACCAAATTGGAAGGAGGGGGGGAGGGGA
This sequence comes from Lampris incognitus, assembly GCF_029633865.1. Lineage (NCBI taxonomy): Eukaryota > Metazoa > Chordata > Actinopteri > Lampriformes > Lampridae > Lampris > Lampris incognitus. The sequence continues at coordinate 38,755,938 of NC_079221.1, forward strand.
ATGCAAAAAGGCCACCTCCTTTGGACGGTGCTGAGCCAAGGAGTGTTATGACATGTCACAAGACTTTCACAACAGCCACGGAGCTTATGCAACTCATCTGCATCCTGCGGCACAGGGCCCAGGTCCCGGACAGTCACAGCAGCGTGGTTACTGCATGTATGGGGGGACATTTTCATTAAAACAAGGTTGCATTTGCAGTAACTGTCCGTTATATAATGGCGGATATGATTTTTTTCCTCCCCACAGAGGTCATGCAATGTGTTCACCAGATGTAAACAGACTAATTTGATTAATGTAAATTCAGCCATTTCATCTCGTTTATCACGCATTTCCAAAACTTGGTCAAAAAATATACTGATTATTTCTTTTAAACAACTTAATGACAGACTGGTATGTCAATATGTTGGGGAAATAATTATCCTGAATAAAGTGTACTCATCAATCCTGCTGTGTATGCACAACAAAGCGACAATCCTATTAGGAGTATCGTGTTTCACATAATTCATTTTCCTTAACTGCAGCCTGATCTGCAGGGAGTTACATAACGTGTGTGCTGTGCACGTTCATGTTTGCCATCTATCTATTTATGGAAGACATGTGAAGATGGTGCTTTTACAATAGATATAGCTAACCATCTTATGGAGAATTGTGAACAATTAAATTCTCCTTTACCCACAATGCCATTCTTTGTTTCTCCTCATGGTTTTGCATCCCAAGTGAAAATACAAGTTGAAAAGCCTACGGGAACTTATGTTCCTAAAAAAACTGCCAAATATGTTGACTTTGTAATGCAGGTAAACAACCAGAAATTTCACTTACTCACTAGCTAACGCTAAACAATAGTAAACTGAATCTGTCAGATTTTTAAGGGATTATTAATCCTAATCTGTCTATATTTATCTTTAGCTGTATTGGCCATGGTTTGAGCTCACTAAAGTAACAACTAGGCGAGTGCACTCAGTAGAGTGCAGATCTCCACCAGGCGTACGTATCCCCTCATCTCCGGCATTTGAACTTGGCGACAAACCCTTTTTTTGCCTACCGGGAGAAGGGAAATAAACATACACTAGGACAGAAAAAACAGTGTTTTTCCTGCCATTATAAGATTTTTGTGAAGCCCCCAAGTCGATTGAAGGGGAAATGTGGAAAAAAAAGGTGTTCATATGCAGCGCTCAAGCTAAAGAAATCTACCTAAAAAAACCTTTTGCCTGTCAGTCTGTGGATGTGCAGCCTCCTAGGGGGACCCTCATATGAAGGTGACCCAGTCTGACATGAAATGACAGAGATCAGGCTATCATAATTTCAAAGCCCTTATTAAAAGACTTCAAATGTGTTTAACTGTCGTGATTTTCATGATATAAATGAATCAAAGTGAATGGCTGCTGTGCTGATTGACTTTCATTCATTCTAAAACAAAAAGAAAACATAGTTCAGCCATGGGAAATATGTTATTGTAGCTACCGAGATGATTTCTGACCGACTGCGATTAATCATACTCTTGAAATTGTATTTTTACAGCGGCGTTTTAACAGCTCACTTCCGTGTGGCGGCCGAGTGAATAAGGTTAATTATTTTTGGTTCATCCCATGTTCCTCCAGTTCTCCTATGCTGAGATCAGCAGCGAATGATTTGCTGTCTTGCAAAATATGATCATCTTCTCGTTTACTTTCAAGACTCATACACAAATACATAATGTCTTAGTTCTGACACTATTGCTGCCCGATCTGACTCAACCGTAGATGTGAATCGCGAATTCGCATGGTTGACTTGTATCAGGCAGTGATGGAAAGCAGCGTTGGTCGAGCGAGCTAGAGTTTGAATGAAGAGAGCGAGCAGTGATGATGAGAAAAAACGTTTTTCGTAGGTTTTGAAACACCACAACCACGCAAGGTTCTTCATCATACAGTCATAACTGCACACAAAAATTTTAGGCTGTCATGTCCAGCAGTTTGCGAGATTAGCCACGTACACACATGCACGCACGCACACACACAAGTGGCCAAAGCATAATCCCCTCCACAGTTCCGCCTGGCACAGATAATCAATCTCTGAATTAATCATCCTTTCTCATCTCTATTCCAGCTCCTGTCATCCCGAGGTTCATGGACAATCTCTGGAACACCGACATGCTTCTTTCCACAAGTTATTCACATTTAGAGAAAAAAAATGTGACTGCTTTTTGAGATTAAGATCCTACGTATTCAGTCACATAACATCACAGCAACAGTGGTCAGCTTGAAAAGTGCTAAAAGCTGTGAAATCTTTCTGTAAGACATCAGATATCAGACTGGTGGGTCACGATGCCCTAGAAACTTAAATGATGAAAGTCCACCATCAAATGTAGGAACAATGTCATTGTGCATCCAAACTCAGACACCGGGGGCAAAAACTAGGGCAGGGTCAATGGTTGCTGCATGATCCAAATGATTAAGGCTCGAGGGAGGCATCCTTTTCCTGGGAGCAAAACAACTGCTTGTGATGATTTTTTTTTAAGTTTCTTTTTTTTCTGCATTTATTTGATAGCGATAGTCGAGAGAGAGAGACAGAAAAGGCAGGGGAGTGAGGGAATGACCTGCAGCAAAGGGCCTGGGACGGATTTGAACCAAGGCCACTGTGGTAAGGACTCAGCCTTATGTGGTATACCTCTTACCAGGTGAGCCACCCGGGCACCCCTAAGATGATTTTTTTTATATCAAATAATTGTGCTGATTCTATATTTCTGTCTTGCAAAAATAAAGATCTTTTCAATGTCAGTGTTAGACCAATGGGGGCAAACAGGGACCCAGCCACTTGATTATAACTATCATGAATGAATATGTTTGTTTTTAATAAAGTTCTCCTTTTGGGACATTATCTGACTCCTCCTTGGTTGCTGCGGTTATGATCCAGGAGGCAAAGAGGAGCGAGAAAGGACTGAGGGAGGAGGGCAAAAGAAGGGTAAGTACAATCAAGACTTCTGGTTCTTACCAAAAGTCTTCCTGGAATTCCAGGATGATTCTTATTGGCTTAGTTGTGTCATCCAGGATATAGTTCAGACTAAATTGACTATGAAGTAGTGTGCAGTGGTAATGACGTGCATTTACCCCTACTCACCCTCACAGAAAAATAAACCTGACCCTTTAGGGGACGTCAAGACTGGAACTAAAGATCACTAAAACGACTGGGCTTTAAATTTAATTTGGGAGATCAATCTTAATCTTACCTTTACCAGTCAGGAGTGGGAAAACATTTTAAGGAATTATAAGAAAACATCATGGGAACTCAGGACAAGATTAGTACAGTTCAAAATAATTAACAGGGTATACTGGACCCCCTCAAGGTTATACAGGGTGAAACTAAGAGACAGCCCTGACTGCTGGAGGTGTGGGGAGGGCCCGGGTACGCTTATCCACATGCTGTGGTCTTGCCGTGTTGCACAAGAATTCTGGACGGCTATATATGAGAATATCAAACTCATACTAACAACAGACATCCCATTTTCTCCAAGCCTCTTTGTTCTGGGAGACCCTACTCCTTTAAAAGCGCTTCCACGAGCACGGGCAGAGTGGGTCCAGACAGCCCTGATGTTGGGTAGAAAGCTCATGGTAACAGAGTGGAGGTCGGCCACCCTACCTCACACCAGTGTATGGTTCTCCCATCTGGGAATTGTGGCAGCACACGAGCGACTCTCCTTTAGACTCATCAACCAGGTGGAAAAATACGAGGCCAAGTGGACGCACTATATTTCCTTCATTAAAGGCCCCGTGTAATCTGTGACAACTAATCTATATCTTAAGATCTATTTATAGACTACTGTCTATCTGCCAACTATGTTTTTATTTTATTTTTTTTAAATTTTCTCTGCTGTTCCTATTGTCTTGTATACTGTTAAGACTCGTCTTATGATCACCCTTAATCCAAATGTGTCTGTCTCTTGATATTGTCTAGTAGGCCCTGTTAAATTGTTCCTTCCATCTCTGTAATCTATGTGTGATGTCATGGCCTGTATTTGTGTTAAAGGAAAATAAAAAATACTGATCATAAAAATTTTTTTTTTAAAAAAACGACTGGGCTATTTAAATGCAGAGCACTTGTGAAACTGTGTCAAAATTAAGATGGACAAAATTTGAAATTAAAGAAAATATTACTAGCAAAACAACTGCTCTCTGTAGCCATTTCCCAGAGGCAGTGGGTAGCTTGCGATGTAAGAATCTGCAGAGAAACACAAATGAAATGAACCTTGTCCTTGGCTGCTAATTGATGGTTGGCTGTCTCTACAAGGGATGCCCATTAACAGAGGAAGCCAGGCAACACCGGAAACCGCAGCCTCATCTCTCCCACAGCCTCTCGCTACAAAGCTGCTCACTGTACCCAGGAAAACTGGTGTATGTGTGTTTGTTTATGTGAATGTGTGTGCCTGTGGTGGGGAGGGCATGTTTATGTTACTCTAAATGTGCCTTGACAAGGAGAGGGAAAACACCAACAAAAACTAACACATACACACACAGAAAAAGAGAGGGGAGGAAAACAAAGGGGAGGAGAGAGAAGAGATTTGTACCATACATTAATAAGCGTATCATTGATTCTGCACACCAAATTACACACCAAAAGAGGAAGGGAGGAGAAACATCTAGTATCAGTAGATGTAGCCTTGTTGCACAGAACTGTTATAGAAGTTACCGAGCCACCAGTATTGGCACACAAAGCTTTTAGCCCACAGTGTAAATCTTGCAGAAGGCATCCCCATCACAAAGCTGTTGATACGTGTGCATGACAGACAGGCTAAAACACATCTTCAGTGAACACACTGACATTTATCGACTTACAACCTCAGGCCACAGTGCTTCCAGAGACACAAAAACGACGTGCTGTAGCTTTCCCGCCTGAAAATAGGCAAACTTCCATATTTCCACACCACACCAGTGTTTGCACTTATTGCAAACACTGGTGCACAGAATACACAATATTTTGGGCAAAAGAGGGCCCCCTGAGCAAATTCTGTCATGAATGAGCCAAAAAGCATGACAGCCGTGAAATCAGATGAGAGCTGCCCCAACCCCAGAGCGGGGTGACCCCCGCAAATAAAGATTTTAAGGAGTTAACATACCTTTACAGACTGGCTGGTCAGCACAGGCTGTACAAGGTCTGACAATGACATAGATGGCAGCTGGGCTAGATAATACTGTCAGACAGATTAAGCAGGGTCCGTCATGGGCTTTGTTAAATTTAGGGTTGGGTATCGATTGGATTTTAACGATTCTGATTCCGATTCCCGATTCTGGTCCTCAATGATTCTCAACTCCGATTCTTTGAGGGGCAGGGACAAAACAGGTTACGTGCTTATTTCACAGAAAGAAAAAAAAAACTTTACATAAGTTATATTCAGTCATTCATGTTCACAATTGATTTCATACAGTTTATGGAACCTGTAAATTGATTTCATCCAGTTTTGGTTGGTGTTATTAAATGACATTATTCAATAATAATCCGTTCATTCTTTTTTTCACTCACTGTACTGGAACTGTAACACTGAAACCTGCCAAAATGACAACACAGCAACAGTCTAAAAACCAATTAATTCCCGGTTTGGGGAGCTGCAGCCCACGTGGTTGTGTTGACAAGCGAGAAGTAAGAAAGTCTGTGTACCATCTCCAAAAAAAAATACATTATAGTATTTGCACAAATTCGACAGTTTTTAGCACTTCGATCAAGTATAGCTAGTTTGCTGTCTTGCGGTTATGAACAAGATGAACGTTATTTAATTTTCACTTTGCTGATTCCGATGAAGTGCTGGCTGGTGGCTGACTGAGGAGGACGAGGCGTGTACCATGTACCATGCTGGCGAAGCTGTTTTGTCATCCAAAGGAGTTGAATCAAGTGCAACTGGACTTGGTATGTATCCGTTTTTGGATAACCATGACCAGGATGAATGAGAACATTCACAGACGTGTTTTGTCATGTTAGTAGTGCATCCTCTCTTGCACGAAATAAGTTTGGCACAGGGGTTGCACTATGCCGACCCGTCATTTTTTTTTCGAAAAAAACGAAGCCACGCTTTTGAGCACCTGCTGTGGTGTATGATGGTGAACAGCTCTACCCAGACTGTTGTGCTTGTTACTCCTGTTGATCTTCCCTCAAAACAAAAACAAAATGTGCCAATCCAGACAGAGCACCAGTGTGTAGCTCAGGAGATGGGAAGACATGCAGGCACTCAACTCGCATGACTATAGGCGCAGCCGGAGAACCAGGTCCTGGTACTGAAACTGAAACTAGTGCGAGTGAAATCTGTTTAGGAACCGATAAGCAGAATCAAAATTAAAATGTCTTAATGGTTCCGTTGGAATTTTGGAACCAGTTCTAGATGCCCAACCCTAGTTAAATTCCTACAACATGTTTATTTACATACACAGCCAAACCTAAAATTTCTGCTACGCCTTTGCACACACATCAGAAAAATGACTTGGGACTTTCATGAACCAGTGTTGGGATATTCTGACATGAGGTGAAATCGGTTGCTGCTGGAGATGAAGCACTTTTCATGTACTTCAACATCTCGTGACGATTAATCATCTTGAGTGGTTAACTGTACCGAGCTGTATACTGACGCGGTTTTGAAATGATAATGTTAATCAAGTCTCTTGGCAAACATGCATAAATATGTAGATGCTACTGCAGCTAAACCATTGTTTCTCAGACCACCCACTACGGGATGCCAATAATCTCAGCCCGACAAGCACTATTTACACTGTTTACATAAAACAAATTATGCCTGGCTGTGGAGTAAGCCAGGGGCTCCGGGCCCACAGGGTCCACGTTGCTGTCCCCGTGGAGCAACTTCCATAATGTGAGGGCCCTTAGCTCTTTAATTACTTAGAGATGGACCAAGAATTAGGCTAATGCACTTAGACAAGGGGCCTGTCTATAGGCTACACTTTGACCTATTAGTTCTGAGATCCACCATCAATAATGTATTCCGACAGGTCGCGCAGCCATCAAATAATTCCCTATGCTATTGAATGCAAAATAATAAACAGAACCCTTTTTAATAGGTCCAAAATATGTTTGTAAAGGACAAAAAAGGAAGCAAATTCTCTCTAATCTAATGCTCACCATAAAGACGCTATAGACGCGAGTATCGACTTAGTTGGGCCTTCTCAAGAGCATTAACAGCCTCACCACATACTGTACAGAGCATGTCAAACTACCCCTACAATAGACACACACACAAACAAGACATGCATTTGCAACTCCCCCCCCCCCCAACATACCCATATCACCAGCACTGTATCCTGTCAGTCTCTCCCCCAACAGCCATCTCAGAAAGCCACTGTCTTAAACAAACATTGCTCTCCCTCCATTTCATAAATTCTTTAAACTCTGGGGTTTTCTCTCAATTATTCATGCTTCAAGAGCATCTGACGGCCGCATTGCAGCATTCTGTTTTAAAGATCACTGCCTAAAATAACAACGTCTTCTGTAGTAGAGAAGACCATACACTGGCATGCAACTGGATTCGATTCCCTGTCATACAGTACACCACTTGTGGTGGGTTTTAATGGATGCCAAGCGACGTCCTATCGCCTTATCTCTGAAATAAGAGACGTGTCTCTCTCTCTCACACACACACACACACACACACACACACACACACACACACACACACACACACACACACACACACACACACACGAGACCTGAATGAAATATTGAGCTCTCCATCCATGGGATGGAGTCATCTGAGTGAGGCAGAGGTCTGGCTGCTCTTCTCTTGGTGGAGCTGTCTCCACATCGTCGGCTGACAGTCTGGCAGGAAAGGCGTCAGGGTACACATCCACACAAAAGAGACCAAGGAACTCGCATGTTGTGATACTTTCATAACGGTTGGAAGGAAGGTAAAAATAACCAGGGCCTTAAAAAAAAAAAAAAAAAGCCAAGATACCCAAAACTACCTCTTCCCAGGCTGGTGTAAAGCTCATCTCAGTTATTTTAGTCAGAGTAAACCCACTCTGTGGACTGTTTTAAGATAATATTTAAGTTTTACCCTGCCTCTTTATGTCACTAAACTTTCCTTGTTTCTTGAAAGAGTCCATTGGATAATGTAACAGATTACATTGTAATTTGAAACAACGTAACAATGTAACAAAGTCACACTTTACTGAGCAACACCATTAGCTAGATAATGAACCTGAAGTTGGCCTAAATTATTTGACATCACCCACCTTCAATATCCAATTACATGTCCATTATATTTTCTTAACTGCAAACTTACTTTTACTTTAAACCAATTTTATATTTGTATATTATTAACATGTGACGTCTGTTTTGCCTGTCTGATTATACGGATCTAAATTTGCTTTATGCCAATTACCTTGTAACTGGTCATGTATGCATGTGTGTGAGTGAGTGAGTGAGTGTGTGTGTGTGGGGGGGGTCCATGTATGTGTAACTTTTTTTTCTAATTTCTGCCATCTTTAGTTTATACATTTTCAAATGGAGTGCATAAAATGATTTTTTATGAAGTACCTGCATTTCTGTAAAAAACAGATGTACTGTACATCCCCATCGACTTGTTGAATGAGGGTTTAATCTAGTTCAAGGCGATGCATGACAACTGACCCCTGCTTTAAAACAAAGTCCTCCAGCAGGGTTATTTGTCAAGTTGGCATTCACATAAAAATATGACCGATTGAGAGCATCTTTACCAGAGAAGAAGTTCTTGGCTCGCAGGTAGCTGACGCTCAGACGGAGGATGGAGAGTTTGTCCAGACTGGAGGTCACTTCTTCAGGGAAAGGCAGAAGACTGGCCAGCCTCTCCAGCTCCCCGTTCAGCCTGTCTCGGTGTCTCTTGGATGGGTTGGACTTGACCCCCTCGGCCGGTGGCTGCTTCACCCTGAGAACGCAAACAAGAGAACGTTATTTCTGTTTAAAAAGCATGTACCAAAAGACCCACTTACCAAAACCAAATTATACCATGGTTAAAAATTATTAGTACTGTGATTAGGCTTTTTCTTATTTCTATCCTAGGTCTTCTGATTTAGAAAAATTGAACGATGAACTTCAGTTGACCCCCCCCCCACTCCCCCCAAAAAGAAGAAAAAAACAAAACACGAACGGCATACTGGAATTGAAGAAGGCTGTACATTCTAAGTGCAGCATCTGCAAGCTCATTTTATTTACATAACATTACATACTCGGATAATTTTCCTGTCCAAGTTAACAAAATACCTTTGGAGGCTTTTCTGCAACCCAAATGAAGGGAATCAACAGGAGCTCATTCAGAAGCCATATGTTATGCACAAATACAATGAAAAAACAGCATTTCAAACTTTAGGTGTAGGGGAAAATAACCCAAGAGTATTATTTTACACCTTGTTTTGGATGCCATTCACTCAACTTTAGAACATTTCGATAAAAAAAAAAAACATCAATTCTGATATTTTGCAAAAATGAACACTCATTGTAAGAATTTTTGATTCTTCATGCTTTGAAGAATTAAGGTTTTGCCCGACATTGAATCTTTTGTCCCCACATTGTTTTGTCGCTGAACAATATCGAAAATATTCCAAAATGTTGCCAATGGACAAGGCCTACAGGGAGCTCAATGAAAAGTTAACTTACAATAGGTTTAACAAGGCCCATGGAGTCTATACAGACCTTAACGTGAAAGGAGAAGAAACAGAAAACAAAATGAGAATAGAGGTCATGCAAGGCTATAACGTGTGATATGAATATGACAGTATGATGAAATGACCAAGAAATAAGGTCAGGCCCTTTTCTGATTACTAGTTCATTAATGTTTTAATAGCACAAATTGTTGGACCCTTGTGGCCTGTGCTTCGTTAACCCAACCTTTGCCGGCCACCCAGTGAAAAGACCACCTTAGTAACACTGACGTGCTAATCGATGGCATTTTGATATCCAGTGGATGGGAACGAACGACTACAAGGCATTAACGTTAGATAGGGGCTTGTTTAAACCACCATCAGGCCGTTATTAGGCCCTCACACAATTAACACAGAACTCCAGTCACACTCAACAGAAAGGTTTAACATCAGAGCAAATCTGATGGGAGGACAAAACCAATCTAAATATATTCCCCCTATCAGGGCCAGTGGTGTTTGCTCTGCATGCACCAAGGAGAGGGGGAGAGCGCGAGAGAGAGCGAGAGAGCGCGAGGGGGGGTGATCGAAAATGGCGCAGCCTGCTTAAGGTCATACTTAAATCGCCATAAAAGTTCGGCTTCAGATTTCTATTTTATTTTATTTTTAAACACACGTGCATGTATATTAAACGTGGGATGCGCGTCAGCCGGTGACGACGTTCAGATCCGAAGGCTGCAGGCGCAGGCCTTCTCCCACGGGCGTTCGTGCATGAACTTAAACGACATTAATAAAGGAGGACTTTGATTTACTCGTTTAAAAAAAAAAGAGAAAACGTTTTAACTGCTGGTTTGATGAGGTCGGTTTACGCTGAACTGATTTATCCCGACTTTCTTTCGACGGGGCCGGCGCGTCCTGCTGCTGCTGCTGCAAGGTGAAGTTGGTGTCAAGTTAAAGGCCTCCGCCTCCCTGCAACATCACAACACAGTGGCGACGATGTGCAGGCGCGCGAGACACAAACACTGGGACGAGGGGGAAGCCCGGCCCGGCCCGGCCCGGCCGTCGACCTGACTGCTTCCCGGGGGCACAGAGGGACTGCTAAGAAACGACCGCGGTGGTGGTGTGAAACTAAAATAAATAATAAAATAGTACTCACGTTCTCTGGACTGGTTTTCTCCTTTTGCGTCCGGCATACATGGTCGGTGCCCTTACGTAAGCCCCAGGTGGGTCCTGGTGAAATGTCACTGTTCGCGAACAGTTCCGTTCAATCCACACACACACACAACACACACAGAAAAGAAAAGAAGAAGAAGAAGAAAACGTCCTTACGCGAATCCAAAAACGTAAAATAAACCGGAAGACTCTGGTGGTGGTGGTGGGGGGGGGGGGAGACGGCCCACGACGCAAGTCGGAGAATCACCGGACAGCTCCGGGCTCCCTTCGTTTTGAAAACGCTTCTTCACTCAAACCACGAGAAAACCTAAATTCTGCGAGCGGGGCGACGGCGCCGCGCGTCACACCGCAGTCAAACACAGCCAGCAACGGTCGAAAACGTGCCCGCTAGTTACCAGGTTGTCGGTGTCGTCAGCGAACACACAAGCGAGAGACTCGTTAACGGTCAGCAGCGAGTCGCCGGTGATGAGGATGCGGGAGATGCCATCGCACCGGGAGCGCTTTTGCCGCGTCTTCGCAGAAACACGCGTCCGCCGCGCTCACGCTTCACATGTTCTCAGCCGAATACCGCCAAACCAAAACGACGGTAAACCCCTGCCTCCACTTTGCTATAATCCGCATCGGTTACACACACACACACTCACACATGCATGCATGCATACGTATACATACAGACGGGCAATCGCCAATTAGCAGCGGGGGCGCGCCGGGCTCCGGCGCACATTTGAACGGGATCGCGCAAAGCGGCTCAAGCGGAGCGTGCGCGGCGTAAAACCTCCCGGAAACACAGCCGCGTGCGTCGGGGCTTGCGCGCTCCCGAGAGAGCCGCCTCGTCCAATCGGCGGCCAGATTTGTTTTGAGCCTAAGTGGCCCTGCTGTATGTGTGTCAGAGGTCAGGCTTTTAAATAATGTCACCGACCGAATTCACACTCAAAGGAATCCGTATTTCCTCTCCACCTTCAGGATAAATGAATAAACGCATATTGGAACAATTCTCACCGAAACCTACGGCTGGTCCTGTTTGAGAGGCTCACGTTTAGCTTAAGGGTTCTAACCTCCTGAGGAATTATGGAAATAAATCATTGATAGCATTGTTATCTTATGGTATACTCTATAAAAATATAAGTCCCTCTCTGTGGGAGCTATTTTCAGCCTGTTCCTTCTCGTCAGACGCTGATGAAGAGCAAAGCATCGTGGATGGGGGAGTTGCGAGTCTCTTGTGGAAGTTAGTAAGTGGAGATACACAGAGGTGCAATGATTGGACCGTGTTTTTGAAAATAGACAAAGCGAGCTCTCTGCAGCTATGTAGATGCATACATGGAGTCATGTGACCAGATCAGGCCCCTAGGGTGACGTCTGCCTGTATAGAGAGAAGACCCCGTGACATACATAGCAAAGAATTAGGCCAACATGCTGCTTGGTTCTCAGTTTAATAGTGAGTGGCTCTTTCATGCGACAAGTTGCTGATCCAGGACTTTAAAGATCTAAAAGTCCTAATTGATTCTCTGTGGCAGCCATAGCTCAAGGACAAAACAAGGACATACACATGCATGTATGCCATGAGTGCATGTACACACATACATACAAACACACACAAACTGCAGAGCACTCATTTATGCGAACCTAGGCTGAATGGCGACATCAGACACAGCAGTGCGCTGTACTTACCCATTCACCTTGACTTTGAATTTTGCCCGTGACCGGCCAGTTTGTTTATGTGTATGTTTGTTGTTCGCCTGCCAAGCCAAATGGATTGCAAAAATCCCTAGGCTCTTGCCCGGGTTGGGGGGGGGGCACGCTTGGGGTGGGGGATAAGAGAGGTTCTGTGTTTGTTGAGACACTACGGTGATTCCCATGGGACAGACACCACCACAGCTGTGAATGTGCTTTCCATGCTCCGGGCCCGACAGGAGGACAAGAAAGAGAGCTGTGGTGTTTTTCATCAGTCTGCTCGCCGAGATGTCTCACTGGCCTGGAAGACAGCCAAGCGCTCTTTTCAAAGAATTCTGTTTGAACTTGACATCCACTTACCTGTTGCTTTGACCTTTAAAGAAAAAAAATCATTCTGCTGCAGACTGCATTATCGCATCCGACATCTTATTTACTAAAACTGCACAAAACATATGCTTGGTCAATGAATGACTTGTGCCTGGTTGGTTTGATGGGAGCTCTTATGAAAGTATTCAAATGAATGGCCTCACATTTAGCATGTTTAAATGACCACCGAAACAACAACGACAAGATTCATGGCATTAATCAATCCATAACCCGGTCATTTAAAAGTATGAAACTCATTTCCCGAATTTAATAAAAACAAATATGGAAGCACCTTCTACAAACCTTAAACCTTTTGTGCATGTAGTTTGTCCGTACTGACTCTAAGGATCTTAACTTTGTTTGCTTGTTTTATGTCTTTACTTAACTGTGGATGCCAAGCAGTTTGAAGTACTTTAACTTAAAGGGATGAGCCAAAGAGAAAAAACAACAACAAAAAAAACACAGAGAAATCCAATCTTAAAATCAGCTGAACATAATAATCATGCTTGCACGCGAGCTCTTTGTCTGCCAGCTTTGGAAATGTTTCTGAGGAGAAACACTTTGGAGAGTGTTTGCAGCGGCTTTCGGCTTAGTTTGGAAACAATTCAGGAAAAAAATTGAAACATGGTCAGGAGTTGTGGTTTGGTAAGCGATCATTTAAACTGTGGCTCAGGTCTCACTGCAGTTTGAAAGAAAAAGCAAAGGATGTAATTTCATAACTGGGCTTAAAGAAAATAAAACCAATAGCTTTAGCAAATGTGTTTTGTTTTTTTGTTTTGTTTTGTTTTTTTGCAGCAACAGCAGTATTCCAGACACCCCAAACTTTGAAAACATATGATTAAAAGTAGACCTCTAAAGCATGCTTCATCCTTGCCACAAAACTAATCGTATCTTTTAAAGAACAATATAAGTTTTTGTAATTATGGAAAATCAGTCCTAAGTGATATTTTCCCCCCCGCCATAAACTAGTTACCAGGAAATCCAGCAAAACGACAGAACTTGTTCCAGGTGAAAGCATTATTTCAATGGCCGATGGATGCAGATTTCAGAAGACCTTTGTAAGTTAAAAAAAAATCAAGAATGACTGTGGACTTATAGCTCGCCACAAATCTTGTGAAATGCTCACCAATGCTGTCTTAAGTCTGACATGGCTATTTCTAACGCTAGATGTGTGTAAACATTCATATTCTTGAGCGCCTGTATCTGATTTAATCTTTGACATTTACACATTTGATATAAACGCATTTAGTAGTGTGTTATACCTGCTCCCAATCAACTCTGTTGCTCTTGTGAACAAGGAAAATCAAAATTCTTTGCTCATGTTCACTTAAGGCTGCCTATAGGAGGTTTGACCTGGTGTGAAAAGGCAGTTTATTGTCCGTGACCATCAGGGTATGAGGGTGTGAGCCACCATGTGGCCAAAAGGAGTATTACATGCTACAATGGCGATGGGTGAGCCAGGTCATATATCCTCCCTTTTATCAATATAATCTACATCAGACAGATGATAGAAGTTTTTTGAGAGAGGAAAAAATAATAATACCATGTTCCCCTTAATAACTTAAAACTGTCAGAAAGCGAGGCAAATGCTTTGGGGATTTGTCCATCGTACTCTCACCTATCAATTGATCAAGGTCGACAAAGCAAACATCAAACGTGGTAAGAATCAGGCAGCGCGAGAGAAATCATTGCAAATACATTTAATATGAAAAAGAATTGAACAATTGGAAAAAGAGCAGTTATTTTCAATATTACGTCGATGTGTTATCTACACTTGGCTTGGTACATGTGGACTACATGGCAGCGGAAATCACCACTGAGGGGGGGGAAAAAATGAAAAAATAGGGAAGTCATAGCAGAAATGGAAGTATTAAAATGAAATTAGCTAGATGTATAGAAAGGCACAGTAATAACAAAGTCAATAACAAATGTAGTATCAAGGCCTTATTTTATGTGCTTGGAAAACAGAACCTCATAACGTTGACCTAAAACAACATGATTAGCTTCGCGTAGGCACTATGATCCTCTCAAGGAGAGAGACTTCAACTGTCACCTTCCTTGTCCTTCCCCATAGTCAACCACATAAGCAAATAGGTCAAGGGAAAGGAGGCCATATCGATCTCCCCTCCAGGCCCTCTGAGAGAAACAACAGAGAGAAGCTCTGTTGGAGAGACCTACTAAATCATGTCAATGACAGGAACCTACAAGGTGCTCTAAGCAAATGATTTATCTTCACAGTTATTATTGAAAGACCCAGTCCAATGAAAATCGCATTTTCCAATCTTGCTGTATTTTCCAATAGACGATTTGTTACTTTAAAGTTACTTAAAATGTTAGAACTGCATCCTGTTGTTGTGTGGGTGGGGGGGCAGGGGGGGCCCTTCAGAAACTATCATCCTGGTTGTCATCATCATGACACAGTTTCAGAAAACCAATCTGCTTCAGGTAATAAATTATATTATCTAATATCCTGATTTGACCGGACAGTCAATGAAGTGTGATCATCAGTGTTAGTCATTCTGTTTTAAAATAGCTGCCTGGCAAGATCATCTAAATTAGCCAGCAAGCTAGCTAACCAAGCTAGCTAACAAAGCTAGCCAACAGTTTTGTGAACTCAGGGTCAGCTGTGTTCATTAAGGGGCCATTCAACAGCTGTAACAAAATCAAATGATACTTGTGAAGCTAAAAACATGACATTTCTTACATTATCATTCCACAATAAAATTTGTCTGATTGAATTAAAATCACTGGACTGGATCTTTAAGATTGTGTTAAGGCCACTTTATTACCTCGTCTACATTCCTCTCATGTCAGATGGACTGCAGGCAGCTTGCAGCCTTTTACTTTTCAGCTATTTTCAAAGCAATAAAAGCATAAGCAAATGTGTTTGGTCATCAGTTTTAATATGGCTCATTGCGGGTATTGTAATAAGATAAGATAAACTCGATAAAGATCCATAGGAAAATGATACTGTATGATAACAAATATATTTAGAAACAGGAAGCATTGTAGGAAAACAGTATAAATATGATTATACAGAACCAATACTGAATCCTTGGTTGATGACATCCACCAATGGGATACATTACTTTTGCTGAAAAACGAAGACTTTTACTATTAAAATGGAGTCATTAGACAAATGCATTCGATTGACAGCATACCCATTTTTTCTCGAATGGCATCTGTTGTGCTTCTGTTACTTAAAGAGGTAAATTAAGGCCACTTTGCTCTGATTTCTGCTGTGCTAACACTTGGTCTCAGATGTTAGTATTGGAAGAGTCTTCCAATACATACAATATCTTTTCTTCAGTCTGATATTGGTCAGAGGTCAGCTGCTAGTGTCATTTTCAGTGCATCCCTAATTACTATCCTGAAACAATTTCCATATAATATATATACACTGCAATGCAGCGTAGGACTTACATGGAAACACATCTTTTACATGTTTGAAGATACAATTATTGCAGCCAAAGTAGGCCTCATGGTGAAACAAGTTGTCTTCTTCCTGAAACATATCCTTTGTTTTGCACAATACTTTGTATGAAGCACAACATAGCCATGTACATTGCTGTGGAGCAATGCAAAGCTGCTCTTTAAAACTACACACACAAGAGGCATTTATAATGTTGCAGATACTGACAAATACAAATAACACTAACACAGATTTACAATTTATATGTATACAATGTTATAAATCCAATATAAGGGGTAATTTTGTTTTTATATATCTGCTTTGTAAAAAAAACATAAAATGAAACAAAATTTGAATTACTCATAAAAATATCCGCATTTTAAAGAATACAGATGAATTAATCTGTACAAATGACAGTGATTTATAAGTCACACCAGGTCTTAAGAGAGTTAATAATTTTAGTAATACCCAATGGTGAGTTTCATTCTAATGCCAGCTTCCATTAGAAAATGGACATTTCTGGGTTGTCTGATCAACGATTTGTCCCTTTGGTAATTTTTGATGACGTTTGCCAACATGGTTCAAGCTATGTCCTGTTAAATGCACTTGTACTTCATATCACTCAACACAGACAGGCTACTGCTTTATAAAACACATATTAGATATAATTATATAAGGCAATGTAAAACTGCATCTTAGCATCAGGATAAAAGTCTATGGATAAGCACTGACAAGTGAGTGTTTCGTCCATCTCCTGCCCACTGATACTGCCTCTCATGGAAAAAAGGATCCGTTGCTTCTTTAGACGTTAAAACAACTGGTTTGGGTTACTGGGAATAGAAAATATTTCTATCAATAAGAGGAGGCATGGGAAACAGTCCATTACTTTCAGCAGGGAGGGTTGAGACCTATGAAAAAGAATCAAATTGCAGATAAATGGTTAAATGATACTGCAAAGTTAAAATAGAGAGATAGGTTTGGATATTAGTCAAGGAGGACAGTGTTACCTGTGTCTGCGTGTTGCACTCCAAGTAGCGCTGTACAGAAAGGATGTCCTCTGCGGTAGACATGTTGGGCATGTGGGGCTGGGACGGGGGACTGATGCTGACGTTCTCCTGGACAATGGCTGATGTGCCCACCACGGGGTCACTCCGGCCCCACTGGAAAAAGCAGGTACCCTGCGGAGGGCTCTGGTCTAGAGGACTGTCACTACCCCTCTGGCATAAAGGCACAGAGGGGGTAAACCCAGCACCCTCCACCCGCCTGCTGTCAGATAGGGGGAGCAAGTGCTTTTCAAACATGCAGCTGGGGCGAAGTGCCTGCTGGCCATCTGCCAGTTCTCCCTGTGGGGTGTGGTTCAGTTCGGTGATACTCTGTGGCCAAAGGCCAGCCAGAGAAAGTCTTTGGCTGTCTGAGGGTTGGCTGTGGCAGTCTGCCACCAGATTATGGTGCCCGTTCTGCATGATGCCAGCACAAGGCAGCTTCTGCTGTTGGCTCTGCGTCCACGGCTGCACCCTGTGGTTATTTTGCGTTTGAAATGGGGTGCCTTTTTGAAGGCAGGCATTGGGAAAGGGATTGGAAACACTGTTTGTGCTACTTTGACTGGGGGAGGAAAAGTCTTTGCAAGGAATGAGGGATGGCAAAGAGTCCACAACACCGAGCACAACATTGCTTGGTTGCTGAAAAGATCCCTGCAGAAGTTGTCTTTTTAGTGCCATTGGATCAACTTGTATGCCATTATTAGGAGAGTGCTGAGGGGGCTGGTTATTCTGCATCTGCCAGGGAATTCCTTGATGGCTGCTTGTGTGGCTGATAGGTGCCTGCAAACAAGATTCAAATGGGACTGAGTCACCACTGGCTGAGCTTGTCGAGAGAGTGAGCTCTGGGAGCTCTATCGATGGGCTGAAAACATGGTTAAACTGCATCTGCTGAAGGGAGGGGACACTGGTGTCAGTCTGAGGGATCAGGGGACCATAATGGGACAGTTTCTGAGTGCTGTTAAATTTCTGACTAGCCTCAGTCAAAGCTTTCCCTTTCATGGTGACTGGTCCATTGTTTTTATTCTGTGTCGGGCCACAAAGACCATTCATGGAAGAGTCAGCATGGTTGGCACTTGGTCTCTGAAACAGTTGCGGCTCACATAACCCTGTGGCATTGGGCTGGGGCACCTGACTGAAGGGCTCCTCTTTGTTATTGTTAGCAAGGCAGCTGGGCTGGTTGGCGTCTAAATTAAGTTCACCACTTTCGTTGAACAAAACTTTATCCATGTAGGCAAATAACTCATTAGTGAGGACGCTGTCAAGCTCTGGCTTAAAATTGTTGCTGCCATCATCCTGATTTAGTTTTTGCAAAGTGTTTTCCCAGTCCATCAACTCCGCAGTGTCTACCTCCAGACTCTGCAATGCTGTACACAAATCCCCATCGTGGACTAGCTTTTCTAAGGCATCCATTATACCTGTCACAGACTGATCCCCCTCTTCCTTCACCATTACATCGTTGGCCATAGACCCCAAACCCTTCCATGGATCACCCGGCACACTGACCAGAGCTTGGGTATCCATAAAAACCTGATCAATGGGAACTGAGGTTTCCACGGTCTGGGTGTAGCTTGCTTCATCCTGATTTAGGAAACAGCCCAGCAAAGAGCTGGGGGGAACATCACTCTTGTCCTTGTTGCCAAATGCCATACTGGCCTTAAGCTGGTTGACATCCAGAGTGGGGCCTGTCTCGTAGAGCAGAGCTTCTCCTGTGGTGAAACTGAAGGGGAGCTGCAATCTTCTCTGGCGAAGATGCTCCTCGCCTTCAGTGTTACTGAAGAGAGAGAAGAAGAAAAAGGCAAATTAAATCAAAACAACAACAGACCAGAGGTTTATCTGATTTGGTTATGAGGTTATCAAGAAATCGCCAACTCACTCTAAAACCCTCTGACGTACGATTATGAAGTCTGGTCTTCCTGCTTTGTAGACCAGCTTGGCATTGGCCTGCACCCACATCCAGCCCCCTGACTTAGTCAGGAGTCTGAAAACTATCAGCCTACTCTCTCCAGTTTTAATCACTGTGATGCAGAGAGAGAAAAAAGATATGCATAATTACACAAGTAAATGCCTCATTTACTGTCTCAAGAAATCACAACAGAAGCCTTGTCTTTTACCATTATCTTTTCTTTTCCATTCACTTGTCACTTTGAAGTAAAAACGGTTTCTGCACTGGTAATTTTTTACTGCAAAACAGCTTTTTGACGGCACAAGATATCCTTTAACAAAAGTGTATTGCAAGCCACAACACAATAAAAAATTCCTATCATTTACATTTTTTTTTACATTTCCTCATTTTGTACATGCTTTATTCCAAGGTGATTTACAGGAGAGTCAGCCATTAGAAAATATATTCATGTGTCAACCTACAAGCATCTTAGAGCACTAAATAGTAATCACATCATAGCCAAGCTTGTACATTAGGGCAAGTATAGTATGATGATCAATAGTAGGTAGATAATCAATAGTGACACTAGGGGATTACAAATTAGCTGAGCAACGCCTAGTATGTCTTGAGACCATCTATGGATTACGGTAGGCCTGAAAACGAAAGTTTTTAAGCCTATCTTGAGCATCATCTAAACAAAAAAAGACAAAAAGGTTTCAACATACTGTGGATGTGGTTGTCTGCACAGTACATCATATCAGCAGCATGGATAAACTGGTAGCCAGAGCCTCTCATACACAGCTCCATTTCAGAATAGCCGAGAACAACCGTCCCCCTAGGGTGCAAGAGAAAAAGAAAACAGATTTGCTGACAGAAATTTCACACACAACAAAAACAAAACAAAACACCACAAAGCTCTTAAGTGATTCTAAAATTAATTTTTAGATTTAATTTACTCTCCAGTCAACTGTGAAACTTGGGTGAGTATTAGAGTGTGAAATCCGGGGGGAAAAAAACAAACAAACTAAGAATTAATTATATTTCATGCATTAAATGAATTAATGCAACTAAAATATTATGTCCATTACATTCAAGCCCTTACGAGTTCACACAATGATGATTAAGCGTATCACCGCCAGGGAAATCTCTCTGTACTTTGCAGTATACCGGAGTTTTAAAATTATGTCTGGGGCGACATTCCCGCACTGGAGCACTGGGAGTGATGCATAATGATGCATTTTACGTCAACCAGAAGTGATCGCCAGAAGTCACCAGAAATGATCGCTTTGCCAGAATTGAACTTCCGGTGGCTATGTACAGCTTGTATCAAAATTAGTAAAATTCCAAGATAAGGTCACAATTAACAATAAATGCCTGTCCCCATATAACGTGTCAAAGCGATTGAGGGCAAAATCCTTGACATCAGCGATAGTACTGAAGCAATTGTTGTTGACATGAAGTCGATCGTTGCCAAACTTACCAGTCTGGAACATCAAGTGGAAAAAGTAGATCAATCTGTTAACCAGTTACAAGAGCGTGTGGATGAGTTGGACGCAACTTAAAGCTACAATATGTTCAGGAAGCTGTCCAGCAGGACATTCGGCTTGAGGTTATAAAGATTTGCCAGCATGTCCTTCCAGACGAGAAAGATGAGGTCCCTGCTGCCATAGATTTTGCCCATCGCCTTGGTAAAGCACCGAGCAGTGTGAATAATGTTCAACCCAAAGCGATCATCATTCAGTTTACTTCACGCTTCTACCAAAATGCTACGTGGAGAGCTGCTAAGAATTCATCCTACCTAAAGACTAGAGGTCTTAAGTTTGTTGAAGATCTCTGGAAGGGTGACCGTGAATGGAAACAGGTTTTATTTTT
The DNA here is from genome assembly GCF_029633865.1 of Lampris incognitus. NCBI lineage: Eukaryota > Metazoa > Chordata > Actinopteri > Lampriformes > Lampridae > Lampris > Lampris incognitus. Next base: position 38,776,932 of record NC_079221.1, read on the forward strand.
TTCTCGAGTCCCATTCTACTCCTAGTGACACCACTTTTTGGAGATCACGATGGGGCAATGATATGTGGTTATCTCCAGCCATCCATTTATTATCCAAACCGCTTATGCTGCTCTCAGGGTCGCGGGGATGCTGGAGCCTATCCCAGCAGTTATTGGGCGGCAGGTGGGGAGACACCCTGGACAGGCTACCAGTCCATCACAGGGCCTATATGGTTATTTCATGGAACAGAAAGATCTGCAGGGGTCTCATCTTTGAAAAATAATTATGAAGGTGTGATTTTGCACTGTGAGTGTGACCCAGGGGGTAATTTCATCTGCCAAGTCTCAAACTGATTTAATAGTATCCTGATCATAACAAATATCTTTGGGTACTATTCAAATTCTAGTAATGATGTCCTGCTAATGGATCTAGAATGCAAGCTTATACAGTGGCGATCTAAATATCTTCAGTCTTTTAGACTGAAGATGTCACTTAGTTGAGTGATGAAATGTATCTGTCAATAAACGTTGTGTCCAGATGAACTGATTCAACCTTCTTTGACAGTTTATTACGTGTTGCGGTAAGTTGTTCCAGTCCTGAGAGGCTCTGACAGAAAAAGCAGAGTGGCCAAAACTACTTAATCTTCTTGGGCTAAGACTCTAGGTGTTGCACTAGTAGTTCGGCTCCTCTAGGTGTTGCACTAGTAGTTCGGCTGGTTTTTAATGTAAATAGGGAGTGGTGGAGGAGCCATATTATGTAATACCTTGAAAATGAGACACAGTCTACTGTATTTAACCATGTTCTCTTTCATAGCATTCATTTCGATGTCTCACTATGGAATACGCCCCCTCGCGTACAGAAGCACTTGTACCATTACGCCAGCCCTGATTGGCTGGCAGTCATGATGTCTGCGTCAGGGCCCTGCGCCTTATATATGACTGATGTAGGCATGTGGAAAGGTTTAAATTGAAAGGTGTCTCAAAGAAGATGTAGTATAGTGCAAATTAATTTATATAGCGACTTTCCAGAGCTCAAGATTGCCCAACAATAGTATAAACATAACATAACAAAAGCAGCACTGGAGTTTCTCTTTCTATCTCACAGAAAGCGAGATAGAAAGATGTAACACTGTAAGAAGAGATTAGCCTTTAAATGAGACTTGAAAGATATTACGGAGGAAATGTCAAAAGATTCTCTATGGGAACGAGATCCAAAGCTTAGAAGCCATGACATTGAATGACCTGCCACCTATAGAAGAGAGTCTGAATCTCAAGATGGTGAGTAAAGATGCACTGGAGGACCTCAGTGTATGTGAGGAGAATTTAGTCAAGAACATGAGATGAAACTGGTAACAAGTGGAGAGAAGGAAGGATGGGAGGGATGTGAGCTAAGTGTTTGGTGTGTGTGAGGCAACTGAGCTCTGGACATTTTGTAATCTGGAGACAGTTTCAGCTGTAAGACGGGAGTTTATAAAGGCGTGGACGATGGTTTCAGGATCAGTACGAGACAGAGTCATGCAATATTGTGAAGGTGAAACAATGGAGTCTTGATAATAGAATTAACAGGAGTATCAAAGGATGAGACCTGGTCAAAAATAAAATTTAGATCATGAACAGATTTTGACGGAAAGACTGTAATACCTTCAATATCAAGACTGAGATCAGGTTGTGTAGTGACAATGGATCTGGAGCCAAAAAGTAATAAAGTTTTGTCAGTGTTGAGCTTGAGAAAGTTGGAGTTCATCCATTACTTAACCCAAAGACCTAACTAAAACATCCAATCGGTCGTAGTGACGGGCGGTGTGTACAGAGAACATGGACTTAATCAACATAAACTTATGACCCACGCTTACTAGGAATTCCTTGTTCATGGGAAATAATTGCAATCCTCACACCTCTCAGCACAGGGTACACACATGCTGATCTGCTTAGTGTGGCGCACGTGCAGTCCTGGCCATTGAAGAGTATGACAGACCTGTTATTGGTCAATCTCACATGGCTGAACGCCACTTGTACCTCTAAAAATTTGGATGCCGACCACATGGGGTCACATGACTAGTCAGCATACAAGAGTATTGTTAGTTATTGGAATTAACCAGACTAATCATTCCATCAAAGAATGGCCATGCACCACCACCCATATCAGTCTGTTAATAATTTCAGTGTCACAGATGCAGTTTATTAATTATGGGGCTGGCAGGGGATTAGTGGGATTGGTTCTGATGTAGCTCTGTGTGTTGTCCTAATAGCAATGGCAACTGAGGCCATGGTGGTGAATGATAGGACTAAGGGAGAGCATGTAGATAATGAAAAGGAGAGGGCCAAGGACTCTTCCCTGGGGGACACCTTGAGAAACAGGAGTAATGGAGGATTTGTGTTTTTAAATAGAGATGAAGTGATGTCTGTCAGAAAGGTAAGAAGTGAACCAAGAGAAAGAAGTGAACCAAGAGAAAGTACAGCCAGTAATACGAATGGCAGAAAGGTGGGCAAGAAGAAAGGAATGGAAAAACCTTGTCAAATGCAGCACATAGTCAAGAAGGAGGAGAATACCAAGTGCACCAGAGTCAGCAGAGAGAAGGGGGTCATTAACAACCCAGACAAGATCTGTCTCACTGTTGCTAAGCGGGCATAAACCAGACTGAAAAGATTCATGGAGGTTATCAGAAACAAAATGGCCGTGCAGCTGGGAGGCAACTACTCTTTCAAGCAGTTTTGGTAACAAAGAGAGAGATGAGATTGGTCTTTGATTGTTTAGCACAGTAGGATCAAGACCAGCTTTCTTTAGAACACAAGTAGCTGCAGTAGTTTTGAGGTCAAATGAAACAGTGCTAGGGCAAGACTATTGTTTGTCAGGTGGGCAATAAGGGCAGACAGATCAGACAAACACAACATAATAAGTGGGATGCGAGCAGTCTCTAAATGGCAAAAGATTAGTTACATTTCATAATTAATCCTGTGACAGAGGAGAGGTTAATGGGAGCCAAGGCAGAAAGAGAGGAAACAGCATTCTTAGTCCAAAAAGTAAGAAAATGTGCATTTAACCTTATTTAAATGCAAATATTTCGTGTTTGGAGTGCTTTTTGATGTGGACAGAGGACAGATCGAAAAAAAAAAACAGGGGCTTCAAGGATTTGTTATTTGTCTATCCTGCACTTGTTTAAATTAATTGGAAGAGATAACATTATCCTCTTTTGCTGAGAGGGTTTGGCCCATTGTAAATAGAAGTGAAAGCGGCAATTAAACACCTCTCCAAATTATAGCAATTGAATATGAATGTCACAAAAAAAACACTATTTGAATAATGATGGAAAAAAAATGCAATGCCATGGGTAAATAAAAGGAAAAACAGATTAAATTAAAAATAATGGCAAAATTTGGGGCTATAACTCAATGTCAGTGACCTTTCTTGGTGGACTCTGACCTCTCTTATATCTGAAAGACTACTATTTCTACTTTTGGCTGCTCCCGTCAGGGGTCAACACAGTGGATCATCTGTTTCCATCTCTTTCTGTCCTATATCTGAAAGAACATCCGATTAATGCTAAATATTTTTACATATAATTGTGGAGAGATGTCATCACACATGCAGCTGCATTTAGACATGTTAGGCATGCAAATTTATCTATCTATCTGCATTCTCCTTCCCAGTGATTTGCACATTTACCATAGAAACATTCAATATCAAACATTCATTAACGCAAACCTGCCAAGAACATTCAATACCATTTTGATATTTTAAGAGACACAATCTACTTCCACATAGGTTGGCTTCAACGGTCAATTGTAAGTGGTAACAGGTGTATGTGTGTGTTTTTATACATGCAAATTATTGGTAGATAAGGCCCTTACAGTCCACCCTAAATAGCAACCATTTCATCTATACCACTGCAAAGTATTTGCCAAGTATTACTGGGGTTAGGCAACTCCACAAAACATGAAAATTAGCACTGGAAAAAAGATAGTGGAGTTAATGTTAACTGTGGACATACGCATGAACATGTACTAGACTATGTAAATCAGTTGTTTGTAGAATTCTGTGATCTTGACAAAGATCTGAGGAATCAGGAAAACCAGAATACAGGACATATAATGGAAGCCTGTTTGGCGCAACTAAGGTCCGTTCAGATATAGGCTTTTCTTTTCTTTACTTTACTTTTTTTACCCCCCCCCCCACCTTTTCTCCCCAATTGTGTCTGGTCAATTATCCCACTCTTCCGAGCGGTCCCGGTTGCTGCTCCACCCTCTCTGCCGATCCGAGGAGGGCTGCAGACTACCACATGCCTCCTCCGATACATGTGGAGTTGCCAGCCGCTTCTTTTCACCTGACAGCGAGGAGTTTCTCCAGGCGGCCCTAGCGTGTGGGAGGATCACGCTATTCCCCCCTGTTCCCTCTCCCCCCTGAACAGGCGCCCCGACCAACCAGATGAGGCACTAGTGCAGCACCAGGACACACACCCACATCCGGCTTCCCACATGCAGACACACCCAATTGTGTCTGTAGGGACGCCTGACCAAGCCGGAGGCAACACAGGGATTTGATCTGGTGAGCTACGTGTTGGTAGGCAATGGAATAGACCAACCACCACACCACCAGGACGCCCTAGATATAGGCTTTTCTTAAAATATAGAAGAGTCCAACTTATATCTATTATCACCTGTTGTCGATGCCAGTGGGAGTGAAATCCAGCTTGTGCCTGGTTTGAAAGAATACAGTTTTGGTCCTGATCTCCAAGATGGACGGTGGCTGAATGGGTGTGGCGATGCTGAACAGAGCCAGCTGGGGCAGGGGATGCACCCCGTTATCGCCCAAGAAGTTCTGGCCATGGAGGTACTTCAGTCTCCCCTGAAACTTCAGGGCCTGGGTGAGGGGAAAGAGAATGGTGTGTCAGTTTTCACTTTTCTTTAGTATTGGCATTTCCTGGTTTTAAACACAGTATTTTTTCCCTTTTAAACATATACCAACCAGGAAACCAGAGGAGTTGTCCAGAAGACACCGGAAGCGACACACAAATCTCCTCTCCAAGAAGGAGGAGTTCTCTGGGGGGAGCTGCTCAGGATCATAGCTCAACGTATCGCTGCCACTTTGCAAGACTGAGGAAGTAGGAAAAGAAAGACTCATACATTAGTGAACTTTCACCAAAACCTACCACGCCCGAACCTCATCAATAATAAAACCCATGTTATTAAGTCCAAACCTTGTAATATTCTGCACATGTAACAAGTCCACTTTAAAAAATAAAAAAATTGCACCATTGCAACCGGAAAGATTCTCCATGGCCTCTGCAGTACTTACCGTCTCCATCTTGCTCTGTGCCATAGGTTTGTGGGTTGAGGGCAAAGTGAAGCTGTTGTCTGAACAGGCCCCTGTCATCTGTGTGGATGAGCTCAAACACACTTTGGTGCACCAAATCAGACTGTGGGGAGAGGACAACACAGTAAGACGTCTGGGTTATAGGTCACTCGCTGGTCATTCATGTGGAAATTGTGCCATATAATGAAAAATGAACATAAACCTCTAGATTTGGTACATCAAAATACAAACTGGAGTGCACTGCACCAGAGGAAGTCAAACAACAACACCAACAACATAGAGATGGACTTGCAGTTATGAATTCTTGAAAGGATATGGTCGGTATTAAACTCTCAAACTACAAGTGTCGAATAGGACCTTGGTTGGCTAAAGTCTGGTTGCTATTGTTCACCTAAGTCCCCCCCCCCCTTCTCTCCCCAATTGTATCCGGCCCATTACCCCACTCTTGTGAGCCGTCCCGGTCACTGTTCCACCCCCTATGCTGATCCAGGGAGGGCTGTAGACTACCACATGTCTCCTCCGATACATGTGGAGTCGCCAGCCACTTCTTTTCACCTGACAGGGAGGAGTTTCACCAGGGGGACGTAGCACATGGGAGGATCATGCTATTCCCCCCAGTTCCACCTCCCCCCTGAACAGGCGCCCCAACTGACCAGAGGAGGTGCTAGTGCATCGACCAGGACATACAGTATACCCACATCTGGCTTCCCACCTGCAGACATGGCCAATTGTGTCTGTAGGGACGCCCAACCAAGCCAGAGATAACACGGGGATTCGGACCGCCGATCCCCGTGTTGGTAGGCAACGGAATAGACCACCATGCTACCCAGACGCCCCCCAGGTATTTTCTCACTTAAGGTCTTTTTAATATCAACTTTCCCTCTTTCTTGAGAGCATTTTGCCGTCATATTACCAAACAATAACATGTTAGTGGATAATATTAAAATTGTGACATGTTCAAGTCAAGAATACATGTTAGCAAACACTCCAGACCTGTGCTCTGAACTTCATATTAACTGACTAATATGACACATGCACAATATTAATATTGACTTTTTAAATATAGACACTCCCAAGTAACTCCTCACTGCCAATCCATTTATTCCACTATAGCTATAACCAAGGGGCATAGGGCTGGTAGGGACACAATGTTCTCTCTCTCTCTCTCTCTCTCTCTCTCTCTCTCTCTCTCTCTCTTCTCTCTCTCTCTCTCTCTCTCTCTCCTCTCTCTCTCTCTCTCTCTCTCTCTCTCTCTCTCTCTCTCTCTCTCTCTCTCTCTCTCTACTCTCTCTCTCTCTCTCTCTCTTCATCTCTCTCTCTCTCTCATCTCTCTCTCTCTCTTCTCTCTTCTCTCTCTCTCACTCTCTCTCTCTCTCTCTCTCTCTCCCTTGCCCCAAATCAAGGGGAAAATCTGCAACTCTGCATAGACCTACTACTGACAGATGGGGAGCAGTTTGTGGAGTTAAAATGACAAGTCATCTGAGATGGCCAACAATAATGGTAAGGACAATTCATTAGTTCCTTGAGATTGGTAAGGGACATGTCCCCAACGTCCACACCCAAATCACGCCTCTTCCTGCCATGTACATGTGATTCAGGTGAAACAGTGGCCCCTAGCTCCTTTAACAATTCCATTAGACCAGAATATATTTAAGTGCAAACTCACATTTCCTTGAAATTTCATAATACTCTTCATGATGGCATTGCAAAATAATAGGTTTGACTTTTATTTTGTTATTTTTGACACCTTTTGTTATTTGTGACACCTTTTTCGCCCCCACTTGTACTTGGCCAGATACCCCACTCTTCTGAGCCATCCCCAGTCACTGCTCCACCTCCTCTGCCGATCCAGGGAGGGCTGCAGACTACCCACGTGCCTCCCCCGATACATGTGGGCTGCTTTTCTTTCACCCGACAGTGAGGAGTTTCACCAGGGGGGGCGTAGCACGTGAAGGGAGGATCACACTATTCTCCCCCAGTTCCCCCCTCCCCCCAACGAACAGGCACCCCAACCAACCAGAGGAAGGCGCTGGTGCAGCAACCAGGACACATACCCCATATCTGGCTTCCCGCCCGCAGACACAGCCAATTGTGTCTGTAGGGACGGCCCGACCAAGCCAGAGGTAACACGGGGATTCGAACCGGTGATCCCCGTGTTGGTAGGCAATGGAATAGACCCACTATGCTACCCGGTACGGCCAGGTTTGACCTTTAAATGGCTAACATGATAGCAAAAGTTGTGATTTTTCTTAATTTAGTTTAGCTGTGTCAGTCATAGCGTAGACAAGGGAGAGGGAGAGTGCTGGGTGTTCAGCTGCTGGGGTCTCTGCAGCATCTGTGTGTGGGTGAAGGCATCAGCGGGTCGGCCTGGAAAAACTCAACATCGGCAGTGCGAGTAAACACAATAACACCGTATAGTATGACCATGATGATGCCGCATGTGAACGCTTGGAAAATTTGAAAACGTAATTTCTACCAAACCGGTTGATCCTGACACTGTGAGTTACAGACTCCGGCAGTGATCAAGACCCCGAATCAGTTAGAAATGAATCTCGCCTTACTTTTCTGCCGGCCGGTTTTGCTTCATCTCCTTAAAAGACACAATTGTGTTTTGCAGGTCGCTTGTTCGGCAGTGTTACATAAGCACGGTGGTGAGAGAGAAGATGAAAGATTGACTCCAACATAGCCTTGGCCTTTCTTCGTGGGGCTTTGCAGACCAGCACAAATGCAGCAGCGATAAGTAAGGGAGGGGGGGGGGGCATAGATAATGGCTACCACATGTGCTGCAGTACAGCAGACTATATATCTACAGTGCACTGTCTCCCACGAATAAACCACGAAGGAATCTCGTCCAATCGAGAAGAATGGAAAGACATGCTTCTGGTGTAATTACCGAAGGAGAGGCAAGCAAACTTGCAAATTCTGCAAATTTGCTACAAGACATTTCCTTCAGCACCTGCCTATTTTGGTTAGGTAACAGGTGGTTGAGCCACAGATTTGCTCCTTTGATGATAAATGAAAAGTTGGACCCATCCCAAGTTATGCACCGGGGCTCTGCTCCCTGGCAAGTGCGGGCACGGG